>NC_137845.1:52164084-53364084 GCF_948465745.1 Chenopodium album | reverse complement strand
ATTGACAATAATTCTGCAAAGTTACAATAATAATAAAACATACAACTCATAATCGTAATAACAAATCATGATTACTCGGTATAATCAGGTAAATTAAATCAAATCGAAAATCTACTACTGAATTCATCTCTAAGTTTCTTATACATTTCTAATTCAACTTCATCAAGAACGGGCTTCTACATTAATCTTTCTAACATTCTAAACTTCATGGCCTCGTCCTTTTGCCTTTTCTTTTCTTCAACTTGTGCCTTTTTAATTTCATCTCTTTCCTTCAACTGATCCAGAAATCGCCCACCCAAATCATTCAACTTATCACCAACTTCGTTAAAATTTGTGTTTAACGCTTCAAGATTTATACTTGAAGATGAAGTAGTAGATGCTTTACCTTTCATCTTTGTTTGTTTTATGCCAGCAGGTCTTTTACCTCTTCCTCCAACCTAGGATGGTGAATCAGGTTGTTATTTTTTTACCGCTTCCCCCACTTTTGGTTGACGTTTGTGAAGGAGTTGAGTCTTCGATAAGTGCAATTACTAGATATATCAAGGATCACTATTATGGAGATAATAAGTTCGTTCTTTTGGGTCGTCATTATCTGTTGTTAGACTATGATCAATGATCTTTGGGCTAGTCAAATAGTCCAAAGCCCACTAGAATGGATCCTATAAGGTCACACACAAAGGTATTGGGTTAAGCAAGTAAGAGGCCCATTAATGGGCCTTATGAGCATTTAACTAATCATGAATAGGATTGGGCTAGTGTAGTTTGATTGGGATTAGGAATTGGGCTTTGTCATGGACTCTTATTTAGAGATGTGATCTATAAATAAGATCTATGCCTAGGGTTGAAAAGTTAAATCACAATTAACTTACAGTAAATTGTGAATCAAGGCAACCAAAATCCCAAGAACCCTAACCTCCCTTTTTCTCTCTCACGGCACCCCTCTTCCCCCCCTTGGACTTGCGTGCGACCACCCCTAGTAGCGTTCGTGGTGGTTTGTGACTAGTTCGTTATTCATACTTCTCCGTAGAAAGTCGATTAAAGGGTTCAATCGCGACTAACTAACATTAGTGGAGGTCTGATAGGGTCATAAAAGTATGATATTACGTTTATTAAGCTCTTGATATTATAATTAAATTTTCACTGTTTAAGGGTGTTTTATTTAATATTCTTCCATAGACACGAGTTACCACTATTTTATTTATTTGTTTATAGGAAAGAGAATTTTGACATCAAAATGGATTCAATTGCTGCTCGGGATTCAAGGAAACGAAACCCCACAAATTGGGATTACTCATATTTGTATCAAGCCCAAAGTTAATGATGTAAGTGAAGCCCATCAAGAGAGACTTGATGTCCATCAGCCCTGAAAGAAGCAGAGAAACCCCAAAAGAGTCAAACACGTTCATCTTCTCACGGAAGCTGCTATAGGAAATCTTGACCGATTCTCGCGGGTAATAGATCATCAAACAATAGATGATAGGGATGAAATCAGATAATTATGGGGGTGAAAAATTCGGATTGGTAAGGGATCGAAGGCTCATACGGATATATATGGGACTGGCGAATTGGAGAAGGGAGGTGGTTTTTAATCGGGGTCTAAGTTTTGTGGGTGGCAGTACATCGGCGAGGAGACAACCAGTACCTACTGCAATTGAAGGACTGAAACAAGGGTGAAGAACAATTAATAGCAGTAAATTTGTTCTCTTCGTGGAATTAGCTAAGTGAATCTAATTGTCACCTTGTCAGTACCTTGTCTACTTTTAGGGGTATTACAACTTTGCTCTAATAATTGAATTGACAAGTTAAATTTTGCTTATTACTATTTATATGCACTAGTTTTGTAGTTGGTATTGGAGTTTGGATAATTAGTTTTGTTTGATAAGTTTCATTATTGATTAAGCTTTATTAATTAGCTATATTATGTATTTCATGATTTCTCCTTTTCTATTCTATATTATTAGTATGTCAGGCTAGATTAAACAAGGGTAGGGAGATAAAGTATGGCATTGGATTATTGTATTGTGAGAATAGAATTGTTATAATTATTGGGTATTATGTTTATGTCTTGATTGGATTGATAATTTGGTTTATTGATAAGAACTAGTCAAATTATATTTTAGACCGGCCATCTTTTGTATAGTTTACTAGTTTGATTGCTAAAGTATTAACTTATGATACGTAATTGTCTTTGTTAGTTTCCTTTGGTAGCAATTAGGTGTGTGATTGGTGACTAAAACCTTTTATAATACCTAAGATTATCAACCCTTTGAGTTGCACAAATCCGAGCTTGTGAGATTTGTGGTTTAAGTTAACTATCTCCTTGTTTTAATGCTGCTAATTAATCGAGTCTAGAGAGCTTGTTCTAGATTGTTAGTTAGTTAGACAATAACCCAAGAGCTTGTTTGGTTTATTTGCACTTGAGGGAGGTTTTGAATGCTTATTTGTGTTCATCGGTTAACATTAAGACATATGCATGATTTATTTGATTCGGTGATCAATTAATAGTCCAATACTAATATATATCTTCCGATCCCTATTTTATTATCCTTGATTTTTATTATATTTCAATTTTAGTAGTTTATTTATTATATTTTGTACTTTATTCGTCCTATAGTTCGTAGTAGTTTATTTGTTAGACCGTAGTATTATTTCTTCAAAACAGGGGTTTCTAACATACACAAGTTATAGTTTAATAACCCAATTCTCTGTGGGATCGACCCTAGCTTACCCTACTACATTTTAGGAGGTTAGAGTTAGGTTTATTTTTGGCAGACACGCGACAGTCGTACCAAGGTCTTAATCCGTGCCTGTGGACCAAGTAGAGGAATCACGCTTGGGGTTCTTTATCTCCTTTTGTTCTTGCTCGATCACTTGTGGAATCACGCTTCAAAGGTATTAATTCTAATTCTTTATGTGTTATGCATGATCTTGGGATTAGGTGCTATGTGAATATGATTCATGTTTTCCGCATTCGTACCTATAAACTCCTACAGTTTGTTGGCCAGCGGGTAACATATTCGATTGATCTTTGGCCAAAGATGGATCCCATTTTGGATATTTTCTCAATTCCTCAAAACAGTGCAATAAACAAAACATCTTGTTGTTAGTTGCGTAATAATCTTTGTGAGCAAATTTCTCCAAATTTTGCTCGGACTCACCACTACCCTAGGTTCGATAATGATACCCATATGCATCTACCCATTTACTACAATGTAAATTGATATGATCCCAGCGATTTTGCATAGATTTAATGTTTCTTACCTTTATTTCATCGGGGTTTTCTATTCTAGAACGTTCGTAGCAGTTATAGATGTCAACCCATAACCCACTTCTCTTTGTCTTGGTTCCTCTCACTACGTCACCCCCTGCGTTTATGTAGGCCGATACAAGTGCTTTGTCTTCAGCTATGATCCATGATTGATTTTTCCTTTGCCCGGTGGTGTTGACATTTTGTTCAGAAACAATTTCGACATCAACATCGTTAATGTCTTCTAGATGTTGCGCCCCCACTAATTGTTCCACATGTTCATCATCACTCTCCTCTATTGGAGTTGCATTGCTACCACCAAAACCTCCCCGTGATTGATCCATGTTCTGAGTGAAATGTTCAGAAATGGGAAAACCCGGCATATTACCAAGAGATTGTTGAGATGACGAGCTACTTTGAGGAAAAGGGAAAGAAGGTTGACATTGTGGAATATTATTGACATTTATTGGTCTTGATTGACTATTAAACCATTGCAAAGCAGCTTGAAAATGAGGATTACTCAATAAATTTGGGTCAAAAGGAGGATTATTTTGATTATATTGAAAGTTTGGATTATTTGGAAAATTCATATTATTCCCGTAATTTAAATTATTATGATCCATATGAAGGGTATTTGAAATTGGAAGTGAAATTTGTGAAAAAAAATTTGTTTGAGTGATATTAGATGTTTTCGACAATAGATGAGATTAATGAGGAAAAATGCAAAAAATGAAAGTGTGTGAAAATATGGAAAAATTATACTCATTTTATACAGAAAATTTTTTTACGACCGTTGGTGTTTTTGGTTTTCTGAAATAAGTTACCGTTAACAAGTTATAGCCGTTTTAGAGATTTAAGTCACAAAAAATACGTGACCTCTAAAGTTGTGACAAGTGTCACAACTTAACTTGTACATGCTTTGCCATTTGACCGTTCTTCTTTGACGTTGGTTTGGCATTTTGCTCCCAACGGTTACTTTTCCCTTTTTTTTTTCTTTTTCTTTTGTTTGCTTTGGCACGTGGGTCGAGGTATTGTTTCCTTTCCATAAAAAGGAAATGCTAGTTTCCTAATCAAGAGAGAATCCTTTTAGCTAATCTAGCATTCAAGAGGAAGCTAGAAAGTACATAAAAGGATGGCTAAAAGGAGAGTAATCCTCTCCATTGTTGATGCTCTAATATCGCAAATTCTATGCTACTCCTGGAGTACCGTGTGCATGGTACTCCAGGTTTATAAAATTTATGTTATTTTAATATGAAGTTCTTGTTATTTTAATTTATATACATGTTATTTTTAAAATAAGTATATGTTATTTTATATTTGCATATTGTTTTTTTTTTTTCAACATTGATCCTTTTCTGTACTATAGATTTATAAAATTCATGTTATTTTGATGTGAACCTCTTATTATTTCAATTTATATATATGTTATTTTTAAAATAAGTACATGTTATTTTTATAAATGCATGTTTTTTTTTTCATGCATGATGTTGAAGTAAATAAGTGAATAACATATTAATTTAGCAAAATAACACAAGGTTTTAAACAAAATAACCTAAGACTTAGGCAAAATAACTCAAGTATATTGGGTAGGGAGTACCATGATCCAGGAGTATATAATACTAATTCCTCTAATATTATATTTTTCAAACCTACATTTGTTATTTAACTCTTTAATACTCCCTCCGTTTTTAAAGACTGGCTCCATTTCTCCATGCACGAAGTTTTAGGAGAAATTGGAAAAAGTGATAAAATATAAAGGTATTGGGATTAGTGGAAGGTAAATTGGAGGAGATATAATCTAAAAGTAATAAAATTGAGTCCCACCAGTTTAGAGAAATAAATTAAATATTATAAAAACTTTTCAAATAAGGAAATAGAACAAGCATTTAAAAACGGCCGCAAAAGGAAAGTGGATCAAGGATTTAAAAACGAAAGAAGTATTTCAATACCCTCTTGTCAATTTATTTGATGTACTAATAGTACCCACAAAATAATATATAGTGAAGTTTATACACTAACCTTGAGAGCTTTTATATGAATTGAATATGTTACATTGAGCTAATTAATGGAAATACAAGATTTAAAAGGTTGTAGACAAATAAGAAATAAAAAACTCACCCAAAAATCTTGTTCCAAGAGGATCAGTGACTCGTTTCCAACAATTATACTTTGGGTTTATTATTTATAGGGATGAATTTGTTGACCAATTACTCATTAATTACTCGCCCATTCATTATTCATTAGTAGAATTTCAATTGATTGATAATTGATCATCGGTTACAGTGTTTACAAACTGCTCCAATTCAAGGAATTCAGTAATAATAATAATAATGATAATAATATAATTGTTCAATTCTTAATTATGACCAATAATTAAGACCATCATAAGGTTTCCAAAAAAAAAAAAAAAAACAATTAAGACCATCATAATAATACCGGTTACAAACTTTGAATTGGGAGATAATACTAACATATAATCGCTTATGTGGCAAGTTTATAAGTTGAAAAGTGATGTGATGAAATGAAACAAAAAAAAGTTAAACATAGCGAAATACCACTCTTTGCCTTGGAGTTTTAATAATAATATATATCGTACTTTTCATGCTCCCAGTAATGCTGAACACATGTTAGTAGTACTACTGAACATCAACAATGGTACTACTGAGAGGTGAAAAGGTTTGTTATGTAAAATTAGTTGTGCATAGCTATTATGCATTATATAACTTCCTAGAAATGAAGTGCTTCACAAATTCCAAAAAAAAAAATGTTGTAGTTATGTTCAACAAGTGCAGTTATGCGGAGAGAATTGCTCCGAAAGTAAGGCCTTGGTAATAATACGCACCAACATATTTGTGTGGGTGGTAATGTGCATTACAAATTGCTGTAAAAGCAAAAGTAATTTTTCGTTAGGTCAAATGTGAAGAATTGATAGTCATTGTAATCCAATTTGAAGAAAGGAAGTGTGTTGTAATATTTGCTTTAGATTATAAGTGGTTTGTTAACTCCGATCCTAATGCAAAGGATTATGATTTACTAAGTGATTAGTTTGTGTGGCTTCAAAAAAAAAAAAAAAAAAAAAAAGTGATTAGTTTGTGCTAGTGGAGTTGAGTAGTAGGTGTAGGGGTTTATAGGTACTATATGTGGAAAAACAACATGAATCATATTCATAAGCACTTATCCCAAGATTGCATGCATAACACACAAGACACGTAATCATACATTTGAAGCGTGAATTCCACAAAGCTATTCGATCAACAAATTAGGGAGAGAATAGAGCCCCAAGCATTGCTCCTCTACTTAATCCACGGGATTCGAACGAGCCGTCCACCAATACTAGATTGGTTGAGTGAAGGGGAAAACCACGATCACTACCTTTAATGGATTAAACCGACCACCACGAACCACCACCGCCACGAACCACCACTACCAGCGCAAAGGGAGGAGGAAGAGCCGTGAGAGAGAGAGAGAGATTTGAGGGGCTTGGGTTTGTGTTTCTTAACTCGGGTTTGATCTTACTGATCACTAAATTCCATGTCCAAAACCCTAGGCAACTAGTCTATTTATAATCATATTATAATTAGACTATGTTACGAAGCCCAAAACCTTCCATACTACTCCATATGGCCGACCACCTTAGGGGATGAGGCCCATCATGGGCCTCGTCATCTCGTGCTCGATTTAGACCCTTTGTGTTACCTTATAGGATCCGTCCAATTGGGCTTTGGCCTATTTTACTAGCCCAAAGATCGTCAGTACCTCTAGCTATGATATAATGACGATCCAAATGGACGAACTTAATTATCTCCATAATTTGATCCATTTATATATCTACTAATTGCACATGACGAAAACATAAATCCTTCAGAAGGTATAGTGCGTGTGTTAATGTTAGCATGATCTAATGATCAAGAGATCATGTTTCTTACATCTAATTTTATTTTAATTTGCACTATATATATTTTGCAATGTAGTACGTTTTTCAATGGATTGAATAAATAAAAAGTTCTTCTTTCCCCTCTTTCATCTCTCTATTTAGTATTTCAACATAATCCATTAATGAAATTATATTTTGAAATCAATAAATTTTTACAAATATTGAAACATCCAAAATTATTATTCGACGTAAATATATATAAGACGGATTGAATACTAAGTATTAGAGTTAAGTATAATACAGGGGACTCAATTCTTGTAAAATGTGGGGAAAGGGGACTCTATTTATTTTATAGAGGAAAAGGGGACTAGGGTTAAATTTCTGGTGTTAGGGGGTATTTTTCAGGTGACTTAACTCACCTTTAACCCAAGAAGAATTAAGTCCCCTCATTATTGCTTTAATTAAACCAGACAAATTCAATCCCTTCATTAACCATTTCTGCTGATTGTTTTGAAAATATAGCTGTTTGAAATTAAGAAAGTACAACAACAATACAAAAGCTTTGTTCTTGAAATTTTTTTAATGTTTGTTATCCAAAAAAAAAAAATTCTTTCAATAATTTTTTAATGTTCTTCATCTCTCTGGTTTGTAGCTTATTTGTCTTGCATTTGTAGTAGAAACACACATCGTAATTTTAGTGAAGGCTTGTAGGGCCCTAAATTTTTTTTTTTTTTTTTTAAAAAAAGTATCGATAAGCCTAGTGTATTTTGCAACAGAAGGTCATTAAGGAGAGTTTATAAGAAAGTCAAGCATCCTTTTATGAGATTTTTAATATGCCCAAACTATAAACAAGTGGATGGGTGTGATTATATTAGGTGGTAGGTTGGTTGACAGTCCACATGAGTAAGAGTTAGTTTATGAGATGGTTATGATTTTAATCAAAGAGAAATGTGGAGTTAGAAGGTCGAGGATGTAATGAAGATGATGAAGAAAATAAACATTCAAAGTATTGTAATTTTATGCTTTATTTTTGTTCCAAAAAGAGGAAGGAAATCTTTTTTTTTTTTTTTTTATTGGTCTTAAATTAAAATGTTTACCAAAAAAAAAAAAAAAAAAAAAACATACTCCTTTTTTGTAGTTGACCAAAGTGACTCAATTGTTTAACTAAGGGGACTCAATTCTTTCCCTCATTTAATTAGAACCCACCGAAAACCCAAACCCATTCTAGCCCAGTCCCTTTTCTCTCTATAAAATAAATAGAGTACCCTTTCCCCACATTTTACAAGAATTGAGTCCCTTGTTTTATACTTAACTCCTAAGTATTAACATTGGTTCTCCTAATACGTGCTGCTGCTTAGATTAGTTATATAAGGTAACAGAACTACCAACTTAACGGGCTAGGTGGTGGTAGTTTTGACCATAACAAGCAATCATTCCTACCACCATAACTAACCTTAGTTACTAATAATTTAATGTGAATTAGTTTATGAAAATATGTATTTATTATATAGTTCGTGCAGTTGTTGAACTTGAGGTTTTCAATACAAATGTAAATATATGATAGACAGCAAAATATATAGTGGGCATACTATAGACTAGGAGTAAAACATCTGAAAGCATGTTTCCACCAATCAGTCAAAGCTTTTAAGCAAAGATTGCATGATTAGAGATCCACTACTCTTCCTTGCTTGCTATCTATATTTATCTAATGAAGCTTATTTATGTTATAATTTTGATGAAGAATAATTTGGAAATTATTGGGTTGATTAATTAAAATAAGTAAATTGTTTGTCACTTTATTATGTCTACCAATTTGCTTAATTATTGAGTTTTTGCTACAATTAAAAAAAAAAAAAAGTTTCAAAAAATGAAAAGGGAAACACCTAATAAGTTCATGTCATCATGCGTGTATGAAGATCTTATTAATACATGTTACTAGTTGTATTACTATGGGTAGTGTGAGTCAATTGGTTTTTAGGTTATATGTTAACTAGATTTACACACGCGATACATGTTTATTCCAATATCTTAGATATAAAGTACAACAAACATTTTAAAAGATAAGATTATACCAAAAATATTAAAGACATTTTAGATGAACAACAAACTAACTCCTCAAAATTAGCTTAGCTTGTATTAAAGACAGTCAGAAATTACCAAACTTCTATTAAAAATCATTCTAAAACTCATAAAGTCATTGAACGTCTAAACTTTCATTTGAACTTTTTGACTGATAATCTTTGATTATAATCCCGCTACATTGAAATAGGTGTGACGTTGATTTTTATAAATTGTTGAATGTATGACTATTGTATACGTATGTTGTTGCGTTTTAAAACTCAATTCCAAATAATGACGATCCCCGATCAATCAAATACCATATGTATGAAATTATTATTTAGAAATCAATTTGGATTCAAACCCAACGCTACGATTTTTCTTAGTTGTGCCGTACTAGTGTTGGTTAAACCAAGCATCCAATGCAACATGCATCTTAAAAAATGGGTAGAAGACAGTGACAATTATGCCAAATTAAATTATCCAAGTATCAAACATGCACCTTCAACATTGCTATGTTCGCAACAGAAGGCAGACTGTCTACAACACGTTGTTGCATGGTGCCTTCTGGAGCATTGTTTTGGTGAACAGCATTGTAGCAAAGCCTAGCCTTGGAAGCTAACGCACAATATTTTTATAATTATTTATACTTTAGGGGTGCGGTTGTATACTTGTAATTTGTAAATTAATTAAAATGGAATATGAAAAATATTACGATATGTACTTAGGTTCTAATCCAAATATATGTTCAGCTTAATTCACTGGGGACGATACACATGAACAATTACTTTTGTTTTGGGAGGTAATTGTTAAAGGACTAATTCAATTAAAAACTTAAGTTGATGATTGAGACCTAAGATTATATATGTGTTATACTTTATAACGCCCCTTTACGTGAGAATTCGTTAGGCTTGAAATATGGATGTAATTAAAATGGGGCCTTTTAGATAATCTTTATCCGCACTGTTAGGGTTGTTATTCTATCAACTAGGTCATCCTCTATCCTTATACAATCTTCACCTCATTTCTTATACGTATATTAATACAACATCCTGAAATCAGTCTAATAAGCATGCTTCATAGTTCAAGTGAAGAGGAAAGGGTAGTTGTACATGCTCTAATGCTCATACAATTGTCAATAAAGGATTAAATTCCTCCAAATTGTGAAAACCTTTAAAAGTATGAAAGAAAATTATCTTTATATTTATAATTGATTTTACTCTAATATTTCACACTTCGTTTGTTGTCTAAAACGTATCTAAAATATGATAAATCTTTACAAAATTTGTCATGAACAAGTTTAGAAAATTTAATGACTAACATAAGAAAAGACCCTATCATAAAACATTGCTCCAAATATTTGAAGAATCAACTACATATTTTCATCTTCATCAAATGCAACAAAAGTTGCAAAATCAATTCACTACAAAATATGGAGCATGTCTCATGTGACATTTCATACTAGTTTAACATTTGAGGAGTGAAACCAAGTAATACAATTTTATTTTATGTAATTATTATATAGTGAGACAAATATTTATGACCCCAAAAAAAATAAAAAAATCATTGTAGTCCTACTATTTTCGTATGGTACAAAATCCAGTAGTAGTACCTACGGTGTATTTTTGTGGAGAAGGAATAGAAAATTGTTGCGGTTTGCAAATGTCAAAATCGATATTTTGGCGTTTTTTCACAAATCTTTTAGTTGTGGCAAGTGGGCCCCGTTTATATCTTAATATACGAAGTCTCGGTAAAACTATTAAACTAGTACCTCGGCAATCGTAGTATCTTCGTATTTGACATATGAATATGTGATTCATTGTTTTATTTATTTATAAGTCGGTATTTTATTTTATTTTTTTTCCTGTAATACGAGTATACTCCGTATATATATAACTAATATAAGTAGGTTTAGGGTCAAGTGAGAAGAATTTTAATGTGTATCATTTTTCCACCACACATATTTTTTAAATAAAATATGCAAAAAAAATTTGACCGAAATTCAATGTACATAAACTTTAGTTTTCCCAGAAACTTGAAAAAAATTAGCAGGTCAAAAACAAATTATGCACATTTAAGGCTTGCTTACATTTACTTAATTTCAATTCAGTTCAGCTCAGCTCCTAATTTCCCTCTCTCATAAAATATTCATTTCAGCTCAGTTTAGTAAATGTGATCAGACCCTTAGTAAATTTATGCACATTTAGTTCAAAATATATACACATTAACCCTTCTCATTCTTCTCATTTTAAAAAACTTCTCATTGGATCTCAACCCTATATATGTATATATATTATAAGTCGGTATTTTTTATTTTGCAAGGATTTTTTTTTTTTTTTTTTTTTTTTTTTTTTTTTTTTTTGTATAGAGAGATATAGAAAATGCTTACCATTATTATTTTTGTTCAATTTATTGAATTTTATTGAATACAAATTGATTTTCAGAAGTGGAAAAACCAATTATTGATAAAAAATCAAAAGTAGTTATCAAGTCATAAATGAGCAAACTATTATAGTAAAAATAAAATAAGACGGAGTAGTGGATAGAGAGAGTAACTTTGTAAGAGTTGCCCCTTCCAAGTCATGATCTTGAGGCCATGAAATTATGGAACAATCTACGTAGTTATCAATAATCTTATTTATGCATGCATTACTACCTCGTCAATAACACTACCTTTTTTTCACTTTCATTAAAATTGCAACACTTGTTACTTTGGGTGTTTTATAAAAAGTTACAACATTTCATATCTGGTAGTTTAAATAGTTACACATTAATAAGGAATGAAACCTGAAAAAGTATGTATGAAAAATAACCTCATACTTGTATGTTACATCAACTATGGCACACCTGTATTCATATTTCCTAATACTTCATTTTTATAGTTTTAGTTGACATATCTTAACTTTTAACTCATATAACACAATAATAAACGAAAATAAGAAAAAGAAAACATGTCAAAAAAAAAATATTTCATCATAATACATACGGAGTACACCGTAGTCCGTACAGCCGTACTTCGAACCTGTTCACATTTACTGAAGTGAGTTGAACTGAACTGAATTGATTGGAGCTGAACTGAACTGAACTGAGTAGAGATGAAATGAATATTTTATGAGAGAAGGAAATTAGGAGCTAAACTAAAGTGAGCTGATTGAAGATTTAGAACTGAAATTAAACTAAAGTGAATAAGCCCTTCATATATGAGTTCTCCATTATATGTATTATGTACGGGGTAAACTTTTACTTGAAGACTGAAAGACCGAAGAACGGTGAACAAAAGAGAGCAAATAAAACGGCAAGATGCGCGCCTATTTAACTACACAAGTACGGAATAGTAAATTGGGTCACATTATATATCCACGACATTTTACTGTTTTCATTTATTATCCCAAAAATATAAGGGACCCTTCTGCAAAAAAATTAAATTCCCTCAAAAAATAAAATCAAACAACAATAAATTCTTCCTGCCTTTTTCTCTTCCTCCTTTTTACTGTCACTCTTTCTCAGTCTTCCATTTTCAGCCACTTTCTCTCTCCTCTTCACTTTTATAAATTTATTTATTTTCGCTGCCATTTTTAGGTGGCAAAGCTTTTTCATGGTTGAATCCTTGAAATGTGACAAATTCTTCCAAATCCTACCATCAATTCCTTCGACGAAGACGAAGTTGCTGAGGAAATTAGGGTTTGCAATTGAAGAAATTGAGAGATATAATGCCTTTGAATAGGCATCAAATTAGGAATGAGTATAGTTTAGCGGATCCAGAGTTGTATAAAGTTGCTGATAAAGATGATCCTGAAGCTCTGCTTGAAGGTGTTGCCATGGCTGGTCTTGTTGGTGTTCTTCGCCAGCTCGGTGACTTAGCTGAGTATGTTCTTTTCAATTTTTGAATATTATTAGGGTTTCAATTTTTGATTGATTTGGTGAAAAGTTGTTTGTTATGGCGTGAATTTGAATTTAATCAATTGTTGAGATCTGCTTCAGCTGGATTAATTAAGATTATGCTTAACATTGACTCATAATGCAATTTTTGCGGGATTTTCTGAATTAGATATTGTTTGGTTTTCAAGTATTTAATTTCACTTTTTAATTTTCGATTTTTGGATTAAGCTTTACATTGACTTAAAATGCAAATTTTGCGGAATTTTGCCTGAATTAGATGTTGTTTGAATTTGAAGTATTTATTTTCACTTTTTTTTTTGGTTGTTAATGGAAGTATTTAGATTTTATTGTTAGTGATATTAAATTGCAGGAAGATATTATGTGAATTTGATGCCTATCAGATTTGTTGATTGTGATGTTAAGCGAGAAATGATAATTTCATCAGACTCTTGCCTTATTTCCTGAATTAGGAAACGAAAGGAAATATGGGGAAGGGCCGAAGGGGGTATGTTTTGTATGTTTTGAAATTGTTTGCTACCTGTTGGATTTTATTGGAACCGATTAGTGATTGGCTGTTTGATTTGGTCCCGAGTAGTGGACTGGGCATTACACAATGCTTTGTTGTTTTTTTCTAGGATAAGTGATCCAAGGTGGGGGATTTTGTGGCCAATAGGGAGTAAACTTGAGCTACATTTTAACTATGATACCTGTAGCATATGACAAAGGGGCGGCCTATTCTGTAATGGGAAAAAGGCTTAGCTCAAGTAATTTTGAAGGGAATAATAAAGTTCCTTTACTTTGGCACCCCTAGAAAAAAAAAAAAAAAAAAAAAAAAAGACTTATAGCTAACTTGATGTTGATATGCATCCTTACTATAACGACATGGATCAATAAGATGATTAAGCTCCATATGAGCTTTTGTTTTATCCGAATCTAATAGACTTTTAGAGAAAGAATCTCCTTGCATCTGGCTAAGAACCAATAAATGCTTAAAATATGTAATGAAAAGGTGCAGAAAAGCAAGCATGAAACAGGCTGGAAATCTAGAGGTAGGCAAAGGACTAAACAGCTGTGGGGAGCTATAGAACAGAATTTTTTTTAAAAGGAACAAAAAATCATCTTGGATGTGGATTTGGTGTCGTAAATATAATTTTATAATCCAATGAGCCAATGAGGAGGAGATGTTTATGCTACTTATTGTACTCTGGCTGAAGTTCTTGCTCCTAATTACTGTAATCCTTTCTGTTTTTGTAGAGTTTCTATAAAGCTTTATTCTCCTATGTGTATTACACTCTTAACCTTATCAATTCCTGTAGGCTGTCTATATATTGTTATGCTATATACTTTTTTCCATTGTGATTTTGTATACTAAGACATTCCTAGTCATCATGATGTGGTTGTAAGCTGGATACTCTGGTTGTTGCCAATTTAGCATTAACAGCTCTTTTGGATTAGGTTTCTTTAAGTGTGCAGTCATTATACTGAATGTTTTATGGCGAGATGTAAGCCAAACACACCCAAGTGCCCAAGTGAAGCAATGTGAAGGTTATGATTATTTGCATCCTAATTTCTTAGTGGGCTAAAAAATGCCAATAAATACTCAGTTTCAGCCATTAATGTTGTTGAACAAGCTCAATGGCAATGATAGATAAGTAAACGGCAGGTTTTGTACCTCGGTAAAAAGATGAGAAGTATGTGATGATTTTGTCCCAAGTATATAGAATGGCAATTAACAGTTGGATGTATACGGTTTGAAAATGACTTTTCTCATCTTGTGCCATTAGCTATAAGAGGATATTAGCATATTAATGTTGATCAACTTGAATGACAATGGTAGGTAAATATATTAGCTAAAGGGCATTGGTGTAAAGATTTGAAGGATGCAATGATTTTTTTGTTAAACCATGCAAAGATTGTCAGTATAGACTTGAATATGTCTTGATGTGTACTTTGAAACATTGAGATGCAACCTTTCCATCTTCGGCTATTAGAGAATATTGCTGTCTGATAAATAATTTTTATAAGCCTACATTGAGTGTTGAGAAAGATTAATTGAATTAGGTTTTTCAAAGTCATATGCTTTCTTTGTTGGACAACATTAAAAAAAAGTGCCAAGCTAGAGGAACATCATTTAAACTCTGTCTATTGTTTTTCTGTCTGTCCACAACATCGATCATTGTGGAACTGTTTTGTCTCTTATAGGATTATAATTAACCAATCTTACTGAGAAAATATAAGGCATTGAGCTCCCAATACATCTGAATAACGGAAGGTGCAAATGTCAAACCATGATTCCCCATGACATGTTGAAACAAACACAGATCTTTGACCATATAAGAGTTACGAGTAATAGTTTATAGATAAAGGATCGTGTGATGCATCTACATCTAGGTAGAATTTTATTTTATTCCTTTTCCCTTTGAGGGGTCAATTTTTGTGGTCGTTTGGTTAACATAGGAAATGAAAATTTCCATGAACTTCTAATTTATGGGAATTAAATTCCACAATCAAATTCATGGGAATTTCTTAAAGCAGTTTGGTAAGCAATAAGGGAAATAAATTCCCATAAGAATTTCAACTTACCTAGTGGGGACTAGGTAAGTAAATTTCTACATTTTGTGGAAACTGCAAATTCCTAGGAAGTTCTACTTCCCCCATTTCACCAACTTTTATTCAAACAAACAACTTACTCATTTTGCAATTCCTAAGAACTCCCAATTCCCATGTTTTCTATACAAACCAAACATTTTTATGCATCAAATTTAT
The DNA here is from genome assembly GCF_948465745.1 of Chenopodium album. NCBI lineage: Eukaryota > Viridiplantae > Streptophyta > Magnoliopsida > Caryophyllales > Amaranthaceae > Chenopodium > Chenopodium album. Next base: position 53,348,260 of record NC_137845.1, on the reverse strand, counting down.
TGTTCTCATTATTTGCTGCTAGAGATATTCTCTGATTACTTGTATCTTCTGATTTAAAAAGGTTTGCTGCTGAAATATTCCATGACTTGCATGAAGAAGTTATGGCTACCTCTGCTAGAGGTCATGGTCTGATAGTTCGTGTCCAGCAACTGGAAGCTGAATTTCCTTCAATTGAAAGGACACTCCTCTCCCAAACTAGCCATACAGCGTTTCTCTACAACACAGGTGGGAATTTTATCAAGTGTGCATTTCTTATGGAAGATGCCTGGTTTTATTGTTGTTTAACTTAGTAGTAAATTTGTTTGATAAATATAACAATTAGCGTCAGGTTTAACACTCTTTGTTTGACAATCAAGGGTCTAAAGGAAAATTTTATTTCGTGGTTGGTTAAGGGCCTGCTCTACTCACTTTATTATATGTTGTTGGGCTGATGGCCTGATTAAAGATACCATGGTTTGGTATAATATTTTAAAAGCTCCTACCCCATTTATTTCAACCTTTTGCAAGTATTGTAACTCACAAAAAAAAAATGGTTTCACTCATTTCTTTTCTTGCATCACTTTGGAAAATCTTGTCCTGTAGGCCTGAATTCGGTTCATTATTTGATAATTTGGATGCCTATATACTGTCTTCTGGCAACCTGGTCTGGATTGTTTAACGTTTACTTAGGCATTTTCAGCCCGCAGGATGAAATTAGTGTATCTTATATTCAGAAGATTTACAAATTTTAATCTGAATTTGTTGTGGATAAAACTTTAACAGTGAAACTTCCCTTGGATTTTAGAGTAGTGAAAGCTGCTAATTCTGTGATAACAGTTATTGCACGGGCTTTTGTTCTCCACTTTAACATATGTATGTGGCAGGCGTTGACTGGCATCCTAATCTCCGTATGGATCAGAGTGTGGTTACTCGAGAAGACTTACCTCGATTTGTTATGGATTCTTACGAGGAGTGTCGGGGTCCTCCTCGTCTCTTCCTTCTTGACAAGTAGGTTACTTTTATTTTGATAACTATGTATCTCCACACAGAATGATATGTTATAGTTGATGATGTTAATGGCTTAACATGTTGCAGGTTTGATGTTGCGGGTGCTGGTGCGTGTTTGAAGCGCTTCACTGACCCATCATTCTTTAAGATGGAATCAACATCTTTGACTGGTAGAAAATTAGAAGGACAGAGGGATAAGAAAACTCGAAGAGTAAAGGTACAATAATACACCCTAATATGCTAAGAAACTTTTTATGTGGCTTTTGTGCGCGCGTGTGTTTATAAATTAGAGTAGCTGCAACGATAACAATAACAAGTGATCTGAGTTGTGGCTTACGGTGATGACAAAGGCCTAGAAATATATATATTTACAGCATGGTAATGAAAGGATGTTGACTTTATATGCAATATCAGTTGGCAGTTTCTGCTAAAGGGAGACAAACGTGAGCTAAATGGGTAAATTAGTGTATCCGTTTCACTTACAGCTCGTCTGTTGCACTTACACCTCTTTAGATCTATGTTATTCGGAGTACCTTTCTAAAATAGTTGTGTAGTTTTGTGCCTGGTGGTCGGAAGGGGATAAATACTGATATGACCAAATGGGTTGGTGTGCACTGCTAGTGATCATAAAACTTGGTGCTTAATGTTACTACTTGTTATCACTAAACCTTTGTCATCAGCATATTACGACTTGTCCCTATTAATAGCTCCAGTTGCTATTGATATCTATTACGAAGTATTGGTGCTTAATATTACTTGGCGCTCTTCTCATATATGTTTGACCTAATTTGGGTTTATGTTATTAGTTTGTTGTTGATTTTCTTGGGATTCGAAACTCTTGGAGTACGGAAAATGGTGGCAGGCTGGCAACTTACTCTATGTTGAATATTGATTTGAGATATAATTTTAAAAATTGGCAGTTTGCTTCTGTGTTAGTTTTTGCCCCTTGGCATATACCTTCTAGCTTCTAAAGACTTTTTCAGCACCACCTTGACTGTATTGGTTTATACTTAACTTGACTAGTCTTTGGTTTCTCTGCTGTTTGGATGTTTAGTTTTATTACTACTACTTTGTGACTGTAAAGTAAATTTTTATTTCCAAGCTTGCAAATTCCATGTATATGTAAAATTCTGTCCTAAGGTTGTCTTTTTGGTCGTGTTTCAGAAGAGAGGTCCGCGATGGAGAAACGGAGATACTCCAGAATCCTATCCGTCATCACATGCCAAGTATGAAGCCTTCATTTATTTCGATGTTTCAATTCTTTTTCTTACATACTTTAAAGATTGCTAACTGATAAACGTTAACATATGAATTTTGCTAGTGCAGACTGCATCAGCTGTTTCTGGAAGAGCGTATTGAGAGTGGTATTAATGGTCCAGCACGTCGTGTAAAATTGAAGAAGAGGCAGTTTACTGGATCTCTTTTCGAGCAGGATAATGTGAAAAGTTATATGGAAAAGTTTTTGGATACTAGTCCACAGGAGCAAAAAATTCTTCATGAAATATGTATTGACCCTCTAGCATTGACATGGAAGTCAGATACTGTTTGTGAAACAGGTCTTGAAATTGTGGAAATTGGTGCAATTAGTCCTGTCAAAGAATCAATAGAGACTGACAGAAGCTTTTGCTCCTCACCTGAAGGCAGGGAAATTGTGGTCAAATCATCACTGGGTAGTTTTAATCAGGACAAGTTTAATACATTGAGTGACAATAAATGTGCGGAAGTACCTGGACTCTATCATGAAAGTCATGATAGTAAGTTATCAAAAATTTCGAAGGTGGTGAGTAGTGAAGAAATTGCAGATAGAGAAAGCATGTCAGAAGGCAGTGCTGATGGTGCTTGTGATTTTGATGATGTTGCTAGTGAGATTGATAATTATGTGGACGCTCTTGCTAATATGGAGTCTGAATTTGAGACAGATTCTGATTGTAAGAAAAATCCACACTATTTGAATGTGGAACCGGTTATGGCAGATTCTGATGGAAGCGAAAAACGGCGGGGGCTCCATAGTGTATCCTTGGATTCACAATCAATTGGAAACTCCATCACATCTGAAGATGGCGATCGTTTATCCAAGGACAGGGAAAGTTCATGCTCAAATAGTGTGAACACTTTGATGGAGACTACGACTGATCTTGATGTAGCAGTTACTACTATCCAAGCCTCTAACTCGGGTTCTGACAATATGTTATTTGACCATCATTCCACATACGAGGAGATTCTCAGAAAAGAAAGAGAAATGCATGCAGCAGCCAGTCTTGCTAATGCTGCAGTTGATGACATATTGAAGAGCGAGGAGGAGTCTGGTGAAGCTTTGAATACTTCATTTCTTGAAGATTCAAATAAGAAGATTCTTCCCGTAGATATGAAAGCTAGTTTAGTAGATGATCCCTTGCCATGCCCAGAATCAGAAGTCCCAGCAAATCTTGATGTTGATTTGGGAGAAACGGATCAAGGACGTACAAATCAAATTGATATCTTGCATTCCCATAGAACATTTTCTGACACTTCTGAGGATAGTGGGCATTTTGTCAGTGTGGAACCTTCAGTTCATGATAAGGATGGTCCACATTGTAGTGTACATTGTGAGGCATCTGGGGATTTGTTAAATAACTCGGATGGCTTGGTACATTTGCCTGAAACAGACTCCCATGATGCGGTTGGTTCATTGGTCGAAGGACATGATATGGATTTCGGAGCAGCAGAATTAAATGCTTGTTCAGACATTGGATCATCTGGTAAACACTCTCCTGTTTCCGTTCCTATGTATCAAGAAAAAACTAAGTCCATCGTTATGGCCCATGAAGAAGATTGTACTCCATCAACTGGAAAAAACTCAAAAGATTTATGCTCTGCCACAGATTCTACTGTGAGTTTTGGTTTTCACGAGCTGCTCCCTGGAACAAAGAATTCTGGCCATGCATCTCTTGGTTCTTCTGCGGAAAATCTTCCATGTTCCTGGGAAGATACTAGTATGGAAGATGATATTGCTGTGAGTAAAGAAATAGTATCTTTTGCTCTGCATGGTTGCCGAGCTGAAAACTTGCCTGGCATGTCCAATCAGCTACATACTAGCGCACGAGAATTTCCACCTGGTGAGATTACTGAGGCAGCTAAATGTGGCTCTTTTGAAGCTGATGCAGCTATTGTGTCTTCCAGGGATGACTCCAATAGTGAGATTTCTTGGTCTGCTGATAATATCTTGCAGGACTCTTTCAAGGTGGGAAAGCCATCCCCTGTTCTAGATCCTCTGGAAAAGCAATGCGAATGGCTGACAATGCCCTTAGAGGCAACTGATAGTACTCTACTGGAGCTTTGCCCAGATGAAGCTTGTGAGGTATATTCTGGTAATGATACTGGATACTCTATTTCTGTTGATGGGAATCCAGATAAAACACAAGCCTTTGGGTCAGATACTGTTGTGGATGATCATGAATCTCAAGCAGCAATTATTCATGGTGAAGCCGACGTTGATCATGCTCCCGTTGATCCGCATGGTGACAAGGACAAGATCTTTTCTCCTGATGCATCCCCCCTTAACTTACCCTTTGAACATACTAATGATTCTAATGTAGTGGCATCTGAGGATGAGTCACATTCGGATCGTCATGTAGCGAAGGTGGATCATATAGAAACTGTTGCTGATGGTTCCGAACAAGTTGATGTCGTGGATGATTATCATCAAAATGTGTCGACTTTGTCACTACTTCCTGAGAAGCTCCATGAGCCCCCTCTTTTATTCACCAAGCAATTTCATCAAAATGATGAGGAATTGAACATAGAGCAAAGAAGGCAAATTGATCCTGTTCGAGATGCTTCTGTAACTTCCAATGCCAACATGTGCAACATATCTTCTGCTGATTCTCCCACCTTACATGATGGTTCACTGCCTGAAGATGTCAAGAGTAGTGAGAACTCAGCTGCAGAAGCGAAGGACCTGGATTCACTTGGCCATGCTCTCTTTGAACCCGAATATGTTGAGAGAGAATCAAGCATAGCTGCTCCTGGTTTACATGATGACCAACCTACACTCTCAAAAATTTCACCCCAATCAGCTGAGTATACACTGGACTCCTCCAATGTATTGGTGCATGGCAATGGCATGCTAAGTAGTGGTAACCAAGCCTCCCAGTTGGAGAACTCTGGTCAGCCCCCTCGAATCAACCTAGAGCCACCATCTCTACCTCCTTTGCCTCCTATGCAATGGAGACTGGGCAAGTTCCAAAATTCTGCTGCTGCTCCTGCGGGGAGGCCAGTGGTGCAACATACATGTGTTCCAGTCCAAGTTCAACCAATGGGTCTGCCGACTATGCACCATTCCCTTGCTCCAGTACAACCAATACCCCTACCAGCAGTGCACCATACAATAGCTTCTTTCCAACCAGTGACCCTTGCAGCAGGGAATAATACACTTACTTCAATCCCACCGACAATCCTGCCTTTGGCTCCACCAGCAGTGCATTATGCGTTTTCTCCTCTTCAGTCATTGGTCCTACCAACTAGCGGTTACAGAACTGAAATCAATTCCCGGTCTCTCACAAATGAGGGACATCTGGGGTATTCAGATGGTTATGTGGCACAGCAAGGAGTCTTGGCCCTGCCAATGCCTGTTGGAGTTTCTGAAGGTTTATTCCAGATTAACACTAGTACAGTTGGAAGACAAGACAATATACCATCCACAGTCCCTTCTGTATCCACAAATTTGGATGCTTATGTAACACAGCAAGGAATATATACACCATCAAATCCATTTATGGTTTCTGAAGATTCTGCCCACGCTAAAACAGGTGAAGTTGGAAGACAAGACCATGTACCTATTACGGTCTCTTCTGCCTCAACGTCATTGAATGGCACTCAGATTTCTGAAGAATCCCGTCATCCTAATGTGGATCCCCCTGAATCCGGATCATTAATTGGTCACTTTTCTGAAAATACATCTACACTAGAAACAAAAGTGAATACTGAAACTTCTATTCAAAATGAGCTGGTTGGACACAGTCCACAAGTGTCGGAGGAAGTAGCAAATTCTTACTCTCAGCCCCTTGTGGATCAAGCACCCCCAGGTTTGGTGGCTCCTGAGGCGGGAAGAACATGGTCGAGTGAATATGATGAGATTCCATCTTATGCAGATGGCAATATTAATGGAGCTCTCCAGAAGAAGCTTCCAAGACCTAGAAATCCTCTCATTGTTGAGGTTGTTTCCATTGACAAAAGCAAGGTTAGTCCTGGAATCGGTGTTATCTTAGATTCTATAGTTTTATCTTGTAAATGCTTCACACACACACACACACACACACATACACTTAGAATGCTGTGTTCTTACATCTCTTATATTTTTGTAGTTGAGAAAGGTTGAGAGGACAAAGCCACCATTGGAATCAAAACCCGAAGAAGGAGAGTCTATACTGGAGCAAATGCAGTTGAGAAAAGTGGAGAGGGTCAAGCCACCAGTGGAGTCAAAAGAGGAAGGAGGAGAATATTTGGAACAGTTGCAACTGAGAAAGGTGGGAGAAAGGGTAAAACCTCCAGTTGACACAAAAGCTGAAGAGGAATTTTTACCAGAACAGTTGCAGTTAAGAAAAGTTGGAGACAGGGTTAAATCACCAGTTGATCCAAAATCTGAAGAGAGAGAATTTCTATTGGAACAGTTGCAGCTAAGAAAGGTAGGGGTAAAGTCTCAACAAGAGGTTGAGCCTAAAGTTGAAGAAATTAATTCACCAATGGCGCAGTTGAGGAAGGTCCGGGAAAGGGTTAGAGAAGAGCTTGAACTGAAAACTGAAGAAACAGAATCCCCACGAATGTTGCTGAGGAAGGTAACTGAAAGGTCACACCCTCCGGCTGAACCAAAAGCAGAAGAGAGAGACTCATTATTTGAACAAATAAGAAATAAGGTTTGCCCTCAGATCGCCTTTCTTAATGTTCATGGTGTTACTTGTCCTAAAGCCTAAACATTGCCTTTCCTAATGTTCATGGGTGTTGAGCATCCTGAACATTGTCTAAATACTCTAAAACTAGCAGCTGACTTTTATTTTCTTCCTTTCAGTCGTTCAATTTGAAACCAGCAGTTGCAGCTAGACCCAATATTCAAGGTCCAAGAACAAATTTGAAAGTTGCTGCCATTCTGGAAAAAGCAAGCACTATTCGTCAGGTTTGTCCTTGCTCCAAAAATGTTTGTAGAATCATTGTTTTGCAGTCAGGTCCATCTATATTTCAGAGTTCTTACTTCTTTCACTGTTAAACTGACAAATTTTGAAACAGGCAATGGCTGGAAGTGATGAAGACGATGATGCAGATAGTTGGAGTGATAGTTGATACAACCACATCCCACATGCCATTGTCAAATTGTCAATATGCTAGATGAGACTGTATCAACCTTTAGTACGAAGTATATAGATTCATGGGTGGTTGTAGTTCGTCCCTTACCCTACATAGATATATGTATAGTGATTTTTTCTTTTGTTTTCCCTCCCTTTACATAGTAACATTATCATATACATACACGAGCAGCCTGGGGTTCTGCGTGCAAGCGCATCTCCAGCCTGCCTTGCTGCACCATTCAATGTTCATATTAATTTGTATCAACGTTTCAAATTTTGGCAATAGGAGTCTGCAATCAGATTGATGTATATTAACGTTGAATTTGTCCAATCATTTTTAAGTTCTTGTATCAACTAAGAAGTATTATACTCTGCATAACCCCCCACCCCATCATTCATTTTTCCCTTTTTGTAGGAAAAAGATAGCATTCCAATTCTGTTTATTCTATTTTTGTATGTTGTATCGTTCTTTTTCGAGAAATCGAGGATAAATAGCCCATTTCTATTCTTGTCTTATGCGATGATCAACATAAAACTGGTCTGCAGTCTTAAAGAGAGTTTGAGATAATCATATTCCCTTCAGCGATTCTCATAGTGAAATAAAAGCAAATTCTTTTTGGAAATTCTCAATACAAGAATATACCTAAATTAATCACTAAATTTAAAATACAAAAAAAAAAAAAAAAAAAAAAAGACACATTTACAAAATGATAACAAAAATTTTACTAACGAAAATTTATCTGTCAAAAAAAAAAAAAAAAAAAAAAAAAAAACGGGTAAATTGAATATAGTCTTTTTTTTTCTTTTTTTTTTTTTTTTTTTTTGAAGAGCAACAAATTACCAAATTTAAATTCAAATAATAAAATAAGTGAGATTTGAACTTATGACATGTCAACAATATCATTAGTGCCTTAGGCCCTCCTACATCCACTTAACAAAAATTACAATATTTATCATACTGCAATCAACTATTAAAAGATATAAATAAATTCAACAAAAGTAATTTGATTTTATAAGAAATAATTCAATTTATTATTAAAAAAATATCATGTGAACAGAAACATAGCATAGCATTAGACATTAATTGATTTGATTATAATTATTAATTGGGCCGTAGATCATAGACTGGACCAAACTGTTGAAAAAAGATGCCGTAAATGGGCAATCTAATTAACTACACTTAAAACGCCAGCACAAACGTCATAATTCGTAATACACCTGACCGGCCCAACAAACAGGGCAACCCGTTTTTTCTCTCTCTATTTATTTATAAACCCACTTTATTTCTTCTTGTTCCCCGACTTAGGGTTTTCGATTTTTGGAGCTCAGATTTTCTTCAAGTTTCGCCGCCATGGGAAGAAGTAAGATCTTCATCTATGATTAATTATTTCTGGATTAGTGTTTCGATTGTACTGTCAGTTGTCAATTTTGTTTTTCTTTGTTCAATCGATTTTGTGAATTCAGTTTCTTCGTCGAATTGGGGGCAATAATCGAATTCCGTTGTTTTTTCTGCTAGTTTTTGCTTGATTTTTTGTGTTGATATGATCATTTTGAGTGATTATTTGCTATGAAGTCTGTAACTTTTTCTATTTTTGTTTCGATTCGATCAATTTCTTTTTTTAACAAATACTGATAATTTGTGGTAGTTCCGATGAATTTGGGTTTATGTATATTTGTTTAATTTATGAACAAATGACAATGAGATTGATGCAATATTTTTTTTTAATTATTGTATAAGATATTAAGATGTGTTGCGTTAACTTAATTTCCTTTTAATTTTTCATTTCATGGAGTTGCTTTAGTTGATTCCATAGTAATATGCAATTGGCTCAAATGAGGGTTTTTCTCTTAGATAAAGTGAAAATTGTTGTGATAAATGGAGTTTTTTTGTGCTGAAGAAACTGAAATGTGATTGTTTTAAATGGATTCAATTTAGGACCGGCAAGATGTTACCGTCAGATTAAGAACAAGCCATACCCTAAATCCCGGTTTTGCCGTGGTGTTCCTGATCCTAAAATCAGAATTTACGATGTCGGTATGAAGAAGAAAGGTGTCGATGAATTCCCCTTCTGTGTGCACCTTGTCAGTTGGGAGAAGGAAAATGTTTCAAGTGAGGCTTTGGAAGCTGCCCGTATTGCTTGCAACAAGTATATGACTAAGTTTGCTGGAAAGGATGCTTTCCATCTAAGGGTTAGGGTTCACCCGTTCCATGTGCTTCGTATCAACAAGATGCTTTCGTGTGCTGGAGCTGATAGGCTCCAAACCGGTATGAGGGGTGCTTTTGGCAAACCTCAGGGTGTTTGTGCTCGTGTTGCAATTGGTCAGGTCCTCCTCTCTGTTCGTTGCAAGGACACTAACAGCCATCATGCTCAGGAAGCTCTTCGTCGTGCCAAGTTCAAGTTCCCTGGTCGTCAAAAGATCATTATCAGCAGGAAATGGTATGTTCACTGCTTGCTTTTTTGATTAAGGTTTCAACACTTATTTATTTGCAAATTGGGATGTGTAGTCTCTGGGTTAGAGTACGAGTACCTGCTTTTTACTTGGGACTTCTTTTGTTTGGTTCAACCATGCTCATTGTTGGTAACAAATGTTATAAAATATTCGTAGGAAGCTCAAATCGTTTTAACATATTAGTTATACACTTTATACATTATTTGATCAGTTTTTTATGCAATACTGGTGGTTAATTTAGCTGGTAGTCTTTGAATCTTGAGAGTAGTGGTTGATGCTAGTCTGAACTTTGAATTACAAGTATCATGTTTCCCAGTACTGATTTCCTTAACTCTATTAATCAGGGGCTTTACCAAGTACAACCGTGCTGATTATTTGAAGTACAAATCTGAGAACAGGATTGTACAAGATGGTGTCAATGCCAAGGTATGTTAATTTTTTCCCTTTTAATTGTATATGATGGTTAAATTTAGAATTTTGTGCTCTGTTAACCTGATGACACTGGCTAATATTGATTTCATTTTGTGAATGGAAGTAGTAGTTGGATCTCTTGTATGTTATTTGATTACACTGTAATTTGTATTAACAGTCACTACATTATCAACGTGTTCTGTTTGTTGTGCTTCTTAACTGTTGGTTTATGCATGTTTGGGGTTTTCGTTATATGCATTATTATTGACGAATTGTGAAGATTTCTCTGTATTATCGTGATTGAGTGTGTAAAACTTTGCTTAGTACCAGTACTTGATACCAATCATCGTGGTGCTCTTTATCTTCCGGAATTTACTTACCTTGTGTTATTTGCCTGTGTGGGCATATTTTTTGGAATATTCTTCTGCTTTTGCCAATGTTAATATTCAAATTTGCATATGCCGTAAACAAATCTGTTCATTAGCAAATTAGCTTTGTCAATTTCCTGTGCATGTGGAGTTTTTTACTCCTGCCTTCATCATTGCTGTAGCTCACTTATTATTAGTATTTAGTAATAATCAATAGTGACTTACGGGGCTGTTGGATGTATTTTGTGCCTTGCAGCTTCTTGGTTGCCATGGACCTCTATCAAACCGCCATGCTGGACAGGCTTTCCTAACAAGTGCTACTGCTATTGCACAAGAGAAACTTCAAGCTTAGATATGCCTTCCTATATGATTGATCTATACCAGACTTTTTGGTTGTAGCTTAATGATCATTTTATTATCTGTGACTATTGTCGTCATACATAGTATTTAAAACATGGGATTCAGTGTGGTCCTTTTTAGTTGGTGTTGTGCATCAATGAATCTATTTGATATAGAATCATTCTCTGCTCTCTTAGGGATTATGTTTTTTTTTTTTAGACCAAGTTATTGGGTATGTTCATTGATTTTTTGTTCATGGCTTGTAAGTTTGTTATGTTCTGATTTTCTGCCTTGCTGGTTAGATATAATCGCATGAAGCAACTTTTTCAGAATCGGACTAGGGCAACAATAATGCAATGCGACATTTGTAATGTTTTAGATTAATGCCATTAATCTACTAATGTCCACTTAGGGTCTGTTCACATTTATTGAACTGAACTGATTGAAGCTGAGCTGAATAAAGTTGAAATGAATATTTTATGAGAGAAGGAAATTCGGAGCTGAACTCAATTAAGATGAAGTGAACAAGCCCTAAGTAAATACCAATAAATACGGATTAACGTCATGGTAAAATATTGTACTATAAGCCTTTTATAAGCCTATTTAACATTTATTATTCACATAATAAAGAGAAATGGATTTTTAATTTAGGGACGGAGGGAGTACATATGATGTAGAATACGTGTACAATTTCGTGTCGAACACCTATACTAGTTCGATACGCGACGAGATGTCTTGGACATTATTAAGATACTCGGTAATATTTGGATTTACTCCCTTTGTCCCCAAAACTTCGACCCTTTTGGGTTGATTACGCGGTTATTAAGAAACTCAAATAAAAAGAAACAAAAATATATTGGAAAGATAAATTTATAAGGGGTTCGTAAAAAAGTATTAAAAACACATGAAGAAACAAAATTTTGTATGGGGAAGCTAATTTTGCACAAATATTTTTATAAATTGGTGGTTATTTTAATGTAAATGGATCGGTCATTTTGGGACTAAAATTAGGCCAAATGGGTCAGAGTTTTGGGGAAGGGGGGGAGTATAATTTTAAGGTCATGTTTATCATTTTTTCCGTTTATTTAAATAATACTCCCTCCGTTTTTAAATACTTGCTCCACTTTCCTTTTTCGACTGTTTCTAAATATTTGTTCCATTTCCTTATTTGAAAATCTTTTACAATATTAATTCATTTCTCTCACCTAGTGGACCCAACATAAATCATATTTTATTAATTTCATATTCTCTCTCCTCCAATTCTCTCAACTACTTTTGTTTTTCACAATATTTTATTCTTCCACTTACTCCACTACCTCTATATTTTTACGGTAATTTCTCCTAAAACTCCGCGCATGGAGAAATGGAGCAAGTATTTAAAAACGGGAGTACAAAGTCTAATACTCCGTGATATAATATTTTTACGGTAATATTGAATAAATTGTCAAATTATTTTTTCCATATAATAAAAATAAAAAAAAAAAAATTGTCAAATTCTTTTTTTTCTAAACTCAGGCCCCGTACACTTCGCCTTATTTTTGCTGAACTGAAATTATTTTTACTGAAAATGAAATTATTTTTATTGAATTGCTACTATATTTCTTTTTTAAGTTTACTTATTTTTACTTAACTGAAATTATTTTTTACTGAACTTATTTCTACTGAAATAAAATTAACTTTACTAAACTAAAACTATTTATACTAAATATTATTTTTTGGAAAAATACACTTTAATAATCCCAATTATAGGCGATTTACTTTTACTAATCCCAACTAAGCTTTATTATCTAATAATCCTAACTATGGGGGTAGTTTGCCTACAATGGTCCCAACCGGTCAATACCAAATCAACGACCAGTTATAGCAGGTTACCATGTCACGTATCGACACGTGATTGGTCCAAAATTAAAAAAAATTAACATAAAAAATAAAAAAAGAAAAAAGAAAAAAAAAATTCAGCCACCTATCCCCACCGTCAAACCGGCAAACCCTAACCCCCTCCCCTAGCCTTGTCGGAATCCGGCCAATCACCCGTCTTCCCTACCGAAACCAAACGGCCAACCACCTTTGACCCATCCCCGAGCTCCAAAACCACCAACCCAGCCAACCTTGACCCCCAAAACCACCTAAAGTCATCGCGCGCGTGTTGGTGGTTTTTGGGATCAGGGTGGCTGGGTAGGCGGTTACGGGGGTCGGGGCTAGGTTAGTTGGCCTTCTAGAAGGACGGCTGGCGAGTTTCGGTGGTCAAGGGGTATGGCCGGCCAATTTTCGTCGAATTTAGGTTTTTGCGGTGGGTGTGGCGGTGGTTTCATTGGACTTCGTACTTGTTTTGGGGATCGGGGTGGCGGTTTTGTGGGTCGGGCTAGGTCAGGTGGGGGTTTCAATGGTTTCGGTGGTCGGGGGTTTGGCTGGGAGGTTTCGGTGACTGGGAGGTTGTTTTGGTGGTCAGGGTTGGATGGGAGGTGGTTTCGGTGGTCGGGGGTTAGATGGGAGGTGGTTTCGGTGGTCGGGAGTTGGCTGGGAGGTGGTTTCGGTGGTCGTGAGCAGAGCAGGCAAAAAGTCGTGTCAAGTTCGTATTTGGTCTCGTGTCAATTTCGTGTTATTCATAAAATTTATCAAAAAACTATGTAAAATGTAAGATAATTGCATAATTTGACTACTTTTTCTAAACGAGTCGTGTTCGGGTTGATTTCGTGTCGTGTGGGCTTCGTGTTTCTTTCAGTAATTTCGTTTTCGTGTTGTGCCGGTTTCAGTCGTGTTGTCTTGTCGTGTTAGAGATTGTCAGCTCTAGTCGGGAGTTGGCTGAGAGGTGGTTTCGGTGGTTGGGAGTTGGTGGCTGGTCGGATTCCGGCAAGGTTAGGGTTTGTGGGAATTTTTGGGAATTTTTTTTTTACTTTTTTTTAAATTTTGCACCAATGATATGTTGACACGTGGTTAAAAAAAAAAAAAAAATCTTTTTCAGTGGGTTACCGGTCATTGGACTATTGTTGGCAAACTACCCCTATAGTTATGATTGTTTGATAATAAACCTTAGTTGGGATTATTTAAAGTAAATCGCCCATAGTTGGAATTATTTAAGTGTATTTTTTATTTTTTTAAGGTGAGTTGAACAGGGCCTTATTGTATGAATTTTATCATGTTGTACTCGTGTCATCCCCTATTTTAAGATTGATGTTTTCTAGAATTCGTATCCGCATCAATGTCTGTACCCGTTCTTTTGCAACCTAGCATATGACATAAAAACTCAAATGAGGAACAATTTTAGGGCTTAAACAAGGGAGATGTATACCACAAATGAAATCTAACACGACTCACTTCTTGAACATAACTAATACGGATTAAGTAACTTTAGTTACAAAGGCCATGTCATCGGTATCAGAGCATCACCCAATGTTGTGAGCCTTGTGACAGATCAAGTATAATCTCAAAGGGTCGACATATATACAAAGGTTTAAACTTAATTACAGGTGTAATGTAAATCATGTGACATGATCTAGATCAAGTATAATCTCAAGGATCAACATATATACAATGGTTTGAACTTATTAAAAGGTGCAATGTAAATCCTGTGACATGATCTAGATCGATTATAATCTCTTAGGATCAACATATATACAAAGGTTTGAACTTAATAGGTGCAATAAAGTACGCACCATGCATATCATCATGGTGCCATTGTGTACTTCAACACAATCATGAGTACAAAGGATCGATCAACACCATACATTAATGAATTAATCTTCCCTAATTGGATATTGTGCTATCAATGAACACTATGTTGGGAGTGTTAATTACGTGCAACACACCATCATTGTTGTACTTAATGATAGCAAAGACATAAATTAAAATTCTAATAATCTATATTGGTAACTAGATACAATCTTAAGTACCAAGCGACGCAAATATCATACTTTGAATGAGGACTAACCACAGCTGTTAGGTTTATGATCATATCATAAGATTTTATATCTGGATACAGATTAGATCGAATTTATTTTAATCATACGTATACAATCATATATCTTGAAAATTTTAAATTTTTATTCATTTTGTATGAATACTGATTTGAAATAGTAAGCTTACCCATTAAAATTAAATCGAGAAGACTTATGCTTTATTTCATATATCTTGTGTGTGTGCATAAAGTGTATTAGATGTCATTGGCCTCCTTGCATCAAATTAAAGGATGAATACAATTTGAAGCTTTTAAATTCGCAAATTCTTGTGCAAAAAATATACTTGTATAATGTGTGTATTAATTATATAGTTGCACATTGGATAATCAAAATACTCAAATTAACTCTTGTTTTTCAGACAATTATGAGACAACAACTTAACAATATCATGTAAACTGATTAATAACATGGGTAGGGAAGATCAACTACAAAGAAAAATAAAACATAACAACATAACTGGTAGACCACTAAATTTAATTGTGACAAAACATAAACTTTTAAAAATGCTTTGATTTCCCATGCAAAGTAACATTCTAATCCATGCAAATTAAAGCCCTTCAATTTGATCAACGATCTTATTTTAGTCCTCATCCTCCTCATCAGATGCCTCCTTGTTCAGGTCAACCACCCTACGACGTTGCTCCTCGATAGTAGGCAAGGCGCCGAGGGTGAGTCCTACTGAGGGTGCCGGTAGTGCTAGTATTGGTGGTGATAGTAGCAATTGGACAAAGTTGGCGGCCTCAATTTCACGCTCACGCTTTAATTGGATATGGAACAATTCGACGAGTTGTGGTGGTGGATTACCGTCATGGGCTCGGAGGACCGCCTGCCATGTCTCTTGGGTTGAGACACTGGGTAGTGGCTTAGTATGGATGTACATCATATGACCGCGCAAGTCATATTGAGAAGCAAACCTAGCATTGCAGTGGATGCAATAAAAAGTTTGCGTTGCTGGTGTTGGTGGTTGTGGAGGTGGTGGTGGTCGTGGTGGTGGGTATCGGGAGTTAATTGGGCTTGGTGGACGGCTTCTCTCTCCCTTCGACTGGTGTGAAGCCAGGATTTCTAGGTCATAGGAAGAAGCAATTTCTTTTCCTTTGCCCTTATCCATCGAAATTGAACAGGGTTTTCAGAGAGAGATGCTCTCGCCAGTAAAACAATTATCGGTGGCAGTGATAGTATATTACTTGAAAGGGTCTAAATGTTGACATTTTTATAGCATTTTTGGTATGGTTTTTTCCATAAATGAATTTACTAGGTTCATTCACTTTGCCAAATTATGTAAATTATTTTTATAATGCAAGAGAATATTAATTCATTTTTTAGAACACTTGGATAAGAGAGGAGATCCAAGGGTTATTAAATAGTTGTGTTATTATCGGACGGTTAGAGTGAGGCCATATAATTAATTATAATAATACAACAATTGTGCAATAATACCTTTATAGATACTATCACATTTTCCCTATTAAAAAAAAAAAAAAAAAAAAAAAAAAAAAGGAAACCTATCACATTGATTATTTCTTGGATTATTATTTGTATTTTAAGGTAATATGTATCATGGTGATATGCAAACCATGGGAGTACATAGATGTGTGCGCGATTTCTTTCCATAAATGTAAAAGTAGCATTGGAGGGAAAATCTACCATTTAAAAAAAAATTAATGCTAAATAATCAATAATAAATATTAAATTATACAACATGTTAATTTGATATATATATCTTATCATTTAAGGGTTCGTTATATTTACCTTATTTTCACTTATTTCAGGTTTAATAAGTTCAAGTTTATATAAGTTCAGTTTAGAATAAATAATTTTTGATAAGGGTTGCTCAAGTTCACATTATAACTACAATAAGTTTTAATAAGCTATGGTATAAAGTTCAGATAAATTCACGTAAATTTAGATAAGCTCAGATAAGACCGGATAAGTAAAAAACGGGTGAATAGAACACACCCTATATTCTATTTGTCTCATATTACATGTTTCAATTCACAAAGTTTTATGCGGCTAGCCGCACCGTACGACCAACCACAATTATTATTTTTTAATTCTTCTTCTCTCTTCTCTCTTTCTCTCTCCTCTTTTCTTCTTCTCCTCTAAGATCTGTACTTTCTCTCTCCTTTCATTTTCTCTTTCAAACTTTCTCTCTCTAACGTGGTTTGTTCGTCGGTGGTGGTGGTTTCATAGGTGGTGTTTTAAGGTCAAATTCTGCCATGAAAACTCTAGATTTTGGCCTTTATAGCCATATTTGAAGTGAAATTTGAAGCCACTGTTAATTTTTAAGGTATATGTTTTTTAATTTTATTTTTTTACGGTTTGGTTGTGGGTTTGGTTGGATCCGTGTTTGTTTGTGGGTTCGGTGAATTGTGGTGGTGGCGTGGCGTATCGGGGCTGAGGCTGGTGGTGTATCGGGGTTGTAGGTACGGGAGTTGGTGGTGGCGTGGTTTGGATAATGGTGGTGGTGTGGTTTGGGTAATTAATGGTTTAGGTGGGTGGATCAGGGTTAAAGACTAGGGCTGGTGGCGTTAGGGGCTGGGGCTGGTGGCGTGGGGAAGTGGGTACTGGAGTTGGTGGTGGTTGGTGGAGTTTAAGGCTTTGAGGTGGTGTAGGATTAGGGGTTAATTACTATATGTTAGGGGTTACTAGGGGGGTTATTAGGTCAGAGGGGTTACTTGGTCAGGGGTTACTAGGTGGGTTACTAGGGGGGTTATTAGGTCGGAGGGGTTATTTGGTCAGGGGTTACTAGGTGGGTTACTAGGTCGGAGAGGTTAGTTGGTCAGGGGTTATTTAATCGGTCAGAGGTTACTAGGTGGGTCAGGGGTTACTAGGTCGGAGGGGTTACTTGGTTAGCGGTTACTTGGTCAGTGGGGTTACTTTGTCATTGTTTGCTGACTTGGCACCCTGCTGCACCGTGTGGCTGGCCGCACCAGAAACTTGGTGGCTTCAATTTAAACAAAAATTCTCACAAATCTTGAGTAAATGAGACAGAGACCAAATTAATGAAAGTCAGAGGTTGACTTTGGTATTATCTATATTACATAATACACACCTATCATTATTATTCTGTAACAGGAATTTAAATTATTTAATGATGAAAATTAATTACAATAAGGTCTATTAAGTTTAATAAGGTCTAATAAGTTCAATAAAATCTAATAAGTTTCAATAAGTTAAATAAGATCTAATAAGTTCTAAATAGTTAAATAAGGTCTAATAAATTCTAATCAAGTCTAATAATAAGTTCTAATAAGGTCCAATAAGTTTCAAGGAGTTTAATCAGGTCTAATAAAGTATTATAAGTTCAATAAGGTCAAATAAGTTTAATTAATAAGTTCAGGTCCGATCTTATAAGGTGAAGAGAACAAACCTTTAATATTATTTTTCAAATTAGCTGTGCATTAAAATTTTTGAAACCAAATCAATGATTTCAAAGACTTCAACCAACAAAGTAGCTAGGGATTGGGAATTTTTATAAAGATACAAGTATGGAGTACATAAATATTTTCTCCATCTAGAGGATACATACCTTTTCACTTATACGTACTATAGTAAATTTTGAAATTTGATAATTTTGGATCTTAAAATACATACCTTCAATTAAAGGCTGATGCCGTGATCTCTTCAAATTAGTTCAAAAATTTGAAATGATTGTTGGGTTGTTCATCCCAAGTCCCATGTGGAAAAAAAAAGGGATTAAATGACTTCCGTCCTTATAAGTGGAAGCACACTCCATTATTTGAGGCTTTTTGAGAAGATGTTAAAAAACAAATCAGTGCAGACTAAGCTCAAAACTAACAATGTGGCGTGGAGTGGAGTGTGTGTGGCTCAACAAGTGATATTAGAGCCAATGGTTCAGTTGGTGATCACTTCTTTCCTGCAATAATTACAAGTGAAGAGATAAATACAAAGTAATACATATATCTAAACATAATTAGTGCATGATTACAATTTTTAAAAACGGACTAAAAAAAAATAAATGGAGATTTAAAAAAAAAAAAAAAAAAAAAAACCAAAGCTCAGATGCGCTCTAGCATAATCTGAAGGTCAGACATATTGTGGCGGACCCAATCTGCCACATAAGGCGCAAATCTCCTCATAGCTTTATTGCACCAGCCGGGAATCGAACCCGGGTCTGTACCGTGGCAGGGTACTATTCTACCACTAGACCACTGGTGCTTAATTGATATAACTGAGCATAAATTTATGTAGAATCTATATAATGTAACAAGCTTTGTGTACGAGGCTAGCACTTCATTTTTGATATTGTTTAATATTGTTACTTTGTTTAACATTATCAAAATGAAGTCGGCAATTTATATATACGATTCGGGATAAACAAGCGTCTAAATATTTTAGGAGACAAAATGTTGTATATTTAATTACATACTACGTATAAATATTGTAAATAAAATCATAAATATACTTGAATGTATGGTGATTTAATATATTATAATTGCAACAGCAATAATGATAGTTCATATGCTTTTATGAATCTACGTAAAGACTATGACATTCAAATTTTGATTAAGATTCAAAAAAGTGTGAGATGGGTGTATAAATTTTCTCCTTCATTAAGCAATTTGATCTTGAAGTTTAGGGGAGAAGAAGATAAAGAGGAGGGATATGGACGGATTAGCCCAAATAAATGAAAATTGATTTTATTTTTCCATTAAAACTTTTGCAACTATTCATAACATTCATAAGTATGCCATTGATATACACAACTACGTACATCTCAAATACCAATACGTACTATAAATTTATCCTATCAAAGGTACGAAGTACTCCACAATTCTATACTCCGTATATTATTTGAGGTTTTTATGCTAGAGTAACCCTTAAGATTGTGCATGTTATTTTTAAGATAGCATTATTATTACATGTAATCCTTAAAATAGCAAGAATTGTTGACCGATGAGTGCTTGCTTTCGGTCCGGCATGGCTTTCTTTCTACCTAAAAAATATTTATAACTAGTTCAATTAAAAATATAATGTATCCCTTAACTTTTCTAATTAAATTTATGTGGTACGCACACTACTAGAAAAATGGTCTTTAGTATCGGAAATAAAGCGATACTAAAGGGCTGATTTCCGATACCAAAGGTCATTAGTATCGGAAATAATTTCCGATACTCTTCTGATACTAGTACCTCCGTGGCTAATGTGTTGGTATCAGATTTTTAATTCGATACTAAAAAGGGGTGCCTATAGTATCGGAAAAATCAATAGTATCGGATAACAAGTAACAGAATTTCTGATACAATTATATGTTCTTGTAGTATCAAAATTGTTCAGTTACTAAATACATACTATGGTATCGAAACTAATTGATACAAAAGAGTAGGTCTTTAGTATCATATTGGTTTCCGATACTAAACTACCCTTGTAGTGTCTGAAATTATTGATACTATAATTATTACTGATTTTGGAAAAACCCTTTAGTATCGAAAATTTCCGATACTAAAGATATACTTTAATACCACAAAAGTACTCTAATACTTGAATGTACACATATAAGAGACTCTTTAATTTCAAATTCTATAGTATGCAACTAATTATTTATAAAATAATTCACAATTAAATATATAATACAAATACTTGTACAAAAGAATTTTTATTTTATATATATCTCATTATGTAGCTCTAGATCTAGTACAAAAAACTAAAGTATATGCTTGTAATACAAAGTGCATTTTACATTCTCTCTCTCAAAAAAAAAAGGTGCATTTTACATCACCACCACCACATAAACTATCGTACTAATTGATATCATAGCATAATGTTTTCTTAACAAAAGTATAAAACAGCTACTTGATCTCCAAAGAGCTATACACTTGCATCAACAACCTTCAAACTTGGGCATTCTAGATCATCACAAAGTTTAAGCTGTGTAGAAGTGGAAAACAAAAATCATCACATATAAGAGCCTCCAACAACATAATTAACAATTTAACATCATACAGCAAAGGGATTAAATACAACAACTGTTTTGAACTCATATATCCATCTATTCTATCTAAGAGCTAAAACTAATACTTGTAGAAAAAACACATAGCTGCAACACACACACATGCAATTGCTCTTTAAAATTGACATAATAACTTGATGAATTACACTTATTTACAAGTTTAATAGTATTGAAAATATAATCACATGGAAAAAACGACACACATAGTTTCAAACTAATATTACAACAACAATAATGATGAAGAAATGAATTACTAATACAAGTATCATAACCACCAACGCATCAATGGTCACTTGTTTAAACTCGAAAATGAGCAGAGGAAAGTGTGCACAGAGCACTACTAGGCAACTAGCATTATTACTAAACATCATAAATAGAATGAACACTAACATTATAGTTTCAATCAACATTCATAATCATTTAAAAGTTCAGATACCCACATCCAACATACAAATATATATATATATATATATATATATATATATATATATATATATATATATATATATATATATATAACAATCAAATCAGATTATAAAAAGTACTAGATTTTCTGAACTAATGCTCATTTCATTTCACATCCAAATAATATTACAACAAGAAGGATGATGATGATAATAAAACATACTATTGTACCAATTAAATTAAAAACCGAAAGCGAAACTTACAGACAACAATAACGAGCAATACCAATATGATAGAAGTACCTTGATGATTTGACAATCCATTTTACAATCCTAATCACTAAAATCATGCTAAAAAGACCAAATTCAGCATACATTTGACAATCCTAATCACCTACAATTCAACATAAAAAACCCAATTACATTAATCCCATAAAAATTGGCAAACGAATGAATTCAGGGACAAATTGGACAAAAGTTAAACATACATTAAAAATCCTAAAGCACAATTAAAAAAAATTACCCGGATTAGAATCTTACAGAAAGTGAGAGCTTTGATTTGGTTTGAGACCGTCACCCTTGCAGAGCATTCTTCCCAGATCTGAACCAAAAAAATAAAAAATAAAAAAGACCAACTAAGATCTAAATTTTGCAAATGTAATCAACATTAAAAGATGGGTATTTGAAGAAACTCATACCCAAGAAAAATAAATCAAAACCCAAAAAATCGAAGAGAAAATGAGAGACGAGGCGACACCAACGAAGCCAAAGAACGAAACAATTTTTTCGCCATTAAGACAACAATAAACATGGCAGATTGATCGAATTAACAGAGGAAGGTGATTAGATCAAAGATATATAGGGAATAACAATGGAAAAAACCCTAGAAAACGATTGATAAGGTAAAAGGGGGCTAGAGGACAGAGAACGAAAAGAAAATGGGAGAGAGAATTTGTGAGCAACGGTGGTTGTGGATGAGGTTGCGGCTGCGGCGGTGGTTGTAGATGTGGTTGCCTTCATTTTTGAGGAGAGAGAGAAGAGAGGTGAACGAACAGAGGTGAGAGATGGCTTGAGGAGGAGTGAGGGATGGAGAACCAGGGTTTCATTTTACCGAGGTGAAATTTTAGAATGAAATGTTTCAAAATTTTCCTAAAATTTCAATGTACCGCCAACGCCAAGTAGTATATTTTTTCATTAAATGTACTAACGACTTTAGTATCGGAATAATTCGTTACTATAGGTCTCTATTTGTAACAGAATTAATTTCGATAGTAAAAAAACCTATTAGTGTCGGAATGATTCTGATACTACATTGTCATTAGTATCTGATAAAAAAATGGTTGAGTCAAAAGCCAAGAAATAGTATCAGAAAAAAAACATCCGATACTAAAGAATCTTTTAGTATCGGAAATATTTACTAATACTAAATTTTCCGATACTAAAGATCATTTTTCTAGTAGTGGCACTGTAGTAGTGTGGTACCAAAATTTTCAACCAAATTTAACTAAAAAAAATAATTCTATTTGTATCCTTGAAACATCTCATGCATAAATAACAAATGCTTGAATATTAATAACATAATTGAGTACTAAAATAAATTGTATTGAAAACTTCCATAAATTTAACTCCCTAAAACATCCTCTGCATAACTCTTTTCTAATAAACTGCAATTGTATTTCTAAAGCAGTAAAATTAAGACAAAAATTGATGACATTAAACTTAAACTTCTTCAATTGGCTTGCTTGGTGGGAGTTCAACTTGTGAAGGCTTCAAAGCATCCAATTTGCTTGGTTTTGGTGTAGTCTTGTAGTAAGTTCTGTACAATATTAGCTAAATTATTCCAGAAATTGCTCCCAAACCATTTGGAACCTGCCAACATAATCGCAAAAGTAATTAATTAATTAATTATAGAGTATGGTAGTTATCGCGTAAACAAATAAAATTTAACTTGCTAGCTAGATGAACATAACTTACAATGTTACCACCTATAAAAATACGGGGTGTTACAAAATTTAATAAAAAGCGAAAAAAGGCTAATAACCTACCACCATCCAAAGGTCGATATGGATGAATGCATAGGCGGTCCAGCAAACACCATTCAAGAAACCCACCAGGGTTAGAAAGAAGGGCATGTATTCCACACTTTTAGTTCTCACCACTTTTTTCTGTAATTAAAAAAAATCATGTATTAGTCTCCTTTCATAAACGTTACAAAATCTTTCAAATACTTTAATTGTTTGAAAACATTATAAATCTTAAAGGATGGATTAGAAAACGTACCATGATTGTCAATGGTGAGAAATACATTGAAACATTGAAGACTACGCAAAAGGCTCCAACAAAGATAGTCCTCTTATCTGTGTTGTGGAATATCAGCAATGTTAAAAGCAATATTACCCCAAAAAAGACGGCCTCTCTAAGCAAAACCAAAGAGATAAATTTCTGCAATATACAAATATGTTACAATACATTAATATTCAAAAGAGTGCAACCCTATTGAAATAAACTAAATATTTCTATGTACGAATTTTATTATCACATTACTAGTTCTTTAATCAAACGGAAAAAGGATATAAGAAGGTTTACCCTTTTAGAACTAGAGGGATAAGTGAGAAAGATGGCAAGGTAGATGAGCTCAATGCCCAAACCAATGCCATTGATAGTAGTTACAACTTACAAGGATGTTATTTGGATGGACGAAGGGAAGACTATATAGACACCAAAATAAACAGTTTATAACCGTGCATAGGTATGGATCTGGCTTGAACTCTTCCACAGATTTGCTCTTGATAATTCGCAAAAATGTAGGCATGCAATTGATTATTCAAACACATAAATATTATACGAGTATAATAATTATAAAAGTTTTAAAATTAAATAAATTAAAATTATTCAAACACATAAAGAGTTTTAAGTGTGAAACGTTAATGTGTGAGAAGTATTTTTTTTAGCTTCCTAATCTGTGTTTATTTTGAAGAAGAATATTAATTTTAGACAATTCAAAATAGACAAAAAAAACTTACACAGGAGAAAGGAACAATCCAAAAGAGATGACGTTTCCTACAATACAAAGTAGATAGTGTTGTTTTGTTAGATTTAAGCGAAACACAAAAAATTTGGTAAAAAAGATCAAGTAATATTAGTATAATTGTTGAATGAAATTGAAGGGCAAAAGGGTAGAAAAGATAATATATATACCTATAACTCCAAGGGTGTTTCTGATTGCATTAGGGCTCACCATTTTGTAGTAATTTCAGCACTTGCTCTGAATCAAAATCACAATTAGAAGAGATTTTTATGATACAAAAAAAATAAGGTTGAATTATCTTTAATTCACTTTTGTGAATTAGAAAATATCAATTATATTGAGACTTTTCACGTATTAAGCAATAAATCATAGAATATAATTGATTATGCTAAAAACTGATTGAATTAGTGAATAATGACTTTGCATTTTATCTAATACTCCCTCCGTTTTTAAATACTTGCTCCATTTCTATTTTTTAGACTATTCATTTGTCCTACTTTGACTAATATTTGTGATTTATACATAAGAAAAAATATAGTCTTGTGGGTACTTGTTGGAATCATCTCAATGAATAGATTATTAATTTTCAATTGTTAGAATTTATACTTATTGATAATTAAAGATATTAGTGATCAAAGATTAGCATCGATATGCGTGTCCAAGAGAAATAGAGCAGGTATTTAAAAACAGAGGGAGTAAATAACTTATTTGGGTTATATATGTTTCTTAGTTATTAGTGGGATGGGCAGTTAAGTGAAAATTATAGCAAGAATTAGAAGGAAATTATTACTTAAATATGTTAATGTTAATATTTATTCTTGGGATCCGTTAAGTACGAGGTAACATAGCCACTTGTATTCTCTTGAAATCCAAGTATAGTGGCTTTTTCATTGGATTGTACAAGGTAGTACTAAAAAATTATCACTCAAATATAATTATAAATCACAATTGTTTATTAAGAAAGAAAATATATCTTTCTAATTATGAATAAAAAGAAAATATATCTTTCTAATTATGAATAAGTCAAACACGTCCAATTTCAAGTTTCAATTAGGTCAAGTCAATAAGAATAAGAATAATTAATTAATAACAAACTAATTCTTTTTAATGGATATATGTTTCTTTAAAAGTTAAAAAAGAAAAATGAAAATACTAATTGCCCGTGATTTGTCTTTGTATCTTCAAAAAAAAAAAAAATTGCATATTAAAAAAAAACACGTAATTCATAATACAATTTTTGTTTGCACCAAAAAAATATATAATTTTTGTACCAGATAAACAAATATTATGATGATTATTCTATTTGAAAAAATCAAATTGAAACAAAATTACCAAGATTAATTACAAGAACATGCTTTTACTTGTATACAAACCATAAACTACATCAAAATTTTCTTACTTTGATAGCATGAAAAAATACCAATAGTCTTTTTTAGGTCAAACTCAAATATAGATTTTTTTTTCTATGAACGATTGAGAGAAAAAATTACAATTCGTAATTACAACATTGAAACAAGAAATCATAATGCTTACGAAAAATTGAGAGGAAATGCTACACTACGTAATAACTAATGACATTATTGAAAGTTCTAAGTGATGAAGAACAAAAAGAGAAGTTGCAATTACATAATTAAACAAGAGAAAAGAGCTCTTACCAAACTCTGCGAATTGTTTTTTGAGAATTTCTGAATTTCAAAGATTGAAATATTGTGTGTTTAGATTATGGCCTTATGGTCGATGAGCATATGTATTTATAGGGCTTTGGATGACACAATTTTGGTGAGTTAAATTCTTTTATATTAAGTTAAATTGGCTTAGGAAAACATGTTTTATACTGCTAATCAAATTACCTTAATTATCTAGAATTGAAGCAGATATATTTTAAAATTGTAATAATTGGTTAAATACGTATGATAATATTTATTTTTATTCTGAAAAAGGATAAATATTATTCTTTCCAGTGTAGGATTATGTTATCCAATCAAATACAACATGTTAGCGGATTAGTTTGTTGGCTTTAATTTTATAAATATGGAAATTTTGGTTTCTCTTTTATTTTTTTTAAAAAAAAATATAAACTTGGTGTTAGGCTCTAGCTTGAGTCTCAAGCTAATAGCTAGGAAATTGTTGAAATTACAAGCAAGTCCCTAACCACAAGTCCACAATCATTGGAGTTGCTCTAATAAAAATTTATTAGGAATATAAGTTAAATTTAAATTAGTTAATTAATGACAAACTCAAATAAATTGAACATGATCTGAATGATATAACATCTATCAAGTCAATATCGTCAAGGTTTGGTCAATGTCTAAGTCTTCGAGTTATCCATTTCTACGATTGTACATTACACTATCTATTTTGACTATTTATACTGATTATTCCCTTAATTATGAACTGCCAAATTTTATTGAGTTTTAGTTTTTTGTCGTTGTCAAGGCAAGTAATTAACGCCTAAATCAATTTAATTTTTGTACCGAGTAACATTTTTATATAGGAGCCCATATTTTATTGTAATTATAATTCATGGCAGTTCATTATTTGTTTTTTTCTTTAATCTTCAAATCGAAAATTAATTAAGAGATTAACCTTTTTTTTTTATATTTTTGAGGGAAGAGAGATTTACCAATTAAGTAAGGCAAGTACAAATTAAAATAGTCAATCCGTGGCCCTTTCAATAGGAGTCTACAACTCTACATATAGAAGGTCAAGATTTTCATAATTTAAGAGGATACTCCGTATATCTTATCCTTAACTTGTTCATCAAGGGAAGTCAATGATTTATTGCTTCTTAAATTAATCCGAATTACAATGTATTAGCTAAGAATTTCATGAGCTATCATTATTAATTTTGTAAATAGTCTATGTTAATTGATTTTGTACTCGTATTATGCTAGTAATTGATAGCTTTCCATATTAAATACTCCGTAAATATATGTAAACTAGTTTTGTGCCCATGCGATGTCCGAGTTTATTTTTATTGAATTTTAAGATAAATTTTTTAATCTATAGGTCTAATTTTAAAAAAGATAATTGATACAAAATTAGTTAGTAATTGACGTGCTTTTGTGACGATTTGTTATCTAGTAGGCATATAATGAATAATAATAACGTTGGTGGAAATATTCGATTTAATTACATTAAAAAATAGCAAAAATAAATTAAATTAAATAAATGTTCAAAACCCGTTGGGTTACCCGAACTCAAAACTTTGGGCAAGGGATGAACATTTCTTGACTCGTAACTTGAATTGACCCTATCCGAGATGACTCATGACCTGACCCTAATTGACAAGTCTACATAGTAATAAAATTCTATTAGATTATGGATTTTTATACTTTGAACTACTTCCTTAGCTCCAAAATATATTATGATATAAAAAATAAATTTATATGATAATTTTTTAGAATTATAATCTAATAATTTTTTTGAATAGAATTATAATTCAATTTGTACATTTGAAATATTGATATTTTATTGAAAATAAAATTCTTAACCAATAATTTTATCCTAAAATTCTATCCAAATAGAATTCTAAAATAACTTTTTTTTTTATCCTGTGAAGTCTATTTAAATCTATCCAACGTGGCATGACACTTGACAAAAAGTTGGAACGTTAGCCAGTGCGTTTCTGGCCGCACCATGCGGCAGGGTGTCAAATCAGCAAATGACAAAATAACCCCTGACTGGACCAAGTAACCCCTTACTAAGTAACCCCTGATCGGACCTAGTAACCCCTGACCGGACCAAGTAACCCCTCTAGTAACCCCTTAAGTAACCCCTCCGACTTAGTAACTCCTGACCGAACCAAGTAATCCCTTAAGTAACCCCTCAAGTAACCCCACTTAAGTAACTCTTCCAGTAACCCCACTTAAATAACCTCCCAAGTAACCCCTTCAAGTAACCCCACTTAAGTAACTCTTCCAGTAACCCCACTTAAATAACCTCCCAAGTAACCCCTAGTAACCCCTTCAAGTAACCCCACTTAAGTAACCTATCTAGTAACCCCTTAAATAACCCCCGACCTTGTAACCCCACCACCACCCCCAAAACGCCACTAGCTCCACCCCCAATACGCCATGCCACCACCACCACCATACACCGAACCCACAAACAAACATAGATCCAACCGAACCCACAACCAAATCGTAAAAAAAAAAAAAATCGAACAAATATCTTTAAAATTAACAATGGCTTCGAATTTCACTTCAAATACGAGTAAAAAGGCCAAATTCGACCATGAAAACTCTAGATCTAGAGTTTTTATGGCCGAATTTGGCCTTAAAAACCTTTAAATTGAGCTGATTTTAACAAAAATGGTGAAAAATCAAATTGAAGCGACGACTTCGAAGATCGTACCAATAATTGCAATTTCTCTCCTCTTCTTTGTTATTGATTCTTCTGTACTTTTGAGCTTTCAAATCACTGTAACACAAATTGTTGAGCATAATACCAGGTTAATATTAAAATTGGTGAAGAATCAAACACAAATGGAGCAAAAATCAGTGGTTTTCTAGAAATTTTTCTCACTAGTGCAAATGAAAGAGGTAAGAGAGAGAAAACTTGAATGATACAAACAGAAAAGAAATGTTCACTTGGAGAAGAAGAAAAGAAGAGAGAGAAAACTAGTTTAAGATTTTTTTTTTTAAAAAAAAAATTGTGGTTGGCCACACTGTGTGGCCAGCCACATATGAAAGTTTATGAGCTTTATATTTTAGTCATATGATCAGTACACAATCACATAAGTATATCTATGATTCTATTCCTTAAAGATATCCTACGTATTTTTTATATTTAATTAATATGGAGTAATTAATTTTAGATTTTTGTTTGAGGAAACTTTACATATGCTATTTTGTAATGACCTATGGAGCACTTGGTGAGTAATCCCTCCAAAATTCTTACTACGAGTAGCTAATTTCGCATTCTCTAATTGAATTGCAAGATCAAAAAAATTTCATGTACATACCACTAATCTAATTAAACAGTTTATAACAAAATTGGAAAGAAAAAATTTAATTAATATATTTAATTAATATATTGAGTATCTATTATAAGTATTACGAACTTTAGTATCTTTCGTATTCCTAGAGTTATCATCCATTTTGGGATTATATCTTGCTCGTTACGTTGTAGGTTTTGGGATTATTATTGGATTAACTAGTTTTGGTCCCGTGCAATGCACGTATTTATAAAGTATGATTTACTAATAGTAACTAGGTTATTTGCACGGTAATATTCAATAATTATTTTAAGTTATTGCTTTTAAAAATAAATTTATTTTGAAAGAGCCTATTATTAGAAGAATAAATATTTTAAAATATGCATATATTTATTTTTATATTTATATACAATATATTTCACCAATACATTTATATCATATCTTTCTTGTTAACCAAAATGAATATGTTAGCGATATGTATTTAACCCATACATAAGATCTCTTTTTACCCACTATCATTCATTCTCTCGTACAACATATTTTTTCAATCATCAGCTACTAAAAATATTTTTTCTTATCTTTCCCAGCAAGCTTTTCACACATAATTATATACAATTTTTTTCATTGTTATAAAAATGGTAGAGTTGTACATAATAATATGTATGTAACAATTTATGTTAAGAATTTGATTTGATTTTATTTTTTTACTTAAGTTTTTGGTATCAATATATATTGTGATATGATACATTAATTTTTTATTTTTTTTTAATTCTTATATTTATGTAAAATAGTTGTTTTTTTTTTTTAAAAAAAAAAAAAAACCCTAAGGGATGCACCAAAAAATGACACATGTCATTTTTGGTGTGTCTTTTACTATATAGTTAGGAAAAATTGATTATAATAATCCCACCTTTAGTCGGTTCGCTGTTAATAATCCCACCTTTAGATTATTATTTAATAATCCCACCTTTATAGGGGATCTTCTTTTATTGGTCCCTTATGACCGGTAACTTGTACATTGGGTAAACTCTTTCTTTTTTTTAATTTGAGTGACACATGTCACTAAATAATTGGTTAAAAAATTAAAACAAAAACTAATTTTTTTTTTGGTAAAAAAATAAATAATAAGAAAAACCCAACCCAGCCTAGCCCCTGCTTCAGCAAATTGCCGGCAACCCCTTTCCTCATGCCCCGTCGATGATAAGGCCACACTCCCCCGTCGGTCGCTTAAACCTCATAGCTCCCTCAACGGCGAGATCCATCCCGAGTCCCGACACTCCCCAGCTCCGATCCACCACCAAATTCCGCCCCCCAAAACCACCAATAACCCCAACAAAATTACCCAAATTAATCCGATTCGAACCCAAATCAAACACGGGCAACGGGAATAAGGTGGTTTGAAGAGGTTTTCGGCGATTTTGGGAGGATTTTCGACGATTTTCGAGGGGTTTTCGGCGGTTTCAAGGTGGTGGATGTGGTGGTTATGGTGGTTTCGAGAGTGAGAATTGGTTCAGGTGGTGATTTCAGGGCTGACTTTAGGTCGACGGAGTGGTTTTTGGTATTGGGGGGTTCCGTGGCTGGCCGTTTTCGAGGGTTTAGGGTGGCTGCCGGCGAGTTTTGGTGGGGCTAGGGTAGGGAAGACGGATTCACGGTGGGTGGGAGAAGGTTGGTAGGTGGTGGATTTTTTTTTTAATTGTTATTTTTAAACCAATTCCAAATTGACACGTGGCATTTTAACGTATCAAAACCGGTTACCAACAAGTTAGGGACCAGTAGAAGAAGATCCCTATAAAGGTGAGATTATTAAATAATAATCTAAAGGTGGGATTATTAAATAATAATCTAAAGGTGGGATTATTATCAGTGAACCGGCGGTGAGATTATTAGAATCAATTTTTACCAAAGAAAAAAAATTTTTTGAAGAAAAAAAAAATATTCAAAAATTTTTTTTTGAAGAAAAAAAAAAACGAATCATAGGAAAAAAATTCTGGTTGGATGTAAAACCGCAAAAGGTTGTCACTTTATCAATTGGCAACTGGATATCTGCTGAAAGTGACCAGCTTTGCTATTTAAAACGACGTCGTACATATCTAATTGACTTCAATGTTGTAAAAACCCTTCTCACGAGAATCTCTCTTGCTACAATTGCTTCCATTTCTCCCCCTTGATTTTCTCCTCTTTCATTTTTGTAAGAAAAAAAAAATCAGAAAATAATTGAGCAAAACGCAGAGAATTAGCAATAAAACGACATGCAAAACGGAGGCAGTAGCAGCAACGGCGGGAGAGAGGCGCGGAAGCCGTTGTCGGAGGTGGTGGCCGACTGTGTGATGCGGTGGTTTCAAGACACTCTCAAGGAGGCTAAAGGCGGCGATACTAATATGCAAGTTCTTGTTAGTCAGATGTATTTCTCTGGTTATGGTGTTCCCAAAGATGTCCAAAAGGTCCTTCCTTTTTTATTTTTTTGAGAGTTTTATTGATGCCCATCATTTTAGATTGTGTTAATTTAATGAGTTTAATTGTGGGGTTTTGTTAATTTTATGAATTAGTGATGCTAATTAGTGAATTTGAATTTGCCCTAAAGGTTTGATTTTTAATTTTTTTAGGGAAAAAACCTGGGTTCAATTTTGTTACTTTGGTGTTATTTGGTGATTTTTATGGATGCCCATCATTTTTTATAGACTGAATTTAATGTGATTGTGGGTTTTTGTCAGTTGATTGATTTGTTTGTTGACTATTGTGATTGCACAAGTTTACATTTTCTATGAATTGAATGGATAAATTCTGGGTTTTTGACAGCTTTTTGAGTTGTATAGGATCCAGTTTGTGCTTGGGGTTGATTGTTCTCTAATGGGTAGTGTTATGACAGTTAGATTCCTAGGGTTTGGTTGGATTCCTTAATTTGAATTGGGATCAAAATATGTTAATTCTTCTTTTGCTCCTTTGTTGAAGCACTAGCTGATATTTGATTCAGTGATTGTGCTCCGACATGAATTGGGCGAATGATTTGGCTAAATATTAGGGGTATAGTTTTTTGTATAGCTTGCTTTAAAGTAGTAAAGATTATTTTTCTTTTGGTGCATAGTCCTTTTTTCGTCCTAGGAATACATATCCATGCAGTTTGAGGCTCTCTTGTCCGCAAGAATTGTAACTAGTAGAAGCAACTAGAATTGATGTGAGATACTAGTACTTGTTAGTATGCTTTTTATAAGTTGCTTCTTGATAGCTTTGGTTTGTGCCATAATGTTGCTTGTTTGTTTGAGATCATGTCTCACTATTTATGGATTTCAGGCAAAAGTATGGATGTCAAAGGCTTCTAGGGTAAGATCATCAGTTTGGAGAGTGGGCGAAAAGCACCCTGGTAACGTCCTTCATTCCTTTGGAAAAAACCTGACATCTCTTGTTCTTGCTCACTTATATCATTCTTATCTTTTCCCTTTCCTTATTCTGGTTTTCTTGTCTGTGGTCTACATAGGCTATAATGCAAGTGATTCAGATTCTGATGAATTGATGGGTGGAGCACAATGACTAAGTTTATCGGACATTGGTAACTAAGTGAGTTTTAACTACTTTGGCACTGGCCTTCTAGTTGAGACTTTATAGGTAGAATTATTTCTTTTTGTGTTACAGCTTTTTGTATGCACACTTTTGTGGTGATGGTGTTATGGTATATTTCTAGTGCAATTTTAATCATGATGTCTGATTAATCCATTGTATCTATATTGATTGCATGTTTCTTTGACTTCTTGCTCTTCTTTTGCTTAAATTGATTTGTTCATCTTATTTAACCTTTTCAAATCAAATCATTAAACCTGGATTCTCTTCAAACTTAACCTCTACTTCGCTCGCCGCAAACCCTGAAATAAAATGAAGGAAAAGAGGGGAAAGCAGGTCAGATGACGGTCTTGGACGGGATTGGATGCATGTAGAGCAAATGTGAAAAAAAAGGGAGAGGCCTACGGGCATTGGGATATTCTCCTTATGGCGCTCTTCCTTAGAAGGGAGAACATGTAGAAGGGGCAAGAATAGGACAAGTTTGGAAATTTGGGAGTTGGTTGGAAGTACTGAACCTAATTTAGGAGGCACCTGTGCTCTCCTTTGGGCCCTGAGGTGCCCCGTTGGCAGGAAGCTGTTCATATATATAATTATGTGATTCTTCAGAAGCTGGTTTAGCCATGTTGCATATTCTGAAAATGAACCTAGTATCTAGTTTGTTTGTTTGTTTTTTTTTTTTTTTTTTTTTTTTTTTTTGCTGAATCTGCCGGTGGAAGAATTATAAATAACTTTGTCGTGGTGATAAAGCTCATCTCCTTATATAAAATTCTTCTGGAACTCGGAGATGAATTGCTCGAGCTTCCCTCAAAGGCTACTGATCCATCTCCGCTGGAGCTTTAACAAGCTCAAGCCAATATTCTAGGATTGGCGTGTTTTTGAAAGAATCTCGTCCGTCAGGATTCAGGAGTCTGGTGCCATCTGTATAGATTAATCAAAGTTTTTGTAGGTAGATACCTACTTGACCCTGAATTTCAACCAGTGACCATGTCTAGTGTGGTAAGCAATGATCATCCACTGACCCACATGAGAACAAGCATATGACCTTTGCTCATGGTGCATATTTTTTTGACGTTCTTTCTTTGTATGTTAATTCCAACTTTTAAAGTTTGTATTAGCTGTTGAAAATTGTTTAGATACGGGTTGTGATGAGGAAAAGTTGGAGTATCATCAAATTTTACCTCTCTTTCTTCGTCTTCGTTGCTATTTTCTGATAAATGGGAAGCATCTAAAGCTCTCCTGTTTCTGTTTTCTTTGGACTCCATTAGATTGAAGAATTGAGCATAATACATAAGGAAGAACTGATTGGAAGAAGGTAGATGGTAGATAAATCCTTTTGTGATGTTCCTGTAACTTCCTGTACCAGCTTTTGATGCTGCTTCCATTTTGCTTGCCTGAAGATGGCGAAAGCCTCAATACAGCTGCCTAGATGAAGAGTCAACCTTTTAGTGGATCCATCTGCTAGTATTAAAGGACATTGATTGACATAAGTTACATAACATTCTCTTTAAACCACTATATATTGAGAGAGAAGAGAGCACAAGTGACCTCACCACAACCAGCTGAGCTTGCACTGTACACCTCTATTAAGTATTAAGGTCTTTCATCATGGAAACTGCATGCTTCCACCCAAGCAGAGAACTCAAGTTAGCCTGTTTAACTACCAAATTTTCCTGATCTTGGAGTACATCCAGCCAAACATAGACGTATAGAACCAACCCTAAAACTGTGAATGTTCAAATCTCTATCAAACTTTTTGATGTTGTATTATGACCCAAGAAATGATTGATTCCCATCTGAATTGAAATCATATCTCGAGGAATCCTCCTATTCTATTTGAGTAAACAATCTTGGCTTTAGGAGCTTAATACAATGTTACAACCATACCATCCCAGCTATATGATTCTGTGATATACTATACTTGGTATTAATTAATCAATTACATGTATTTTTTCACTAATTAATTTCTTATACATTTTATGTATTCTAATATTGTTTAATAGCTGAGATTAGTGGTGTTACTGGCATCTTGTCGGTAGTAATGTGTTAAAGATTTCCTTAAGCTTAATCATCTGAAGAAGTATTTGTGAATAATAGAAGATGTGAGATTGATCCTTGTTAGAATTTAATTTTAACAATCTTCTGCTGCACATTATTTATACTACTATTTTCAAACATTATTTGTTGGTAGTAATGTGTTAAAGATTTCCGTAAGCTTAATCATCTGAAGAAGTATTTGTGAATAATAGAAGATGTGAGATTGATCCTTGTTAGAATTTAATTTTAACAATCTTCCGCTGCACATTATTTATACTACTATTTTAAAACATTATTTATACTCTATTTTCAAATATCTTACAGTATATACAAAGCTAAAGAATGAGTTCTGAACACATTCTATGCTCTATGATCCTGTCCTGCTCAATGTCATGCATGGAGGGAGTGTAGGGGAGGGATACATTAAAATATGATCTTTTAATTCTCTTATGAAATAGCTAGAGGACAAAGTTGGGAGAATTAGATAGAAAAGAGCAGTGTGTCTATATATATAGGAGAATAGAGGGAAGAGTATTAAAATTTTATCGAGTGTTCCAGTTTCAGTGTATATGGGAGAGGATCAAGCTTCTCGGAACCTTGAAAATCCTTATAATGTTCTGTAATCCACATATCATCTATCATTTTTGTCGTTTTCTTTATATTCTGCCCATAATTCCTGTTTATTACACTCAGGCTAGTGGTGTATCACTATCACAGTTAAACAAATCTATAGGATCTTTTACTATCTTCCATTTCATCCAGTTCTGTTCTTTCTTCTTAAGACCCCCACTGGGCAAAGCTCAGATCTTGATCCTTTGCCTTCCTACACGGTGGAGACTGTGGGTCGCTGAATTCCTCTGTTGATACAACAGAGAGGCAGATGGTGCAATGTGCACTTAGAAAGAATCTGCCGTCTATAGACCATACGCTTGCTCCCATATAACCAATGAGGCAATGACCCTACCAGTAGGACACACTAGTCTTGCTGCTTTTTAAGTAGTCACCCTAACAACAGGGCATCATACGCTTGCTTGTTTACAATCAGCTCAGTAATCTCTAGGGCATTCAGATGATTTATGTGGGTAATGCTAGGAGTCTTACCACAGCTGATGCAGCTCATTGTTCCTGAATGTGTATATATATATATATATATTTCCCTCATATTAATACGGGTTAGAGTTGAAAGACAAGACAAGCTACAGGCTACAGGCTACAATAAGGATTTGTTAGATTGAATGCTAGATTGAATGCTGGCTTTGGTTATGTGAGGTTTTTTGCTAGTAACACAAATGAAATTGGTAGACAAGCTGAACTACCATTTACAAGACCTCAGAGTAACACCTACATTTATAAGTATCATTTTAATGTGAACCTCCCTGATTTAGGATCCGGCATATTTTTGAATTCTGATCATTTACCAGCAGTGGACTGATATGAGCTGCTTGGACAGTCTTATATATAGATTTTGAATCAATGAATCTTTATGTTGTATCCGAATGACAGTAGACCAGTCAGGCAGCCACCCTGCAGGAGGATCAGTCGAGTGCAGACTGCAGATTTTAAATTTTGATGTGAATGAAAACTCAGTAGAGCTGTCTGCAAGACCTAAAACCTCTTTATTGGGGAGGTTGGTAAGGTTTATAATGCAAATCACTTGTCTGTAAATTCTTCTGTTCTCTCTTGATGTACACTACTCCATTCTACGCTTGGCATATATAGATGTGTTCTGATATCTTATGTAGTTGGGAAAAAGTAGAAAGGGTTAAGCTATTGCTGATTATTCTAGATACTTTCGTAGTATTTTCTACGGAGTACTTCGTAGAAAAAATTTTAAAGGTTGATAATATTTGTGCATCATCAGGTTTTCGTCGATCTTGTAGTATGAAGCTGGAAAGTGAGAAGCCAACTTGGTATTATTTAAAAAATTCTGGATTTTAGATTTGGGGATGGAATGCGAAAGCTGGATGGGGGCCATGGAAATCAGAAGCCTGAGAAACTAAGAAAAGAAGCTCGAGCACTGTTTTTCTATTTTATCGTCTTCATAAATGTTTGTAAAATTACCTTTCGTTAATTTGGAAAGAAATTGCTTCAAGGAAGCGTATTTTAAGCACTATTACGAGTATCAACTATTGGTATACTCCTTCGTAAGACGTAAGTATTAATACAAGTCACAAGTATAAGCAAAGTTCGAGCATAAGGGATGAGCATGGGACGGGTACCTATACCGTTAGTACTAACGGTTCAGGTACCCGATTACCAAAATCCCTAAAAGTGATATTCATAACCCGAACCGATAAGTTCGGGTATCCGGACTTCGGATACCCGGATGTTCGGATCGGTTATTGAGTATCCAATAAGATATCCAATAATGATAATTAAACTTAATTATATAGTTATTATGATATAATTTACCACTAATTAACAACAATATCATATGATTTTGACCAAATTATTAATAATATTACTAATAATTGATATTATAAAGTAATTATGTAGTAAAGTTTGAGTTTAGATTTTTTAAAAAATAGATTTAAGTAGGGAAAAAAAAGCAAAAAAATGTTTATCGGATCGGATTGGATCGGGTAACCGTTAATTTTAAATAATACCCAATAACTATACCCGATAACAAATTATCGGAACGGGTACCCGAACGGTTATAGTTATCGGATCGGGTACCCTAATTTTCGAAACGATTACGGATCAATGTTTCGGTTTTTGGGTAGTTTTACTCAGCCCTAGAGCATAAATGGAATTTCATCCTAACATAAGGAATTCCCCAAATGAGAAGTGCATCCTAATAATTATTTTCTTATATATATATATATATATATATATATATATATATATATATATATATATATATATATATATATATATATATATATATATATATATATATATATATATATATATATATATAAAAACAGTATTTCATCCCTCTTAACCAGTTATTTATAATAGATTGTAGTTTCCTCTCTTCAAACAATTATCATTGTCTTTTCTTGAAAGGGAAGATAACAAGCAAATACTGGTAACAAAGAAGAAAAAAAAGAAGAGGATGTAAAATAACACTAGCATCATACGTAGAAAGAAGCTACACATACTCATATAAACAACGGAACAACCACGAAACTGGTCTCAAGGTTACTCTGAGCTGGTTCAACAAGTCATGGAAAAATAGATAAATATAATACTATTAACAAATGATTCGCCAAAAATGTCTAAGGTGAACATAAAAATGATGGAATGATATTTCTATGATTTACCTGATCAAGTCAGATTCAAATGTGACGGGCAAACGTCACAGTAGGGCGCAAATTATATTCATCATAACTAAAGGTGCGCACGGGCCTTGCCGGCACGCGGGCGGCACGGGCCCGGCCCGGCACGGCGGCCCACCAGTGGGCCGTGCCGTGAATTCGGAAAACGGCACGGGCACGGCGGGCGGCACGAGACCCGGCACGTGGGCCGGCACGGCACGGCACGGCCCGTTCCAACGGCTATAAAACGGCTATTTTTCCCACCCAAAATCCCTATAAATACCTCATTTCTTCCTCCAAAATTTTCACAATTCATCAATTCATCTCTTCTCTCTTATTCTCTAATTTTCTTATTCTCTAATTCCTACAATCTTACTCTCTTTCTCTTTTGTGCAAAGAAAAAAAAATTCCTACTCTCTTATAAATTTTACATTTTTACTTTTATTAGTCTACTACCAAAATTATATATAAAAAAAAAATAAAAAATAAAAAAAAATTCTTATATTTACACTCGGGAAATTATAAATTCGGGATCGGAAAATTATAAATTTGGAAAAGCAATTGAAGCGTTATTGTAAGATCTAACTCAACTTTATTTTAATTTGTTATTGTTATTATTATTATTATTATTATTATTATTATTATTATTATTATTATTATTATTATTATTTTGTTATTATTATTATTGTTGTTGTTGTTGTTATTATTATTGTTGTTATTGTTTTCTTGGAAGTTGGAACAACTTAATTTTATAAAAACTACTTTCTATTTTTATTGTGGATAATTTAGATTGTTAGTGAAATCTGTTTGGGCTCTGGACAACGTCGTTTCTAACCTCTCCTACCTGGGATCTCATTGACCTAAATAATCTACTATTATTATAATTATTTTTGAAAACTTAATTTATATAAAAACTACTTACTAATTCTTATTGCTATCGTTATTATTATTGTTGTCAATTGTTATTATTATTGTTATTGTTATTATTATTGTTATTATTATTAAATATCATGGCATCAAACCCGAACACTTCCTCCTCCTCTAGAAAAGCCAAGTCAAAACGTAGGGAATCACCAAACCCAAACACTTCAATGCCCCCCCTAACACCTTTCCCTCCCCTAACATGCCCTTTCACTCCCCTAACATGCCATTTCCAAACACTTCCACCCCTTTCTTTCATCCCCAAACCACGGGAGGGCAAGAACAAATGGATGATATGGCTCCTTGGACTATTTCGGGATTTCAACAAACCCATTTCTCACCTCATTTATACGAATCACAACATGAATTTTCTATTCCTAGTAACCAAGGTAGCCAAACACAAGCCTCCGGATCGAGTGTACAATCCACCCAAATGCCTAACACCCAAAATCCTAACATATTAGAGTGGTGTACCGAAGAGGAATTTGCTCAAACCAACCGAAAGAGTGAAGTTTGGGCACATTATCAATTGAGTAAAAATGGAACCAAAGCCCGGTGTCGGACTTGTAGTAAAATTTTCTCAGCCGATACCAAGGGAGGGACGGGACACTTTAGTAGACATTCAAAAAGATGTGGTGGACCATCTAATGATCCAACCCAACCCAAAATTTCTCATTTCCATCCACAAGGCTTCACTTATAGTTATGAGAGAGATAGGGATGAACTTGGGAGAATGATTGTACA
This sequence comes from Chenopodium album, assembly GCF_948465745.1. NCBI lineage: Eukaryota > Viridiplantae > Streptophyta > Magnoliopsida > Caryophyllales > Amaranthaceae > Chenopodium > Chenopodium album. The sequence goes on along the minus strand of NC_137845.1, from coordinate 53,308,578 downwards.
TGCCGAACAACCTTTTCTTTTCGCCGAAAATGATGCCTTTAACAACTACATTAACCAAGCACTACAACCCAAACACAAAAAAATCTCCCGAAAAACCGTTCGATCTGCTGCCATGAAGAATTATCAAGAGTATAAATTGAAATTAGTAAATGAATTGGCTAATCTTCCTAGTAGAGTTTCTTTAACTGTCGATGCATGGGATAGTGGATACGGACTTCACTATTTATGTGTTACTTGTCATTGGTTGGATAATGATTGGTTGTTACAAAAACGCATTATTCATTTTAAAATGCTTGAATACCCTCATACTGGTCTTAACATTTCTCATCATTTAATGGAAGCCATTGATGCATATAGTCTTAGGGATAAATCATGTCTATGACTTTCGATAATGCAACTTTGATGAGTGGCATTTATGCCACAATTTAGTGCTCTTTTTACGGGTTTTCCCTCCCATTTGTAGCTTGTTTGCCCCCTTTTTCTCTCCTTTTTGTTCTTCTTTTCTTTGTTTGTCTTTCTCCTTGTTTTCTTTGTTTTTGTTTTGTAGGAATCAAGGCATTGGAAGAAAAGCAATTCAACCCCAAAATCCCCTGTGTGCGGGCGCGCAGCACTGTGAGAACCCGCGCAGGAATGCTTCAAGAACAGAACACAAACAGAAGGTTTTGTGCGCCTTGTGCGCGCTTTGTGTGCGGCGCGCGCCTTTGATATGTGCGGGCGCGCAGCCCTGGGAGAACCCGCACAAGACAGCAGCAGAAGCAGAGCCAAAACAGGGAGTTGTGTGCGCCCTGTGCGCGCTTTGTGTGCGGGCGCACACTCTTCAAGCGCGAGCGCGCAGAATGCTGGGAGAAGGCGCGCATCCATGGGTCTAATTCCCCGTACCCACAGATCTGCGGGCGCACAAGATCTGCGAGGGCGCACGCACAACATTTGCGCAGGCGCGCAGTGTATATGCGCGGGCGCGCACCGCTGAGTTTCAGTTTTTTTTTATTTCGTATTTTTGTATCTTTTAAGGGACCTATATATATAGGTCGTAGGGTAGATTAGTGGAGCATCTAGCCTTATCTTAGAAATAATTAAACCCTAATCTAGAGAGAGAAACTTCATTAGTAGAGAGAGAAAGTGTGGATTTTCATTATTGATGAACTTGGATATTGAAGAATGAGCTTGATTGAATCTTTGTAAATCTTCATCTTCAATTAATGAGCAATCTCTTACTCTCTTTCTTTACTTTTGTATTTAGTTTTGTTTTCTTATTTTGATTTTCCTTCTTTGCTTATTGATCATGTTAATGCTTATTGATTTGATGATTGATATTGTCTTTAATATGATTTGTGAGTAGTCACCTAGCCAAGGGTGTGGGGATGGTGTAGTTGTTAATTGATTCATGCTTATGATGTTGGGGTTATGTTAATGGTGATTAAAGTCTTTGCATGTTTGATATTCTTTAATCTTCTTGCAAGTGCACATTGTTGGTTGATTAAAGGTGAATCTTTGCTAACAAGAAACGGAAGTTGACTTAGTTAAGGTTCATTGCTATCGATAGTTCATTGATTGCACCTTCTAATATATGGTTCTAGTGTGGAAACATGGAGGCTATGTTAGGAGAAATCGATTAACCCCGGAAGGCGGTTAGATCGAGCTTTATTTCGATATTCTTGCATGTTTAGTTTACCATTGCTTTGCTTCCGTGTTATTGCATGATCAAGTGACATCTACATCTACCCACTTCCCTTGGTGTTTAGTTATATTGATCTTTAATCATTCTTAATCTTTAGTTTAATCTCTTAGTTATTCACACTTCTTGTCCCGAGATAGCTTAAGTCTTAAGTAGTGAATGCGGTGTTTATGCATGTCTCCTTGTGGTTCGACCCCTATGCTTGCCTTATACTCGTATTAGGTTTGTTTAGGTTGTATAAATTGTATTTGATCTAGGGATAGACAATTGACGACGCGTGTATTCCCTTGTCAAACTTCTATGACATATAGTGCGAATTTGGTTAAACCCCAATTGACCGATTTAGTATTAGATGGAGAAGCACTTCATATTAGATGCATTTGTCATGTTCTTAACTTGTGTGTGAAGGATGGAACACAAGCAATTGGTCCATTTTATCACAAAATAAGGAATGCAATTATGTCTATTAATAGTTCTAACTTGAGATATCAAGAATGGAAAGGTTTTTGCAAGAAACAAAGGAGAAAGACTATAAAAATAGCACCGGATTGTCCAAATAGGTGGAACTCCACCTATGAAATGTTGAGTCGGGCAATCGATTACAAGGTTGATTTAACACTTTTTTATAATATGAAATTTCCACAATGTGCTTTACTAGAAGATGATTGGGTTAATTGTGAAAAATATATGAATTTTTTACAATTACTATATAGTATGGCACATTGTTTTTCTTCTGTATATAATCCTTGTTCCCATTCTTTTCTTAGCAATGCATGTTTACTTGCACAACTTTTTGCCGAACATCGATTACAATATGAATATCATGGATATCTTCCATCTATGGAGGAAAAATGGCGTAAATATTACACTGATATTCCTATGATTTATATTTTTGCTTCTATTTTAGATCCTAGGCAAAAATATGATGGCACTTTTTTATTAATTGATATTTATTATAGTAACATGAATTTGGAAGATGATGTTGAAACTTTTAAAAATAAGGTGACTAATGAGTTTATCTCTTTATATAGAGTTTATGGAACCGTGTCTCGATTTTCCCCTTCTCAAACATCCAAAAACGTAAGTAAGCGGGCCAAAGGTTTATTTGCACAAGCTGCTAACATGATGTCCAAGTTTTCAGGTACGGAATCCACATCAACTAGGAGAACACAAAGCGATGTTTCGGAGTTGCAAATGTACCTAAGTTACAACTTCATGAAAGGCATGGACGATGAAGAGAAGTTTGGCCTCGACATCCTTGATTGGTGGAAATCACAAACCATGAAACATCCAATTTTGTCGGAAATGGCTCGTGATATTTTTGCTATCCAAGTCTCCTCCGTTGCCTCCGAAAGAGCTTTTAGTGCGTCGGGACGGGTTTTAGACGATAGAAGAACAAGACTAAAACCCGAAACACTTGAAATGTGTGTTTGCTTCAAGGATTGGTTAGATGCCGAAACTCGTTCTCAAGATCGTACTTATGCACAAAACGACGACGATGAAGGAACGTCGACTTCTTTTAGTTTTCATACTTCTCAATCAACTCAATTGGCCGATGACCTTGAACCACAAGAAGACGAAGACGAACAATAATAATTACATTATTATATATTTACATTATACACTATCGTACAATTTTTGTATTATCGAACTTCGTATTCCGTATAATAAATGAAGTTATTCACCAAATATTGTACGATTTTTAATTATCATTAATTATTTGTATTATCGATTTATCGTACCGGCTACCAGCATATAATAAATTAAGTTATTCTTCAATTTTTTGTGTTTTCGAATTATCGCACTCGTAATTTTTTTTTTTATTATATGCATTGTTGTTTTTTGCTAAATTAATAAAATTGTTTTTATTTGTTTATTTAAACTTAAACATAATTAGATAAATAATTTATATAACCTTAATTTAAATAAAGTTGTTCAAAACAAAATATATTAACATTAACATAAACATAAATTAATCACATTATTTATATAAAATTAAGTTGTACTAATATATATATATATATCGTTTTTTATTTACATTTATTATTTTTTTTTTTTTAAAAAAAAAGAGGCCCGGTTTGGCCCGCGGCCCGGCACGGCACGGCCCGCCAGGCACGTGGGCCGTGCCGTGCCGTGGGCTGGGGTGTGCCAAAATTAGGCACGGCACGCCCCCCACTGCGGCACGGCCCGTTGCCCATGTTTAATCATAACTTGTAATAATTTTTGCACAGCCCGGAATCGAACCCTGGTCTGTACCGTGGAAGGGTACTATTCTACCTCTAGACCACTGGTGCTTTTGTTTGTGGTATATAAAACTAGGGCTGTCAAAAGCTGACACGACACGACACGATAATTCGACACAAAATAAACGGGTTTGGGTCAAGAATTCTCAACCCGTTTACATAATTGGGTCGATACGGACACGACACGAAAGTAAACGGGTTAGGTTTGGGTTAAAATTTTCAACCCGAAACCGACACACATAACCCGATTATATAAATGGGTTGAACGACAACCCGTCAACCTGAACCCGACACGCTTAATCTATTAATTGAGTAGTAAAAAAAACTAAAAATTTTTATTCAAAACTTGTAATTTTTTAAATTACCTCGACACTATTTATACATTTTAATAATTTTTTGGCGGTTAATTTGGCGAAAAAAATTATAATTTTCATCTTTTGTAAATTAAATTTAATTTTGCGATTAATTTGAAACAATTCTTATGTATGGTTATATAGTTAAAACTACTAACTTTAAACCCTTGTGTATATATTATTAAAATTACTAAGTTAAAACTGTTGTAGTATCTTTAATGAACTAATGATGTCTGTTTTTTTTTTTTTTAAAATTTTTTATAATTGAATATTAATTAGTTTATTACAAACTATGTGGGTAAAAGGTTATACGGGTAACCCGTTTAATAAGCGGGCTAAGTTTGGGTCAAGGGTTTTCAACCCGTTTAATAAACGGGTTAGGTTTGGCTCAAACGTTTTTCAACCCGTTTAATATCAACACGAACACGAACCCGACATGACACGACCCGTTTGACAGCCCTATATAAAACTACTTCCAAGAGTTAATACTCCAAGATAATTTGGAGGTTGAATTTAATTTTCTTTTTCAGTTGTAATGTTGTATCATACTAATTGATGATTTTGAGCTGTTGTTGCCTTAATTAATACATTAGATGGAACTAGAATTTTTATTTTAATTTAATAAAAAAAGAGCCATCTACTCATAAGCACAAGTATATGACTATATGACTATTTCATTTCTCTTAAAATGACTATTGGCTCATCTCATTTAGAAAAATAAGTTCAAGAAGATAGATCCTACAAGTAATAAAATAATTTCACACCAAATAAATGTTACTTCCTTTGTTTCTTTTTTATTTACTAACTAGGTTAAGTCCCGTGCCATGCACGGTCATAATTAAACTTTACAACAAAAATTATAAAGGATGGTGTTAATTATTCAACAGTAATTTATCCAAAAAAAAAAATTATAACAAAATAACTTGAATTTTAATTTATACCAATTTATACCAAATTCATAAAGGTTATTGAATTGAATTTTATTAAAAAAATAAATAATATAGTAATAGAAATTTAGAAGCTATAAGGTTTTACATAAGAAAATGAAAATATTAGCTTATAATTTGTTCACACACTTTGACCCATATATGAACTCATGTACATTTGTCCTTATAATTTGTTGACACACTTTGACCAACATAATATAAAAATTTAGTTGATTTTATATTACTTTATGATAATTAGTATTATGTAATCAACTTTTTAAAATATATATTTTTAGTGAGTATTAGGGGTTTTACATTGCATAAATGCATAGATCAGAGTAATTAGATTGTAGAAAAGTGTTTGGTAAATAGCTGATTGTTTAAAGCTAATTGATTATGTGAAATGACCAATAAACTAATTGTAGGGTAGGTAGTTCATATTAGAAATTTTAATTAAATGGGGGTATAAGTTTCATTTCAATATAAGAATTGAATAGGCTAATTGAAAAGGCTCCCAAAAGGAGCTTTTTGAAAAAGAGCTTATTTAGTGGAATAAGCTCTTTAAGTAAGCTACTTACCAAACACCTTGAATTGACTTATTTAATAGTCAATAAGCTAGTTACCAAACACATCCTATGTTGTTGGATTATTGTCATAATGTTTGCTTTTATAATTTTTGTTTTCTTCATAATTTTAATAATATCTAATTTGAAATATAGATGGTCAAAGTTGTGTCTCGACAATTCTAGCTTATAAAAAATGGAGGGAGTATAATATAATAGAATAATTTTATGATTTTGTTCAGTTGTTCTTATAAAGAATAGATATAATTTTAAGATTTATTCAAAGTATGCTACCAAAATTATTTTTCTATTTTTAATTTAAATAAATTAGACTGTCAAATGATAAAGTTGGAAAAAAAATTGATAATATTATAATAATCTTAGATAATGATGTATTTCAATACCTTATTTTTAATCTATAGTATATTTCAATATTTGTAATTAATAGATATCTCGTATATAGAAATAATATATGTTAAAAAAATTAATTGACTATGATTGGATTAAATGTACTATCAAAATGGAAATAAGAATTATTTGTATGTTATAAAATGCAAGTCATTAAATTTCAACAACAAACACAAAAAAAAAAAAAAAAAAAGGCGGGAAATTTTGCAATGACATCGTGACAAGTGGCACTTTAGGTTTGCTTTTAGTATAGGTTAATTGATTATGTTCTGACTTTTATAGCCAAATAGGCTCCGACTCCAAAGATACACTATTAGGATGATCATCAAAATAATATCACGTGGGATATGTGTGTAGGTTTGTCTTGAAAAGAATTTTGAAGTAACAATTTTCACCCATTTTTTTAATTGAGCATATCCATAGTCACGGACTCACAGATGCGCGTTTAAGATTAAATAAAAATGAAACGAAGAGAGTAATCAATTTATATGTTATTTTAGAGTGGGAAAAGAATAAGTTAATAGGCTAAATGTACATCACAAAAGAAGACATTTTACGGGTAACCAAATAACTTCGGATAGCAGTACAAAAAAAAAATGAATTCCATCATACAAACTTTCAATAGTGTTTTCTTGTCAATGTTACATTGTCTAAATGATGATATATCCTACAGAAGTGGAACATATTTGTAAATATTCATACAAACAGCAACTGTTCTGCTCTGCATAATTGCATATCTTTGTGCATAGAATCATACAAATTACTTCAACTGCTACTCTGTTAAGCCACTGTGCACATCATCAGTTCTCAACTCCCATACTTCCAATTCTGGCTTATCAAATGTAGTTATAGTTGAGAATGCAGAAACACATTGAGTAGGCTGATACTGAAGTTCATGCAGTCGAAGGTCCTCAAATCGTGAAGCATAACAAGACTACATCGCCTCAAAAAATTTATAAAAAGAGCAGAAGCATTGGACAAAGAATTTCTCTTCTGTGAATGCTTATGAATCCATTTGATAGTATCATAAATAGCTGTTCATCCTGAAAGATGTTTATATTAAGGCAATATCTAATCAAATTGAGAGTGAAGGATAGCTCAAGTGGTTAGAGCTCCTCTCCCGATTCCAAGAGATCTTGGGATCGATTCTCATCACCTGCCCTTGTGGCTCTCTAAACACCCAAATATCTAATCAAATTACTTGTACAATATTAGATTGTTAACAGTCTTTTAGCAAAAATATTTGAAGTCGATACCTGGTTAAAAGTTGGGGATTTTGTGACCTTAAGAATCTGAAAATGAATGATCAAATGAAGAACCTGCCACTCGAATCTGGGAACGAAGAACTATCTTCAATGTTCAAGATCTTTTGACTTGTTGATTGCCAATACTTGATCAGTTGCTCTAGGTAAGGTCTTTATGTGATTCATAATCTATACTAGTCACAGTAGTCAGAGGCGAAACTAGCTGACGCATCAATGTTAGAAACGCTTCCTAATAAATCGTACCACCTTCAAATCATTAAGCGCAATTGTTTAAATCTGAAAAAGGAAATGGAAAGGTATCAAATAAAGGTGGGGGGAGAAATTGATAAAACTCATTGCACTCTGTGACCAGTGGCTGTCAACATGCTTACCATATGTGCTCTCAATTGGTCTTTGTTTCCTCCACAAAAAGCACTACTTGATTTATCTGACATTAGAACTCTAGCATTGGTCTCCCTTAATTCCGTAACTCATAATTCATAAGATAGCTTACTGAATATCTTCTGATTGAATCAATACTTCTTTCCAGTTGCTGGCATAGCATAACAGGTGACTAAAAAACACACATATATATGTCCCATGCATTATTGAAGACAGGTCACCTAGCACTATTAACACAAGCAAGTATACCACCCATATATCAATCAATCAATCAATCAAAGCCTTAATCCCAAAAGTGGGGTCGGCTAACATGAACCAAATTTGATTATTCCGTGTAGTCATCAACATAAATCTTTCTCCTCCATCCCTTACGATCCAAAACTTCATCCTCACGTAAATCCATGCACTTCATATCCTTCCTCACTCCTTCCAACCAAGTCATCTTTGGTCTCCCTCTTCCTCGTTTAATCCCTCCATGGTCCCACTCTTCCACTCTTCGCACCGGTGCACCCTCGGGTCTCCGTCTTACATGTCCAAACCAACGCAGACGATTTTCCCTTAATTTATCTACAATGCCCGCCACACCTACTTTCTTGCGAATAACCTCATTTCTGATTCTATCTCTCCAAGTATACCACCCATAATAATCTATAAAAGAAGTCTTAGATATATTATCATCAAAATTTCTTTTAACCCAGAGAAAATCTGCCCCAATTCCCTGCTGGTTTCAGTCTCATATTCACAAAAGTAAAAAAAAAAAAATAAATGAAAATTAAAAAAGTAGAATTTATTTGTCAATAGAGTAGCAAAAAAAAAAAAAAAAAAAAAAAAAAAAAACCTCAAATTAAAGATTTACCAAAACTTTTAAGGTCTGATAGGGATCAATTATTAAATGGTTACATCTGAAAAACATGTTAGCTATTTTTATATTAACAAATTTACAGTGAAAGTGTGAGAGAAATGAGCCCTAAATCCCCCATTCCAAAGACACCACTGGTAAATAATGCAGCAGATATAAATATATTCTGGAAAAGAAAAGGAGGGAGAGAGAACCTGAAAACATTACAGGAAGCTTATCCAAAATTCAGCTTTATCTTCATTATCATCAACTTCATTACTCACGAAGTTTGGTGAAGTATAAATCAGAGTAAGAATCGATGTAGGAAAAAGGGGAAGCAAGAGATACAGAAACAAAGGAATATGATCCTTGAAATCATCAGAATTTTGGTTTTAGCTTAGAGTGACAAAAAGGGGGAAGCAAGAGATATAGTAGCATGATTTCCCATAGAAATGTTTGCTGCACAAAAAGTACTCAACTAAACATCACCTTCTTTCTTTTGCATCTGTAAAAACTTCCACGTATATTTGTAAAGTTCACAGAGGAAAGAGCTATGATGTTTGTCTTGGTTAAATTGTCATCCAACCAAGAACTTTGCTGTGTGAATTAAAACTTTACCGATAATCTTTACACGAACATGTCCCGACAATAAAGCAATGGAGGTTTGTGTCTCTTAGCACAATCTCTCTTCTATTAATCCTTGAAATGATCTTGATTGCTGAATGACATTTACCACAGACATGAAGGTTTAGCAGGCCTATGACGGTACTACCATTTGGTTGAAGACCAAATTTTACCATCTGGGCAAAAAGACCAAATGCAACTTTAGCATGCCCATTCATGAATAGGACAGACATTGTAGAAGTCTAAACTGCAATGTGTCTCTCCTTCATCTCTTTAAAAACTTTCCATGCAGAGTTAGAATTCCCACATTTAGCATACATGTCAATTATGGCTGTTCCAAGAGGAAGGTTGGCCACCACTTCTTCCCACTTAAGGGAGTTGATTGCCCGCTCTCCCAAATTCATTGCTCCAAGCGTTGTACAAGCATGTACCACGGCAACAACGACATTGCAATCAGGCTTTACATTCTCTCTCTCCATTTCAAAGAACATGTCTATTGCTTCCTTTGCAAAACCATTTGCTACATACCCTTGAATCATAGTAGTCCAAGCAAGTAGATCCTTTTTAAGCATTTGATCAAAGATACCCCGTGCTTTGTCCACACATCCACACTTGGCATACATGTTAATCAACGAGGTATTTAGAGCCATATCTTTTCCTAAGCCATTTAAGTTAACATACCTGTGAATCCCCTCACCTAATTCAAGTGCGCCCAACTCTGCACAAGCACAAAGAATCCTTGCAAGAGGGAAACCGTCTGGTTTCAAACCATTTCTCAAAAATCTTCTAAACAAATTCAAAACTTCAGAAAATTTTCCAGCATCAAGATACCCACTAATAATCGCAGTCCAAGAGCGTAAATCTTTCTCCGGCATATTATCAAACACTTTATGGGCATCATATATACTCCCACATTTTGAGTACATGGACACCAGACTAGTATTAACATACACATTTTTATCAAAACCCAATTTTACAACAAGGCTATGGATTTTCAATCCCGACCGATAGTCATAAATCCTAGCACAAGCTTTCAGGGCGAATGAAATAGTAAATCTATTGGGCAATAAGCTCTTTGAACGCATAGATTGGTAGTATTTGATAGCTTCGTCAAACAAGTCATTTGAAACCAACCGTTTAATCATTGTAGGAAAGAGATAGATGTTGTGTTCATTGATCCGGTCGAAAATAAGTTTGGAATATTGGGTGTTGCCAAATTGAGTGTAATATCCCAAAAGGGTGTCGAGGAGGTGAATTTCTTGGCACAACCCAAGGCGTAAAAGGCGTGCATGGGCTTGTTTGAGGTGCTCAAAGGATCTGAAGCCAATGTCGAAACAACTTTTCAGCTCCAAAGCTTTTATGACAGAAATGGAAGGTCGAATTGCTGGAGTTCCTGCTAAAGTCATCACCATCTCCTTCGAGTACCTTTCACCAATATGCATACAAAGATCATCAGCTATGGCTCCATACAGATCAATTACTATGCTTCAACTAATAAAAAAGTAACCAAAAACACACCAAATATGAGTCCAGGAGAAGAAACCATACCTTGGAATTGCAAGTTGTTCCTTTTATCAACAATTTGAACTAGCAAAATTCCTTATTCTCACGAAGGACGCAGAAAAAGTCAAGTTTGCAACGTTCAACCCATGAGAAGAAACCTTCAAGATAAAGTATGAAATGACATTACCATTTAACAATTAGTTCCTAAGTTTACACTTTCAAACGTAAAATTTCTTCTACAAATGACTCCAACAATCAAAACATTTTAATATTTTTTACCTGTAAAAAGTTTAGCATCATTTGTAAACTCTTTAAGAAAAGTAAGACTCATACACTAGTAAACTACTGTTGATATAATAAAGTTTGAGGGTTTCATACGATTATGCTACATGAAGTGGGCATTAACAGAAGCTAATTAAAAGTATTCAATTAAGTCCAATTCTAATTGAGATTTATCTTGAGTTGATGATGACATTGATAAGAACCTAGTGATTAGCAAGAATGGCAACAGAAAGCACTTTGCATAACCACCGGGAACCTGCTTCCCATTACGCATAAATGACGCTAACTAGTTATTCTTATTCCTCTTATCCATCTAAACTACAAAAATTAAAAGCTATATATCCTACATAGTACTCCAAAAAATCAATATCAAAATGATGAATTGAACAAATGACAGAGCACAGAGAGGTGAAACAACTCTAGACTACTAATAACAAAGTAGAAATCAAAAGATACATCATGACATTGGAATACTAATCGATCATCGAACGAAAGGAATCATGTATACGCCAGAATTATGTATACACCTTTAATATCAAGCAATGCACACAAACAAGCTCATTTTGTCTTCCATTAAAATACTTTTTAAACCGCAAATAAAACAATCTGACCCTGAAACATGGTGTAACAGTCTAACCAAATCAAAATCCAGAACAAGCTCTCAAATCCTGTCTCGACACGAATTTTACAGCTCAAATAATCTGAAAAGTTTCAATTGCAAATCAAACACTAAATTATTAACACTCTAACCGATTCAAAAGCAGCTAAGTTTCAATTGCAAAGAAAAAACCCAAATTACTGATAATGGGTTTCATCAATTGTTAACAATTAAGTATTAGCAGCAGAACCTAGCAAATTCCAGGGAAAAAAAAAAAAAAAAACCAGTAATTAACTAGTTTAGGCATAAATTAAACATCTATGAATCCAATTTGAAGGCATAAAACATAATCAAAACCACAACTTGACATTCTCGTAATAGAATACCTTAGCCAATGTAAGGAAAGAAAAAATAATTCAATTAGAATTCGAAAGAGGTAGGCAATGAAAGAATTTACCTAGTGATTAATGAGTTGAATTTGTTGAAAAGGAGTTTGATTATGCCCTAAATCCTTTCTACTCGATATTCATATTTGAGGTTGTTCTTGGGAGAATTATATTCGAAATCAATACTCCAACTTTCTTCCCATTACCGTTTCTACACCGTTTCTGTCAATTAAAGTTTTTTTTTTTTTTTTTAAGGTAAAAAAATTAAACATCTCCTCACAAGGGGAATTTCTAATGTAATTTCTGTGAATTAAAGTAAGAACGATTGAAACTTTGGTAAGTACTCCGTAGTATACTAGTATATACTCAGTAATAGTGATAGGACTAGTCTGTTTCCGAGCTATGCTCGATCTATAATATTACTCCCTCCATCCCTTATTGATTGCTTTTATAAGTAATTTTCACGAAAATTAATAAACATAAATAAAAGTAGTAAAGTACATTGAAAGATAAATTTACATTGGATATGCAAAAAAGAAGAGAGATAAACTAATAAAAATAAATGGAAAAGTAAAATTTACATAGAAAAAGTTAAATTTACACAAATATTGTTGTAAATTGGAGAGAATTTTGGTAAAAAAAAATTACTTCAATATTAATGGTACTTGAAAAAAGCAAATGAGACTATCATTTTGAACTTAAATTTGGTCATAAGGGACTATCAATAAAGGACGGAGAGAGTAATATTTAGTTATTATATTAATTATTAATTAGTCAATATATGCTAGTTAGAAATTGTTTAAAATACATGTACAACATACTTCCGCTGTCTCTTTATGATTGCAACATTTCTATTTTCACACTTGTCGATGCATGATTTAAATCGTCAATATTTTTAATTACTCCCTATGTGTTTTAATAAGTGTTACAGTTTGACTAAACACGTATGTTGATACCTGAATATGATCATTAATTCATCTAACTATATGTTTGTAAAACTTTAATATTTTTTTTTTATTTTTTTTAAAAGAGTCACTAAGGTGGGGGATGAGAATCGATTTCAAGATCTCCTGAGAAGCTCTAACCACTTAAGCTATCCCTCACTCTTAAGCCTCAATAAACTATAGGTTTTTTTTTTTTTTAGAAAAATTGCCCGGAATAATCCTACCTTTAGGCCGTTCGCTAAAAATAATCCCACCTTTATATCCACTCCGCTATAAATGGTCCCATTTTACTTGGAACCGGTTGAGCAGGTAATTTTTTTTTTTTTAAAAGTTGAATTAACACGTGTCGCTTCTTGATTAGTCAAAAAAATAAAAATAAAAAAGTAGTAAAAAACCACCACCACCACCTAAGCCACACCAATTTAGCCACCACCACCCAACCTAAACCCTTGAACCACCATCCCACCCACACCTAAAACCACTGCGCTGACCGGAATCCCACCAAGCCAAGCCAAGCCAACCCCAATTACCCATTAACCCAACCCTTTAACCCCATTAACAATTTAACCCAACCCCAAAGCTCCATTAACCCAAGCAAATCAGGGCAGGGGAGTTCGAGGACGCAGCTGGAAACGGTGGACGGTGGAGATTAACGTGGCCAGAATCTGGGGATGGAGGAGGTCGGCGCGCCGGAGCTGTGTTTAAGGGAGTTAAATCGTGGTGGCTCGCCTGGGTTTTCGCGGGGGAAGGAGTGAGGGAGAGGGTTGGTGGTTCAAGGGAAGGGGAGGGGGTAAGTCGCGCGCCGGAGCTAGGTTTGGGGATGGGTTCTTGGCGCGTCGATGCCGGTGAGGGAGGCAGGCAGGTCGGGTTGGGTTGGGTGTGGAGGGGCAGGGGAGGGGGTTCGACGGTGGTTGCGCGCTTGGTTTCGTGAGGGAGGGAGGTGGTTCAGGGGAGGGGGTTCAGGTGCGCCACTAATGCCGGCATTGGCGTTGGGGTCTGAGCTGCCGGAGCCACGGTGCTGGGGCGGCGGGGAAAGCTTGGGCTGGTGGTGTTTTTATATAATTATTGATTTATTTATTTTTTCTTTTAAAAAAAATTTAACTTATTTTTAAATTTTTTTTATTTTATTTTTATTTTTTTAACGAATCATAGGTCGACATGTGTCAAGCAACTTGTTATAACAAGTTATTTGACCGGTTAGGACCATTTCTAGCGGATTGATATCAAAGGTGGGATTATTCCGGACAATTTTTCCTTTTTTTTTTGTTGTGAGAGTCACAAAGTGCATGGGGTGAGATTCAATCCTAAAATCTCAAGAAATCGAAAGGGAAGCTCTAACCATTTGAACTGTCCCTCACTCTTAGAAAACTATATGGGAAAATTGATCTCAAGATCTATAAAAATCAAGAGGGGAGCTCTAACTACTTGACCTATCCCCCACTCTCATAAAACTATAGGAAAATTAATATTATCAAAATATACATTATAACGAATCCAACAATGTATTACAATTATACAATAATATTTGTCTTCTTTCAAATATTAGTAAATTAATCAAGTCAAAACAATTATGTGAATAGTGAAAAAAGTCAAAGTATAACCCTTATTAATACACGGAGGGAGTACTAATGTATAAAATTATTAACATTTTATATTAAAATTGTATAAACCGAGACGTATCTAACAAGATCCCATATGATTATACTTTTGCATAACTATAAATCATTAAAGCTAGTCAAAGTAAAACATGAACAATGTAAAAGTCAAATTGTTTCAATTATATATTAAAAAAAAGGAAGTAATTGTTTTTAAGTTTATGGAGTAGATTATAATTTTTTCATTAGGGCTGCTAATGAGCTGAGCCTGCTTATGCTTATGAACTGTTCGAGCTCAACTTGGTAGGGCTCAGCTCAAGTTTGGAATGGCTTGAGACTAAATGAGATGATACACAAGTCATGCTAAAATCAACTAAAAAAACTCGTGGGCTGCTCAAATTAATTTTTTAAAGAAATGGTTTTTTTTTAAATGTTTTTTTTTTTTTACATTTAAAAAAAGTTAATAAGCACAATAATAATAGCCTACTATTATAACTTAGGTAGTTAAGTAAGTTATGTGGCATAGATTATGTATTTATGGGCCTAAACGAGCCTATTTTCAAAATCAAACCTTTAAGATTTTGAACTTGAGCCAAGCCATGAATCGAGCTCCATTTTTAGCACTTGAGCCAAACTGAATTTAATTAAAAAACTAATCAAATTCTAAATCTAACTAACATCTAATTAACAGTAGGTTTACTGTAGCTATTAGAATAATTCAATAGTATTATTTGGAAGAAAGATAAAATAAAAAAAAAACAAAAGTTTAGTGATAGCATTAGAAAAATTCCATTTTATTTAAAAAATAAAATTAAAATGTAGTATTAAGTATTAGGATGCCAAATGTCAAATATTTAACAAAGTATAATAAAAAGTTGGCATACTTATGTTTATTTACATCTATCTATAAATTAACAACATCCGACTCCGAGTGTAGCAGGTGGTATAGAAAAAAGAAAAAAGTAAAAAAAAAAAGCACTGTATATATATGTGGGTGTGTTTTATTCACCTGATTTTTACTCACCTGATTTTTACTTATCTGAACTTATTAGCTCTTATTAGAATTTATTTTAATTATAAATTAAACTTGATAACTCTAATTAACCTTTATCATAACTTATCTAAACTTATTTTTGCTAAACTTATCTTATCTAAACTTATTAACTGTAAAATAAGTGAAAATAAAATGAGTAGAACAGAGAGAAGACACATCCTAATTCCTAAATATCATGAATCATGATTTGAGTGATCCTCTTAGAGTAAAAGCTCCGCCAATTTCGCCTAATCCACGTGGTTTGATCCGATCCCCTCAACTCTAATTTTTTTTTTTTTTTTTTTTAAGAAACAAATCCCCTCAACTCGCTCATCAAAGTATAATATGTCAACGAAATTGCTTTCAGGTAGCTAGAGACGTGTCACGTGGCCGCTGTATTGGTGGATTGATTTTGTTGTTTAATTGTTTGTCATTGTCCTGGCAATTTGATCATGTCCACACCTCCAACTCTCCACGGGCTCCAACAAAGATACCGAATAAATAAATGTCCCTTTTATCATTAACATTGATGACCAATTCTACAATTGTCCATGATCAATATTTTGAATTAGGTGTTTTTTTTTTTTTTTTTATTGTCGGTCTACCTTAGTAACTAACAAGAGTTAACTTAAATAGTAAGCAACTTGATATCGTTTAACGGAGGTTTTAAGTTATAACATTACCGAATGCAGAAAACGGGAGACTCATCCACCAAAAGCTAAGTTGTGCAACTCATGTTAGATCCAGTTGTAGTCGGAGTTAAGATTTGGTAAACCGTTTGAGGCAAACTCAAAAGGGTCTACCTTAGTAAACAGTATTCCGTCTAAATGTTACAAAAGTATTACTACGTACTACCTTCGTTACAGGTTATGTGCAACGATTTGACATAAAGCGGAGAGAGAAAATGTCTAATTATTGCACATAACTTGTAACGAAGGTAGTATATATTACAACTGTGTTAAGCAAAGGTTTTTAGAATATTTTAGACGAATATTATAATAACTAATAAGATCGAGATTAGAGAAAATTGAACAACACATAATGGTATGAGTATCAAATACAATGCTAATTGAAATTAAAAACTATAACGTTGATGCATCAATTATTTAAGCGATGATACAAAAACAAAATATTTTATTGAATGGAAAGTAACGCATAATCAAACTCAATCATAAATTACACGGAATAATTAATTAATTGCAAGGAGGGTTTCAACAGGAAGAAGTGCATTGGCAGGACGACGTCGTTTGAGACCATGAGTATTTTTACAATTATCAATAACAGCAGAGAGCTGGTCAGGAGGAGAAAGCCATTGTTCAACGGTGAACAACTCCTGAGCACATTGGGCGTGGGGCCCAGTGGTGGTGACCTCGACGTAGTTACAGTACCAGTCAGCTGTACCGTGGTGTCCGACGGATCCATCGGAGGTAAGCACCATTGAGCAAATGGGCCCATTAAGGCATGGGCCTCGGCCCGAGAAGATGTCCAAGTTGCCTCGCTCGAAATAGTCGTGATCCGGGCCCATGAGCCCACCCCAGGCCTCTAGGTTTTTGATTAGGATACCGCTGCCTGTATCGTCGTAGAATATAACGCTGATATTAGCATCGGTTCCTCCTCTGATTGCCTTGCTTGTTCTAATGTATACTGTGTATACACACTCGTAATCATCCTACATATTATCAATCAAACAAACAACACCAATTACATCAAAACTTAGATATATAATTAACTTAGTTACTCAAATCCATCTGCCTGGAATTAGTTGTCACATTATTTTAAAACTGATAACGCCACAACTAACTCAGATATCAAAAGTTAGATGATGAACTCAGATCGATGTGTCTGAAATTAGTTGTCACGTTAAATTTAAACGATCCGAGTAGTATAAAATAGATGGATGTACTTACAGCGGTGACGGAAGATAGACCGAAAATGAATAGGGATAGGAGGATGAGTGAACTGGAGAGGATGTGTTTGGCTGCCATTTGTCTTGTGATAATTGATGAAGGTGGAAATGCTTCTCTCTCTGTATACCTAGCTCTAGAAACCAACAGATGGATCTGAGGATTGACTTATTTAAAGAGGATACTCCAATAATTTAAGTAATTTTGTCGGATGACTTGATTTACTTTCACGCGCGTGTTTAACGTGAGAGAGATAAGAGGAATCGGAAAGTTGTACAACAATATAAATACTACATAAATTGATAGGAGGAATAAGTAACAACTATAAAATACTACGACATATAATTTTACAAAGACCCTCATTTCAGTTCAGTTTAGCTCCAATCAGTTCACTTCAATTCAGCTTCTAATTTTCTTCTCTCATAAAATATTTATTTTAGCTCTATTTACTTCACCTCCAATCAGTTCAGTTTAGTTCAGTTCAGTAAATGTGAACAGACCCTAAATCTCTTTTTTCTCCACTTTTTTTACATTTCATTATAAAATTTTATCCCTTTCGCTAATACTACCCTTTCCTTTGAGCAATCCCATTCACGAGGAAGAAAAATGCTTACGGTTCTCTACTTCTCTCTACCACTTTCTCACTCATCCATATCACTTTCCTCATGAGTTTTTTTGGTGAGCAAAATTCCACCACATTCATGAGCCAAAAAAAAAAAAAAAATCCACCATTCTTTCTCCTACATTTTATTATACATTTATAATTTTATACGCATCATATTTTTTCTCTCCTATTCAATTATCTTTTCCATATAATTTATGTTTATGCATATTTAAATGAATACAATAGTTAATCATGTTATCAATTACATTTTTAATTACGGTTGAAAATTTTAAATTTATAAATTATTTGTAATTATGTATTTCAATATTTGACCTTCCAATTTTCGTTTTTCAAATTAAATTTTTTTTAATGTTTTTAAATTTTAAAATTATTTTTAATTACATTATTTAATTTTTAAATGTTGCAATTACAGGTTTTGAATTATTATTAATTAAGTTTTTAATCGTAAATAAAAAATTAATTATGTATTATTTTGGTGTTTTATATTTTTTACGATATACTTCATAGTTAATTATATGCTAGAAAATATATTTAATTCATATTAATTATATTAATGTAAGCTAAACACCTTCCATCATCATTTGAAAAACATAATAATCACATATAATTGCATTACATTTAAATATTTAAATGAAATTAAAATAGTACAAGAAATAAAACACATAACATGCATGCTGGTTTACAATACATTACTCATGACTACATGAGAGTGAGGTGTAGCTGAATGGTTTGAACTCTCTTTTCAATTTCAGGAGATTGTGGAATCGATTCTCATTATTCGCCCGCGTGGCTTTCTAAACAAAAAAAAAAATATTTTTTTTTGAAACAAACAAAAAAACTATTTCATCACACATAATTATTAGCAAGATAACAAATACCACTACCTTTCCACACACACACACAACAACAACAACAAAAAAAAAAAAAAAAATCAAAAATCTAGTCGCTTCATTCACTATTTGGACCATATCGCTGCCAAATTAAGTTTTGGGCTTGACGGAAAATATCTATTGATTGGTTTTGTTTGGATTATAACATAAATAATGGGCCGCGTTATTAGAATGAGCCTCAAATATCTATTGATTGGCTCTCTCATAGTCACTGCAAATGGTAAGAACAAAGAAAGCAGATTATTTGTGTCTTTCAAAGGAGTAAATCCTAACATTCCCATTTGCATTGTTTTGATTGAGACATAAACTTTGTCAAAGAAGTTGCTTTCAGAGTTTCAGATATCTGGAAACGTGGCCCTTGTATATTATTGGTGTTATCTTGGCCACTTAATCATGTTTACACACGTACGTCCAATATAGGGCGTAAATGACATTAATTTGAATGATTATTATCTGCCCGGCCCTAGATATTGACGTATTGATGGTAAACTTGAAAACATATAAGAGCCATACATCTTATTAATGTACAACTGTTTATGATCAGAATAGTGAATAAGTGATTGTCAAAACATCTTCGTCAAAAATAAAAGTGTTAAATGTAATTTTACGTTAAAAAAAAAACAATATACATAGTACTAATGGGCGATTACAAATCATATTTTTTGTCTTAAACTTAAATAACTAACTAGCAAAGTCTTTCATAAAATTGGACAGAATATAATAAGAAAATAGTGAAAAGGTAACATATCAGCACATATTCTCGTCAAAAAAAAAAAAAAAAACAAAAAAAAAAAAATCAGCACATATTTGCACAATATATGCTCAATATAGTGTCAATTGAAATCAAACATTATTACTTTGAAGCTCCAATTATTTAAGTGATCATACGTACAAATGTCCACAGATATAATAAGAAATTTAACATAATCAAACTTCAATTCCCATTAAACTTGATTAATGTAGTGATTAATCAAGTTTAAGAGGTTCGAATTCAAGAGGATCGGAAGCAACAGCGAGGAGGGTTTCCACAGGAAGAATTGTATTGCTCGGACGACGTCGTTTAATTCCATCAGAGTTCTCACAATTATCCCTAATAGCAAATAGCTGGTAAGGAGATTTATCAGTTGACAGCCACTGTTCGACCGTAAACAACTGCTGAGCACACTGGATATGAGGCCCAGTGGTAGTGACCTCGACGTAGTTACAGTACCACCTAGCTGTACCATGGTGTCCGACGGACCCATCGGACGCTAGCTCCATGGAGCAAACAGGCCTGCTTAGACATGGGCCTCGGCCTGAGAAGATGTCCAAGTTACCTCGCTCGTAGTAGTCGTGATCCGGCCCCATAAGCCCACCCCATGACTCAAGGTTTTTGATTCGTATACCGTTGCCTGTATCATCATAGAATGTTACGCTGATGATCGCGTCTGTTCCTCCCCTGATGGCCTTGCTTGTTCTCACATACACTGTGTATACACACTCATAATCATCCTATTAAACCAACAAAACAAAATTCACCAATTAAATCACTGTAATATAATAATACTCGGATTAATTACCTCTATCTGAAATTACTTGGCACGTTAAATTTAAACCAGTAATGTTACAACAATGATAAGTGTACTTACTGCGGTGACAGATAGAGCGAAAATGGAGAAGCATATGAGGATGACTAAATTAGAGAATAATATGTGTTTATTGACTGCCATTTCCTGAATCTCTCTCCTTCTCCCTCAAGCTAAGGAAAGGCTAAGCTAGTTCAGAATTGACGTATTTAAGGAGGACACTCAAATAATTTTGTACTAGCTTAGCCAGAAAAAAAATGATATTTTGTACTCATTTAAGGTTGAACATCATAGTATATACGTGTTCTGGCTTGTCAACTATTTTATTGAGTAGGCAGTTGAGATGTCTATTTCACTTTACTGCATTAATTTAAACGAGTCGAATATGCTAGGGTTTTGTTGAATTTTCGTCACCAAATCTCTTATGAGCATTGGCTTAGCTTTCGTTTAATTAAGGGAATTCTTATATATTTTTTGGATGACTTTTGAGTGGCAACAATAAAATTGAAGCCATTGAATTAAAGGAAGTTCAATTGGAGGGAAAAAAGAGGAAAAAAAATAAAAAGGGGGGTTTTCATTTGAACACGTAAGGGGTCAAAACCGGAAAACCAAGTCAATGACCTGAAACTAGCTTAATGTTGAAATGTCTAAATGATAATATTTCATACATATATCCCACAGGGTACAATCATATTTGTATATACTACAAGTATCATAAAAACTACCACAGCTCTGCTCATTTTGTACATAGAATCATACAACTAACTTCAACTGTCACTCTGCCTAGCTGCTGAGCACATCATCACTCATCAGTTCTCAACTCCAATACTTCTGATTCCAGTCTTTCAAATATAGTTACAGAAAAGGATGCAGAAACACATTGAGTAGACCTATACTGAAGTTCATGCAATCGAAGTACTATATCGTGAAGCATAACAAATCAACAAGACTACATTGCCTCAAAAGATTTATGAAAAGAGCAGAAGCATTGCACAAAGAATTTCTCTTCTATGAATGCCTAAGAATCAGCTTCATTGCATTATAAACTAGGTAGCACGGAAATGAATACAGGTATGGGGACGGGTACGGAATTAATTGTTCATCCGATATTCAGGCAACATCTAATTTAATTACTACTACAATAGAAATCAGTAGTAAATGGTCAACGATATAAATTTTCTTCTAAAAAACAGATTAGAAGTTGATACCTGGTTAAAGGTTAAAGATCTTGTGATGTGGAGATTCTGAAATTGAACGATCAGATGAAGAACCTGCTACTCAAATCTGGAACGAAACAACTATCTTCAATGTTCACGAACATTAAGTTTGGTGTAGTATAACTTAGAGTACGTATTGATAGAAGAAAAAGGCTGAAGCAAGAGATACATAAACAGAGGAATATGGCTGCACTGGTCATTGAGCAGCACGGAAGAATTTTCCAGTATATTAATGGTACAGTATGTGTTGCAGGAACAATTAGTATTCAGGAAAGCAATTATCATGTCAACAGCAGACTTTAATCATCAAATTGATCGAGTATGATATGAAAGTTCAAGTTACAGTAGCAAGATTTCCCATAGAAATGTTTCCTGCATAAAAAGTAGTCAACTAAACACATCACCTTCTTTCTTTTGCATCTGAAGCTTTCATGTATATTTGTAAAGTTCACTAGAACTATGCTGTTTGTCTTGGTTATAATTATCATCCAACCTAAAAGTTTTGTCGTATGTCTTGCAACTTCACCAGTAATCTTTACATGAACTTTTCCCGTCAATAAAGCAATGGAGATGGTTTGTGTCACTTAGCACAACCTTTTTTCCAGTAATCCTTGAAATAATCTTGATTGCTGAATGACAATCACCACAGGCACGAAGATTTTTCACAACTTTAATGACATAACCCGGAGGAGTGCTAACTAAGCCAAAGCAATAGCAAGCTTCTCACAATGATACATTGATGCTTACATAATAGCTCCCCCTCTTTATCAAACAAAGCAAATTCTGCAGTTGGTGCGTAGCTAGCTCTTTGCAAATCCTTGGGCAATTCACCTAATTTCTGCATATTTGATCAGATATAGGATGTGAACTGCCACCAACTACAAACTTGTGTACCATACCATCCTTTTTAATCAAACTGTATCCAAGTATCTTTTGAATCCCTCAATCATTCATTCTTATTCTTAATTCTTTCTACATCATAAAACTTATTGTTTATAGAATAAATAATTGATAAAAGAACATAATTTCTTGAGTTCTAGGGTTCTAATTGGACTAACTTTTCTAATACATGCTCAGCCAAATGGTAATTCCGATTCAATCTGCATCCATCAAGCAACGCTATCTAAAAAATCACATCTGGTTCCATGGGCATTCTTCAAATGAATTCATGAGCTTCTTGTAATAATCCCCAATGACTAAGACGTTTAACCATACAGCCATAATGTTCTATGGTGGGAGTCACAGAAAAAACACGCTCCCTGCTGTTGAAGAACTTCCACGCCTCATCAACAGGACCGACATAGGTACAGCCAGAGAGCAGGCCTACGAAAGTACTACCATTGGTTGGAAACCAAATTTCACCATCTGGGCAAAAAGACCAAATGCAACTTTAGTATGCCCATTCATGAATAGGCCAGATATTGTTGCATTCCAAACTACAACGTCTCTCTCCATCTCTTTAAAAACTTTCCATGCAGAGTTAGAATTCCCACATTTAGCATACATGTCAATTATGGTTGTTCCAAGAGGAAGATTGGTTACCACTTCTTCCCACTTAAGGGAGTTGATTGCCCGCTCTCCCAAGTTCATTGCTCCAAGCCTAGTACAAGCATGTACCACGGCAACAACAGCATTGCAATCAGGCTTTACATTCTCTCTCTCCATTTCAAAGAACATGCCTATTGCTTCCTTTGCAAAACCATTTGCCTCATACCCTTGAATCATAGAAGTCCAAGCAACTACATCCTTTTCAAGCATTTGATCAAAGATGCCCCGTGCTTTGTCCATACATCCACACCTGGCATACATGTTAATCAACGAGGTATTTAGAATCAAATCTTTTCCTAAGCCATTTACATTAACATACTTGTGAATCCACTCACCAAATTCAAGCGCGCCCAACTCTGCACAAGCACAAAGAATCATAGCCAAAGTGAAACCATCTGGTTTCAAACCATTTCTCAAAAATCCTCTAGACAAGCTCAAAACTTCAGAAAATTTCCCAACATCGTAATACCCACTAATAATAACATTCCAAGAGACTAAAGCTTTCTCCTGCATATTATCAAACACTTTACGGGCATCATATATATTCCCACATTTTGAGTACATGGACACCAGACTAGTATTAACATACACATTTTTATCAAAACCCAATTTAACAACAAGGCTATGGATCTTCAATCCCGACCGATAGTAAAAAATCCTTGCACAAAGCTTTCAAGGCTAATGGAAGAGTGAATCTATTGGGCAATATGCTCTTTGAACGCATAGATTGGTAGTAACTGATAGCTTCGTCAAATATGTCATTTGAGACCAACCCTTTAATCATTGTATTAAAGATAAAGATATTGGGCTCATTGGTTCGATTGAAAATAAATTTGGAATAATGGGTGTTGCCAAATTGAGTGTAATATCCCAAAAGGGTGTCAAGGAGGTGATTTTCTTGGCTTAACCCAAGGCGTAAAAGGCGTGCATGGGCTTGTTTAAGGTGCTCAAAGGATCTGAAGCCAATGTGGAAACAACTTTTCAGCTCCAAAGCTTTTATGAGAGAAATGGACGGTCGAACTGCTGGAGTTCCTGCTAAACTCATAACCATCTCCTTGGAGTACCTTTCACCAATATGAATACAAAGATCATCAGCTGTGGCACAGATCAATTACTGGGCTTCAAATAATAAAAAACACACCAAACGTCGAGTCCAGGAGACGAAACCATACCTTGGAATTGCAAGTTGATCCTTCCATCAACAATTTTAACTAGCAAATTTTCTTATTCTTACAAAGGACGCAGAAAAAGTCAAGTTTGCAACATTCAACTCATGAGAAGAAACCTTCAAGAAAAAGTATGAAATGAGATTACCAATTAGTTCCTGAGTTTCCACTTTCAAACGTAAAAATTTCTGACTCCAACAATAAACAATTAAATTATTTTTACTTGTAAAAAGTTTAGCATCATTTGTACATTCTTTTAGAAAAGGTATTATTTTTGGACCATGCTTCCCCCTAAAACTAATAGCAATAAAGTTAGACTCAAAGACTACTAAACTACTGTTGAAATAATAAAGTTTGAGGGTTCTATACGGTTATGCTACTTAATGACAGAAAATAGTTTAGCAAGAAAACGGCTATGTTTGCAGAGGAACATTCCCATATTCTAGGGTATTTCTTTCATTCATTCTAATCCTCTTACAAGGCTGCCTTCCAATATATATGGACTCAGTGTCCTTACAAAACGTGACAACTGTCCACCAGAATCATCCTAGGGAATTACAGACAGAATATGCTATCACATGACAGCTCACAGAGCAAAAAGACAAAAAAAAAGGAAAGTAGCAGGAAATTAACAACAGCATACACAGCAGCAGCAGCAGCAGCACACACATGCACCTCCTTCTTCTTCAATACTACTTGAACTGGGCATTAAGCCATTAACAGAAGCAAATAAAAAGTTTCCAATGAAGCACTTTGCGTAACCACAAAGATTAAAAGGTACATGTCCTACATACTTAAAAAAGATTAATATCAATTGATGAATCGAACAAATGACAAGCACAGACAAGTGAAACAACTATAGACTGCTGATAACACAGTAGGAACCCAAAGATGCATCATGGCATAGGAATATCAATTGATCATTGAACAAAAGAAATCATGAATACACCTTTAATATTAAGCAATGAAAGCAAACAAGCTCTTCTTGTCTTCCATTCAAATATTTTCTATACCACACAATAAACCAATCGGGCCATGAAACATGGTCTAACACTCTGAACCAAATCATAATCCAGAACAAGCTCTCTCGACTCGAAAATTTAACAGCTTAAATAATCTGAAAAGTTTCAATTGCAAGGCAAACACTAAATTACCAACACACTAACCAAATCAAAATCCAGAACAAGCTCTCTCAACTCGAAATTTAACAGCTTAAATAATCTGAAAAGTTTCAATTGCAAGGCAAACACTAAATTACCAACACACTAACCAAATCAAAATCCAGAACAAGCTCTCTCAACTCGAAATTTAACAGCTCAAATAATCTGAAATTTTCAATTGAAAACCAAACACTAAATTACTAACACTGTAACCAATTCAAGAGCAGTTAAGTTGAGTCATTATCACAGAAGCTCAAAGTATAAATCTCAAATAATCTGAAAAGTTTCAATTGCAAGGAAAAACCCAAATTACTAGTATTGGATTTCATTATTTAGTAGTAGTATTAGAAGCACAGCCTAGCAAACTACACAAAAAAAATAGCCAGTAATTAACTAGTCTAGGCATGAATTCAACCTCTATATTAGTCCAATTTCAAGGCATAAAGCATAATCAAAACTACAAATTAAGAATTAAATACCTTCGCCAATGTAAAAATTAAGAAAAAGAAATTCAATTAGAATTCAAAAGAGCTAGGCAATGCAAGAATTTACCTAGTAATTAAGGGGTGAATGAGTTGAAAAGTTTAATAATACCCCAAATCCTTTCTTCTCGATATCTTTGTTTTTTGTTTGAGCAACAATGCCTCAATTTTTGGTTGAGTTCTCGTAATAATTCGAATTAGTTTTATTTTCAAAAGCTTTCAAACCTATACTCCAAATTTCTTCCTATTACCGACTTACCGTTTTTACTTTTAAAGTGACGACTATTGACACTTCAACATAAGTAGTTTATTCTCATATACTTAGTATACAATTTTGAGTGCACCTTATATTCGGACGTATAAATTTTTTTAAAAATTTTCGTATATATAACTCTAATAACTCTATTTCTCTTGGATTTGTAGTTCGATCT
This sequence comes from Chenopodium album, assembly GCF_948465745.1. Lineage (NCBI taxonomy): Eukaryota > Viridiplantae > Streptophyta > Magnoliopsida > Caryophyllales > Amaranthaceae > Chenopodium > Chenopodium album. The sequence continues at coordinate 53,281,973 of NC_137845.1, read as the reverse complement.
ATATTTTGGTTGACTCAATTCCCTCTTTTATCTATATGACGTATTTTGTATGATGATGTTGCAGGGGTGGCCTTATCACGTTTCGTTCCATCGTGATCTTTTATGGTTTGTTTTCTCGAGGCCTAGTCCTTTGTGTGCACAAAAAAAAAAAAAAAAAACCTATTTTTCTTTTTTCTTTCCCCATTTTATTTAGTTGACTTTTGATAATAAAAGCTTTATTTCTACTATACATTTTTCTTTTTTCATTGTAATTAACAATACCCCACCAAAATATTCGAATCTATGTGCCCAAGAAAAATGAAGTTTTTTAATGGGGACGGAAGATCTCCTATACTATGTAGAATATATAGAGTTAAAACTTGCTAACTCAAAATTTGTAAGATTCAATTTTGAAGGAATGGTTATTGACATTGATTATAGCCTTGTAGGAGTGAATTAATTTAATGAAATGCTAATGAACCAAGTCTAGGTGTAACATAAAAAGTCAATAACATAAGCATAACAATAATTAGCAACCATGACTCCATGAGTTTTTTGGTAGAAACTTGAAGCAGGATACAACACAATACCCCTTTCATTTAATAAGTTGACAAAAAGCATAAAATAAAAGTTCACACTCACAAAAAAGTCGATCAACATGATGAATAAATTATCTTGGTCTTTTGGGCTTGTTTCCAGCTGTGAAGCTTGCTCTGTTGGGCTTGTTAGGTCTGTTGCTTGTTGCTTTGGTCCAGGTGATAGTGCAATTGGGCTTACAATGTCATCAGATCTAATCTTCTTTATTGTACAACAAACACAATCTCCACATGCAAAAGTGAAAACCAAAACAATAACCACCATCATATAAAATCGCCACTGTAATAGTCAATTAATTAATTTAAATACAATAGTTAATTAATTTACCTTAGCTTAATTACTTTATTTAAATTTTGACATTTACCTTTGATTTATCAAAAGGTGATAATCCAGTCATACTTAAAAGGTATTCCACAAATGCTCTGACCATTAAGCAAACTAATATAACTTCCCCAATCAATTGTAGTTTCTTAATGGCAACACTAGTTAATAATAATTTAAATTAAAATTAGTGACTAAGTAAATGTCGAAAACACTTAATTAAAATTTATAAGTGGGAAATATATGTATTTACTGCATCCTTTCATGGTTGTCAGTGTCACTATCCTCAAGAATGGAGTTTGTAAATATATCAGTTAAGTGGTGATAATACCCATTTTTTATAAACTAGTCCGGTGTTAAAATCAATTTTTTTATAAGGGTGTTAAAAACCATTTTCGGATTTTTGTGTGGTGTTAAAATATAAAATTTCCTATATAATATAATAATACATAGCAGTACATAGCATTTACAATACATAGCGTTATTTGTCATGCACCGTAGACTCTTCACAAATAGTTTTACGTTATTTGTTAGTTTACGAATAATTCATATATAATTTGTAAATAATTATATATTGCTTGATTATTCATATATAATTTATAACCCCTTTAACACTGACCAAATAACCCCCATTACATTAGCGAAGTAATTCCTATAGTGACTGGTCACACGGTGTGGTTATCTACATATAAGATTTTCGTGTGCAGAATAGGTGGTGTCGTGTCAAGGTGGTGATACTGTGATGACGATACGGATACCAAATATGTGGTGCCGTGTCAAGGTGTTGATACTGTGATGACAATACGGATACCAACACTTCTGTTTTTGTTCTTAAGTTTGTGGTTAAATTAATTAAATTTGAAGAAAGTTTTGTAGGTTACTTTTTTTTAATGAATGAAGTAGAGAGATTAATATTGAAAAAAAAAAACCGATAATTAGAATTTCAAAATTGTTGAATAATATTATCTATCCCTAAATTATAATTTGCTAGCTATAATTGTGATGAATAAAAATAAGCAAAGGAGGAAGGCAATATGAGAGATCAGGCTAAAATTGAAACTAAAAAAATATGAGAAAATAAAATAAAAGAGGTTTTTTTTTTAACCTATTTATATAATTTAATAATACATATCAGTACATGTCATTTATAGTAAGCGGTATTTGTCATGTACTGTAGACTCTCATGTAAAATAATGTTCATTTCTATCGCTAATGAAACAGGTGAGTAGAATAGGTGATAACTACTTGATCGATCAAAGGGTAAATGGGAAATTAATTGGTTTTTCTTTTAAGTGGGTTGGATTATTTTATATTTTGGGTTATTGCATAACTCATGCTCTTTTATGTTGTTTTTAGTATCCAAAATGAAAACCAAAAAAAGTTGTATACGGAATATATTTATAAAAAACTATTTTTTTTTCACGATTTTACATAGGTAATAATATTAACAAAAAATTATATAGTGTATATACTGTTCTTAGCTTTTTTTTTTTTTTTTTTTTTTTTTTTTTTTTTTTTTTTTTTTTTTGAATAAACTCTTAGTTTTATGTTGATTCCACGTATTGTTTTAGGTTTTTCAAAAATGTACTCCGTAACTTATTATTTAATTCATATTAGATTTGATTAGAAAAAAAAGTTGTTATTACACGTTTTTGTAATATGTTTGTAAAATGTGCTATTTATATTTCATTCCGTGATAAAAAAAATTATGAAAATTATTTGGAAAATACAAATTAATATACTTTTTATACAAAATCTATATGTGGCTGGTCACATATATAGCTTGTAAAAAAAAAAAAAAAAAAAAAAGTAAACCCTATTACACTGATATAGTAACCCCTATTATATTGACAAAGTAACCCTTTATTATACTTATTGAGTAACTCTTAAATAACAAAGAATTGATTCTCAAATCCGGATTAGCCCAACGGGAGAACCGGGTGGAACACCAGAAATTAAAAAAAAAAAAAAAATCACAATGACATCCCTGAAGCACTAATAGAGTAACCTCTATATAACTAACTAGTTAACTAACCCCAGCTCTATAACCGTAAGAGTCTCATGGTATGAGGCCACACGATGTGGCTAGCCACATATAAAAGTTAATTTTAGTATATTTGTTTTCCTTATGGATTCACATACTTATAAGATCAAATTTTGCTTTTAAATTATATAAAAAATAAAATTATGAGATCATATTTACTACCTTCATTAACTTTTAGTTGCAACTTTGGAATATTTTATATCTCACAAATAATACCCCAAAATTGCAACTAAAAGTTAACGGAGGTAGTATAAAAAAAATTAAGTTTTGATAAGATCAAATTAGCAAAATTGAGATAAATAAAACATAATCTTACTCCACTTTGTGAATTAGGGTCTATTCTCTTCTAATTATTTTCAGTTCAGTTAAGTTCCAATACGCTTAATTCAGTTCAGTTCTTAATTTCCTTCTCTCATAAAATATTCAGTTCAATTCAGTTTCAATAATTTCAGTTCAGCTCAGTCAGTCAATCAGAACAGGCCCTTAGTACTCCATACCTTATTGGATTTTTTCAAAGGACGTTTTGTTAAAAACTACCTAATAAAATCAAGATTTTGTGAGAAAAAACCTAATTAAAAAATGTTGTAACAAACTACCTAATAAAGGTAAAATGTTAAAGACAACCTAAGAAAAGGTAAAATGTTGTAATTGCAATACTACCTATACCGGATTTCTACCATTTACCGACCTCAAAATACTCTCGAAACCACCGCTTTCATTCCCAAAACTAACACAACTTGCTTGAAATCGCCTCCACCACACCTAAACCACCTTTCAACCCCTAAACCACCATCTTTGGTGATTACTTTGGTATATAATATAGATTAAAGAAACACTATTATTTTTCCTAAAAAAAAACACTTTTATTTTACTCCATACCTATATTTTTACGCAAATGCTAATGAACGTCATTGGGGCGTTGGATAAGAGAACTAAAAGTAGAAACATTAAATTAAAATGAACCTTAATTACACCGATCGATGTGTGATTTTGTAATGTATTTCCAAATTAATTAGTAACACTTTAAGTAATATCTTAAATGTTTCTCAAACGGCCCGGGGCACACATTAGCAAGTTTTTTATTAATAGAAAAGAGTTATGAGAAATTCCTGATGGTAATCCCACACTTCAATGGTGATTCGACTGATTCCCAATCAATTACATAATACTAAAACGGTATCCGAAAATAATGACACGTGCCATCATTTCTTGAATCTGTTTTTTTCCCTCTAAAACTTATTTTTTCTTTCTTTGCAAACATCAATTGCTTATTATAAAATATGTATAAGTACTCACTAAATCTTATTCCCCAAATCATATAATTGTGATTCACTTGTTAAAAAAAATGTTCACAGGTTTTCTTTTATTGTATAAAATCTTATTATATATCTTTTACTTTTTTTTTGAAGGAAATTATATATCTTTTACTTTGTATAAGTATCATACGGAATACATATTATTTCATTTATTTAAATATGAAGAAAAGGAAAAAATAAAATTATTTATTAAAATGAGAATGTAGAAATATTTTTTGTAAAGAAAACTTTTTTTTTTTTTTTTTTTGGTGCGAAAAAGGGACAAATCCCAAAAAAGAAACAAACAACTACAAAACTAGAGCAGAAAAAAGACAAAACAAAACACAAACAAAATAAAAAAGACAAAACAAAAACCGAAAAACAAAAGCTCCACGACTAAGTACTACACCCTATTAGGAGCAATAAGCCTAGCCCGAGCTACTCCACTCAAGTCCTCCAATAAAACGGCCCGAAGATCCCTCGGGATCGCTTTAAAGATTATCATCTTCTGATCAGAATTGGCACCATAGTTAGCTAACCACTCAGCCGCATAGTTAGCTTCCCTATAGCAGTGCCCTATAGACACTTTCCAACCTGGTCGAGAGATGAGAGCATGGCATTTTCGGATGAGATGGATGAAAGGAGAGTGAGGAGGGATTTCCTCAGTTAACATGCGGACTACTACCTCTGAATCCACAGAAAGATTAATTTTACGGTGGCCACCGTTCCAGGCAATAGCTAGTCCACGCATCTATCACTCCCAAGAGCTCGGCCTTAGTATTAGAGCAAATACCGTAATTGGAAGCGAATACTTCGAACACTACTCCAGTGTGGTCTATGATCAAACCTCCCGCAACTGCTCTTCCGGGATTGCCCTTGGATGCTCCATCAATATTCAAATGAACCCATCCAACCTCAGGATATTCCCAACGAATGAACCTTTCCACTCTATGCTGCTGAGTTGAGTGAGCTTTAGCCATAACACCCTCCAAAGCTCTTTGCACATCTCCCACTCTGGCTAGAATAAAGGCAACTTGATCAATCGGGATGCTTACTTCCTTGGCAAAGCATCTGGCGTTTCGCCATTTCCATAACCACTATGAATATTTTTGTCACAATGCTTAATTATATATTTAGTTAATAACAAAAAAAACGACACCATATTAATTTTACAAACACTCGCTTTTTCATTATAGTTCATGTTTCATTTCATTGTATACCTTTATAAGAAGAAAAAATATATATTATGGTTATACACTTATACTTTGTCTACAAATTTTTTATAAAACATTTTTATTTTTATTGATTTACAAATATAATGTAGAAATAATCTAGGTTTTTTATACTAATTTCTAAACTGTCATAAAACATGACATTAGTAAGTATATGGGTTAAATTTTTACCATGGTTAAAAATATACTTCCTCCGTTTTTTTTAGTTGACACCGTTTGACTTTTACACTATTCACACACTACACTTTGACTCGCTTTTGTGATTTATGGATACGATAAAATATAATCATGTGGGATATTGTTTGAATTGTCTATATGTATATTTTATTAATATCCACTTTTTATAAATTTACAATGTTGATAATTGAAGTTATTAAGCGTTAAAAACATGCGTTGGCAAGCGTGATAATAGAAAGGTGTCAACTAAAAAAAACAGAGAAATTATTAGATAGAATTATTAAATTAACAAAACAAAAAATAATAAACGATTTTTTTTTTTTTTTTTTTTTTTTTTTTTTTTTTTTGGGTTCAAATGAAGATGCTTACATCCAAGAAAAGAAAAAGAAACGAAAAACAAAAAACAAACACACGCACCCAGCTAGGAACAGAAAAAGAAAACTACCTATGGAGGGATTAGCCGTGGCAAGGCCACACCTCGAATATCCTCCTCTAAGATACGACTAAGATCCACCGGAACATTATTATTGAAATATTCTAATTGAGAGTCCTGAATGACTCCGCGGTTGGCCAACCAATCCGCCGCTCTATTGCCTTCTCTGAAAATGTGAACGACCTTCACTTGCCATCGATCATCATTGAGTAGCTCGAGGCACTGCCTAATGTCATGGATATTCTCACCATACGCAACTTTTTGGGTGTTAAGGGCTTGCACACAAGCCTGATTGTCGAGCTGGACCTCAAGTTTATCAATCTGCATATTCTTCGCTATCTCTAACCCCCTCACAAGAGCAAGCACTTTAGCTTTAAATGCAGTACTATATCCGAAACTAGCAGCAAAAGAAGACACTTGGTTTCCTGCATAATCTCGAATAATGCCACCACCCCCTGCTGGCCCCGGGCACCCCTTCGCTACACCATCACAATTTAGAACATATCACCCATAAGGTGGTGCGTGCCAAGTAATATTTGCTGGTACCTTGTATGGCTTCTTTTTACTAGTTTCATCAATTGCATCCTAGATTGCTCGACGAGCCTCATCATATCGGACTTGGAGAAATGCCCCAACATCAAAGGGTAGCTCATCTCTTCGATTATACACCCAACAATTTCTCCAACGCCATATCCACCAAATTGCAATGCCAAAAAAGGTCGGCCATGATTCCTTACCCTCGATGTTGTCATCCCTTGCATTCTCTGTTATCCACTCCTTAATATTTCCATGAAAAAATCTGTGCATAATCGATTCATCTACTACCTTTCACCATACTAATTTGGCAGCCGGACAGTCTCGAATGATATGCAAAGTGCTTTCCTCTGCAACTCCACAAATGTAACACTTGGGATCATCCGTCATTTGCCTCTTAAAGAGATTCAAATTTCCCAAAACTCGATCATGGCAAGCTAGCCACATGAATGCCCTGATTCGTTGTTGAACTGGAGCATGCCAAACTGCGTCCCAACAATCTTCATCTAGCACATCCGTGTGATGTTTCATGATACAAATGGCAGAATTGATTGTGAACCTCCCTTTTTCTCCATCTTTCCAATAGACAAGGTCACCTATTGAGGGGTCCTGCCGCACTTCATAATTCTAGATTTTTTTCAGAACACTTTGATCCAAGTATGTAACAATAATGTTCTATCTCCAACCTACCGGTTCTTCCCACATTTCCCCAACAGTCGAGCCTGTAAGCTCCATGGGTAGGGGTTGGGTAACCATGTTGCTAAGTGGTTCATCCGTGGCCCACTTATGATCCCAGAATAAGTTCTTCTCACCATTACCCACCGCAACTCGCAGCCCCTCACTTAATGTCTTGGCATTTTCCGTAATCTCACTCCATACATTTGACATACCAACCTTGGACTCAAACATATCCATATCGCAACGGCCTTTGCAATATTTTGCACGCAAGACTCTCGATCATAATGCATGAGGCTCCGACAACATCCTCCACCCCAGCTTAGTAAGAAACACCGCATTTGCTTGCTTTGCCGAGAAAATGCCTATCCTACCCTTCTCGATTGGACGCTGCAGCACTTCCCAAGAGATCAAGTGTATTTTTTGCTTGTCCTCATCTCCTCCCTAAATAAACCTTTGGGTTTTTTTTATCAATTTCCTCACACACCGAACGTGGGATTTTGGCCGATTGCATAGAGTACAAGGCCATTGTCGAAAGGGAAGATTTATCAAGGGTAATTTGGCCAGCCAAAGAGAGGTACTTCGTCTTCCAACCCGAGAGCCTCCTATCAATTTTTTCACAAAGGTGATTGAAAGTTTCTTTTGTGACTCGACTTGTAAGTGTAGGCATGCCTAGGTACATCCCAAGGTCCGAAGTAGCTTCCATAAGAAGGGCTTCACTAATGGACTGTTGCTGTTCACCATCTACATTAACCGAGAAATAAACCCTCGACTTGGGAAGACTAATTTTTTGTCCTGATGCTTGGCAGAAACGATCAAGGCAAGCATGGATATTTTCTGCTTGTTCAACCGTGGCTTCAACAAATAAAATTATGCCGTCCGCAAAAAATAGATTCGATAATGCTGGCCCATCACGACTCGCATAGATAGGCTTCCATTTTTTCTGAATTATTGACTCTTCAATTACTTGATAAAAACGTTCCATGCACATCACAAAAAGATAAGGCGATAGCAGGTCACCTTGGCGAATTCCTCTACTTGGTTTAAAACTTTTTAAGGGTTCTCCATTCCAATTCCAAAGGACTTGCAGAGAGGCCGAAGAAATACACTCCTTTATTATTTCAATCATGAAAATCGAGAGATTCATTTGCACCATTGTGTCTCTAATGAAAGACCAACTCAGTCTATTGTAGGCCTTCTCGAAGTCTATTTTGATTACCATATACCCTTTTTTTCCCTTGCTTTCTCCTCATGGTATGAATCACTTCTTGAACAATCACTATGTTGTCTGTGATTTGACGACCTGGAACGAAGCTAGCCCGAGTATTGGAGATCAAGTGGTGTAGCATTGGCTTAAGTTTGTTGACAATTACTTTGGTGACCACTTTGTATGCCACATTACATAGCCCTATTGGTCGAAAATGAGAAGCAAGCTCTGGATTATCAATTTTGGGGAGTAAGGCAATAAAAGTCTCATTGAGTCGTTCAGGAAGCCCTTTACCCTCAAGAATTGGAAAAATTGTATCATACACTATATTAGCTACCACATCCCAATTTTTTTGATAAAAAAGGGTTTGGAAACCATCTGGCCCCGGGGCTTTAATCCCATTTCCTTTATCACTTCATCAATCTCCAATTTCGAATATGGTCTAACTAGCCCACTCCAATCCTGAGTAGATAATTCCAAAAAAATATCTTGAGGCACATCGAAGAACGTAGGCTCAAATTCTTCTGTAAAAAGTTTGGAGAAATATTGAACGACATGGTTTTGAATTTCCAGCTTATCTTCTAACCATTCGTCATTATCATTTTTAATCTATCCAACCTTATTTTTCCACCTTCTTATGATCGTACTTTGGTGGAAAAAAGTTGTGTTTCTATCTCCATTGAGCCAGTCTACTCGAGATTTTTGATACCAAATTATTTCCTCTCGATCTAGCACTTCGTCCAGTTCTTTTCTCAACCTCGCCTCTAGTTTAATTAAACCTCTATCTGTCCTTTCAGCAAGTTTTCTTTGTACTCCTGCTATTCGTGCTAGTATTAAAAACGTTACCAAACACATCTCGGTTCTAGCCTTGGAGTTCAGTAGAAAGTTTCGATAAGGAACTCATGAGTGCGCCTTTCGAATCCCATTTTTCAGCAACAAAACCCTTGAAATTTTCATGCGTTAACCAAGTGGCTTGGAATCGAAAAGGACGATGCAATGCTTGTAAAGGAACAAAGCCATTGGGAGAAATCAAAATTGGACAATGGTCCGAATGAACTGCCGGTAAATGTTTAACTTTAGCTTGATCAAATCTCAAAGCCCAATTATCATTGCACAACGCTCTATCGAGACGACCACTTCTTCTAGTTTGCTCACTATTACCTCTACTCCAAGTGTGGGCCGCTCCCATGAACTCAATCTCAATAAAATCTATCTCATCCACCCAATCATTGAAGAGTCTAGACCGTCTAGTAGTTTCCCGACATGATGAATTTCTTTCCGAGGGAAATCTAGCGTCATTAAAATTCCCTGCTACGAGCCATGGTTTATTATGAGTTTGAGCAAAATTCTTTAACTTTTGCCAAAAGTTCCTAACACTGCGAGGGATCTGGACTAGCATAAACTGCTGTGAAATACCAAGGGATGGCTCCATTGCGAGAAATATCCATTGTTATATATTGTTTGTGTTGACTGATTGGGTTTACAGTTACATCATCCAGCCTCCAATAGACCCAGATGCCCCCACTGAACCCTACTGCATCGACTCTAGTGTGGCCAGAATAGCCAACAATATTCGCAATCTTCAACGCCTGCTCTATACCCATATGTGTTTCAACAAGCACAAATACATTGGGTTTATTTTCTCAAATTAAATCTTTAGACTAATGATGAAGTTACGGTTTCCCACACCTTGAACGTTCCACACCAAACAAGAAATTGGTAAGGTATCCGGAGCTAAGTTAGGGATTGTATCTTCCATAGAAACAGGAATAGAAGGGAGAGTAGACAAATAAGCTTGGCTTATTAATTGCAGTACACGCTAAATTTCAATGGGAATTCCCATCATCATTACCAACTCCGGTGGATTTGACACCGGTGGCATCCAAGATTCGATCCTGATTTCCAAGATGTGGATCAGGGGGTTTACCATCACCATGTATGGTTGCTCCATTATCTGTCCTACGCAAATTGTCTTGTCCAGAGGAATCATCAAATTGATCGGGGAAAGTTGATGAGACATGGGTGTTAAAAGTGTTTTGGCTTACAGTTGCTTGGGAATTTTCTTTAGTGGCATCGATGGTCACAACAATAGCTTTCGAGGGTCCTGCTGGTGTTGCTTGGAAGTCAAGTGGACTATTCTCTCTTCCTGGAATATTAGTGGCTACAGGTGATGGAAATATTTTGGGAATATTTGGATCGATATCCGTAAGAGGTGTGAATTTGGCTTGAGAAGAAGATTTTATATTATTCTGAATATCTTTCGAGGCAATCTTTTGTGCATTGGAAACTTTTTGATTAGTTTTGGTCATCTTTGCCTTATTATTTTCAATGTGTACCACATTTCTAGGAGTAGATTGATTTGCTCGACCAATTTCAAACAGAACCTCTTTATTCCCTTGATTAGCTTGAGACGAATCTCCTAAATTAACAACTTCCTTAGTTGTTTCCTTGTTATGCTCAATTTCCATATCATCATGATTATCAAGAATAAAGAATCTCAATCCTCCTCCTTTATTTTCGCTACTTTCCTTATTTCCATCCCCCCCATTAACTGCCTTCTGAGCTTCACGCGCCACCACACTTGGTCCAGAAATAGGCTTCTCCGCAGCTATTCCACCTTTAGCTTGACATGGAGCATACTTTCGAACAGGTTTTTTAACCAGCATCCAAGTACCAAAATCCTCCAATTCCTCTGGCTTTTCTTGTTGTTTGAACAGGGGATTTTCCTCTACATGCATATTAGGGTTGTCATCTGGCGCCTCTTGTGGCTTACACTCATCCTCAACATGGCCAAGTTTCCCACACTTGAAGCATACCATTCGAATCCCTTCATATTGCACCCTCCAGATTTTGCCCTTTAGCCAAAACTTCGAGAGCAAAGGTTTTGATAAATCAATCTCCACACTAATGCGTGTAAATTGCCCTCTTTCTGCTTGTGCTGTAGTTTTATCAACCCTTAGCACCTTTCCAATCTTCGAACCGATCTTGTTGAGAAAATTGATGTCGAAATATTCCACTGGGAGATTCGGAATCCTTACCCATACAGTGAGCACTCTTATGGGGGCATCATCCGGGACAAAATTAGGAATCCATTTCCTAATCCTTAGGTAATTATCATCCAATAACCAAGGTCCTTGAGTAAGGACATAGTTATAATCTACTTGATTGGTAAAACTCGCAATGTAGTAGTTGTAGCCAATGTCAGTCAGAGATAACTCACCTCGAATGTTCCATTTCTTTTTTAGCCTCCTCATTAGTCCCATATACCCTATCTTTCCACCAAACATCTTGATAATTAACGATGTTTTCCATGGCAGTCTTAACCTCCGTTTTTCATCCTTAGAGAGGCTAATAACCGGGCATCTATCATCTCTAAGAATTTCATCTGGTGGTTCCTCATCATCAGAAATCTCATCGTCTTCAATGTCCTCAATCATTGCCAATGACTGCTGTCTTTCTTGTGGATTGCCATCACCCTTCAGAAGATCTCGAAACGAGGTCTGGGTTCTTGGAAATCCTTGAGGTTTGAATCCCCCAATATGGTTACCAGCCGTAACCTGAGCCATGCTTTCTTGATTGTTTGTCTCAACCTCCATCATCTCATCATCTATTGCATAATTTCGACCCGAGGTTTGATGAGAAATTTTCCTTTTAGGTTTTTTATTGGAACAATCCAATTGGTCATGTTCTTCCCTAGTTTTTTCAGTTTCACTCACAAGTTCCCTCACAAGGATTGGTTTCGAGGAGAGCATTTTCGAGTATATACTGGAGTATAAACGAAATATTTTTAAAAGTCAAAATATATGATTTACTAACATTCGATATATGAAGTACTATTCTATATATATATATATATATAATATATATATATATATATATATATATATATATATATATATATATATATATATATATATATATATATATATATATATATATATATATATATATATATATACACACACATTCATTATAACAATTGATACAAGATAAAACTAATTGAACCATGCTTATGAAACTGTATTGTAGTACTCTTATACTTCATTAATTGACGAGAAACTAGTAAAAGGAAATATACACTCCATATAACTAATGCGAGTCACAAGAAGGAGAGTTGTATTTGCAATGGATGGACCACCAACCATAATTTAACATGACTCGAACTCAAGTAATGACTAAATTATGACTCAAGTTTTAAATAGATCGGATCCGACCTCATTGATCCCGCCACAACTGACACCTGTAATGTTAACATAACTTTAGATGGATCATGGTTGTGAATATTTTTGTTGACCGTGTTACCAAGATTTTTCTTGGTTTCATCTTTTTCAATTAAGCTTTGAGTTTCATCGCTACGCCGACGACGGTGGAATAAGTAGTACCAAATAATAATCGGACAACCAAAGATGCGTGCAAAAAGGCTTCGAGATTTTTTATTATGATGAGTACTTGACATCGTTTTTTTGGGTGCAAATGAAGGCAAGGCCCTTTTATTTAAAATAAGAAAGCGATTAAATTACAAACCGGGGAGTGGTGACTCCTAACATATCCTCCCGAAGAAGCTCCTTTATTTCGACTGGGGGACTATCGAAATAAAGGACCCTCTCCCTTTGGATAACACCTAAATTAGCAAGACTATCTGCCACCTTATTCCCTTCTCGGTAATAATGAAAAATACATGAATTAAGCCCCAAGGACTTAATGATACTACGACATTCCCTTAGCATAATCGAGCCTTCCCCTCCTTGTAAGTGATCGCTTTTAAGTGCTTCAATACATGCCTTATTATCCATTTGTATAACAAGCTTGGAGATGCCTTTCGAAATAGCCATCTGAAGTCCCAGCTCCAATGCAAGAAGTTCAGCACGGTAAGCAGTACAAGCACCAAAATTGGCAGAGAAAGCCTTGATAAAATTCCCAAAACAGTCTCGTAATATGCCACCACCACCAGCAGCCCCAAGGGATCCTTTTGCGGCACCATCGGTGTTCAATGCTACCCAATCCCCTGGAGGTGATAACCACTTGATAAAAGTTTCTCTTCGAACAGGGCCTTTGTTGACAGAAGCTTGATCATCCGATTGAATCATAAATACCCTCCAGGTTTCATCCACCCTAGCTTCTACGAAAGAACCCTTGTCATGAGGGATTTCCTCACTTCTCCCAAATGTATGAAAGTTGCGCCACTTCCAAGACCACCACAAGGTAAGAGCAAAACAAAATGACCATTTCTCAGAATGAAATGAATCCTCTACCTTCAAGTTACGAATTAACCAGGAGTTCAAATATCCATTAAAAAAAGAAGGGTGCCTAGCCGAGCCTCCCACACTTTCCCAAATATTTCTAGCAGCTTCACAATCCCTAAGCATATGAAGGGTAGTTTCATCAGTATCAAGAGAGCAACATAAGCACCTTGGGTCATTGGTTAGGTGACGATTTAGGCGATTCGCATTGCAAAGCAAACGATCATGTAGTAGCAGCCAAAGGAACATTTTAACTCTTTGTTAAACTAGAGTTTTCCATGCTAAATCCCACTTGGAGTCCTTCGAAATTTGGTCATCAGTCTTCATGATTTCTATAGCAAATTTTACTGAGAATTTGCCCGAATTTGACCCTTTCCAATACCTCAAGTCTTCAATCTCAGAGCCTTTGTACACTTTGTGAGCAGCAATTAATTTTAGACAGTGAGAAGGCAACAAGTTTGTGAAGACATCCTATTTCCATTCTCCCTCCTCATCCCACATTTCCTCAATTGTTGCTCCATCAATACAGTCAGGTACAGGGGCAGAGGTTAGGTCTCTAAGAGGGACATCCGTCGCCCAACAATGATCCCAGAAGTGAGTTCTACGCCCATTTCCAATTGCAACAGCCGACCCTTTTCTAATCCATTGTGCATTCTCAGTAATGCCTTGCCATACGTTCGACATACCAGAGGTGGGTGTGAACATATCGATGTCGCACCTACCTTTGCAATACTTCGATCTAAGGACTCTAGACCAGAGGGAATCAGGCTCAGAAAGTACTCTCCAGCCGAGTTTGGTGAGGAAAGCAGAATTGGCTTGGCGAGTCGGTCGAATACCAAGACCACCCTTTTCTTTCGACAGCTGCAATGTCTCCCATGAGAGGAGGTGTATACGTTGGTGTTCCTCCGTGCCACCCCATATAAATCTACGAGTCTTCCTATCAATCTCATAGCAAATACCACGTGGTATTTCGGCTGTTTGCATAGAGTAATTAGCCATAGTTGTGAGAGTAGATTTTGTAAGAGTGACACGACCTGCCAGGGATAAATATTTGGTCTTCCAACCCGAAAGCCTTCGATCAATTTTTTCACAAATATGGGCAAAAGTGGCTTTCGTTACTCGACTTGTTAAGGTAGGCATGCCGAGATATAAACCCAAGTCAGTAGTACATTCCATACTAAGAGCCTGACTTATACTAATTTCATCATTGCTAGAGACATTATTAGAAAAGTAGACTCGGGATTTAGGAAGGCTAACCCGCTGCCCGGATGCATTACAAAATCTGTCAAGACAGTCTTTGATAATCAAGGCTTGACCAACAGAAGCTTCGGCAAAAAGAATTAGATCGTCAGCAAACAAGAGGTTAGATAGAAGCGGACCTCCCCTGCTAGCATAGATGGGTTTCCAACTGCCAGTAAAGATTGCTTCCTCTATGACTTGATTTAGACATTCCATGCATATCACAAAAAGATAGGGTGATAAAGGATCACCTTGTCTTATGCCCCGAGTAGGATGAAAAGCATTAGTTTTCTCACCGTTCCAAAGAAGTTGCATTAAAGAAGAAGTAACACAGTCCATAATGATTTCAATCAAGCTGATCGGGAAATTCATCTCCTTGAGTGTATCACGGTCCTTGAGTGTATCACGGATGAAAGACCATTTAAGACGAGCATATGCTTTTTCAAAATCGATCTTAATAGTCATGTACCCTTTTCCACTCTGTTTGCGCTTCATTGTATGGATGACCTCTTGAACTATAACAATGTTGTCGGTTATTTGACGCCCCGGGACAAAACTTGCTTGAGAAGAGGATATGAGTTTTGGCAAGAGAGGCTTTAGCCGATTGAAAATTGCTTTCGTTATGATATTGTAAGTAACATTACAAAGACCAATAGGTCGAAATTGAGAGGGAGAGTCAGGATTGTCAATTTTGGGCAAGAGTACAAGAAAGGTTTCATTGAGGGAACTCGGAAGCCCTTTACCATCCAAAATCGACAAGGCCATTGAATACACATTAGGGGCTACCACTTCCCAATTTTTCTGAAAAAATTGCTTGAAAACCATCGGGCCCCGGAGCCTTTAGAGCACCCATATTCTTCACCACATAATCTATATCACACTTAGTAAAGGTTTGGCACAGAGAGTTCCATTCAGTTTCTGAGAGTTCCCTGAATACCCCCCTAGGAATGTTCAAGTCCCCTGTGTGTCCTTCATCCGTGAAGAGAGAAGAAAAATAGCCAACTACCAGATTTTTCACCTCCTCAGTATCATGAACCCACTGCCCTTCATTGTTTTTGATGGCAGTGATCTTGTTTCTCCATCCTCTGACTATTGTGCTAAGGTGAAAAAAGGATGTGTTACGATCCCCATTTTCAATCCATTCGACCCGAGCCTTTTGATACCAGTAAAGTTCTTCTTGCTGCAATACCTCATCGAGTTCTCGACGAAGCTTAGCCTCAAGCTTTAGCAACCCCGAATGTCTGTTGGTAGCAAGAGAGGTCTGCACACCTTTGATGCGAGCCATTAAAGCACGTTTTTCTCTAAAAATATTATGAAAAATATTTTGGTTCAAATCTTGCAATTCCTTCGACAGAGAGGAAAGCAGGGGGATGAGAGGGGCTTTTGAGTCCCATTTTTGATCTAAAAAATCAGAAAAGTTTTCATGAGATAGCCTGGTTGCTTGAAAACGGTAGGGGCGATTTAATGAGTCAAGAGGGGCAAAGCCGTTAGGAGAAATAAGGAGAGGACAGTGATCCGATTGTAAGGCCAGAAGATGCCTGACTCTTGCCTTGTCGAAGCGCACATTCCAGTCAGCTGAGCATAAAACACGATCTAATCGAGCACTTTTTCTAGTTGCTGTTGTGTTGCCACGAGCCCAAGTATGTGATGGACCAGAGAATTCAACTTCCACCAATTGATTGTTATCAACCCAAGCATTGAATTTTGGCACTCCTACGAGTAGTTTCACTGCAACTAGAACTCCATTTCCAAGCAAACCGAGTTTCATTGAAGTCTCCTGCAAGTAACCAAGGGTTGTCATTCCTTCGAGCAAAATCAGTTAAGTCACGCCATAATTCTTGATGTTTAACCGGATCCAGACTAGCATACACAGTAGAAAAATACCAAGGTAAATCACCATTTTTGGTAATTGACATTGTAATGTATTGATTTGATTTTTCAATGGGATCTATGGTGACTAGTTCGGGTTTCCAGTAAACCCAAATTCCCCCACTAAACCCTTGGGCATCGACTCTTATATGACCATTAAAGCCAAGCATCGTAGCAATTCTTTAAGCATGATCTCCACCCATGTGAGTCTCTACCAACGCAAAAACACAAGGTTTGTTAACTCGGATAACTTCCCGGAGTACCACCATAAATTCTTTGCTACCGACACCTTGTACATTCCAAACCATACACGTTATGGGAAAGGAATTAGGATTTATGTTATGAGCTAAATTCATAAAATCAGTCGAGTTAGGGAAGGATGCTATGTAAGCTTCAACTATAGCACGCAAAGCATGCTTAATTTCCATTGGTAACTTCAAGGTTACCATCATCTCTAAATTCCCCGGGCTCGGAGGGTTCCATGAATGTATCTATATCTGAAGGATGCGAGTCAGGGGGTTTGCCACCCCCATGTAAGGTTCCTCCATTGGAGCAGTCAGGCAGAGGGTCTTCTCTGGAGGGATCTGTAGTACAATCGGGGATGGGACTAGGAGAGACATAGGTCAACGAGGGAACAATTTGGCTTGCTGAGGGTTGACTTTTCAGGTTCAAGGTGGAATTCGTGTTTGTGGCTTCAAGTTGGGCTTGAAATACTGGAATATTTTCTTTGCCTGCAAGGTCGGTTGAGAAGGATTTTTGTGACTTATTTTTTGGCTTATCATTGGTGGAATTTCTCAAGATAGAATTTTGAGAATCTTTTTTTTTGATATTTTGACTTCCTGCCATTTCTTTGAGTTACCTAAAAATTGGCCTTGAGCTTTATCTTTAGGAGGAGATATACCCGAATTAAAATGCAGGGGAATATTAAGGGGGATTTGGACTTGCGAATCAACTCCTAAGTCCACTGAGCTAACGTAATCTTCGGTGTTAATCACATCCTCACCTTCCGCAATTAACGGATTTTGGGAATTATTTGGGATAATATTTTCCTGAATAATTTCCTTTTCCAAAACCGAAAATCTCGAACCTCCAGGATTTTCCCCCTTATCTTTTGCTAAATCTTTTTTGAAATTCAAATTTGAATTTTTCCCCGGACCTTCCTTTCCTGCCATCATAGTTGGTTTTTCCGGCCTGGGAGGACGCTTCCTTGGAGGTGGTTTTATAACCTGCATCCAGGAGCCGTAATCTTGAACTTCCACCATAGGTAGAGCCTTAGCTAGATGTTCTTCAGACAGGGCATTTTCCTCAAGCATCTCCTGATCAACAGAATTATGGACCATGGAAGGACAGTGATCCCCTTGATGACCAATTTTTCCACACTGGAAACAGATCATACGCAGGCCTTCGTATTGAAATTTCCAAATTTTTCGACCCTTAAGCCAGAACTTTGATAATAGAGGTTTCGAAAGATCAAGTTCAATACTTAATCTTGTGAATTTTCCTCTTTGAGCTAAGGCAGTGTTGTTATCAATTCGAACAACCTTGCCAATCTTGTTTCCAATTTTGTGAAGAAATTCTTGGTCAAAGTACTCCACAGATAGAGGAGGGATTCTTACCCAAGCAGTCAAGAATCGCATTGGAGCGTTGTCAGGGATGAAATTGGGAATCCATTTTCTAATTGTGAGATAATTATCATCGAGCATCCAAGGTCCTTGTGTAAGAACATGGTTATAATCCCCCAAATTGGAAAATCGAGCAATAAAATAGTCATGACCAATATCAGTTAACACTAAACCACCAGTTAGTTCCCATTTTTTCTTCAATCTCTTCATGAGAGACATATACCCAATTTTACTATCAAACATTTTGATAATAAGGGTATGCTTCCATGGTTGACGAAGCCTGGCTTTTTCCTCCTTGGTTAGTAAAATCACAGGGCACTTTGGATCGTTTTCCATGTCAGTAGGGGCCTCATCATCATCAGATAGGTCCTCATCCTCTTCAATCATAGGTTGATTGATATGAGTACCCAGCAAATTGGTGGAATTCACCATGTCACGAAACGAAGTGCCTGGGGGAGTTAAGCCTCGAACAGGTTGCACAATCGGAGGAACATTGGCTATGGATGGTTGATCAACATTGGAATCATTTTCAAAATTAGGGTGATTGATTTTGCGTTTACTTTTCTTGGTTGATCGAACAAGTTGATCATTGGTTTCAGGATTGGAAGCATGGTTGAGGGCATTTTCCATGAAAGCGTTGAGAGTTATTTTTTCTAAAGCCATTGTGAAGGTTGTTTATTCTTTCCTTGTACGCCGAAAAATTATGAACAGAGACGTGTTGAAGATAAGTTTATCTTTACTTTTAAGGATGAATCTGACATTATAGTCTGAGTACTTGACATCGTAGGTAGTAGGGTTGAGCGTTTGTTTGGCTTGTGATTGGGATGTTTTCAATTTTTTATATTTTGATATTGCGTTTAATGTGTGTTGAGCCTTTTATAAAAGGTTTTGCTAGGGTTTGCAATACAGGAATAAGGTTAAAATTAAAATAACCTTTATTTTTTTTAAAGGACAAAATAATCCTTTTATTGTACGGTATATTGCATCCAATAACCAATTACGAAGTTTAAAAAATCATCACTCATAAAATAAAACTTTTCCTAATTTATACTTATTCCTGGATTACTCTCACGCAAGATTTTTTTTTTTTAAGAAAACTCTCACACAAGATTGGAATATTTAAAAGAAAAAAGTACAAAAAAAAAATTTGATAGCCTAATAGCTAATCAGATGCCCCCGTGTGATTTGAAATTGGGAACTTAATTAATACGAGTATCCTCTTATCTCAAATTTATATCGACTACTTAATCAACAAAGTTTCGCAATTATTTTTTGATGTTTAGAGAGCCATAAGGGCGGGGGTGAGAATCGATTCCAGGATCTCCTGGCACCGGAAAAGGAAGGTCTAACCACTTGAACTGTTCCTCATTCTCACAAAGTTTCGCAATTATGTCGAGAGCCAATTTGAACATAATCTTGTTGTAGCTAAAGCATGTAGAAAAGCTTATCATCTCAATTCTCAAATAGCCTATTTCTTTCTAATTTTTATATCATATTTTTGTAATAATCATAACAATTGAACTCAATAAATGTACATACGTTATTTATAAATTTGACCATAATGAGAGTGAGGCATAACTCAATTGGTTAGAGCTCCTTCTCGGTTCCAGGAGATCTTGGAATCAATTCTCACCCCCGCCCTTGTGGCTCTATAAACACCAAAAAAAAAAAAAAAAAAAAAAAATGACCATAGTACTTTTTAGTTGGTTAGTAAAATACATATTTTTGTGTAAAATATATTTAATCAGTATATGTATTGTGCAAAAAAAAAAAAGATAAATAATGTTATATTTTCAAAATTCTACATCAACAAATATACAAAACATGCACCTTATTTCGATCTATCATTTAAAGAAAAAAACAAAGGAACAAGTATGAAAATAAATTAAGAAATACCAAAATTTCAACCAAATAACCAATGTAAGCTTCTCCACAAAAGTCGAATTAAATTTTCCAATAAATCAAACAATCTCATTAACATACTTAATAAGGCATAATCATGTGTAAACTCTCTTATCTCTAGTTTGGTACGATGTTTAGGTAACCACGGAAAAAGTTTTTGAGCGAGGTAATATAAATGAGAACTTTGATATTTTGCACTTGGATAGAGTATTGTAGACTAATTTCATGGTGTTTAATTGCCCGCTCGGGTGATCGGTGGCCCGGTCGGGCGCGGGTCAAGACTGAACAAAAGTGACGCACGGTTGTTCTTCGTTATTTTTGTTTGATATTTTTACTCTTGTATATGTCGTTATAACATATGATGGAGATAACTTGAACAAAATACGTAGTAGCAGTTTATTTTCTTAGAAACCATTTGCAAACCCCATTGTTCATCATCATAATTATCTCAAATTTTGATTACATTAAATCACAAACATATATAATAGAGCTTGCCCCCATTGATATCGGATATCAACATATCCATGTCAATATCATGGCACAATTGTAAATAGTTGGAACTTTTGCTGACAATTGTAGTGGAATGCTGACTGGACTCCGTTTCTTCAATTTTTTATTACAATATTGGATACCGTTATGAAATAAACGTTAGCATTGACGCCGTCTCTTCTTTTCATTTATTGTCACTAATTAGAATGCAAGAGAGAGAAAAACATTCAGGTGAGGAGAGAGAAAAACACGATGAGGTTCGCTGGCGACGTTGAGTAGTTCGATCGGAATAAAATCTTCTATACCACCAACCATTCAACTCATGCGACTTGATATCCAAACTGGATCTCGTAGGAGAGAGAATTGCATACACTTCGATTTTTAGCCCTGTACTCAGTTGTAAGCCCTAACTTAGTTGTGTTATTCCCAAATTTGCAGGTATGGTAGTGTTTAATACCTTAATTTTGTTAATATTGTGTGTAATTGAGAAATGATAGTTGTTTAGTTTCCTGGTTATGTATATGTTTTTGTAAATTATAGTTTTGATGAAATTGATGTTTGAGAAATGATAGTTGTTTTGGTTTTCCGTATTGATTGTTAATTTTGGCAGTTGTGGGGACTTTTGATTATGGTCCAAAGCGCATTGCTATTCGGTGTTGTGATGTTTATGTAGGAGTTAAAGTCGTGATATTTGATTATTGATGTGAAATGGCTATTTTATTAGTAAATAATTTGCGATTTATGTGATATTTTATTTTATTAGTAAAGAATTTGCGAATGCTGTGATTTTGTTGTTTTAATTTATTAATAAATTGGCCCTTTATATGTTTTTGTGAAGATGTGAGCTGTCGATCCTCAAAAGTTGTACCATGGAAGCTGAAACTGTTTGCCCTGAGTCTGGTTTGGTTAATGAGGTCAATATGCCTGATCAGTTTCTTGTACATGATAGTCATGTTGATACCGAAGTCCCATCATCTTTGGATTGTTTAATACCTTATGTCCAGCCCACCCAATGTAGTCAGTATGGTCTGTCTTTAACATCTCCGGTGAAAACCCTTGAGACTGTGGAAACTATTGTGTCCACCAACAAGATTTGTGTCTACTCTACTGTTGAACCACCTAGAGTTGGGATGGTGTTTAAGAGTTGGGAGGATGTTGAAAGCTATTATAAAGAATATGCAGAGCAACATGGCTTTGGTGTAACTCGTCCATCAGGGTCCTACACCAAGGATAAGGAAAGGAGGGTGGTTAATTGGCGATGTGAGTGTTGGGGCCCCCCTGATATGAGGGCTAGGAGGGAAGCCAAGAAGAGGGAGAAAGCTATGGACGTGTGTGGTACAGGAGCTTTAGTGAATGGGGAAATTGGAGAAAATGAACTAAATCGGGGGAATAGGACTTCTAAGAAATGTGAATGTGAGGCTAGAATATATGCAAGTGTGAATTCACAAGGCGAGTGGGTATTGCGGACTGTTGTTCTAGACCACACCCACGACTTATGTCCTACCAAGTCCAAATTAGTAAAAGAATACCGAATGAAGAATTATACGTCAAAGGTGAAGAAGAAGCTAATGGACTATTATGAAGAAGGAGTTTCTGTGAAACAAATCCATGGCTGTATGGAAACTGAGATGGATGATGATGTTGATAATTTTCCAACAGTTAAAGACCTTCAGCACGAGGTTTACAAGGAAAAAGAAAGACATTTGAAAATGGAAGGTGGTGATGCCGCTGCCATGATGGCGTACTTTGATAGGATGCAAGCAGATAATCAAAATTTTTTTCATGCTCATCGATTAGATGGGGAAGGCCGGTTGAAGGATGTTCTTTGGGTTGATTCTAGGAGTCGGGCAGCTTACGAAGACTTTGGGGATGTTGTTTGCTTTGATGCAACATACCTTACAAATAAATATGAGCTTCCTTTTGCCAATTTTGTGGGGGTCAATCATCACGGCCAGTCCCTTCTCTTGGGGTGTGCTTTAGTATCACATGAAAACGGTGACACGTTCTTATGGATTTTTACACAGTGGTTAGCTTGTATGGGGTAACCCCCGGGTGCTATATTGACAGACCAAGGAGCTGCTATGAGGAAGCCCCTGGCAGCTGTGATGCCCTCTTATCGCCATCGGTGGTGTATATGGCACATCATGAGGAAAATTCCGGAGAAGTTGGGAAAGTGTAAAGGGTAAGTGTTGTGATTTCACATATGTCTGTAGTCTATTGTTTGTCATTCTGATATACCTACTCCTGTTTATGTATTGGTGGTGCTAATACTTGATTGATGTGCATTGATTTATTGTTCTTTGTACTCTCTATATGCTGGTTTTGGTGTTGAGTTGATTAAGATAGATTGAACATCAATCGTTGTGATCTTGTGTTGTACATAGCCTGATAACTGTTAATATGTAGCTTATTAAGTTAAATATTGAAAACTCAGTATGTAGCTGATCGATCAATCTTGTTTCTGGTTCTGTTTATATTGAATTTAGGTTTATATGCTTGTGTTGCTGATTAATGTTGTTTCTGCCGAATCCATGTTCTGTTCCAGCTATTCTTATTTTAAGAGCCCGTTAAAGACTCTCATATATGAGAGCTTTACCTGCGAGGAATTTGAGGCCCGCTGGCATGCATTAACTGAGAAGTATAATCTACAAGATAATGACTGGCTGTGTGATCTGTTTGAGGAAAGGCATATGTGGATTCCGGCATTTATGAAGGAGCATTTTTGGGCTGTAATGAAGACAACGCAACGTGTGGAGAGCATAAATAGCTTTTTCGATGGGTTTGTTAACAAAAGTACGCAACTACATGAATTTCCCGAGAAATATACTCGGGCGATGGGGAAGCGTGTAAAAGCAGAACTGGATGCCGATGCAAGATGTGGCAAATACCTTAGGAGGCTTGTTAGTGGTTTTAAAGTAGAGAAATTTTTCCAAGGAATATACACTGATGCTAAGTTTCAGGAAGTACAGAAGGAGTGTGCTAGGATGGGGTATTGTAACACCAATGAGAGGCGAGATATTGGGGACAATAAGACGGAATATACACTAGAGGACCGGGTTTGGATTATACCAGAAGGCAAGAGTGAGGATGTTATTACTGACAGAAAGCGTATAATTCGTGTGATATTTGATCATGAGAGTAAGGAGGTGTCTTGTGAGTGCCGCAAATTCGAGACATTTGGTATATTGTGCAAGCATGTTATACGTGTTTTTGACCTCAATGGTATTGTTGATATTCCGAACAAATACGTGCTTGATAGGTGGAGGAAAGACATACCCCGGAAACATACCCGGGTTAAAGTTGCCTACCATGATCCAGGTGACCAACTGCATGTGCAGCAGCACCGTAAACTGATGAGGGAGTTTGAAGGAATTTGTGACGAGGTTTGTGCAGTAGAAGATGCTGATACTATTGAGATGGTCATGGGAAGTCTGAACCAGCTGCGTTTGAATGTTAAAGAGAGTCGGAAAACCTTCCTTGAAAATCAAGCAGCACTCCCATCATTACCTCCCTCAGAAAAAGGATCAAACCAGGTGGGAACCCAATCCCAGGTGGGAACCCAAGCTCAGACACCATCTTCTGGTGTACAAATCAAGGACCCTATCCCACGGAAGAAGCCTCGTGGCAGGCCTAAAGGGTCAAGGTACAAGAGTTCACAGGAGACCGGATACAAGAATAAGAAACAATCTGCCAATAACCAGAAAGCAAATCTGGTAGTAGAGGTCAGTGTTGACACTTCTTTGTTTATCTGTTAATCACATTTAACTTGAAGGAATTAATCCTTTTTCACACTCTTTGCAGGGTAAAAGAAAAAGAACAACACGTCAGCTTAGCGATGTGTATGAGGATTACGTTGATCCTGACTGTATTGAAGATCAAAGTGAGTCAGACAACTCGTACGAGTTCTGAATGCTGTAGGATTATGTTCAGTAATTTCTTGGATACTGAAAGATCGATATGATGCTGCATCCACTTTTGAATGCTATTGGATTATTTTTCTTGATTATAGCATCAACTTTCCATGTTGTGGGGTTATTAGGACCTCCACTTTTGTACTTGTATTAAAATTATGCTTTTATTTAACTTATGTTATGACTGTATTGTTTGAAACTTACTTAGTTGCTCATGGAGATCTCCATTATTTTGATGACTGAAATGCTCGTTTTGCTCATGCCTTTGCTAATGTGTATTCAAAGAGCAAAGGCATGTAGTTGGTCAATCATTGGCATAGGAATATAATGCAACAAATGGAGATGATGCTAATCATGATACTCAATCTGATCCTGTTATTTTCACTGCCATATTGACTGCTTGTGCATGTGTATTGGAAGGATATGCATGATAATTCTGGTATACACCCATTAAGCTTGCATTTTGCTATGGAATTGACGCAAGTAAGAAAAGGCAAAGCATCGTATTTAGCTCCTCAGACATTGCTAGAGGCCCTTTCATATATTATTATTTCTGTATCTGTAGAGATATAATTTAGAGATCCATGAACCAGGGTGTATTACCATTTATGGGCTCGTCTCCGGGGCTTAAAATGAGTTGGGCTATAAAAAATACTTTTCACATATTGTATTAAAAATCAATTAGGCCTTTTCCACATTATTTTCCACATTATTATCTGGGCTATACTTCAATTTTGGGCCACATATTTTTAGTCCAAGTTGTTTGGCCCAGTCAATGATTTTCGAATATTACCAAACACAGTCCATCAGTATAATGGACTTAAAAATTTTGTGTTATTGGGTAATTTTAATCTATCCAATTTTACCAAACACAATCCATCAAAATGATCAAAATTTGTACACTTAAACTTTTCACAATAAAAGGTAGTTCATTCAAAATACTAGTAATTAACATGCACGCATGTGCTACAACTACTCAACATAGACTTACTAAATTACCTTCATAGTCTTTGGGCTTCCATGCTATTGACCCAATATACTACCTACAGATACAAACCTCTAGACCACCTGACCCACAACATTTACCAACAATATTCAACACCTCTACCGCAAAAGAAACAAGGTGGACATTTGCAAAAGACACTAGTCTTTGGCCAAGCAAAAGACACTAGTCTTTGGCCAAGCAAAATAAAGAGTAAACCATTCTACATCTTGTTTAACACAACAAAATAAATGTTTCCACCATTTAAACAATCACATCACTACAAAATGATTAAACCCATTATCACGAGCGGTAGAGAGTCAACAAAGCTTAGTACTTGAAGTTTGGAAGGGCAACAATCTTGTCGCCATTCTGAATTTCAGCTCCACTAATGGTGTGCACGGTTGTAAGTACATTGTCCTCATGCATAAACAGCAAGTTGGTTGGATCCACCTTCACCTCCTTAGCCCAAATGTGAAACAACCTGCATAGTGGAGTGTCCAGCTTCCCTTGAACCTGAATCTTCTTCTTCTTTCGGTGTCCTGTGTTTTTGATGTAGAATCGCTTTATACGAGTGCATGTAATCACAACACCAGCCTGCCAACCACAAAAACCTCCTAATTCATGTCAACTGCTCACCACAAACATAAAATTGGCCAAACACCTACAACAAAGTCATCTAGACTTCAGGATTTCATCACATATTACCTATTTATCTCCATAAAGTACATTATTACATTTTAAGGAATAAAGTGTTACATTATTAAACAAAATTTTAATTCAGCCAAGGGTAAACAAAATTATATACAATACATTAGGACCATATAAAGTAAATTTAAATAACATTATTACCAAATTCCAACTTTCAATATCCTAAAACAGTGCTATGATGCATGTCAGTATCAATTCTATTATTTTACATACCAGCATTCAATTACTATATCTATTACACTACTAAATAAATTATTAACACTTAATCCCAACAATTAATAAATTATTAATCAATCATCAATTTAAGTTTTTTTTTCCTTTTTATTTATTTATTTTTTTTTGCCCACAAG
Organism: Chenopodium album; assembly: GCF_948465745.1. Taxonomy (NCBI): domain Eukaryota; kingdom Viridiplantae; phylum Streptophyta; class Magnoliopsida; order Caryophyllales; family Amaranthaceae; genus Chenopodium; species Chenopodium album. The sequence goes on along the minus strand of NC_137845.1, from coordinate 53,255,164 downwards.
AGCAGTCATGAATTTAAAGAGCTTGCAATATGCGTGTAATATTCAGCATAAATTATACTAGTGTATTTTCCTAATATACGCAGTAGTTATTCAGACAATATTACATACATTACTTTCTTCTTCAAAGATTATTATTAATTTAACAAATTTTAAAAATTTACATAAATCGAACCAAATGCTTATCTGATGCAACATTTATGTATCATCTTAGGTTATTTCAATTCGAGGAAATTAAATTAAAATGGAAATCCATATACAGTTATACAAGATCTAGACATTAAAAAAGTATCATATTATCAAAACTATACTATTTGTATTTTAATTAAACTAAGAAGCAACCTACCTAAATTACACGATCAAAACATTAAAGTATCATATTATCATGCTATACTATTTCTATTATAATTAATTAAACTAAGAAGCAGCCTTACCTAAATCAAGCAAACAATCACTAAATTACAAGATCAAAACATTAAAGTATCATATTATTATGCTATACTATTTCTATTTTAAGTAAACTAAACTAAGAAGCAACCTACCTAATTCAAGCAATCAACCACTAAATTACAAGATCAAAACATTAAAGTATCATATTATCATGCTATACTATTTCTATTTTAATTAATTAAACTAAGAAGCAAGCACATTTCATCTCAGAACAAGATGATGAAATTAAATAAAATTATACTAATAGAATTTAAGATGATTACCAGCCCGACGACGAACAACACATCTCCAGTTTCGATGCCGTTTTCCCCAGCGACAACCCATTTTGTGATGTATTCGTCTTTCTTGTACAGCCTTATCTTAGACGGCTTGACGTCTATCCTGGAAGCGTAGTCCTTATAGATATGTTCGAAGGTCTCGTCACTGTGTATGTCATACAACACCCCCACATCTCCTAAGGTGTAGCTCCTCACAACCACGCTGAAAACCACAACATTTTCGTCTACAGTAGGTTGTTCAGCTTGGTTCAAGTCAACATCAGGCTCGGGTGCAAGTGCTTCCACCACCGCAGGAGCAGGGGCTACCAGTGGGTTTGGGGAGTGGCTTGTGGCAGCCGAAGCTGGTACAACTGTTGTTGCTGGCTGGTTGATGCTCGAGGAAGGCCCTGGTTTCATGACATCAGCTCGGCGAACTGCTGGTGGTGAGTATGGCTCACGTTTTGGGAAGCGGTGAACACTTGGCAAATCATCCTGCTTCATTTTGTTGTTGTAGGTTGGTACCTCCAGCCTTCTAGGGTTTTTGAGTGTTTGAATAGCATTATTCCTGAGGATTTTGTTCAACAAAGCTCGTTTACGGTTTTTGAATTTACAAGCAAGCATCTTGGCTGAGTTTTTCGAAGGTTGAGCAGAACTAGATCCGACCAGGACATAGTTAGGGTGGGAGGAAGACATAGTTAATAGCTTTTGGTAGTAAGTGTTGAAGGCTGTCTATGCTCAAGAGGGTTCATTTGTGCAGTAGTATTTTATATAGGAGGGAGAAATTAGGGTTTGGCGCCTTTCCTTTTGGACGATTATTTTCTTTTTATTTAATAGTTTTTTTTTAAAAAAAAGTTATAAGATTATTAGCTTTTACTTAAAACGTGATTACAATAGGTTAATTAGCACTATCACTTATGCGCATAAATAAAAAGAACTCTCTATACACTTAGTTAATTATCCAATAGATAACTAATTACGCGTGATCACAATTACAATTACTAAGTCACTAATATTGTCATCCTAGTTACTAACACATTTTTGTCATCAGACATTTGTTTAAATCATGCTTTATTGGATTGAAATTACGTGTATATATTTCCCCTAATCTATTGTAATATGAAATTGCACTATTATGATTTGAGGAATCAATAATGACACTATTATGATCTGAAGAATCCATAATGACACTATTAATTAATTTTGAAATTTGAAGTGCCACCATAATAATTCCTTTATTTTTTAATAAAAAAAAACAACTTAAGGGACCAAAGTTCTATTTCTTATGGTGTTACTTAATTCCTTTATCCTTTTTTACTCTTAATTCTTATGGTGTTACCTAATTTTGCCATAACATTTTCATGTTGTGAACAAATGAAGGAAGATTAGAGTAACTAGGGAACAAATAATCTCATCTTTGTTGGTGGAAGATGATTTTATAACTCATAAGGACAAATGTACAAATTCCCTTATTTTTTTTTTATTTTAAATTGTTATTGTATCACTTACTTTTAGTTTAATAGGTTATTGTTTGTCAATAAATAAAGGTCGATTAGATTACCTAGGGAACAAATAACCATATTCCAACCTACTAAGTCCTTTATTTTTTCCCACTTTGCATTGTTATTTTATCACTTACTTTTGCCGTAAAATTTTCATTTCGTCAATAAATAAAGGTTGATTAGAGTAACTATGGACCAAATAATCCAACTCCAATTCCATGTTTGACAATAAACAAACCTCATAGGCACAAATTTACTAGTTCCTTTATTTTAATAATTTTAATTGCTATTGTGTCACTTATTTTTGGTTTTAAGATCTTCATTTTTAATTTTGTTTTAAGTTATTCATTTTGTCAATAAATAACGGTCGATTAGATTACCTAGGGAACAAATAACCCAATTCCAACCTACTAAGTCCTTTATTTTTTCCCACTTTTCATTGTTATTTTATCACTTACTTTTGCCGTAAGATTTTCATTTCGTCAATAAATAAAGGTTGATTAGAGTACCTATGGACCAAATAATCCAACTCCAATTCCATGTTTGACAATAAACAAACCTCATGGGCACAAATCTACTAGTTCCTTTATTTTAATAATTTTAATTGCTATTGTGTCACTTATTTTTGGTTTTAAGATCTTCATTTTTAATTTTGTTTTATGATTTTCATTTTGACAATAAATAACGGTCGATAAGAGTAAATACGAAACAAATAACCTCATACACGTCGATTAGAGTAAGAAGGGGAACAAATAAGCCAAACACAATTTCATAGATACATCTTTGCTATTTTATATTTTTAATTTGGGTTTTTCTATACAGTGCCCCTGAGGTATTGACTTTTCCAAGCTGTACCCACCCATTTTTAAAATTCCACGATGTACCCCTAAGGTACCTTTAGTGTCTATGATGTAACCCTACACTAATTCTTCCGTTAACTTAAGTTAACTTTCCGTTAACTTGAATATAAATAATTTTTTTTTAAAAAAAAAAAACCCAAACACCTCTCTCTCCTCTCTCATAAGTCATAACTACCCACCAACCACCACTAAACCTCCAACTAACCGCACCACTAGTCCACCACCGCACCTCCAGCCGCACCATCGCCACACCCCCAGACGCACCAACGAATCGCGCTTCTCTCTCCTCGACCCACCACCGCGCGCGTCACCCCTTCTCTTTCACTCGAGCCGTGACCGCACCACCACGCACTTCACGTTGCCCAGCTTATCGTTCTTCATGCCCAAATTCGACCAATTGAACCATATTTGTGCAAAGTTTCATTGGAAAAATCAATTAAAACAAGTTTTGTTTATTTAATCTCAATTTGATTGAACCAAAATTGTTGATTTAGCAATTAAAATCAAATTGGGGTAAAAATTAGGGTTTTCTATTATTTTGAACAAAATTCTTTGATTTTAAAACGAAAACAGCAATTAACAACTTAGGGTTTGTTTGGCATCGTTGTGGTTTTCTGTTTTTTTGTTTTTTGTTTTTTAAAAGTGTATTATATATGTCACATAATGAAACAAAAATTATATAGACTTATTAAAATCATGATAATTTTGAAAACTGACAACAGAAAAGTGGAAACACCTTTTTCTTGTTTCCTGTTTTTGGTTTTCCAAAAAAAAAAAAACAGAAAACTGAAAACCAAAAATGATGCCAAACAAGCCCTTAATTTTGCAATTTGAATTCGATGAAACAAAAGCCCTAAACCAATTTGTCAAAATTTCGATTCGAATTCGAATTCGAATTAAATTCCTCCATTGCATTCTAACACTTTCTTTAGTGGTGCACTATGTGGCGACTCGCGCGGTGGTGGGTCAAGGAGAGAAAAGCGCGGCGGAGCGGCTGGGGATGCGGCTGGAGGTGCGGCTGGTGGCTGGTGGGTGGTTGTGAGGGAGGAGAGAGAGGTGTTTGGGGTTTTTTTTTTTTTTTTTTAATTTGTTTATATTTAAGTTAACTTAAGTTAACGGAGGGAATAGGGTAGGGTTACATCATAGACACTAAAGGTACTTTGGGGGTACAGCGTGAAATTTTGAAAATGGGTGGGCACAACTTAGAAAAGTCAATACCTCAGGGGCACGATATAGAAAAACCCTTTTAATTTTTTTTGCTAATCGACTCACAATTACGAATGAGCTCAGATTTTTCTTTGCTAATCTTTATATTTTTAATTTTTTTTTCTTTTTTTTTTCTGAAAAAAATATTGAGGCCAGTACATATCTCACATATTATACTGACAAATAAACTTGAATTTGGTTGCATACATGTACCTTTTAGACCGGACCTATCCCCATAGTGTACTACACTAATTTCCTTTGAGACCAAATGAAGTGACATTTCTTTGGCGTGACAATATACTGACATATTTCTTGCGTGTTGGAGTTGGAAACAAAATCCACTTTCTTCATTTCAGGCTGTACCCTTTTCAAAGAAACTGACATATTATACTCAATTACCTGTTTAGATTATCAAAGAAACTAGGTGGTACCCTTTTCACAATTTTTTTTTTTAGTTTAGATTTCTTTATACTTTTTATATCACTTAGCTGGGTTTTGGGATTTCAACAATGTGCATATTATTTCATAAAAGATTTCATTACATTTGATCTTTATTACCGATTTTTTAGTGTATATAGCATTTTTCTTTTACGGAATGGCTTTAATAACGACTCGAGGCATATCGACAAGTAAAGGTTGCACTCCCAACATACGAAAACACATATTGTTAAATCATATGAATGCTTATATAAAATAATTTAAAAGATGATAAGCATATGAATGATTTAAACTACATGTTAAATCATTATCTCCGTTGGTAGTACTCTTTTAAGTGACGACTACTCTCTCCGTTTTGGAATATATATCTAACACACTTTGATTTTATTATCACTCTACATATCAATTTTACCCTTATTAACTAAATCGGTATAATATACAAGTACTTGTGTCAAAAATTAATTATTAAATTTTACATACAATATAGAAAATTATTGTGATTAATTGTTTTTAATTATTTCCATCATCTCTTATTTCCCCTTTTTATTTTTGAGATAATTTGTCTTTAACTAAAATAACACCCGTATCTAAAATACAAGTTTTTGGCATTCATAATAAGTTCAATTTTACTTTGTAAATTATAATAAGGATTACCCTTGAAATAATACGTACAAAAACACATCACTAGCACTTCACTAGCACCATTCACATAATGCACCAGTAAAAAAAAATCTAAAAATACATGTTATAAAATAGGTGCAATGATGCCTATACAACTCAACTAACCAGGTCTACTCTTTCTTTGCTTCAATAAAAATCACGGGAAATCGGGTCACTCCCTAAATATGTCCAACCTTACTCTTCCCTATGCCTCAGTATGAATTATCACTTCAAACTAGAGGTGTCAATTCGGATAACCGGATGGAGTTTGGGTCGGGTCTGTTCAGGTCGGGTCTGTTCGGGTCGGATATGTTCGGATCAAAATTATCCTTTTAACTCGGATCGGGTCGGATCGGGTCAAATTCGGGTCATGGTCTATCGAGTCCGGGTCGGATATGGGTCGGGTCAACTCCCGATCGGTTCACTTTCGGTTCGGATAAATTTGGATCGGGTTTAAAAGGGGTTTAACCGGATAACTTCGGGTCGGATGAATTTGGGTCGGGTTGATTACGGTTCCGATGATTTCAGTTCGGTCAAGTTCGGTTTGATTAAGATAAGGTTGATCCGTTGATTCATTAAATGGTCAGTTTCAATTCAATGCCTTTTTGTGTTTGGTTGGATTTTGGTCGTGCTGACCAAATTCATATCCAAATAAGGTTATTTTTAATCTAGAGATATTATTGAGTTTTTACCTTATTATTGGTTCAATATGATTATTAATTACGAAGCACAAAGTTTTAGTTTTCTCATTTGATCAAGTTATGTATAATTTTTACAATTTTTTAAGGTTATTACAGGGTGACAACTCTTCATCAATTGTACAATCTTACGAGGTTATGAGTTCTGTACTATTAGTTTTATTACTAATTCAATTTGTATAAGATATTTTTTAGAGTTTTTAGAATTACTTTATTACTAATTCAATTTTTATATTAAAAACTTGACATTATACATATTGATAGTTAATTGTTACTATGTACATTCTTTTTATTTGAGCATAAATTATTGCATATGTATGTAGTGTGTATATAACCGTACGATGTATAATGCCTATAATTCTAGGATAATGCACAATTGTAGAGGAAGTAGTAATGAAGGAGAAAGATAGGAAGAGAGAGCCCTTTATATGGACCCCACCTACTTTTTGGTCAGATTGTCTCACGTGATGGGTTTGTAGTAAACTTAAGACTCCAGACTATTTCTTTGTAGTAAAAAAGTTAACTTATTATTAATAATTACTAAATATATAGTATAAGAACTTGAATAATAAAAAGGTCAATAATCAAATATGGTCGGGTTAAATTCGGATCGAGTAAAAATCAAATCGAGTTAAAATCGGGTCGGGTTAATATCAGTTCGGGTCAAAACAAATCGGATCTGATCGGTTATTTGTCGGGTCAATTTCGGATCGGGATGAGCTCAGGTCGGGTCAAATCGATTCGGGTTGAGTTCAGGTCGGGTCAAATCGGATTCGGGTTGAGTTCAGGTCGGATCAAATCGGTGCCGGGTTAAGTTCAGATCGGGTCAAGTTCGGATTCGGGTTGAGTTCAGTTCGGTTACAGTTCGGGTTTGGGTCTTGAATTTCTCTGATCAAATCGGATCGGTTACAGTTCGAAACGGATAATTTTTTTCGGGTCGGTTCGGGTTTGACACCTCTACTTCAAACTCCTTTCTTAAAGTACTTTGCCTTTGCTGCATTATGTACTACATCTCCTAATAACTTTTTGACCCTTGATTTATTTTCTTATTTAATTAGAGGACCTTAATTGTAAAATAATTTTCTTTGTCTACATCACACTTACATATATACCTTATTCTTTTGTTTTTTTTTTTTAAAACCTGCAAATACCTTGTTTTAAAACAATGTCTTCTGCATACAACAAAACAATGGTTTGTTGATTACCATTTAATTTAAAGTAATATTGAATATGAATCAATCATATTTATAGTAAGTGATGCATACATTATCTTTTTGCACAATATTTTTAGATCAAAACAAAAACGAAAATTGTGTTAAATACATAAATGTTCAATTGCTTATAAATTGTTCATAGTCACTTAATAAAATTATTATTATCAAAGTCAAAATAATTTAAAGTAGCGACATTTATGTTATAAATTTAATTTTAACTATTAAATTAATCAACAACCACTTTAATTATTGTTAAGAGTGCAAAGTGTGACATATAGCCACTTAAGATAATACATTGAAGATATATTAACTTAAAATTTCATAAACTATTACATAAACTATTAGTTCACCAAATAAGTCAATGCATTCACATAAACTAGTACATAAACACACTTAAATAAACTATTACACCGAAATACGTCCACACAATGTGACATATAGCCACTTAGGATAATACATTAACATAATGTCTTCTAGATTAATACATAAACTACTACACAAGTACTGAGGTTAAGACCTTCCTTCCATAGTCGCAGCACCATAATCCAAATCATGAAGATACCTGCAAGCACAAAGATCAAAACTATATGTGAATTTAGTGACAGAAACAATTTAAGTGCATATATTAGGTTAAATTAATGGTGAATACCCTACCATAGCATGTCAATTCTCCACCAGAATGAGATCTCCAATCATGCGAAGGTCAATAGAGGGATTATCTGCAACAGTTACACTAGCAGCAACCCTACTAGGATCCCATAGCAATATACTCCCCCCCCAGTAAGCCCCCTCCACCTTCAACCTTCCAGCACATTGTGGTGCCCAGATTCCCAAGAACCCTAGCACAAGAGGTGACTGTCCCCCCAATCTCAGTAAGTACGATGAAGATAGGGTTATGAGTCGCAACAATTTCCCGGAAATGAACAATAAATGAGGGCCTAGAAATTCGACGGCCATTCCAAAGAACAACAGTTGCTCCTCGTGGGAGGATTCTCTTGCCATCTTCTAGTGATGGAATGAGCCTCACACCGTGGTAGCGGCTAGCTGGGTTATCCATCATAAGTTTACCACGGTACACCATAAAATTGATGCTAGTCATCTCAGACCCAACCTGGAGGCACACCCATAAACAACATTATTCAAGAGTGCACTATAGTGTTAACTCATTTACATATATAAGTAATGAAGTTAGCTTAATAAACAAACAAAATTATTTTATAATAACACAATAAGTCACATTTTAGTTCACAGTTTACATTTAAAAATCTTACTTAGTTCTTCACAACAATTAAAAAAAAAATTAATTTACTATTGCGATCAAAAAACCAATTCGATTCATTGTATATGTCATTGTCAAGAGAATACATATAATACAAAGATATGAATACCTTATGAAATTTTCTGCATAAGATTACATACTGCTGCTATATTCTATCATATGCAAATCAAAACTTCACATAATACTCATACTCATTTCTCCACTTAATTCTATTGTAACAAACAACCTTTATAGTATAACTTATTTATTACAAAAAAAAACTTAAAATGTATAATATCCAAAAATTTATCAATTTGCCCAGATTTAAAATTTATAATGACGACACTTTAAACAATTGAGACATAAATCAACGTATTCCATTCTTGTGCTTCTTCTTAATGCCTGACAAGTTAATTCCCTTTAATTTTGTACACAATTTGGGGCAGGACTTAAGACATAAACATGCAATTATGTGTGAAGTACATGATAGTCAAACCTTATATTACAAAGCTTTACCATGCAATTACATGTAACATATAATACCCTTTATACGTGATATATCAAACAAATACTCTAGTACTTACTTCTAAATGTAAGAGCAACCATTTTTAACACATTTCTTTTAAAAGATGTATTATCACAACATTGGTTTAGCATGCAAATACATTTTTGAATAATCAATGAAAGTTATACCTTCATGAACTGCACCGCATCTGTGCCGAATCCAAAGTGGGTAGTTGAATTGTTCAGGTTCAAAGTGTAGATCGCCCCCCCTCTAGGAATGATTGGCTTTGGATCAACCTTGTTCACCATCAGCTTTGGAATGATGTAGCTCACCCCTTCGTACACAATTTCAGGTTCCTTCTCCAACTGTTGAATAGCAGCCTGGACATCAGCCCTGCCTACAACATCTGCAATCATTGGTAGGTGTGTTGGGAAGATCACTCCATCCTTGTTAACCATCATGAGATGGTTCATCTTGTGCTGATTTCCCTCCGGGTTCGCGATTATTTCACGAACCTCATCAGACTGAGCAATGTTCCTACTCATAAAGAAACCAGTGTTACTGTAAAAATAGATGAAATCATTGAAGTCAATTTCAGGCTTGGTGCTGTAGTTCAAGTGAAAGTAATTAAATTCAGCATTTTGCTCCATGGTAGCAGGGAAGAAACCTGGTGGGTAATTTAGGGCCATTTGCGGAGTAAGTGTTGTTAGAGGAAGGATGATTGAAGACAGAGGGAAGTATGAGGAGGGAAGATTGAGGAGGAGGTTGTAAATATAAATGAGTAATATGATTTTATTTTAGTACACTTTTTGCTCCAAAAATAATAAAATATACGCTTTGATTTTGACATACTTAGTCAACAACGCAATATAGACCACAAAATAATAAAATCAAAAAAAAATTTTAAAAAAAAGGTAAAAAAAATTAACTAGTGTAAATAATTACATTAAAAATTATTAAAAAAAAAATTACCTATAAAATAAAAAAATTTATATATATTTATATAAATTTTTATTTATATTTTTATAGCTCTAACAAAGGACTCGAGTTGAGACCTATTTTCTTAGTCGAACTGATAAATTATAAATTGCTACGAATTTTAAAGAGCAATTAACAAATGTGTATATCCAAAGTCAAAGTAAATTACGTTCTAGTGTGTGAAATTAGACCTGTTACAAAGTTTCTAATTATAGTCGATTATCTCTTACAATTTTGCTTTCAGTTGAATTCCTTTGTCATTAAAAAAGGTTCATTTTTATATCCATAAGAATTCCTTTGTCATTATCTATTATCTTACGTTAAGTGCACCTATAATCTATGTTCAATCTGTATAAGCTCAGTTCATTTCATATAATCTACGCTCATTTCAGTTTGTCTTTGTTTGTCATTGTATTTCCTCGTCTAAGTTCGGTGAGTTCTAATACATTAAAGCTCAACTTTATTAAGTTCGATTCAATTCATTTCAGTTTGATTCAAGTCAACTTGTACGTTAATAATAAGCTTAACAACCTCAACTCTAACCTCGACTCTAATAAGTTTAGATCTCGACTCTAATAAGTTTAGTGTACTTCAAGTTAACCTTACACCGCATCATCTCTAACCAAATAAGCTACAGCGTATTTAGCTCAGCTCACTATGATAATAAGTTCATTGTTGTTCGTTTCGTTTACGCTTAGTTCATTTAATCTCTAATCAGATAAGTTTTGTGGTAATAAGTCAAGCTAAACTATAATAGGCTCAGTACATATCATTCAAAACCCGGTACGTTCGGCCCAGTAAACAAGCTACCCTCTAATCCTAAGTTCATTTAATTGAACCACCATAAGCCATTCGTCAAACAAGGTCGTAAGTTTAGTTAAGGTAACCTCTAATCCTATAATAACAGTATTGTCTTCCTCAATAATAGAATTTTCTTGGGCTATAACTTTATGCGACTGTATGCAAACAAAAGTACTACTGAAAAGAGCAAAACGCCACTTTTGACAACAATATTGAAGTAACATATAACAGTTTTCAACTTTATTAACAGTATAAAAATAGCGAATTTTTATTTTCCAACACTTAGGGCCTGTTCTCATTGACTGAAGTCAGCTGAACTGAACTGAACTAAGCTGGACTGAACTGAACTGAACTGAAATGAGATGAACTGAGTTCAGCTGAACTGAACTGAACTCAAGTGAACTGAACTGAACTGAGCTCAGCTGAACTGAAATGAATATTTTATAAGAGAAGGAAATTAGGAGCTGAACTGAATTGAACTGAACTAAACTGAACTGAACTGAATTGAGCTGAACTGAACTGAACTGAACTGAATTTCAACGTAAGAGAACGACCCTTTAGATAAAAGAATTTTACAGCGTAGTGGCCAATACTATAACATTTTCATTATTTTAAAATTCACTTACATGACTCTCAATCTTAATTGAATATATGAGAAATAATCATGGATGCTAACACTATAGTTAAGATCAACACATTATTTAAGCAATGGCGCAAATATTTGTTCATAATTTTATCATTTGATGCTAACACACTCCATTCAATATTTAATCAAATCTCAATTTCAATTTTTTGTAGCCACGTGTTCAGTCAAATTATAAAAATGAAGCATGTGCCATAACAAATTATAAAACACTATAAAAGGTGAGGGACCCCATTATAATAAAACAACTATTTGACCACTTTCTTCCATAACTCTCACTGTCAAGCCTTTGCTGCAACTCCCCCACCACACACTTCCAATTGCCTGATTAAATTTTTTTTACAAATTTCTACTTTAACAATGTCCATTAATGGGGTAGAACTGAGTAAAATAGTTAGCCCATTTAATGGATCACCTTATGAGTTTGTATCTCCACCTTGTGCAAAGGAAAAAAATCCGACGGACTCCGAGATTGTAATGGCTCGCATTAAGGAAGGGCCACCACAGATTCAACAGATTCTTGGGTATGTGACTCTGAAGGTTCGGAACAGGTGTTTGATGTTCAGCCATCAACTAGCTACTATAAATCGAAGTGGGCGGGCTGTGGCAGGTATAGAATTTAACCCCCACCACCCTTATATAAACCCATTTAAGATTGTAGACCCCCTCAAATTTCGTCGTGAAATGTATTACTTGTTTTATTACATGACCGATTTGTATAAAGTTTGTTTCTCTTTCAAGCTAAAAACTTTGAGAGGGTTGCTTTGGTACTGCGAAAACTGCCCTGAAAAGTATCGCTATTTGAGTAGTTTCTTCCACTTGTTCATGAAATTGCACAAATGGAAAAAAATGGTAGGCGAATTAATTGAAATTCATGGGGAATCTTGGGGGGCAGTAATTCTTGGTAGTGAATTTTCAGTTAAGCATGTTACTGGGAAGAGAAGGAAACATGTTGAGTGGATTAATTTCGGTGAGGAAGACATTTGTAGTAGCTTACAATCAGACATTGAGCAATTTAAATTATTTAAGGAATTAATGTGCCAAAAGAACGGTGCTAATTTATCAAGTTTCCCTGAATTGGAGCACACACTATTGTATGACCAAAGTCACTATCCGGAAATGTATGTTGAAAACTTGCAACAGTCTCTCCTCACCTATGCTGAGAAGCTGGCTGATGGGATAAGGGGCTCATCTGACTCGGACACCAGCGAAGATGACGAGGATTAAAAATATCAATTAACTTATGATGTAGTAATGTGGGGTTATTTTATAATTATGTACTAAGCAAAAGTTACTTTAGACTTGGCTACTAGTTAGCTCTAGTTAGTTTGTTTTATGTGTTGGAGTAATGTTATCTAATTGAAGTACTTTAAATTATTTATGAGTTGTCTTTTATTTGTTGTAAATTTTTAATTAATGTTTTAATGTACTTTGGAGTACTTTATGAATATTTATATATGTATTTGTGTATTGTGTTTTTTTAAAAAAAATTTTTTTGTAATGTGGGTTGTGTCATGTGATCCATAAATCAATTAAATTTTTTATTTTTTATTTTTTTTTATTTTTTAGACAATGCAATTTAATTGTTTACCTTAAGTCATTTCCTAGCAGCAAGTACAAAGAAGTATTTGACATGTGAATAGCAACAAGCTAAAAAACAAGTATGTAGGACAAAACATGTCCATCACCATAGTGCAAGATGTAAGAGATAGCTTGTGCTTTATGTCAGTTGCTTTTGGCACTATCCTTCTGATGAAGCACTTAAGTAATCAACCATAGCAATGATGGACGATTTCATTCAATTTCATTTTTTGCTATATTCCCATCTCATTTCCAAATACCCTCAGTTTCCATCCCAACAATTTCAATACCAATTACAATTAAATGGGTGGCAGTACTTCGCAACAAGTGAATGATTTGGCAAATATCAACCCATTACTACTATCTACCGAAGAGATCCAACTAATATTAGGGTGTGGAAGTGAAAAAATCCGGGTTGTGAACACGCAACACCCAACAAGGAAGGTCACGGTGGATGTTGTGTCTTTTATACCAAGTAAGGGGGAAACAGGCCATTACAAGGTAAAACTCAATGGGACACCATGTAAATGATCCATGGGCCAGGTTTGAAGTAGGTACAAATATGGTTTTATGGAATGCAATTGATATTCACAGGCCGTCATTCATATCTACTTTTAACCAAATACATCATTTGTTCTCACCATTAGTAGTAATAGTAAAAGAGGCTAGAGCACAAATTGGAAATCTATCAAACTTGAGGTTGGGTTTAAGTGGGGATTACACCATGTTTGCAACTTCCAACGAGGGAGTGGGTGGAGTCGCAATGTTATGGAGTAAATTTGCATCCCCGCGGTTTTACCAGAAATCTGGCTCATTAATTGGCCACAGCTTAGGGGCGGAATTACTGGTAACATTCTACTGCAATTTAATCTTCATTTATATTTTATGGATTGGTTTGTTCAATTTTATAACATGTCGTTAACTTCCTTACTACTTATTGTAATTCTCAGCCTTCTATGTCAACAAGCGACCGCCTACCATGCCCAACAAATTATGATGAGGAGCTCACAACAAGAAACGATGATGACCCGTAAAACCGATCATGATGAGAGAATTGTAATTTGTGTTTTTATCTTAATCTCATTTGTAATCAACAAAATATCCTTATGCTTATTTAGTACTAGTCGTTGGTGCACGCTTGTTGAGTACTTTTGATTACCTTAAAAGCGGTTCAATCAACCCACAAATTAGTACTAGTTCGATTCATGAACTTATATATTAGATTTAATCCTTTTGATTTTGTTTCTTTATATTATATTAACACTGCAAATTTAAATAGCTTGTTTAGGAGGAGACCTGGCCTTACAACCAATTTAATAATTTTAGCCTAGAAATTTACAAATTGTGGAATAGTATTTAAAACAAGTAAGTGTACATCAAAAACATAGAATGTTATTAAATCGACATGCATGATTGAAGAAACTACACATTCCACAAATATCGAATTTGTGTTATCACCTATACTATTCTAAAATTAAGAAAGAAATTCATTTATTAATAATTTAAAATTACTAAATTATGAATCATTATTAAGATGTAGATAAACATCAAATGTAATAACCTTCCCTTTCTTAAGCTTTAGCACAGCGCCTTCATTAATTTGCACTTCATAATAATGAATCAATTTATCAACACCTTTACTGATAAAACATTTCACAATTTTATTTTCACAAATGTGAACCTTCAACTCAGCATCAAAACTTGTATCATATAGACGCAGAAGAACCTTACTCGTTTCTGTAAGGTTTTGAAAATGCTTTCGGGCAAAATCGTTCGAGACATACTACATATACAAAAAATAAAAAAATTTAAATCAAAGCCAAAATAATATAATATACAAAAAAGACATTTTCTTTATATGAATAAATCAATATGAACACACATACTATGATTCCCTGCGAATGATATGATTCAGAGAATACGAATTGAAAGTTTCGCCTTTTCAATTTTGCTGAAATAGTATCTGCCCAAGAATTTGCTTCAATCATCGTTGTTGAACAGCCTTTAATCAAAGGCTTGCGACCACGTTTCTTGCTAACACTACTATCTATATTTGCCATATGTATGAAACTAAATGACACAATAGAAAAAGTTCATTCAAGACGTTTATTTATAGGCAGCAAATTCTTCTTCAATCACTAATTTCCCTACAGTCAAGTCAAAATACACTTAATTACAAGTATAATTTTCACTATAATATTTGACTTAATTAATAGCTTAGACCATGAAAACTATACTAACTTATACAATTATGACTTTAGGTATGAATACATAGTAAGAATTGTTAAAGGAATTTTAAACAAGTGGTAAAGGCAACGGATGTAATCCACCAAGGCACAAAGCACAAAGCACTTCCTCCAAAAGTGTAATCCAAAAATGTCAAAGGCATCAGCTGTACCTTCCTTCACAAGTGGCAAGGATAAAGCAATGTAAGGGAGCAAAGGGTAAATTCGGCATGTCATTAATTCGGCATGTCAATGTTAACTTTGCATATTTATAAAGTTTATTTATAGATTACATTAAAATGTGCACTAAGTATTTCTAATTTATATGTGGTCGTAGTCATAGTTTGTTTAATAATTATTACATTGAGTAATATAATTATTATAAGCAGCCTGTAATAGATAAAAACAAACACCAATATAGTTCATTATCACTAGAATAGTAACAGTACTTTTCAGTTGAACCAAATAAGTTTTTTTGGAGCTTACAATGCATGCGTGGTTAATATTTGATTTTCAATGACATAGATTAGTATGTAATAGGGGGAACAATGAAAATAAGTAGATGTGGAATATAATAAATAATAATCAAACAAGATTGGTTGGTTCCTAATGTTTACTGTCATTTCTTGGATTTCGTAAAGCAATATGACCAATAAAAAGGAAAACATAATAACATATTACTTAATAGGACTAAGAACGGTTTAACATGGTGTACGCATATCATATATATCACAAATGCATAACTTTGACTAGAAAATTGATTATTTCCTCACAATGAAATGTATAATATGAGTGAAGTACGTAGTATAAGAGTGGATTCTTTCAAAAGGAGCTTTAATTCCGTACAATTCTATAATGTGTAAAGGTCATCAAAATAATTGATTTTGTAAGTCATAACCGCACTTGTATACAGTTGAATTTCCGACAGGTAATTATGTAAATTCGTAAGAATTTGTTAAGCTCACAAAAGATAATAAAATGTAAATCTAACTATTCATAAAAAGAAATAAAAACTAACGAGACGTCATAGTTAAAAATAGTTATAAGATATGGTTACAACAAGATAAGTGACATCCTAATTTAAGATAATAAATTATGGTTACAACAAGCTAAGAGACATCAAAGTTGTCGGGTTCGAACCCAGCGTGTGTTATTCGGAAACTACAAGATCGACCGTGTAGGGCGGCAGTTGTACTTTTGACAATCGTCCATTCCCGGTACCACCTAGGTGTTCCTTCAACAACAACAAGATTTTTTGATAAAAACATCTTGTTGGGCATCATTTCCTCCCATGATGCACCGAGAGCTGCCTTAACCTGTCTGCCTGAAGTCTATGTGCGAATCCCCCCCCGGTACAAAATGGTCTGTGTCAAAGACATCGGCAACCTCGTTAACAACAAGAAATGCTAAGTTATATGATCTCGCTATTTGTTTCATTTTCCTAGCCACAACCATTAATTCGCGCGTGCGATTCAAATATCCCCTAGGTGTGTTGTCGTGCGCGTGTCTAAACAAATATGCGATGGAGTCCAAAACGACTACTCTAGTATGTCTACAACCCTCCGCTGAATTCAAGATCATGGCCTCCACCTGATTTAGGGCTAGAAATATTTGCTCTGGATCATCTACTCTTTTTACTTGAACTAAGCCTAGCGGATCCTCATCGATTAAGTTTGAATGAAAAAGGTACCTGCTAAGCTGGTGTAGTCTCTCTGCAGGAAATGTTGGAGACGCTTGTATGTAAATCGATGAGCCATAGAGGCCACCAGCTCCGGGATCCATCATGCAATTGATGGCCAACTGCATACAAATTTGTGTTTTTCCAACCCCGCTTTCTCCATAAATTTCTGTGACTTCACCTGTACGGATCCCACCGTCCAACATTACATCTATAGGACGGCAATTGGTTATACATTTTTGATTCATGGTAGAGAGTTTTATAAATTAATTGCAAAACTTGTGTACATGTAAAAGTCCTTTATATAATGGTTCAAAGATAAGCAAAAAATCTTATCCATATCAGATATGGTGTGATTGTTTCGGAGATTATAGTGGGACCCAAACTTATCCGTTCATTGTTGCATGTTTGCTATTTTAAAAAATAAAATTTTCACAAATTAGTTTATATCCAAAATTATTGAGGGTTTACATACAGTTATATTGTTACCAAATCATAATAGTAGGTAATCAAATCATAATAGTAGGTAATCCGTGACTAAATAACGAGTGAACTGAGCATTTGAAGATAAAGCGAATTACACCATAAAATAATATTGTTGTACACATTGTGGTTCTAAATTTTGATATTTTTATTCTATTTTTTTTAAAAAAAATAAAATAATAACTGTCCTTTTTCTCAAATCTAAACTAATTCACCCTATCCACACATTCGAGACACGTGCATCTGTCCTTGTATACAAATGATTTTATTTAGTTTTTAATTTTGTATTGTAGTATTGTAAGATACGGGCTCCATTTCTCCAACATCAATTCACGTTAAACCCTAAGTTCACTTTCCCTAAAAACACAGCCACCGCTTCCCCTTCCCGTCGGCGTATTGAACGGAGATTTGATTACTAAAGGCGAATTCCTAGTATACAACCATCTCAGTACTGATCAGGTACAATCGCAATTTGTTTGAGTCAAAATTCTATTGTAGAGAATGAATTCGAAGTTTTTCTGAAAATTTATTTGGTAGACTAGAATTGATATGAACTGTCGAATCATCCCCTATGTGAATTGCTATGAATGTTGCTTGTCCCCTCTGTGAATTGCTATGAATGTTGGTTGTGTAATTCTCATTTATTTATATGAGTTTAATTCTTTGGGAATAATTGAGGAGTGAATTGATACGACTGACATATTAACAAAGCAAGCTCGAAGGAATTTGAACATTTTTAACTCTATTTGTATTATTACTCTAGTTGTCAATTAAAGTAACTAAATATATCTTAGCCCTGTGGTTCTAAAAAATTAAAAATAAAAAAATAAAGTAATTAGTTGTCTAATTCTGGTACTTTGTAAGCTGGGAATGTGAATTGAGGAGGAGGTGAGGAGGTAATTTGTAATTTAACTAATTTGACAAATGAGTATTGATAAATCATAACTCCCCTTTTTTAATCACAAATTTCGGATAGACCAAAGCATGTTTTGCTTAGTTTGAGATGAAGCCTCCACCCCCTATGTATTAAATCTGACAATACTTTTGGGCTTGTGAACATAATGAGGGTGATGAATCATAGGTGAGTGGATTGTTGGTTGCTTGAGAACCTGCTTCACAGTCACTAGTAATTCCAATGTTGAAGCACACTAAATATGAAATCAATTTGCAATGATTTGCCTACATACATATAGCTTGTGTGTGTATATAGTATTAGAATATTGGGATTGTTAAATGAAAGCATGTTATGGACTACTTATAGCTACTGTAATTTGAACACTAAATTAAGAGAAGGAAGTTTGATTTCTTGATTACTAATGGATAAAGGAGTTACAAACAATAGCTTGAGGCTATCAATCTCACCAAGTAGCTTGAGGCTACTACTCTCACCAAATGGTTAACACTCAATTTCTGGATAGTTTGCTCCTATTACAATTACTACTCTTATACTAAGATGGTCACAATGACCTTGAAGCTTAACATGTGAACTTAGCTAATTTAGAACAACATGAATTAACATTACAATATCAAGATTGTTTTCCTTTCCTTCTCTTCTTCTTAATTACTTTTGTCACTAGTTCTTTGTTGGTGTTGACTCAAAACTCTTCAAGTCCCTTGCTGCTGTTGACCTTGTGCTTCGGTAGCCGCGACTTGACTTTCTTGACTATGGAACATACATTGACTTGTGCTTGTGACTTGTTGCTCTTGGACCTTCGCTTGTAGACTTGCATAGGACGGTTAATGGGCTGGCCCGTATGATCCATCACATATTTTCTCATGACAATCGGCATGACCATATATGATTTGTATAAAAATTAATGTCCTGGTGCACCTTGCAGTAGATTTGCTTACAGGAAAACAGATTATGGCAGTACATTATTATGGAAAATAGATTATGGCAGTATTATGGAAAACAGATTATGGATATTTGCTCATCACATAGTTCTTTGCTTGCTTAATATCATATATTTGGCAGTAGATAATTTGGATAACCACATCTAGTTTTGGAAACCTCATCATTTTTGTGTATTGTTAGCCATTTACTTACTATTTGTATTTGGTAGTGCTTATAGGAAAACAATGTCCTTGTGGCGATATGAATTCAAACTTGAAACTCCAGAACATTTTACAAGAGTGGTGAGCTTTAAACTGTATTATAGTAAGTTGACATTTGACATTTCTTTTTCGAATTGTACATTTTTAATATTGAACATACATTTTGCGATTTGAAATCACAGCATGTACCAAAGCGTATGAATGAGGAGGTGCAAGAACTATGGGTTAAGAGGGATATTAAAAAACATGTGTTACGTCTGCACCGCGGAACCGAGCAAAAACTGTACCCCGTCCGGTTTTATCATGTGTTTATGGGGCCAGGAACATATGAAACATTTTTAGCCAAAGGATGGAGGGAGTTTGTCACTGAAAACAGTTTACAACTGCAAGACCGCATCCGGTTATGACGATGGACTGCTTTATCGGGTTAGAATTTGGCGTGCAGAAAAGGAAATTACAATAGTTGACCCTCATTTCATCATAGAGAATGATGGGTCAATGAGTGACGTCGACTCATCAGAGTATTTGCAAATTGAGAATCCTTATAACCCACCCTCCTTCGATTTCACATTTTCCAAGGGTTATATTAACAAGCCCACAATCGTGAGTTTTCACAAATTTCGTAACTTATGAGTTTAAATTGATAGTATTCTTCTTAATTTCTCATTGTTTCTAATTCTGATTTTTTTGTTGCAATTCAGAACATTCCATTACCATTCGCCCGTGCACATTTCAAAGGTCTTAAAGAGGAGACTCCCATACAATTGTATGTTAATCGGTGGTGGAGCGGAACAATGCGAATTACGCGTGACAAACACAACAACATTTTAACTTGCAGCGTGAGGAAAGGAATACCGCAAATGATTGATGGGGAGGGGATTAAACTCGACGAAAAGGCGGTTGTTGAGTTGGAATGTGATGATCCCCCAATTTTAAGCCTTACATTCACATGATTACTAAGATTGTTTGTTTCTAAGCTAATGACTGAGTAAATCAAAAATTTTTGTTCGTATACATTATCCCTTTGCACGTAGTGTAATTATTAATCCCTAACTAACTAAATAACTAAATAGGAAATATCACAGCTTGGTTGGATGCTTTGGTATGTAATTTTTTGAGACATGATAATTTGCAGTTTGTGTTTTGAGATTTTTTGAGAATGATGGGTCAATTGCATGTTTATATATGAAACATCTGCTTATGTTTATATATGTATATATGTTTATACATGTTTATATATATATCAATTATATATCAATAATGCAAGGATTTGAGCCTTTCCGGGGTCGGAGTTCGAACCCTTAACAAGTGATCCCTTAACAGGTTGGTACCAATGGAAAACTTTCGACTTTTTTTATTTTTTTTTTGTTTATTATAGGGCTTTATTTATAAAAAATATATTATAAATTATTTAACAATATTTTAAGTATAAAATAGAAATGGGAGCTTATTTGTTTATTTTTGTTTTTATTCTCATAAGTGGAGTCCACATTCAAAGCATTTAGGCGGCAACTTTTGGCGGTTGAACAACTAGTACATCAACTTCACTTTCAATTTTGGCGGGATATTGTAATCCAATTTACCACTACAATTGCTCTATTTATTTGAGTGCAATGCCATACCTCCATCCACCAAACACAAAAAACTTTAAGTCCACACCAAAATGGTGAAATTTTTTTTAAATATTCCTGTGTCTTTGGTTAAACCAATGTCTAGTGGTGAGATTTCGAAAATACAAAAAAAAATTGACAAAAAGACTTCAATTATAATAAACACATCCACTTTTATCTTGCTTAAAAACCAAATACCACAAACAACAATTCAAAATCCACTGAAGAAAGGTGTGTTGGGGTTAATTCAGGATCCGAAATTGAAGGAAAACAATATGGTGAGTTTACAAATGATTGATTCAGTGGAAGCAGCGGCTTGGGTGGCAACCGGAGAAAGGCTCGAGGGTGACATGGTTCGGATTACTCCAAGGAACTACGCAACATCAGCTCACTTACCGGACCTTTCAGACCTGGCATTACATCCAAAGGTCTTTAAGGTCTTCATACAGTGGTTCCTCTCAAAGTTTGGTGGTGTTAAGGGGCCGGGGTGTGAATGTGTTTTACCCCCAACAATTAGGGCTGTCATAGATCCTTGCTCAGAAATACCAGCTGTTAAAGAGGTGTGTTGGCTGTCAAAGGGGGAGCATTCAATCAAGCTGCAAAGCTACAGAAATGATTTCAAACTGTTCAATGTGAAATCCCCTTTGTATGCTACTGGGTTAACTATATCATTTTCAGCAAATTCAACACACAAGCTAGATGGGAGGATTGCATTGGTAAAGGTTTTGGTCACCAACAGCAATGAGAAGCTACAGGGTTTGGAAACAACAAGATTCTTGCTATGGAATTGCAGGGACATGGCTCAGGAATCGTTTCTGCCTTCAATCAAGTCTGCAATCGAACTAAACATGCCAGATGTGATAGTGTTAACTGAGACAAGAGTTTCAGTACACATGGCACGACTACTCCTACAAGGGATACACACATACCGTATCTTTGGTATTTCAAGATCCTCAACCGAAGGTGGTTGTGTTATAATCACCTTTACAAAGGACGTTTACTACCATTTGAAGTGTTCAACAACCGCAACCAAGACATACATTTGGGAACTTCTACCGCAGTAATTTCCTCTATTACATCAGCCGTGTTAGCTTATCTTATCAATATGATTTCTCTCTGTTTAACAACAATGAGAAGCTTATGAATATGATTTCTCATTATCTATTTTGCTTAGCTTAGGCTCTCTCTATATCTATGTATGCTTAGCTTATGAAAATTATTAAATGTGTTATCATTATTATGCAATATGTGTAATATTTTTTTTAATATTTTTAATTTTTAATTTCAACAAAACATATGCTAGAATTATTAAAGGATTCATTTATATATGCGAATTTTAAATTGATATGTCTAGTAATTGGCCTACATATACTATTGGGCTTCACACAGCCCATTTATATGAATAGAGGCTATATGAATGGCCTACAGGATGAAGTCAACACACTACAAAAAAGGAAAAATAAATTAAGTGGATCACCCCAGATTGTAAAAAACTATTGTGTCAAATATAAATTGTACCTAGTCAAGGAACTTGTGGGCCAAATTTAAAATGGACATAGTGAAGGCCCAGAACCAGGGACATAAATCAAATGTACATGCAATAATACAAACATGAGAAAATAACATGAGAAAATACAAATAAACAATAGCATATTCAAATAAAAGGGACTCAGCTCTCAAATATTCTACATTCAATGACCACACGCCGCGTTCGAACCCATTATGACATTCCATGACTCGTTATTAGTTATACGATTGATGTTATTGATTTCCCGAACAAGGTGTTCATCATCTGTTATCTGCATTGTAAAACAACTGGTACAATTAATATTAAATGAATCAAAGTAGGCTATGAAATAATACACATGTAAGAAAAACTCACTTTAAATGAATCAAATATCAAATTTGATTTCAGAACATCCAACATCACTGTGGAACCTCGCTTTTTCACAACACAAACGCGCATATGCGACGCCATTGTTGTGTGGACATTGAAGACAATCAGCAGCAAACAGCAACACCGACCATGTAGAAAATCATTCATCAGCACCTCAACTGGGGATTTTAACTGTTTCATAGAGATTTGTCCCACAAAGTAAACAATGACAGGCTGCACAATAAAAAACATATAAGCAAACACCGATAGGAACACATGGCTTGCATAACAAAACACTACCCATCTCACCAATATGAATGGGTACTTCACAATCTGAGCCCGCAACTGCAAATTCGTCACATACGCAAATTGACACACCTACACACACACACTACATATTACTTACTTCATCATAATGGATTAATGAAATGACTAATAATTATATACAGAAATAAGATGAACAGACCATATATAAATCAAATGCCATCACCCTGTGAATAAGAAGAATAAGTAAAATAATCAGTAAGCGATTTTGATTCTGGTTCACCTAAATAATCAGATCATAAAATTTATTTTACCTCTTGAGTTGTTCAATTTTCAAACAGCAACCAAGCTTAAATTCAACAGCCTTAATATCGGCAGGGTCGGACATCATACATATATCTTGTCCCTTGTACTGCCTAAGGTTCTTAGTGGCCGAGACACGGCTGGGTGTAGGCTTTTTCGTTTGCGAAAACTTGTACACGGTCAACACCTCATAACAACAAATTAGAACAGGTAAGTACCAACAATGTAATACATTGAATTAGACAAAGATTACAAAGTATTCCGCCAACCTCATTACACTGCCCAGGCCCATCTGTGTCCCTAGCTAATCTAGGATGTCGTTCTCCATAGGCAACATCCAAGGTCTACAATAAGATAGATGAACGATCAAAATGTGAATAATAGGATCCAACAAGGACTACATAAAACAGCAAAAATTAGTAGAAGATCCAGCTTCTAGTTTTAGAACTTTTTAAAACTTACACCAAGTTGCCCAAAATCACCACCATCTGGTTTGCGATCATCCTTTATAGCCCTCCGAATCTCATTCATGTTCCAGACTTCCAGCCTCGGAAATACGCCCCATTCCACGGGTTGCCTATTAAGACGATCCAGATACATAACCTACACAGGTTTAAACAAAGAATTAAGATCTACATACAATGAATATTACACAAGAATAAAGAAAAATGAGGAAACACAGAGAGAGACATACCACGACAAAAATAAGGCAACCACCGCAGCCACTAGCAAAACCACTCGAGTAATATCTACGTGAAAATGCAACAACACTATCCATCAGCTTCTTCAACACAAGACTACACCAGTCATACTCCACAGCCCTAGGAGCACATGTCAACGAAGGAACAAGATCGGACGCTAGCCTAGAGGATTGTGTCGGGCATAACAACATCTCCAATGACAGTAATAAGAACAACATCTTGAACTCATCTTCCTCGTGTTCCTGCCAATGCCCCTGTACCCTCTCCATTAATTGCCTATTAACAGGTATTCCCTCTGTTTTGTAGTGTCTACCAGTCTTGGTTGATTTACTATTCCATGATTTGCCATACCTGCCCATTATGTCTATAATCTTAAGCTTGCCCTCTTGTGACAATGATTTGTAAGTTGGAACAACAAATCCCCTGTTAGGAATACCTAGGACCCAATGTACTTGGTTCTTTGAAATGTTGAAACATCTACCATCTACACCTATTAAAGTACTATTGAGAGGATCAATTCGAGTCATTAACCAGTAAAACAGCTGCCTTGGGAGATGCATGTCTCCTGCAAAGTGTAAAAGACCACCAAACCCCATTTCTCCAACCCATCGAATTCTCCGATCATCAAAATTTTGGCAAATTCTTCCAAATGTCTCAATAAGACAGCTAGTGTTAGGTGGCTGCAAAAAGAAGAGGTTCAACATACATCACAAATCATTTGGCAAACATATTAAACCACACTGTCCCTAAACAAATTACTCACCCGACTACTCGCTCTATCTCTTGCCAATAACACCTCCCCTCTTGCTTTAATTTGACCACCAACAGTTAATGAATCATTCTACAGCCATCAATAGAAAATTAACGATATATACGGGTAACAATCAACATCCAAAAAAACAACAAAATGCCGATTTACAGCAGTTTACCTTAAAAATGTCCTCAGTTAGAACCTTCAAAGGAGTTGGTGTGTAATAATCAACCTCCAATAGCACAATAACACAACAATGCCAATTATTAACATCTGAATTCAAGACCTAAAAAACAAGCTACAATATTACATTGAAGACAAATACCTCTTGTAAATCGTCTTTCTGGATAGCACTCCTTTTACGTTTCAAACATCTCCTTCCACCCATATATTCTAGCCTCAGCAATAAAAAAAAAAAAACCAATTTAAGGGTACATCAACAGGATAATTCATGATCCCTAACACTAAATAAAGTTTTTATTTGCAGCAATAACATAACCAATTTAAGGGTAGACATCAACAGGATAATTCATTAACACTCAACACACTAAACAAAGACAACATTCTACCCTAGAAATGAGTATTTGCAGCAATAATATAACCAAAATCAGGGCACATAAACAGGATAATTCATTAACACTAAACAATGACAACATTCTAAATCTAATCCAAATATGTATAACCAAATTCAGGGCACATAAACAGGATAATTCATTAACACTAAACAATGACAACATTCTAAATCTAATCCAAATATGCCACGATAGGTTGAATTCTAAACAATGACAACATTCTAAATCTAATCCAAACTCGGACAAACCACGATAGGTTGAATTAAGTAATCGACGAATATAACAAAGTAAATTGAAAAATTAAAAAAACAATTTCAATTACCTTAATTTAGGGTTTACGAATATCCCTCAAATTACACGACTCCTCTCTCCACCGACTCCCAACAGCTTATCATCAGGTATGCAATCGGAAATTCATTGAAAACCCAGCAGCAACACCACCAACAGCGTCCGACTAGTGCGGCAATGACTTTATCTAACCCAGTAACTTATCTGAGCTTTTTCAATTAAGCCATCAATAATAATTGAGCTTTTGCAATTAAGCCATCAATAATAATGGAGCTTTTGCAATTACGCCATCAAATTAACTATTCGATTCGATTCCACCCTTGAGAGGAGAGAGAAAGAGGGTAAAAAGGTTACCAGTAAGGAGAGAGAAAGAGGATTCATACGTTAAGTCGTTAACGTCTATCCTAGTTCAAAAACGGACATTGAAGAACGGGGAATACTTGCAAAACGATTGAATTTTTTAACTTCACATTTTTGCCCTTCATTAACTCATGCGAAATGACGTTAGTACCCTGATATTAACAACCCAGGTTGATATCAGATATCAACTTGTATTTCCTCTATATAATATTACACTCTGTTGTGACTTGGTAAACCAATTTCCCCGACAAGTATAGCATCGAATTTATTCTTAAGAATTAATGGAAAAGAAATTAGAGATTACTCACAATTTTAATTTTTAAGCAATAAGTAATCATCACTCAAATAAAATTTGTAACATAGCAAGATTAATTAAACTGACAATGATAAACGAGGTGTTTTTAAGTCAAAAATATATGATTTACTAATAAAATTCAATACATGGAATATTTATTCATCTTAACAATTGAGACAAATTAAAATTAATTGAACTGTTCCCGCCGCCCCTCCCCCCTCCTCCCCCCCAAAAAAAAAAAAAAAAAAAAAAATTATAGAAACGAAAAATAATTTCCTCCAAAATAAAAAGAAAAAGTAAACAAAGAAACGAATAACAATAACGAAGTGTTTTGACTAAGCCAAAATATATGAATTACTAAAATTCAATATGAAACCCTAGTGGTAATACTTCTATATATACTTCATTGAAGAAAAACTACTCGTATTTAAGTACGTAGTATAAACCTGACTAAGACGAGTCACAATTCGGAGAGTTGTATTCACAATGTATAGGACCGTCAACCATAGTTCCTACCGTTGTCATAGTAAATGAAGGTGTTGGCTTAATCCTAATATTTTCACAAACGACGTTCATATCGCATTGATGAAAAGTCACAGGATCTTTCCAATGTCCCCAATTAGTCCAAAAAGGACCCGTAACATTAATAGTAAACATCACACTATCATCCTCGCTTCTTAAAAGATCTTTATAAAAAACCGAGTGATTAGAAATATTCATCCCCATCTTTATTTTCTTGATTTGATTATCCTTCTCTTGGACGTAGCTGAATTTGTGTACTCTAGATGCGGCAACAGAATCGGCATTAGGGTATGCTAGTAAAGCTCGAATCAACTTGAACTTAATTGGTACGTAGTTCTTTACTGAAAGAGTTAAGTTGAGATTCGAACCAGTTGTGTTGTTCGATACAGGGTTCACAGTTAGAGAATCAACTTGAAAATCGAAGGGAGGACTATTATCATCAATGGGTACTACCAACAACAACAAAAAACAAAATAAAACCTAATATAACTAAAAGGAAAATTTGTAAACAACTATCTTTTATGTTACCATTTTTGCGAACAACTACCTTTTACTTTAAAGTTTGCGAACAACTACCTTATATTGAGCTTTTGTTTTGATACCACTACCATTTGACGGATTCTGTCAAAATTTCCGTTAGTGAGACCCACATTCAACTATTTCAATCAAAATTAACTCAAATTACATAAATTAGACCCTATTAAAACCTATTTTTAGCACCTTAATGATAAATGTAGTTAATTTAAACTCATTAATGGGCCTAATCTATGCAATTAGAGTTAGTTTTGGTTGAAATGGTTGAATGTGGGCCCCACTAACGGAAATTTTGACGGTATTCGTCAAATGGTAGGGGTACCAAAACTAAATATAACGGAGTTGTTAGCAAACTTTAAAGTAAAAGGTAGTTGTTCGCAAAAATGGTAACTTAAAAGGTAGTTGTTGACAAAAAAAATCCTAACTAAAAGAATGAAAAGACAGCCTACACAACATTCACAATCTAGTGCTTCATTTGGATGTTTAGAGGATGCCATGATGATAAGAACTTTGTTTTTGTTTGTGGAAATCAACGTAGGGTGCTTTGTTATATTTATAGAGCCATGTATAAGAGCTACTACTAGGTCAGCCATTCGATCTCCTAGTCCTACTCAATTACGATTTTCAATTAATTTTAATCTTCTTTAAGGACAAGGATTATCGGATTTAATTTTATCTTTCTAGGAAATTTAAGGATCTTAATTTCTTTATCAATCTCAAATTTTAATCTTTTGTATTTTTGTAATTTTTTTTATCATTTTTTTAAAATCTTAATAGTTCGAAAAAGGGATTTTTTTTTTTTAGAGATGTCAATAGTTCGATAAATTAGATTAGATTTATTTTGTAAATCTATCTAAGATATAGTGAAAAGGGGTTTTGGATTTTTGGGTGATAAATTTTACTTTTCTAATTACCCCTTCTTAAAGAACATCATGTCCTATTTTTTGGGATACTACTACGTATAATTATACAAGTATTTATCATATCATCCGTTAAATAAAACATTAATTTGGGCAGTTGTGGTCCATTTTTATTTTCGACTTCAAATTTTGTTCTTATAGCTCATAATGACCCCAAAATTACTACTCCGTACTTTTTTTTTGTGCAAAATGAATCAAAATAGGCAAATGGACACAATTTGCTTGCACCTAAAATAAGACCTTAAATTAGCAAAAAAAAATGATAGAGAGTTATTTGTACCGCTTTCCAAAAATGATAAGAGTTATATGTACAAATATTATCATACTACTTTTGTAATACTTTCTAAATTATTATCATACTATTTTTATACCACTTTTCAGATATTAACCATCGGGAAAAGATTGTATTAAAAATGGTCAATAGAATTTGGGGAAAAGAAGCAAGGCAAACAAGTTCATACAACCTCTTGTATCCAACCTAGCAACAAGGTGGACTAATGAATTAGCCTCCCACTTAACATGAGAATATTTAAAAACATCAAAAGAACGAGCTGAGGAAGAGAAATAATATCATCCGAAAGCATAAACCATGGACCAGTAGCAGACTCGTTCCGAAATTTTAGAATATGTTATATACACTCGAGTGTACCATACATTCGAGATCATTTGCTTATTTAATCAACAAAGGATTATTAAAGATAGTATCAAATTTATTCTTAGGAATTAAGAGGTAAAGAATTGAATGTAGAAATTATTTACAGTATTATAATTAATAAATCATCACTCAAAAAAAATTAAAATGCTCAATAAAAAAAAAAAAAAAAAAAAACAGATTAATGACACAAATAATAATAAACGAAGTGCTTTGAAAAAAAAAAATTCTATAATTCTATATTATACTATCAAGTATCAACAACGTGACGTGACTAATCCAATTGGAGTTCACAAGTAGGAGAGCTATATTTGCAATGCCTTGGACCGCCAACCATACTTCCTATGATTGATGTCATATTATATAAAGGTGTTGGTGTAACCCTAATATTTTTACAAACGACATCCATTTCGCACTGATGAAAAGTCAAAGGGTAAGTCCAATTTCCCCAATTAGTCCAAAAAGTTCCCTTAATATCAATAGTAGACTTCAAATTATCCTCGCTTCTTAAAAGATCTTTAAAAAAAACCGAGTCATTAGATATATTCATTCCCATCTTAATTTTCTTGATTTGATTTTCCTTTTCTTGGATGTAACTGAGTTTGTGTACTTTGGACGTGACAACAGAATCGGCATTAGGGTATGCTGGTACGAAATGGATCGACCTGAACTTGACGGGTACAATGTTCTTTACGGACAGAGTTAAGTTGAGGATCGAACCATTGACAGTTGTGTTGTTTGACATGGGGTTTACACTTAGAGAATCATAAGTCTTATTGGCGAGCCACATCAAATAACCAAAAGCATAATGAATGATATTATACCTAAAGTTGAAAAACATGTTATCTTGAAATGTGGATGCAACACATACCCACTTATACCTGGCGCGAATTAATTCCACTTTAAAGGAGGGGTGGATGAGATTCGAATCCGTGACCTCTATGTCACGTTGACTCCGATACCATGTTATAGGACCGACTCAGCCAAAAGCTTGTATTAGCTATACAATATTAGGCTTAACAATCTCGTTCTTGATCTGGATGTGTAGAGGCTGACATGGTGATTAATTAACACTTTGTTTTTGTTTGTTTTTTGATTTTTGTTATGTTTGTGCAATTTAATTTAAATGCTGTTATATTTAATTATTTATAGCGTATATACTATATAGGACTAATAGCCTAATAGGAGCTACTAGTTGGGCCTCCTAATCTTAAAGGATCTTAATTTCCTTATCCAATTTCAAATTTCAATTTATTTTTATTTATTTTTTTTTATTCTTTAGAAAATAACACCATAAAAATCCCTGAATTTTGATTATAACACCACAAATTTTAAAACTTTTATTATAACACCACCAAAAAACGCAAAATTTTGATTTCACCACCACTTAACTTTACCGTCCAAAAAAACTGTTAAATGGGCCCCACACTATACACGGGTAAATCATCTATTGGATTTAAAAAAAATTTGAAAAAAAAACCCCTAAAATTCTAACCCAGCCACCAGCCCCACCACCGACGCCGATTCCCGCTGCCGTCAACCCTACCCAGCCATCGCCGTCACCCCAACCTAGCCCCCGTCGCCGTCTCCCCTACCAAAACCGTCGCCGAACCGAAGAAACTGTTGTTGAACCACCAAAACCCCAACCCAAACCAGCCCCGACAGCAACATATCACCCCTACCACCATCGCCAAACTCTTCTTCCATACCCAAAACCATCGCCGAAATCCCAGCCGACACCCATCCCCAAACCCACTAACCGCCTTACTCCTCTCACCCTCACCCTCACCTAAACCCAAACCCGTACCCAAAAACCAAATCGAGGTTGAGGTTGGGTACGATTGGGCTGGTTTCGATGGTCAACGGTGGTCGGCTGAGCTAGTTTCGTCGATTGACGGTGGTAGGTGGCGGATTGAGGGGAATTTAGTGGGGTCCCTTGACCCCACTTGAATATTAAAAAAAAAAAATCCTTTTAATTTTTTTTTTTATATATAAAAATTACCTATATTTTTAACCGAAGGACCCCATAAATATTTATCAAATGCATTTTGACCCCGTTAAATATTAATTCTGGATCCGCCACTGACGGTGGTTGCCTAGGAGGGTGATGGCATTGGAAGTTGGGTTGGGGACTTGGGATGACAACGGTGGGACCCACTAACCGGAGGTGGCTGGGTTTTCCCTTTTTAAAAATTTTTCTGTTTTTTTTCATTTTTTTTAATCCAATAAATAATTGACACGTTTAATATGGGACCCACTAATGGTTTTTTGGATGGCAAAGTTAAATGGTGGTGAAATCAAAACTTCGAGTTTTTTTAATGGTGTTATAATAATAATTTTAAAATTTGTGGTGTTATAATTAAATTTTAGTGATTTTTGTGGTGTTATTTTCTAAAAAATCCTTTTTTTCAAAAAAAAAAAAATCTAAATAGTTCAGAAGTGGGATTTTAATGAGAAGTCCTAGTTTGATGAATCAGATATTTATTTTGTAGATCTATAGCAATATCTAATACTACCTCCGTTTCTATTTAGTTGACGCGTTTGATTTAGACACATATATTAAGGAGAGGAGAGAGAGTGAAAGAGGATGAAAAAGCAAGTGGGGTAGCTTATAAATACAAGGTAAAAAATTTACCCCAAAAGAAAACGTGTCAACTAAAAAAAACTTCCTAAAAAGGAATACGTGTCAACTAAAAAGAAACGGAGATAGTATATAAAGTGTAGAGAGATTCTGGATGATAAACCGTACTCCGTAGTACTTTTCAAAATTACTCATTCTCAATTTTTTTTTAAGCACCATCCTACAAATTTTTTTTTATTTAATTACTAAAAAATAAAAACTACACTATTTCAACAACAGTTTTTTTTTAAATTAATTTTAAAATATTATTTAGTAATAAATCATGGAATTTTTTTTATTTATTTATTTTAATCATTGAATATCAATTTCACAATCTAGGTTTATCGTTAATTTAATTGTCATTATATTTAATTTAGGGTTCTTATAAAGTCAAATTATTGAACAATTGGATACAATTACTGAGCAAGAGCAATTTTAATTTGTTGCAAGATAAAAATATTACACCGTGACTTTTTCTATCCCAATTTGATATTTAATTCGAATTCGCCTTCTAATGTTATGATGAAACTATGAAATTGTACCTTTTGTCCCAAAGTATGTGATTTTTCATTCTAGGCAAATTAAATCATTGAATATTAGTTTATTGAAATTTATTTATCTGTTGTGCAGTGTTTAGGAAGCTAGAACAAGAATAATGCTAGCCATTTGGACTAATCTGGATTTTGGGGATCTGGATTCTGGAGATCGAACATAGGTCCTCTTTACCAAGTGTAGTCCCAATCACCACTATACCAAGAAACAATAACAACTGACTTCGACATTACTCTCACACTTAAGAACAAGGGCGAAGAGGTACAAATTTTTAGAAATTAATAGGTAAAGAATGTAGAGATTATTATTTACCATTTAGTAATCATTAAATAATCACTCAAAATAAAAATCCGTAATAAACAAAGGGTATTGACTAAGTCAAAGTTAAAATATATGATTTACTAAAATTGAATATATGAAATATTTATTCAATATGATCGAGACATCCGACAAGATAATATTTATAGAATTAGCTTATGAAACCCTAGTGTAATACTTCTATACTTCAATGAAGAGAAACTAGTAAAACGAACGAACTACAATTGTTTGTAAATTGCTTATTTATAGCTGTTTGGCACAATTAGGAGAGCGGTATTTGCAATGAATTGGACCGTGAACCATAGTTCCTACCGGTGTCATAGTGAATGAAGGTGTTGGCTTAACCCTAATATTTTTACAAACGATGTTCATATCGCAATGATGAAAAGTCACAGGACCATCTTTCCAAAATCCCCAATTTGTCCAAAAAGGACCCGTAATATTTATAGAAAACGCCATGCTATCACCCTGGCTTCTTAAAAGATCTTTAAAAAATACCGAGTCATTTGAAATATTCATTTCCATCTTTATTTCCTTGATTTGATGACCCTTCTCTTGTTCGTAGCTGAATTTGTGTACTCTAGACGTGACAACAGAATCGGCATTAGGGTATGCTAGTAGAACTTGAATGGACTTGAACTTGACGGGTACATAGTTCTTTACGGAAAGAGTTAAGTTGAGATTCGAACCATTGACTGTTGTGTTGGGTGACATGGGGTTAACATTTAGCGAATCAACTCGAAAATTGAAGGGAGGACGATTTTCATCACTCTTTGAGAGTCCCCAGACCGACAAAAAAAGCCCAGTTAATAATATACATGAAATAATAAAACAACAGCATGATGAACTACAACCTGAGGATGCCATGGTGATTAGAACTTTGTTTGATTTTTTGTTTTTGTTTGTGGAAATCAACATTGGGTGCTTTGTTATATTTATAGAGCCATGTATAGGAGCTACTACTAGGTCGGCCTCCTAGTCCTACTCAATTACGATTTTCAATTAATTTTAATCTTCTTTTAGGACAAGGATTTTACTTATCCAATCACAAATTTTTAATCTTTTGAATTTTATTTTTTATTTTTTTTTATATAATTTTTTATTTTATTTTATATAGTTATATATTTATTATTATTATTTTTTTTTTATCTTAATAGTTCGAAAGTAGGATTTTGGTGGAGAAGTCTATAGTTTGATAAATTAGAGATTTATTTTGTAAAGCTATCTAAGATTTTACTTTACTAAATTACCCCTTCTTAAAAAAAATAAAAAAATAAAAAAAAAAAATAAAAATAAAAAACTACCGTCCTTAATTTTATTTTATTTTTTTTTAAAAAAAAAAACCATCATGTCATATTTTTTGGGATAATACTACAAGTATTTACCATAATATCCCATTAAATAAAACATTAATTTAAGGCATTTGTGGTTCATTTTATCTATTTTTGACTTCAAAATTTGTTCTTATAGGTCATCATGACCACAAAATTATTACTTTATTTTTTTTTGTGTATGAAACGGATCAAAATAGGCAATATGAGTCAATTTACTGGCACATAAATTGAGACTTTTTTTTTTTTTGTTGTTGCTAATTTCGACTTCAAATTTGATCTAGAAGGGCTTTAACATCCCCTTAAACCTTAAGCGAACAATTGTTATGGCACCCAAATATAAGTATACAAAACAAAATTGATTGAATGTTAGCGAACAAATTAAAAGTATAGTGGTAATATGTGGAATCCAAAAATATATTGAGTGACAAATGAACTAAACCCAAAGCACAATGATACCAAATGAAAAATCCCTATATATAACTATAAAAAAAGGATGACATTACTAGAATTACAAATCATTATATTTCTCCAAAAAAATTAATAAAAATTGTAATTTTTTTATTTTATTAAAAAAACTACAGAGTACAATCTAGCTAATACGTATAGCAGATACGTTCCTTACCTCACAAAGACTGGTAAAACTTGTTTAATTGGTTATTTTAATGCTTAATTAATTCTATCATCATAAAACTTGTGCTACAATACACTTAGGGCATGTTCACATTTACTGAATTAAGATGAAATGAACTGAATTGAAATGAACTGAATAGAGCTAAAATGAATATTTTATGAGAGAAGGAAATTAGGAACTGAAGTGAACTGAACTGATTAGAGTTGAAAACTGATCTGAACTGAAATAAAATTAAGCTGAAGCGAATAGGTTAGAGCGTCTCCGTCCTTGTAGTTTACTTTGCCACATAAACTTTTAGGACAAAATGTTCAAAAGTTATTCATTTTTTTAAGCCGCAATACTTTTTGGCTACAAGGTGTTCCATTGGTAAGCTACAAGGGCATTGTAGCTTGCAAAAAATAAAATTTAAAAGAAATTTAATAGTTGTACACATGTTAGAATATGAGTGGAGTTTATTGTTCTCTTTTCTAATCAAGCAACATAGATTGTTTGAGCTATAATAGCTTGCAATCTTGCATATTGCTCATTTTTTTGTTCTCCAATGGTAAGCATGTAGCTAGACATTTTATTTATATTGCAAGCAAATCCTATAATGAAACCATTGAAAATGCTCTCACAATAGAGGTTACTCTGTTAGTGTTACTAGGGTAATCAATGTTACAGGGGTTAGGGCATGCATGTTCAGTTATATTTTCAATCTGCATATGTATTGTGCAAAAAAATCGATTTGTAATGTTATATTTTCAAAATTCTACATTGACAAATGTATAAAACTTGCACCTTATTTCAATTTATGTGATAAATGTATAAAGTATAATCCTAGACTTCAACCATCTGCTTAAATAAACTTTTGGCAGAAATAATATCATCCAAAACCATGGACTATAACCAGTAGCAAGCAGCCAACACCGAAATTCCCTTCACCACATTGATAGCACTTGGATCATTATCGATCAAGATAGTATCCAATTTATTCTTAGGAATCAATAGGTAAAAAATGTAGAAATTATTTACAATTTTGTAATCAATAAATTATCATACTCAAAAAATAAAATTAAAAATTATTTTAAAAATACATATTAATGACACTTTTTACTTGGGGATCGGAATTATAGAAGGAGGCTGTTGCATTAGTGAAGCGGGTTCAGAAGTTCTTGACGACGCAAGACATTGGGGCACATGCTGCTGCTCATTTACTAGGATAGACTTTTCTATAGACTATAGCTAGAGGAGTTGGAGCCCAGATTGTATCTCGGCTTTTCACTTATTTTTTATAGGTTGTATGACTTTGTGTGTTTTTGAGTAATAATAATAATTATTATTATTCGATGCGGAGTACATGAAATTCTACACTTCATCCTGTCGAAAAAAAATAAAATAAAATTTATAGCCCCGTTCAATTCACCTTAATTTTGTTGAACTTAAATTATTGTTAATGAACTGAAATTATTTTTCTCAACTTAAATTGTTTTTACTGAACTAAAATTAATTTTGCTGAACTGAAATTATTTTTACTAATTTTCTATTATGTTTCTTCTTTAAAATAATGAATTTTATTGAACCAGACTTATTTTTACTAAACTGGACTTTATTTTTACTGAACTGAACTTATTTTTAATGAAGTGAAATTGTTGTTACTGAAGTGAAATTATTTTTACTTAATATTATTAATTTTTTTTAAGGTGAAGTGAAGAAGGCCTAACTCATTGATGAGAAACTAATAAAAACGAAATATATATATATATATTATACTATCAATGTGACGTGAGTAATCCAATTCGATTTCAATGAGAAGTTATACTTTGATGAATTAGGGCTTGTTTGACATTATTTTTGGTTTTCAGTTTTCTGTTATTTTGAAAACTAAAAATCAAAAACAGGAAACAAGAAAAAGGTGTTTCCACTTTTTTGTTGTCAATTTTCAAAATTATTATGATTTTGATAAGTTTAAATAATTTTTGATTCATTATGTAACTTATATCATATACTTTTATACAACAAAAAAACCAAAAAATAGAAAAACACAGCAATGCCAAACGAACCCTTAGATATTTATTTCTAGTCTTAAAAATATATTTATTTTGTAAATCTATAGGAATATCTAATATATAAAAGTGAAGAGAGATTTTGGATGATAAATTATAATACTTTCCTAAATTACTCATCATCAACTTTTTTTTATTTATTTTTTTTTTTTTCCTATACCATCCTACAATTTTTTTATTAATTTACGGTTTCAAAATTATCTCTCTTATTTTGCTTCAAAAAAAAAAAAAAAAAAAAAAAAAAAATTATCTCTCTTATTTCCATTGAAGCAAATTCCAAGGTCTTCATTGATCAAGGCGACTTCTAATATCCTGAACCTAAATAGGTAAGATATTTGTTTCCTTTTATTTTTATCATTGAATATATCAATTTCGCAATCTAGGGTTTAACGTTAATTTAATTGTCATTATATTTAATTTAGGGTTCTTATAAAGTCAGATTATTGAAACTATTGGATACAAATTACTGAGCTTATAAAGAGCGATTTTTTTGCAAGAGAAAAATATTACACCGTGACTTATTGAGCCTAATTTGATTTTTAATTCTAATTTGCCTTTTAATGTTAGGATGAAACTATGAAATTGTACCTTTTCTCCCAAAATTATGTAATTATTGAATATTAATTAGTTTATTGAGATTTGTTAATCTGTTGTGCAGTGTTTAGGAAGTTAGAACAAAAATAATGCTAACCATTTTCCCAATCTTCGGTTTAAACCACGACGCCAATGACGACGACGACAACAACGTCAACGACATCAACTCTGAAATTTAAAGTTACATTCTCATCGTCTTGATTATTATGGGTTTTCCAATAATTATATCCATGTTCGATCAACATCCCGTTTTGGAGTTTTGGGTTGATTCTCTTAATGTGACTTCGATGAAAGTATATAATAGCATTAGAGATTATTATTCAATTGTTCAAGACAAGAAACGTGTAACAGCTGATTTGGACGTTACTCTCACACTTACGAACAAGGGTGAAGAGGCACTCGATTTCGACCCCTTGCAAGTGTGATTAGAGTATCACCAAGATGAGATTCTTTCGTCGACATCAATTGTACCTTTTCTTCTACACGAGGGTCAACAACAGCAGGTGCAATTTGGAATTTGGATCAAGGATGATGCACACCTTCGAAACGAGACAGTTGATTCTATGTCGCAGGACTTGTGGGGTGAACATGTTGTACAGTTTGATCTAAAAGGTCAGGGTCATTACGTACGTTTGAGAGATGATGATTTAACGAAATGCAAGATTAAAATCTTGTGCAATGACATAAAAGTTGGGTTTTCACTTGCAAACAATCTGACGAGTGGGAGTATGATTGGCAATCCAATCCCTTGTAAATGGGAATCGATCTGTTTGTAAATCAATGCCGTTCTTTTGAATCATCTTATTTTTATTGGCATATTTTTTATTTGGCTATTTGAAACTAAATGTTGTTTTTCTTTTGAATTAACTTTTTTGATGGGCATTAATAAACTAAAAGTTGGGTTTTTGCTTGCAAACAATCATAGTTATTTGTTATGAATTGTAGAAATTATTTAAGTACCTACTAAACTTGTAATTGCTATCTAATTAGCAGTTATATGAAAATGCTATTCTTCAAGTGAGATTAGAAGAAATTATTCTAACTAGTCAAAGATATCATATATGAGGTATAACGTAAACCATAATACATTCTAAAAAAATTAATAGTGTTAAAACTTAAAAATTAGCCGATATATATTAATTTGTTGCAAATAAGAGATTCAGTATGTATAAGGCCACGGAGTATAATATAGTACTAGAGTCGCCCTACATAACTAGTTTTTTTATGGTCTACTCGAGTTGAAACAGCATAAATCTTGTAAAAAATGGATATATTAAAAGAATATATTTTTTTGAAGAAATATTGAAAGAATATATGGTGACGATTCTAAGAGCACATAAATGTATGAATAGTGTAAGCCAAAATTGCACTGTGATTTAATTTATATAAGGGGAAGTTATATAGAAATATAGAAATATTTGCACCAAAAAAATATTATAGAAATTACTGGTGTGCTCAAGGAACCACGAAATATTTGTTAGGTGTGCTCAGAGTACGTAACCATTAAACAGAAATATGATTCAATAATCAAATTAAACATCAAGCTCTAATACAATATTTTTTGTTCAATTGTATGTATTATTAGGAAAAACAATTTCAAAAAAACGTTTGAGACTATAATTAATTAGCAAGAATCATTATAATTAGTGACACAAGTGATTGGAGTAGAAATCATAGTACCCTTCTCCAAACTACATGGGTGTGAAAATTCAACCATACCTTGACAAACAATCTTCATAGGACATCCATGATCACTCGCCGAATCAATATCCCAATATTCACCTTCGACGATCAAGGCAAAGGGCAAAGCACGGTGTCTTACCAAATCCTTAACAATTAAATCAGCCGCTATGTTTTCAAGTTGTGCATCTTTAACACGAACATTACTTACTTGAATCTTCCAGTCATTCTCTTGATAGAAAGGCTCAAGCTTAATAGATGACGAGATATTCCAATGTCGATACTTTAATACCATCTGGAGAGAATCGAATATTTTGGTCGTCTGTGAAAACCATCTCGCCTTCTTGACGGATAGGTTTAGGTTAATATCCGCGGAATAATTGTTATTGTTATCAATTTTCATTGACGACACATCAAAAGAATCAACCTAGAATCTAAATGGAGGTAAGGAGCTATTACAAGCTGCTAGAATTAGAATTACACTAAATAAAAGTGCTATCATTAAGCAAATATAGCAGCAATCAAATGAACAACTCGTGGTCGTGTTCTTCGAATTCTGGCTGATATTATTATGGTTGAGATGCGGAAGTTTGGATTCACTATCATTGTTATTATTTTCATCTTGAGAAGCTGTCATGGTGGAACTTTGAGCACACAAGATTTTAATTCTTCCTCCGCAAAAGACTTCAATTTATACACTCGTAAATTGTAAAACTTCTAGGGTTTTATTTATTTATTTACTCATATTCAAATTATTCATAAAAATAAATATTTGGTGCATATTGGTTGAAATAGAATTAAGAAACTAATTCTATCACATTGGAAAAGCTAGAATATTGTGTGAGTATATTTGATTGCATAGAATATTTAGAGGATATTTCCTAACATATGATATGTATATAGAGTTAGGAAATATGTCAAGTGCCTTGTATATCATATCATAACATATATTCATATAACTAATATGTCAAGCGCCTTGTAGAGGTAGAATTTATTTGGTTTTTTTTGGATTCATTTAAAAAAATTAAAATATATTCTAAGCGATTGAAATAAACAACGTCACAATCTAATATGATTTTGTTACTGTATGTTGACAATCGGGTCTCCGGGTCATTTCGGGTCGAGTCAATTCAGGTCACAAATAAAAAAATGTTCAACGCTAATCCAAAGTTTTGAATTCGGGTCAACCCAACGGACTTAGAATAATTTTTTATTTAATTTATTTTTGGCTAATTTTTAGAAATCATATCATATCATATAACTAATATATTAAGCTAAACTTTTAGCCAGAACACGAGACTGTGACCCTTGGCGTTCCAACTTTTCGTCAAGTATTGAACAACAACAATCAAATATTAGTATGACACATATGATTTATTTTGATAGATTTAGAAAGATTTTGTAGAATAAAAAAGTTATTTTTCAAAAATATTTTCAGTTATATTTTGATAGAATTATAAGATAAAATTGTTGGTTTAGAGTTTTATTTTTGATAAAATAGCAATATTTTTTAGGTAAAAATTGGTATATAACTTATAGTTCAAAAAAATTATTAAATAGATTTATTATTTTTATATCATAATATTCATGTTAAGAATACTTCAAAATAAGTCCATATATGATACTCCCTCCGTTTCATAATATTAGTCCCATATGGAATCAATCACATAAAATAAGAAAAGAAATATATTTGGAATCTAACATTAAAGCACAACATAATTCATAATTAGTTTACCTTATTTAACTTTTTTTAATTTTTTATTAGGAAAGCATAAGTCATAATTGCATAATTTAAGGTATAGATTTCCTTATTTAGAGTCATGTCATCAATCCACAACTTATTAATTCCAAAAAAAAACCAAGTTATAAATAAAATATATTCAATATGGGTATATCTTTTTGAAACACCCAAAATAGCATATGGGACTAACATCATGAAACGGGGGAGTATAATTTAATATGTAACTTAAACATACGTATTTCAATCATTGTTAAATATATAACATACATATTTCAATCATTGTTAAATATATAAAGTTGTACGATTAGTCAAGTTACGATATAAAAATGTACGATTAGTCAGGTTACGATATAAAAATGTACAATTAGTCAAGTTACTATACAACAAAGCTTAAATCGTACGATTAGCCAGGACACGAGACATCAACATATCATTTGACATTTTTACTTTTCGTTAAGTGTCGTGCCATGTAAGTGACAACTAATCATTAATCTAACATGTATGATTTATATATGAATTTTGTAGGATAAAATTTTGTACGATATTAAATTAAAGTTTATCTTATGGTTTAATAATCAACCCGGTTATCGCACGGACACAAAACTTGTTTCCAATATAATTTCAAGCTTACTTTGCTATATTTTACCGTATTATTTTTTATATCGAACATTTTCAATATTAATATTAGTTATTACATGCCTACTACATAATTTAAAATGTCATTAAATCACATCAATTCTTAAATAATTTGTATCAATGATATATTTTAAAACTTTATACATAGATAAAAATTTATCTTAAAATTTAATAAATAACCTAGACATCGCACGGAAGCATGGGTCACCAACCTAGTATATAATATTCTTGGTGATGAATGAAAAACGTAAGATTGAAAATTATTTCACAATATTTTGTCAAACTTTCGCATATGCTATCTTTATACAATCAAATTTAATAATCGTACGTTTATCTTAGCTGGGAGATATATCTTTTTGATTCATTCAATATATCGATCTAGGTTTAGTGCTCGGACAATGTCTCGAGTTATTGATAAAATTACTAAAACTTTTTGACTTTAAGGTAAATCTTATTTCAATTAGAGTACTTTTATATATATCTATTATCTACACAAAGGAAGTATATACTACCGAATATTAAAGCACAGAGTATAATTTTTTTAGACAAAAATCACTAAATCAGAAGTACATTTGGTCATTCGGAGCACACAAAAAATTATTTTTACTGAATACGAAATTCCCAAATTTAGAATGCCAATTGAAAAATCAAAAACTTTTGTATACATTCGGTTTACACTAATATTAATATACATCGAGCAGTATAAGGGTAACTTTAAGCCAGGGTAACTTTTTGTCCTTTTTTAGGTAGTTTTGAATATAATATGATTTTTTTTTTTTATACTACCTCGGTTTTTTTTTTTTTTTTTTTTTTTTTTTTTTTTTTGAGGGGAAAGATGCGAGATTAGCTATTAATACCAAAGTTTGTTACATCACCAAAAGTATTGGCTGGGACATCACCAGCAGAATTAGAGTTATAGTTAATAAAGTTTGAGCATCGGTCACTTTCAAAAGCTACAGCATGGAGCAGGTAGATACAAAAAACTAATCTGATGCATTGTCTCCATGTTACATGTAGCATCTTTCGCAATAGAGTCTGCTACAGCATTTCCTCCTCGATCTTCAAAGAGCAATTCCAGATGGGGCAGCTCCCTTAGCAGGTCCCTGCATTTTAAGATTATGTTAGGAATGTTTTCCACAATTGTGGAAGCTTTGATCTCCTCTACTGCCCTTTTTGAGTCAGAGCTTAAAATTGCATATTGCCAGTTGTTATCCCTGATCCAACTCAGACTTAGCTCTAAGGCTTTTAGCTCAGCTTCATGACTAGAGGTTTTCAAAAAAAAAAAAAGCTTCATGACTAGAGGGGTGTAACCCTTCCACTTAAATCCCTGAATCCAGTTCCTTAGGTGATCTCTACATACCTCCGTTTCTTATTATGTGCAACAAAGGAATATTTTATATCTCACAAATAATACCCCTTTGTTGCATATAATAAGAAACGAAGGTAGTAAATAAAACTAAGAAAAGTTTTATAAGGGTTAATAAATTTACCAATTTTTTTTTAGGGGAGTTAATAAATTTACTTTTAATTACTAATAATTGAATTTTAGTCATTCAAAATGTGATTCTTTACCAATAAAGCGATTATTTTTATTTGAATTGGACCACTTTTATACATATTTGGGGTAACATTTATTCATTTTAAGGGTAATTTTCTATCACTTTAAAAGATCTTTATAATAGATGTACAATAATTATTGTACACCCGATTTTTTTAAAACTTTGGGTTGAAAAATACAATAATTCACCTAAGATTCTTACGGGATAAACCATAGATAAAAATACAAAGTAGTTGTTGAGGATTAAATGTCATCTTTGTACCCAACAAATCAACATCAATTTCATCCCACATTAAAAAAAAAATACCCCAAATTCAAATGTAAATATTTATACTTTGTACGAAACTGAGTACTAAGAAATCAAATTAAAACATGGGAGATGCAGAGTTAGAGGCGAGGAAGTGTTTAATTAACCCAGAAAATGATCCATTACCAACTTCTCTTTTAAGGTGTTTGTATGTTGGTCACTTCTTATCAAGATGGAGTGCTAGGTAACTTCTTTTACTACCTCCGTTACATATTATTTGCAACGATGTCACGAAAATATTTTCCGTAGTTTCATTAGAGTGTAGAGTAGAGTATTTATACAAGTAATTAGGGCTCAAGAAATAGGCCCGTTAACTATACAATATAAACACTAATTATAGGCCCTAACACCCCCCCTCAAGTTGGAGCATGCAAATCACAAATGCCCAACTTGCCAAGTAAATACATGAATTGACTTTTACTCAAAGCCTTGGTGAAAATATCCGCTAATTGGTCTGTTGTCTTCACATAAGACGGACTAATGATACCATCCTGAATCGCATCACGAAGATAATAACAATCAACCTCAATGTGCTTGGTACGCTCATGGAAAACCGGATTCTTCGCAATATACAAAGCAGATTGATTATCACAAAACAAACTCATAGCACGGGGATGGGAGACACCCAAACTCAGAAGAAGGGCCTTTAACCATTTCAACTCATCAGTGGTTTTAGACATTGAGCGGAATTCGGCCTCTGAAGAAGACTTGGCCACAGGACACTGTTTCTTAGTCTTCCAAGATATAGGAGAAGCACCAAGAAACACCAACCAGCCAGAGATAGAACGACGCGACAAGGGACAACCTGCCCAATCTGAATCACACCAACCTGTAATATGTAAATCACAATCTGAACTCAAAAGGATTCTCTGACCCGGACATCCCTTCAAGTACCGCACTGTACGAAGAGCCGCTTCCCAATGGTCCTGTCGCGGTTGTTGCATAAATTGAGACAAAATATGCACCGCGTATGCCAAATCCGGTCTAGTAAAAGACAAATAAATCAGACGGCCCACAAGCCGTCGATACTGCTCTGGATCAGAAAAGAAAGAGGACTCTGATTTCGCCAGAGTATGATTCTGCTCAATAGGAGTACCTGCCGGACGAGCACCTAGCAAACCAGACTCTGCAATAATATCAAGTGTATATTTCCGTTGACATAAAAATATGCCTTCCGGACTACGAGCAATCTCAACACCAAGAAAATACTTCAAAACACCCAAATCTTTCATATGAAAACAGTCACTCAAGTATGACTTGAATGTTAAAATCGCAGAAGAATCATTACCAGAAATTATCAAATCATCAACATACACCAGAACACTAAGTTGTATAGACCCAGATTGCAGAGTAAAAAGAGAATAGTCAGAGTACGATTGCACAAATCCGTACCTTTTCAGAGAGGCGGCCAATTTAGAATACCAACAACGAGGTGCTTGTCGAAGACCATACAACGACTTCAGAAGACGACACACCATACCAGGTTGAGAGCCATGAAACCCAGGGGGAAGCTTCATATAAACTTCCTCATCAAGATCGCCATGAAGAAATGCATTGTGAACATCCATCCGATGCAATTCCCAATTCTTCGCAGCAGCGACAACAAGAAAAGCACGAACAGTGACCATTTTAGCAACGGGAGCAAAAGTCTCATTGTAATCAATACCCTCAACCTGATGATTACCAAAGATAACAAGACGAGCCTTCAATCTCTCGAGTGTGCCATCAGAATTAAGTTTGACCTTGTAAACCCATCGACACCCAAGAGCTTTCTTACCCGGAGG
The DNA here is from genome assembly GCF_948465745.1 of Chenopodium album. NCBI lineage: Eukaryota > Viridiplantae > Streptophyta > Magnoliopsida > Caryophyllales > Amaranthaceae > Chenopodium > Chenopodium album. The sequence continues at coordinate 53,210,230 of NC_137845.1, read as the reverse complement.
TAATTTTTCCATTACCCATGTGCCATTGACAAATTAGCAGCATCATACTTATCAAATACCTCAGAGTGATTAGAAAAAAAAGTAGCAGCGTCATACTTATCAAATATCTCACCCAAAATTGGGGTAGTGGCGGCAGATCGAGGTAGAGTAGTAGCCAGAGAAGAAGAACGACCATATTTTTCAAGCCACCATTCGGGTAGCCCATGGACAAGAAAACAAGTGTCATAATCATGATCCGATCGATTGCAATGGGTACAAATTATTTGTGACTTAGCATTCACCATTGTTGATAGCAAGGTAGCAAGTCGACAATGTAGAATAGAAATTCAGAAGAATAATTCAAAAGAAAATTTCAGAAATTCAGCAAGATAGCGATGTAGCAATTCGACAATGTAGAGTAGTAGCAATTTAGAATAGAAATTTAGAAGAAAAAAATTCAGAAATTTAGAGTAGAATTTTAAGGTTTTTAGAGTATTTTGGCTCCGATACCATGTCACGAAAATATTTTCCGTAGTTTCATTAGAGTGTAGAGTAGAATATTTATACAAGTAATTAGGGCTCAAGAAATAGGCCCGTTAACTATACAATATAAACACTAATTATAGGCCCTAACAAACGATTAGACATTTTTTCTCTCTACTTTATGTCAAATCGTTGCAAATAATATGTAACGGAGGTAGTATTATTTTTATGTGATATATATTTTGTGGAATTTTTGGTAGAAAGGTAATCTTAGTTTTACTTCATTGATTCTGTGGAATTTTTATTCAACTTGAACTACTGGGTAGATGAAAGGACAATTATTTTTGAGCAATTTTGTAAAATGGATGTCTTTGAAAAAGGGTTTTAGTGCAAGTAATAATGAGGATATAAAGGTTTCTTTCTGTCAACATTGTTTTGTTATCTTTCTGTTTCTTTAGGGGTTTGGCTAAAGTTGTAAAGTAGGTACTAATGAACCTTTTTTATTCGTAAGTCTTCAATGATCTCCAAATTGTGTCATACTGTCATATAGCATCTGATATTTGATTGTGAATGAGCACTTCCCTTTTGGATATTATAGTGGTAACTCTAGGAGGATTAGTTCATCACAATACAGTCCAATCCACGAAAATCGATGCATCAAGTAATGTATGTAGTCGTTAGATAAGAGATCATGGTTGTTACATAAGCATGGATTTGGGTTTATGGTCTTAATTCTTGACATAACTTTTACAGGAACTGGGGCAAGTCATTCAGACAATGATTACTATGGGTTTTTTTTTATGTTAGTCTTTAGTCACTTTTTACCATCCTTTGTTTGGAGAAATTTTCTGATTGGTATTTCTAATCCTGGATACAATATATTCGCGGTTGTAACTGATGTTTTAAGTTTTAGCAATGTTCTGGTGATCATCCTTGGAACTATTGATTAATCTTTATATTTGGGTGAATTTTTATCTGCAGAATGTGGGAATTCTCTGTGGCTTTATATATGATTAACATCTGGCCAGACTCATTGCTTCTGACGGCTCTATATGGAGTTGTAGAATCAGCTTCTGTTGCGCTCTTTGGTCCTATTATTGGGGAATGGGTGAACACACTGAGTTATGTCAAGGTTTGTTCGATTCATCTTGTTCGTGCTCAATGATTTATTAGGTTAATAATAACAATTAGGAACTTACATGAAAAGGTAGAAAATAGTTGGCTTTAGAAACTTCAATTCAGTGCAATTTGCAACTTATTCATCCAATGCAGCAGAAATAAAATTTGTATCTTGCTTTTCTGCTTTCAGGTTCTTCAACTTTGGACACTGTCACAGAATCTGTCATTTATAGCTGCTGGAGTCGCAGTAATTGTTTTACTTGTCTACTCGAGTTTAAAGAGCATAATCTTTACATCACTTGTTTTGGTAACTTATGTCTCAGGAGCTGTTGCAGTGCTTTCAACCCTTGCAGGAACCATCTTGATTGAAAAAGAATGGTGAACAGAATTTATTTTTCAGAAGAGTGCATAACTACACTTCTCTTGTTTTTGCTAGCTTAGTAAGACAATCTTTATTATTACTTTTTCACCCATCAAAGTTGATTTAACATCATTTTAGATTTACTTAACAGTATAACACCCTTTAAAATATTAAAATTGCCTAATAACAGAGAAATTTATTCACTTGGCATATTCATACTTTTCAAACCTTCACTTGATGTGAACCAATTTTATTTTTCTGTGCTTTTAATTGCTTAATATTGCACTTATTGAACATCTTATCAATCAGTAATTCATCAAAATATATGCAGGGTTGTTGTGATGTCAGAAGACCAGCCGACTGGAGTATTAACAAAGTTAAATTCAGTTCTTAGAAGAATTGACCTGGTTTGCAAATTATGTGCTCCAGTGGTTTCTGGTTTTATTGTAAGCTTTGTATCATTGACAGCATCAGCTATATTTTTGGCCCTTTGGAATGTGGTATCCGTGTGTGTTGAATACTGGTTACTTAGCTCTGTATATGAGGGGATTCCGGCTCTACGTTTGAAAGATAGCAAAAGAAAGCAGAACCCATCTTCTGATCCTGAACCAAGCAAGTCTCTTTCTGAACAGAACTCCGACTTGCCTATTGAAAACAAAAACAACATTCCTTCTCCCGAAACCCGTGCATTTGGATGTTTTTCAATACTTCCTTGTCTCGGTGCTTGGAAAGTATACTTAAACCAAGAAGTGGTGCTTCCAGGCCTATCCTTGGCCTTGCTGTTTTTTACGGTACTCGGGTAGTTTAAGTTTCTATGGCTACTTTACACCCTGTTCATAAAATTACAGAAAGGTGTTTATGGCAGAAATCCTAAAACTGCTTCCAGAACTTTTCTAGACTTCTACTGTCAAGTGGTGATCAGCTGATCACCATGAACTCAATGAGTGAAGCATCTTTAACCTAACACTATTGATTGTCTTGGGTTTCAGTCTCACAGAGAGAAATTGAAAAAATGACATACTTTGTTGGTCTTCGTGCAGCTTTGGTTCTTTGATGACTGCTGTATTGGAATGGGAAGGCATACCTGCATATCAGATAGGTATAGCCCGAGGCATAAGTGCTATTGTAGGAATAACAGCAACCTTTACCTATCCAATTCTAGAGTCGAAAATTGCAACTCTTAGGACGGGACTTTGGTCCATTTGGTCTCAGGTATGAGTACCTTTTATAGAATTAAGAATACTTGCTGCCATATCTTCAATTTTAATTTTCTGTTTAAATTTGTTAAGTTACATATCATGTAGCACCATTCACCTGCTATGTCATATCACTGTTTCTACCTGAATTAGTAAGTTGGAAGCATGTTAATGTGCACTCATACAATAGTGATGCTTCATGCAGTGGTCACTTCTTCTTATATGTGTTGGTTCTACATGGGTCAAAAACAAGCTACCATCCGCATATATGTTAATGAGTGGCGTTGCAGCATCTCGTCTTGGATTATGGATGTTCGATTTAGCTGTCATCCAACAAATGCAGGTGAACAGGCAAAAAAATCTTTCTATTTAAGGGAATAAACAGGATCAGTCACTGCAGAATTTACCTGTTGTGGTTTCTGGCTCATGCTTTCTACTAGATAAGCACTACTTTATGCTGTTTTCACTTTTCAGGACCAAGTGCCAGCCTCTGATCGCTGTATTGTTGGAGGGGTCCAGAATTCCATCCAGTCTGCTATGGATTTGTTAGGTTATATCATGGGAGTAATTGTCTCTAATCCAGAGGTAACCGTGATTTCATCCATAGCTTTGTGCCTAAACTCTGATCAAACACAGAAATGTCTGTAGAACAAACTAAGTTAAAATAGAGTTCACCTCATTATGTGCTCCCACCATTTCCAAACACTTACGTGTCATTTAAGTTTTTCAAGCTATATCTTTAATGGTAATGATTAATGAAGTCTAAACTATATATGTTGATATAAATTATAAATTTAACTGTCTGTGTATGCTGCTCGAGTGGTCAATTGGTTTTAAAAATCAGTTTCACCATATTATCTTTTCATATATTTTGAGAGGCATTTGGATCAAACTTCTAACTCAAAAAACGAAAACTAACAAGGGGCATAGGCCTTCAGCTTAGTCATAGTCTCATATCACTTGTTAGTCTAAGGGCACCTAACTATTGTTCTGACATCGAGGTTTAATCACTTTCATGGATGTGAAAAGTGCTATGTCAGTGACCCAATTTTCATGGAGGTTATATCAGAAGTCATGCAATGTTCATACCATACATAACCAATGAATTGGACCATTAGCCAGGCTGTAGGCAGGGAATTTTCCCTTGCCCCTTGCCTCGGGTGCTCTAGGGTACATGGATTTTAATTGTGCTCACTGACTGTAAATCTAACACGGTAACAGCAACATTACTGAATTTGACTCCGTTGTGATTATGACTTGTTTTGCAGCACTTTTGGGTGTTGATATTGATATCCTTCGTAATAGTAACATCAGCTGCAATACTCTACACATTGCACATATGGCGTGTCCGGAAGCACTTATTTCACTTTGAGAAGCTATATGGATTAACTCAAAGATTTCTTGGATCATCCTCCTGAACTAATATTCTAGTTGGCCTTGTAAATTGTAATGAATAAATATCACATCATTAAGTGTTTTTTTTTTCTTTTATTTTTTTATATAGCTTCATAAATGGTTGGATAATAGAAATCTAATGTTTCTCCCTTTGCTCTTTTAAGGAAATTATTTGGTTATCAGATTTCCATGTCATTTGTTGAAAGGTTTAAAAGATCAAAAGGTCTGACGTGAAATCCATTTTGGTGTGCTAAAAAAGTAGTGATACAGCTACATTTTGCTTTGTAGGGGCTATTTTTATTTATCAAAGTCTCTTTTTAGTCATGGTATCAATATTACGAAGTATTTCAGCTGGGAGATACATTAGATATTTAGATAATTTTTATGTCATAGACACATGTATATTAATTTTTATTCCGTGTAATTATATGGCATATTTTGCTTGTTTGCACTCGTCTGCTAAATCTACATATTATGCACCCAAGTACACTGAGCATGCACATGCACACATTAAGAGACACGTGGTGCCACACTAGTGTAAAATGAGTTGTGGTTCCGAATGCATAAAACAGTTTGGTCGTATGCCCTCTTAAATTGATGACTAATGTCTAATGAAGTAATGAACTAATGATGCCTCTTGCTTTACCTCAGGAGGTATCTTATAAAACACAGCTTCTAATTTCCCTTTTGATTACCCACAGGATTTTTTTTCAAGAGTTATTCCATTTAATTTATAAATATAGATGGACCCGTGAAATATATATAGGCAACAAAAGTTGCTTGAACTTCGTCCAATTGAGTAAGTTGCATTATTTTAGGAGATAAGGATTGCAAATTGCCAAACTTTTTAATGTGCTCTCACATCTGGAGTTATTGTTTGAAACATGAAATATAGATCAGAGTACTTTGTGCTGTATTATATACTGAAGTATGCATTATGGTTCTATCCTATTCACTTTGTTTTAACTTATCTTTATATAATAAAGTTACGTAAGGATTAATAACTTCAAATGAGACAAGTTTATATTTTGATGAGAATTAATAATGTAAATCCAAGCTCCATTTACAAGTAGTATTACAACAAATATAAGTTCATGCATATTCTAATAAGATCATATAAGTTTACATAAAATTAGATAAATAAAACGCACATTTAGAATATTAAGTAATAGTTAATGTAAGGTACGTTTATTAATGTAAGACACTCATTTAACATGGGTAGTCTATGATTGTAATGTCTTGCTAGAAACCACTAATGGCCTATGGATTAGATTAGTGTTATAGGCCTAAATATGTCTTCCATGCTCCATTTAATGGGCCTACAAAGTCACACACATACAGTTTATGTTTAGTGAGTTAAACTAGTTAGTGATCAGGGCAATGTCCCGGCCCAGGCTTGTTTATCTTCATCACATTTAATTACGTACTTGACAAATAATTACATGCATTATGTCCTTTTTTAAATAAATAAAATAAATATAGTATTGTTTTCAAATTGTATGCACAAATAAATCATCAAACCAATATTCAACCACCGAGCATAAGTAATGAATAATGAAGAATTTTACACACACTAACTTTTAGAGTTTTGAGTGAACTTATAAAGAAAATCAACCAACGGCATCTCATATTAAAATATAGCAAATCCTACATATTACAGTACACAATTATCGAACCAAAATGCTACTTATAGCTTAAAACATATATAGGCCATAAGTAATTTGGGGTGATTTATTAAAAGTGTAAAAATATGAGTTAAGTATGCAAAATATATCCATTGCTTGTTCAGTAAGGTAGAGTAAACAAATACTTACCTAACTCAATACTGGCCCAGTAAAATGCTTTTCCAAGAGGTTTAGACCAGTGTATCATTTCCTTAGATAGTTAATTTATAGGGATAAATATATTGAATACATATCGGTTACATATATTACAAATTAAATGGGTCAAAGCAGTTTTAAAACATTTTAATTATTCAACTTTTCAATTGTGACCAAACTAAATACTAATAATGCTAGTACATTGGTTTGCAAGTAACACCTTCTCTATCTTTAAAGTTGAAATCAATACTTAATTGATCATTATTCTAAGGCGTAAATCAAGTACATTTAAATACAATAATTGCAAAAGTGACATGGAAAAAATTTAAAATGATGTGGCGAAATGACAAAAAAGAATTGATAAATGGCAAAATGGCACTCCTTGTCTTAGTGTTTTAATAATAATATAGATATAGATATAAGATGATTTAGTGATCCCATTAATATTAGGAATCATATTGTGCATGTTTGACATTTCTCAAAAATAAACTTGTTATGTGGTGTTCAAAATTCACTGGTTGAACAGAAGTAAAGAGATACTCATAACATAACATAGATATTGGTAATACCGGTAAAAAGGCAAGAAATCTGTTAGTGCCAGCAATTATCTTGTTAGGAAAGTCGTGGATGCACACAACAAATGTATCATTAATGCTTGATATGTTACACCCCTTTCATCCTTTTTACTTGCTTCATGACACTTTGTACATGGTTTTAATAAAGAGAAGAAAAAAAAATAGATGAGTGAGTATATGACCCAACTCAAAAGAAATTTGTACTAAAGATTTTTCAACAAATAAATTAAGACACCCGAAACAGGATAGTTATAGCAAGATAAGTTTAGTTGGTAAATTAAGTTTAGTTATCCCATTAATATTAGAAATCATATTGTGCATGTTTGACATTTCTCAAAAATAAACCAGTTATGTGTTGTTGAAAATTCATTGGTACGACAGAAGTAAATAGATACTCATAACATAGATATTGGTAAAACTGGTAAAGAGGCAACAAATCTGATAGCGCCAACAATTATCTTGTTAGTGGATACACATGACAAATGTATCATTAATGCTTGATAAGTTACACCCTTTCATCCTTTTTACTTGCTTCGTGACACTTTGTACATACATGGTAGTGAATATGTGATCCAACTCTAGAGAAATTTGCATTAAACATTTATCAACAAATAAATTAGGACACCCAAAATAGGATAGTTATAGCAAGATAAGATTAGTAGAATTAGTTGGTAAATTAAGTTAAAAAGCTTCTCAAACACTTGTAAAACTAGGTAGTGAAGTTATAGAAATTTTCTACAAAAAGAAACACATGTCAATGTTGTTGGTGATGTTTTAAGAGGCGGCAAAACAAGAAAATAAACAAACAACAAATTCCCATCATTTAATTTTACAAAATAAATAAATACATAAATACAACCCAAATTCTTCCTTTTATTAAAAAAATCTTCCTTTTTCATTTCTTTTCTTCTTCAATCCGGTACCCGCCTCCGCCGCCACCGCTTACCGGAGAAATTGGGCGGTGCCACCATGAATTCAACCTCCTCCCACCATTTAATTTCATGGTAATTACATTCTTTTATTTACTTTTTTAATTAAATTTCCTTTTAATTTGATGCTGTGTTTTCGAATTTGATTATGGAATCTGCTCAATTAGTACTTTTTTTTTTTTCTATAATTGCAACAATTTATGGATTATTTTTGGTAACTTCATATTTTTGTTTAGTTTTTTTTGTTCTAAATGGAGTAATTTTTTGGGTTTTTTGAATTAAATAAGTACACTAGCAATGTGTAAAAGGTTGGGAATTTTAAAGAAATTATTATTTTTGGTAATAATTCAATTTTAATTATATTTGAATAATTTGATTTCTGGGAAATAGCCCTTTAATCTGTTAATTAACGAGGACAAAAGGAATATATTTTTAGTGATTGTAGTGCATTGCAGCTTTGAAGGGTGTTACAAGAAAATAAATTGGGGGTACTGCTGAATTTAATTCTTTGGCGGGTATTTTCTCTCTCCTAAAAATAATCTGAATCATTATTGTTTGATTTTCTGTTAGTTATTGTTTGATTTTCTGTTAGTTTATTTAATTTAATTGGAAGTTGGTTAGGTGGGTATTTACATGTTAATGTTCTGAATTTTTTGTGGTATGTGAAAAGGCTGAAAACACAAGAACCCTAATTTTGGAGTGATTTGGGTTTTTTTTAGCATAAAGTAAATTTGTTGGGGCAAGCAAGAGTGTACAACCCTTTAAAGAGAAAATGAGGGTTTCTATTCTGTTTTTGTGATTACATTGATTGATTCTTAGTAGGTGATGCAATTGTACTTTAGAACATTTGATGCTCGGTTTTCTGTTCGTTATTTCATTGATAATCTGGAGTATCTAAGTTGCTCTAAGTGACTGGTGGATGTCTTGCATTCTGGTGTTCAGGCTTTCCAGTTGTTAGTTTAATCTGAGAAGTTTTTTTGGGAAAGGTGATGGAGGAGCCTAGTCAATTGAAACGAGCACTGATAGATGCGTCAGCAGGAGCCATCTCTGGTGCTATATCTCGCACTGTTACCTCGCCTCTGGATGTCATTAAGATCAGGTTTCAGGTAATCAGTTTATATATGTACAGATGTATTGTTTTGAAATACTTTTTTTATTGTTTTTGATTGATGTTGGTATTTTTGTTAGCATTGAAAGAATATGTTTTCAATAAAAACTCAAATCTTTGTAATCCTTGCTGTCACATGCTTAGTTTCTGGGAGTTTATATTTTCTTCAGCCCAGGATTTTAGATTGTGTGAAATACTTTAGTTGTGAAAATTTTTGGCCTATATAGTATTCCCCATAATAAGCTTTACTCAAACTAATGTTGATTTGAAGAGTTGAATGCAATTGTGCTGATGCCATGTAGGCACCTCTATGTTAAGTGGGGCAAAGGGAAGCGTCATTAACAAACACTTGAATAAACTATTTCATTAGTAAATGTGTACCAAGGACTTCCAATTCTTGGATTTCACAGTTTGCTGATGATCCTGCAAGAGAAGTCTGTAATTATTTGGTTTGCTTGGTATAATTAGGCTTGTAAAATGACTCTATACTCAATGTCTCTACTACTTACGGAGTATATTACAATTTTTAATGTGTCTAACTCTGGTATTAATATATTCCTATTCCTGTGTCCATTTTTACTGATCCAATAATTTGCCCTTCTTTTTCGCTTTAGAATTATTCCTTCTGTATCTGACAACTAAGAACCTGTATATACTTCGTATATGAATAGTTTATTCTACAACGACAAATGGATTTGTTGCTTTTATGTTCCACCAGGCATGAGAACGTGATGAGTAATACCGATATTTTAATTTCTCTTCTTTTGTTGGCTTATTGTGCCTAATTCTTTGTGGAATCAGAAGCAACAATTTCCCAGCTTTATGCTAGTTCTCTTGTTTTGTGTGATGTGTATCCATGCAATTGGGTCAGATATGACAACTGTGAACATGAATGCTGATTCTTTTCGGCTTTCTTTACTTGTTAAACATATTTATTAAGCATCTATTTTTCACAGGTACAACTGGAACCAACAACTTCATGGGCATTGCTTCACAAAAACATGTATGGACCGTCAAAGTACACTGGAATGTTACAGGCAGCTAAAGACATCTTAAGAGAAGAAGGACCACGGGTATGAACATGATCATCTCTTGTTGCATGATGAATTTCTTATAAGACTGTTGTCCTAATTTTACGCTTAAAACGTGTGGAATAGAGAGCTAGAAAGTTTTAAAGATGCCTTTGATAATGATGCCTGTGGTCTTAGGAACAAATGTCTCAACTAGAAAACCATATTGTATTACATGATAATATATCTTTTTAAGTTATTGAACATACTATCGGAGTTTCTCTTCTTTTCGTTATCTCTTCTCCATTTGTAGAAACGGAGATTATGAGAATGTGGGATATGTTAGCCTAATTTGACTAATTATATGATCATAGGTTATCAAGTTTTGACATCTTCATAGGGTTGCTTCTTGAATTTTAAGATCTCAGTAGTAATCGATTGTCCTTTTTTTTGTTGGAAGTGGTGATCTAGGTTACAGCACAAAGTTCTCTCTGTACTTTCGTTACTTATGTTTGTCCAGTCTGCTTGGGTCCACTTGTTGAAAATTAATTGTAATTTTGTTGATTACTGTAGGGTTTTTGGCGTGGGAATGTCCCAGCTTTGCTCATGGTTATGCCATATACATCCATACAATTCACAGTCTTGCACAAGTTTAAGACATATATGTCTGGCTCTTCCAAGGCAGGTTTGTTTGCATCTACTCATATATGATATTTTTCTTTTAAAGTCTGCAGTCAATGCATGACACTGACAAAGCGTTATATCTGAGCTTTGCTAGATCATAATCTAGAAAATGGTATTTATGTTGCTTAAAAATCAAGTTTTTAATGGGATTGTTGCTAAGAATAGATTGTTTTCAGGGGTTTTTAGAGTATGCTACTGTAATGCTCTTGTATCTGCAATTCTCATTACTAAGGTTGTTTGTATTGTTATGAAATGCAAAATAAATGCTTAGCTAATTTCAGTATGGAGTGTGTAATTTTCTTTGTGGATTTCTTATTAAATCTAATCAAGTGGCTTTCATTTTTTTAACTCTTGTGTTAGAAAGTCCTTTGCTTAAACATTCTTCTATAGAGCACTATTGGCCCTTGCTTATGGCAGGACTGAGGAATCAGTTGTTCATAACCTTACCCCTGTGATTAGAGAGAAGCTTTTACCTTGGGGCTTAATCTTAGACCTTTTTTTTTTGGTTTTTAAAGCTTAAGGGGGGCAGAGTCCCTACAAGATGAAATCTCAAATAAAAAAAATAAACTAACAAACTAAAATATCTTAAAGAGATCAAGCAGGAACTATTCTTGACATCTCCACTCCGACTATATCTTCATGGAGGATACGACCCAAATCTAGAGGTGGAATTTGGATAAGTTCATTTGTGATATTCCTTTTTTTTCTCTTATTAGCCTATTAACTCAGATAAGTCTTAGACTTTTGGTGGGAAGGTATAATTAGCCTATTACTTGCTACTCTGTAGTCCGTATAGCTTTTCATTTTCTCTTGTCATTTTTAATGGAATGGCATTGTTCTTTAATGTCGATAGTAGGCTAAAAATATTGTATGTTTTTATTTGTGATGTGAAGTACCACTTTGAAGCCATTTTCAGATTCTACCTTTATGTTCGGAGCTGCTTAAATATTCTAGTCAATCATGACATCTTAGAATGCGTGGCTTACTGTTGTCTTTTCTGATATGCAGAAGACCACATCCATCTGAGTCCTTACTTATCCTATATAAGCGGGGCTGTTGCAGGTTGTGCAGCCACTGTTGGATCATATCCATTTGATCTTGTACGCACCATATTAGCTTCACAGGGTGAGCCAAAGGTATTTTTATTGTTGATAAGAATGTTTTCTCTCTTTTTTTTCTTTTTCCTTTTCTTTTTTTTTTTTTAATTATCAAATTGGCTTCATTTTTTTTTTTTTTCCCCCCCTTTTATTTACATGTATTCAGACAACACAAAAAATTCAGGTCTAGAAAAGTCTACAAAAACCTTCTTTGCCTTTTACTGTTGGAGTTCATTCTATGAAAAAGGGTTCACTCCACTCGGATCATTGTCCTTCTGCATGTAGCCTTTGAGATTAATTGGTCTGCTTGTTATTATTTACATATGAAATGTGTGCTGTGATTTATGTCACTTCAGTGTTCTCAATATTAATATTTGCATCAGAGTGTACTATTGTAGGATTAAGATCAAATGGAAGAATTTCTAAGGTCTTAAAGACTCACCAAAAATGTTGATAGTGATGTGGTATAATTCTTGTATAACACATTCTTACAATAACATGATATATGAGGTCTTTAAGATTATACAACTAACACATTCTTTGCAACAGATATGTTTGAGATCTATGAGATTATGTATCAACTTTCGCCTTTTTTGTGGCACTAATTGCGACCATTTTATCTTGAGATAAATCGTATTGATAATTATTTTCAATTTTAGCCAGTTTTTCCATTGGCTCAGCCCAGAATTCAGAAGTTTTCTAGTCTTTAGCTCGGGATGAGCTATTCCTTGGGTTTCACAAAGATCTTTTATTTCATTTTTAAGAAATAAAGATATTCCTCGATACTGAAGGACCGATTTTAATCCATATAAGTTCAAAATTTTGGCTTGGGATAATTTGTAAAATACATAAGCTTGTGACAACAAAGAAAAATCCGAAGGAATCTTCGAATTCTTATTACTAATATTATTATTAGTACTAACAAAATGTAAAATCCTTTGTTTATAGTCCAAATAAACTGAATTTTTTTTAGCCTCATATATTTGCAGTGTTGTTCACATTAGGATCGTAGCTAAGAATTTAATATTGCCTCGAAAATTGCTTATATAAAAGATTTACATGAATGACATATGTACAGTAGTAATTTCAGCAAGGTAATATAAAAATGTTCATATACCCTGCGTATAACATGTAAATTGCTTTTTATTTTAGCCTATTGTTGTAGAGTCAAATTGTAATTTCATTAATATTCTAACATTTCAATTCTGATTATTTTGAGTTTGTTCAATTGAAAGATCCTGAGACATTAAGGTCATAATAAATATTAGGAATTATTGCCTTTATTTAGATCATAGAATGTGAATCACAAGATGTGGACCAGGATTTCCTCAAACTGAAGGTTGTTGAGGTACAGTTGCTATATTATTGCAAAATATGTTGGTAATGTTGCAACTTGAGAGGCTGCAATAGTACAATGTGTTAGTTGTTTTATACTATGTATCTGTCACTTAAACGTTGCTACAAGTGGCTGGTGTGGTAGTGTAGGAACACATCCTAATGTCGAGGCTGCAATAGTACAATGTGTTAGTTGTTTTATACTATGTATCTGTCACTTAAACGTTGCTACAAGTGGCTGGTGTGGTAGCGTAGGAACACATCCTAATGTCAAATATGTCAAGACTTAAAAATTAGGAAGTGGAAGACTTTCCTATAATTTTTGGTGTAGGGACTTCACATTCATTTTCATCTGTGCTTTTCTTATAACACATACATACAATTACACACTTGAGATTTGCTTTTTCTTGCAAAAATAAAGACGTAAGTCCATTTGTGAGCATATATCACAATTTTTTTTCCTCATACGGTCTAAAGATGGCACTAGGCCAAGATGGCCCGATGCAAAGCACGGCACACAACTGTGCTTGCTGGCCTAGCCCACTTTTTTTTGGGAGAAGCACACCATAGCCCTATCTGGGTGACCCTTTCGAATATCTCAGCATAGCACATAGCGAGTAGGCTCAGCTGTGGCCCAGGCCTAACCAAGCCTGATGTAGGCCCAGTCCACATCCAATTTTTAATCTTATCCTTCCCTTTTTACGTTTCATATTCCATGTATATGCTTTTACCATATAGAAACACATCATGTCAATTATGCCAAGACTCAATTTTTTGGATTTGGAATTCTTTTCTAAAATTGGATATGAGTGCAGGGACTCTACATTCACTTATCAATGTTTTCGTTTGTGCTTTTCACATACCTATACATATTATTGCACAAACACTATAGACTTGTTTTCTTTTTCTTGTTAATATGATCTCAAGCCTGCCCATTTGTGAGCATATATCACAATTATTATTTTCTTTACCTCTATCATTTACATTTTTTTCCATTTAATTTCCATGTATTTAAGGTGATTGGAATTGAAGTGTAAATCAGGGCATGAGGCAAAATGAAGGGTTAAAACGTACTTTCATGTCATGCGATGGTGTAATCATGCCGTCTATTTTCATCTATTGCTTTGATTTTATCCTCTATTATCTAGTCATTGATTTCCCTAGCATTAGTGGTGGGTATTACTGCATCTTTTAATTGTTGGTCATAATTTCTCTGTTTAACCTTGTTCCTCTGGTTACTATTCCTGTCCATTTTCGAACAAATATTCTTATAGTCCATCATTTCTCTACACATCTAATGTGTAATCATACTTAAGACCTATTAGAATTGTTATTGGTCATTCCTGAATCTTCTTAATATTGAGTGTTCCGTCAACTAGGATTATCATTATTATTTGTCGCTAGGAATATCCTGTTGGTTGGCCATTTCATTCACAATTATCTTTCTTGATATCAAATATAGACTGAATAGTGTTAATGACTTAGGGGTCGTTTGGTTGGCATGGGTAAACAGAATGGAATGAACAAAGGGAAAGAGAATGAAATGAAAATTCCTCAAATTTCCTGGGAATGAAGCCACCGATCCTACCACCACACAACAACCTATCTCTTCACTTCCTACCTTTTCCAACCACCATCGAGCCATCTCACCATGCGCCGCACCTCCCCCACCACCGCCGCGCCTCCCCAGGTCCTCGCCGCCCCTCCCCTCCTCCCGCAAAACTCTCCCCTTCCCTGAAAAACATCCCACAACCCCGTAAACCCTAGAAACCCCTCCCTATCCCTGTAAATCCGTCGCGAGTTGTGGGATGTTTTTGCGGGGGAGGGGAGAGTTTTGCGGCGAGGGTCGGGGGAGAGGAGGCGATGGTCAAGGGAGGGGTGGTGGTGGTCTGGTATGAAGGTGGGCTGGTTTTCCGGTGGTGTTGGTAGGTAGGAAGGTGGTGGTGTGACGGTGGCTAGGGAATGGGAATGGAAATACCTAGGGGGGGGTGGGAAATGAACTTGGAAGGATTTGGGGGAATGGAGGGGGTAAAGGGAATGGGAAAAATCAGCTCACAAACAGCAATAAAGGGAATCAAGGTGGTTGATTCCCTTTTCCTTTGATGAGTACCCCCAACCAAACGACCCCTTAATGTATTAATGAATATTGGTTTCTCTCACTATTGAGTTGGAGGTTAGTGTGAATTTGTTGACCAATTTGCCTTAGATATTGGGGATGTCATAGAGGACAAGTTAAACAGAAAGTAGAACCATGAAAGAAACATATTTATATTTATTTCATAGATTTATGTTTTCTAGTTTGTTGATCACTTTTCGATACATTAAAAAATTAGTGATCTTTATTTGGTAGGTATACCCCAACATGAGGGCTGCATTTGTAGGTCTTCTTAACAGACGTGGTTTGCGAGGACTGTATGCTGGTTTGTCACCTACACTAGTTGAAATAGTTCCTTATGCAGGCCTTCAATTTGGCAC
Source organism: Chenopodium album (assembly GCF_948465745.1). NCBI lineage: Eukaryota > Viridiplantae > Streptophyta > Magnoliopsida > Caryophyllales > Amaranthaceae > Chenopodium > Chenopodium album. Next base: position 53,194,664 of record NC_137845.1, on the reverse strand, counting down.
TTATGACACTTTCAAGCGTTGGACTACGGTATGAGTTTTTTTGCTATTTGCTTGTTTTTTCAACTCTTCAAATTGTCATATATAACCTGCTTGATGCTTTGGATGAACTGTATGATGTATTATTGGATAATGTAGTCATCATTTCTAACTGCCACAGAGCTTAGATATGTTTAAAATACTGAGTCAATTCTAGATTTCACTTAATGTGATTATCACTTGTGTGATTCCAGTTTGAATATAATATTTTTCAATTATTTTACTCCCTCTGTCCCCAAAACTTCGACCCTTTTGGCCTAATTTTAGTCCCAAAATGATCGACCCATTTGCATTAGAATACCCACCAATTTACAACAATATTTGTGCAAAAATTAGCTTCCCCATATAAAATTTTGTTTTTTCATGTATTTTTAATACTTTCTCTCTTTACTCTTTTACAAACCCCATGTAAATTTATCTTTCCAACATGTTTTTAATTCTTTTTATTTAATTTTCTTAATAACCGCAAAATCAACCCAAAAGGGTCAAAGTTTTGGAGACGGAGGGAGTAGCCAATGTTGAGATTTACCATCATCTTCATCAGTAATTTTTGCTCCCAATTTCCCATAATGAAAAGTATGTTCCTTGCCAATTTTACGAAACTGAACTGACTAAATAGGTTCCTAAGATCTTTGAAGAAAAGTCGTCTCTTTTGTAAGTTTCTTAAATTTTTGATGTATTGCTGTCTACTCTATTAGTTACAGGAGAACTGTTAGGTCAAAAATGTCTTTCTAGAAACATCATATTACTCCCCTTTGCCCATAAAATAGGGTATTGCTTGACTTCAGATTTTGAGTGCAACCTATGATTTTTTGTTGAAGTTATATACAAGCTAGGAAAAGAAATCTTACCATGGCTATTTGAATGGATATAATTTTTGTTGTCAAGAGTATCATCTCTCATTTTTATGTTTCATGGACTAATCTCGTGTAGGCCTGGAACCAAGTAAGATATTCTGGAGGACACGCCAGCAGCGACGATACCCTTTCAAGCTTCCAGCTTTTCCTTTGTGGATTAGCAGCTGGTACATGTGCTAAGGCTGTCTGCCACCCATTGGATGTCATCAAAAAGAGATTCCAGGTAAAACATTTGGCTTTATAACATTAAATTGTTGTAATATGAATTTGTGAAGGGCAGAATTATTACACTCCCAACTTCTTATACGGCGATCATTTTTTTGTTTTCTGTGAATAAGGATGACTTCTACTCAGTTCGTTTTGTTTTCTTTGAACTGTAACTTTTTTTATGGGAGCAGTTCGATGCTGACCTTTGATATCCAATTCACAGATCTATATTCTATATCTACCTGTTGAGTTTTCATTATTATTTTGCAAAGTTAGTGTTCTCATTGTTTAGAACATGAGAACTGAGATGACGCAGTCATTTCTCAGCTGAGTGATCTTTTTAAATAGATATTTTCTTTTCTTTTATAGTTGCCTCTTCGTTAGGAATAATACTATGGGGAAAATGGGCCATAAGGCCCTTAACTTAAAGGCACCCATTTATATATAGCTCACTAGAATTAGCTCAGGTTACCTATTATAGGGCCTGCTGCTGTATTGTTAAAATATAAGCCTTTTTTGTTTTCTTCATTGTCCTGTAGTTTTGAATTACTCTGCCTTCTGACTGTGCTGTTATTGAAGTGGTTGCTCTTCAATGTCTAAAATACTTCATAAATGTTTAGGGATTGGTTTAAGTAATTTGATTGAATGTGGCAGTAAAGGCACCTCGGCTTCTCTAATAGTGGGACTTCCACAAATGTTATTACTGGGGTGCGTCATGGTGGTCACATCCTATTCCTAAATTCAGCCACAAACACAGCCTTTTTCTCATCCAGTATTCAGATGGAAATAATACTCATATAGTCATATTATAGATATTTCAACATAATGAAACTACTTTGATTATGATCTTTTGTGGACTGTTAATGTGTAGGTTGAAGGATTGCAACGAGATGTACGATATGGAGCTAGAGTTGAGCAAGGTGCCTACAAGAGCATGTATGATGCCCTCATGCGAATCTTGCAAGCCGAAGGCTGGGGTGGTCTATACAAAGGCATTGTACCCTCCATTGTGAAAGCAGCACCTGCTGGTGCTGTTACTTTTGTGGCCTACGAATATTCATCTGAGTGGTTGGAGTCCATATTAACAGACAACTAATCAATTTTATTCACTTTACTTTAATCCATTGAGGTCTTTTGATTTTTTTTTCTTCTTACCTTTCAACCTATAATTTTGTTTTTATTTTTTTCATGTATACAAGGAAGGCTGGTGTGTTGTCGAAGTGCACACAAAATTAAACCTTATCACCTTAACAAATAGCTAGGGCAAGTAAGAGTCGATCCCACGAGGAAAGTACGTCTAAAGTAACAAGTCACCAGATCCAAGTTCCACAAGAGTAACACGATTTGGAGGGGTGTTGATATGAGAAATCTAATCTAAAATAACTAAAGATATAATAATAAAAGGAGTTATAATTAAAGAACAAACAATCAATGGAGAAAACACTCAGTAGATAATCAGATTCCAGCCATGGAACTTTGTAAAATCATCGACACATTAATTAACCCTTTAGGAACAACTTGAGTTATGGAACAAGTTCCTCTGTTTCCCCTTATTAATGGTTAGATTCGATACGACTTTCACTAACCCTAACCAACAAATAACCCCTATACTACGAGCAAGGAATTTAACGTGTTGACAGCAGTAGAAACTAGGAAAACATCAAGCCAAGACAACCACAACACTCCGGAACTTACGTGATTTGGCCTCGATCAAGAATTACTTTTCAATTAATAGAGTGGAACGTCCTCCTCTATAATTGTCTGCTACTTTATTAACATTCCCAAGCAATTACGGACTTAGTAGTATTAATTAGCAATAGAAATCAGACTCGAACAAATAGTTGCGCACCTACTTATAAGAAATCATCATTCATGTGAACAAAACAGTAATTCAAGAATATTCCAAAACATTAATTAATTATCATTAAAACCAAAATAAATTGTCTCAATTACTGATTACATGGCCTCCTCTAACTACTACCGAGCATAAAGAACTACTCACTCATGTTACAGAACAATGAAGAAGGGTTTTTGGAGAAAAACATGTCGAGTTCCTCTAGGTGGTTTCTTCTACGTGAACACAAGGGAGATATGAATGAATAATGGATGGTTACTGGACGACTAACTCTGGGGTTTTTATAGAATTATGATAGAATTATTCCCCAAGAGAAATCCCTAAAAATATGAAAGATAAATCCAAGATAAGGAAAGTAGTTAGATAGAATCTGTGAAATTCTATCTTTTGCCAAATCTTTTCCTAAATGATAAGATCTTCTTGTTATCAAATATATCTTCCTTCCAGCTGTAAATATTCAAGAATTATCCTCCAAGTAACCAAATATCACGCTGCAATGAATCTGGACATTTCTCGGACTGCCAGTAAGTTCCTTTGCGTCAGCGTCAGTCTTCTAGTTCCTCCGAAGGAACTCAGCATATGTTCATTCGCATTTGACATTGGCTCTTTTATTCTGTTCATCTTTTTATCATCCAAAATGGCTCAATAACCTATCAAAACACACAATGAGGAAATAAATCACAAAATACCAAAAACTTAGATAAAAGCACAAAAATGCTAGAGGAACTAACCTAAAATCTAGGGAACATGACCATAAAATGGTGTCACAAATGACACTCATCAAAGGCCCTGAAAAAGATGTAAGGGTCTATTTTTCACAGCATTTACCAATTCTTTTGTCATAGGCACCCCACAATTTGGGATTTTAATCCTATGCAAAGTGAAATCATGCAATGCTCGAAGGTAGTGTTATATGGCTTCTACATGTAAGGCGGCATTTGCATAGATGACAATGCCTGTATGTGTGGAAGCCATGTGATACTATGTTGTGGGACTGCAAGGGTTCTCACTGCTGCAGAAGAATGTAATCCTGTCATATATGGTGGGTAGTACGTGTAAAAGAGAACATATAAAGAGGGGACAGATTTTAACAAGCTTAGCTTGGAGCCTCTTTTGACTGATTGATTTTTGTACAATTGGCGCGGCTATTACTATTGGTGATGTATAATGTTAATCTTGATTGATGAATACATGTAAACATCTATTGTTTTTCATGGCTGCAACAGAATTATAGTTTATTTGTTGATACTTTATCTAATGTGCCCACTAATTTTAATTCTGGATTTTGTATCTAAATCTTGACTTAATAGTCTTGCGATTTTAAAATACATAGGGAAATATATTATGGCAATCGTGAATAGAGAATAGAACGTTGTGTCTTACGGTGTGCCGAAATCATTTTTCAATATATGGTGATGTTGCCGATGTGGTAGTGGACTAGTGGTTAATGGTATTTTTTTTTTTTATTTATTTATTTATTTTTTTTTATTATTTTTTTTTTTTGACAAATTAGTGGTTAATGGTTGAAATGTCTTGTTTGTGTTTTGAGGACTTTATTGTACACATTTCTGATTTCTATTATGCTTAAATCAAGCTTAGTTTAATATTAAGCATAATATCTAAGCATAACACTTTTACATAGTTTAATATCTAACATGATTTATATTCGTGTTAGATATTAAATTGGGAGATACATGATGTTATGCTTAAATCATGTTAGATATTAAACATAATACATAGATATTCGTGTTAGACTGTTATGCTTAAATCAAGCTTAGTTTAATATTAAGCATAATAGTCTTCTAGTTTAAGCTTCTAGTTTAATACACCTCTTAACCCCAGTGGCCAGCTTGATTTAAGCATAATAGTCTTCTAGTTTAAGCCTAAATTATTGAGTTTTTTTTTTTTTTTTTTTTTTTTTTTTTTTTTTTTTTTTTTATGTTGATGAATTTAGTTGTCACATTATCGGTTCAATTCTTATTTCATACTATCAAGTATCAGTACAACTATGTAAAAGTGTTACAAAATTGTACTTAAAAAATTTACTCAACGATCAATATAAAGTGACAAAGTAGATGTTTTTAAGATAAAAATTGTGTACTTAGGGCCTGTTCACATTTACTTAATTTCAGTTCAGTTCAACTCCAATCAGATTAGTTCAGTTCAGCTCCTAATTTCCATCTCTCATAAAATATTCATTTCAGCTATGTTCAGTTCAGTAAAGTTCAGCTCCAATCAGTTCAGTTCAACTCAGTTTAATAAATGTAAACAGGCTCTTAATCTGTATTTATCTACAATTTTAATCATGTCTCTAATCATCAATTCTTCACCATAGGTGATAGAAGAAAAAATTTCAAATATTCAATAATATCAATATTATTATGCATTATTATTCCAATTATGAGGTATGAATAATGCCTTACTAGTCGTGCCGTACTTAAAACCGTACTTATAAAACTATAAAAGTACAATTGGGGGAAGTTGACTTGCGGAAATAATGACTCGGTTTGAACTTTGAAGGAATCGACTCTTCATGCTTGACTTGCGCACAATGACACATGCTGCTAAGTCAACTTCAGAGAGATTTTACAAAAATAGTCAATCAAATAAGTTATACTTCGTATGAGATTGAATGAAGGAGTTATTCTAACTTCAGAGTAATACTAAGCTAAGCTAGCTAGTGTTTACATTTATAACATTCGTTTGCATATTTTTGTTAATAAGACATGAAAATAAGGGGTCAAAATAGGATTGAAATCTCGTTTAACCAACCAATATCTCTATCATATAAGTCAAGGACACTTAGGACAGTAAACAAAAGAAGTTTAACAGGGATTATTATACATGCATATTTCACCATTCAATCAATATAGTGCGACTTTATAGTGCGACTTTAGATGAAGTTTTAAATTTCCTATCCTATACTACACATAATTAAATTCAGGTATTAGCATATGATTTCATAGATGAATTGAAAAAATTAAATCTTGTAAAGAATCCCACTTGCACTAGTTTACTAACATGCTCACCTTCATGATGAACTAATATTTAATCGGGTAATTGCATGAACAAGTGCGCAATTCTTTAAAGACTAATTCAAAAATTCAAACTTAAGCATGATTTGGAACATAGAATTCTGATTAAACTTATACTATCTTGAATTAATGACTCGAGTAGTTGCATCCGTACATGAAGTTTGTACTTGGGTACTTGTCTTTTGGTACAGATTTTTTCTATTAGAAAATTTTGAATTTTTCCTCTCTTGTGGGAAAAAAAAATAGAAATTTATATTGTTTATGTATAGGGTGGCTTTCAAGGCTCTTGGACTAGCAATCATGACATCACACTTTTGGTCATTAAAACAGAATGATAAACCTATTTGTGAATTTAATTTGATTTTGGTAAGAAGAATGAGACTACTACATCAAAACCTACATATGAATTTAAATTGATTTTGGTAAGAAGAATGAGACTACTACATCAAAACCTACATATGAATTTAAATTGATTTTGGTAAGAAGAATGATCCTATTACATCTATCGGAACCTCTACAAATATCGTTTATCTCTAAAAACCGTAGGGAACAACAAAATCATAACCTCAAGGTCATAATACTGTTAGTGAGTGATGAGCGATGATTAAATCTGCCAAAAATTAATTTGTTTCATATATATAGTTGATGGTAATATTGTCAAGTGTTGTATAATCGGCACATTTCTTTAGACACGTTTGTCAAGACATGATTTCTTCATACAGTAGTATCTCCCATTATCAATATGAAAAATTATTAAAATTTTATACATTGAGAAGAATTTACTATGATCACACATGAGTATGAGTATATTTAAATAAGTCACAAAAGAAAGTTAAAGTAATTTATATGAATAGTGTCCAAAATTAAAACATGTCAACTACTCCGTAATATAAATAAACAGGAAAAGTATCTATTTACCACCTTCATTATCCTTCAAAGAGAAAAAAAAAAAAAATGCAACCTTCATGCCTTAATGTTTTGTATCCAGCCATTAACTACAGATGGTAATTAAGAGTATGAATGTATCATCCCTCCAATTAATTAATAAATGGTCTTATTTAAAGAAAAATTATTCCTGTGTCTTAGGAAAGAGAGGTGGGATTATGGGAGGATATCGATGACAATACAATACGGAGAATTTTTTATATATAAACAGTAGCTATTGTATAAATAAATACTTTGTATATTAGTATGTGTATAGGTCTACCGACTTAAGTGTACATTTTATGTGTCCTAAACTTAAGGGATACCATTAGTGCTCATATATGATTGATTTTTTATTCTATCTAAATTTTCATAAACCTCGCGTAGTCACATATGCTATAACACAAATAAAAAGTAGAAAGCGTACTCAACAAAAAGGAACGGATGCAATATATGATGAGATTATTCCTTATATTATACAGATGCACTATATTATATATGAAAGTACTTTTGAAGATATAAATCTCAATTATTTCAATAAAAAGATTATAGGTTTTATTCAAAGTATACTTTAATTACTAATTAATAATTTTAATACTTTATTAATATGAATACCCAGACAAGTAACAACTGAGGATTTTATAAATTAATAGCGTTTCTTCTCTCTCCTAGATACGTTGATGTCATAGTGTGCTGGACTAATAATACACGTACATCTCCAATTCGATCTTATCTCAAATGAAAATAATAGAGATTGAATTATAGGTAAAGTATCCTACCTAAATCATGCATCAATGGAGAATTTAGGTCATGAGTCTCTCCTAGGTCATATACATTATCTCTGATATAAAATAAATTAAAGTCCTAATTGAGGTGAAATTACAATAACAACTTGTTGTAAGATATAAACGAGTGTTAAGTTGTTCTTATTGTTAGTAATGGGGATTGATTTACAATTTTACATTATACTTTTATAAGTAGAGACTTGTGTTAATGTTCATAGTAATATTTTCAAGATAAATTTCTATGAACAAAGACTTGACCTTCTCATTTCAAAATTTAAGGACCCAGTATATAAATTCATTATGATGGCAATTATCAAGTATGGCCTATTTTATGCCAACAATAAAACTTATAGAAGTTATTTAATAAAATAAGAAAAACTTTTTTATACACCCGGTTACACTAATATTAGTGTACATCGAGAAGTATGAGGGTAACTTTTAGCTAATTTTAGGGTAACTTTTTGTCTTTTTATATGTTACTTTAAACATAATACAATTTTTATATAAATAGACAACAAGAAAAGTTTTATAAAGGTAATTTAATTACATTCAATCACTAATAATTGATTTTTAGTCATTTAAAATGTGATTCTTTATTAATAAAGCGTAGATAATTTTTATTTGTTTTGGGTTACTTTTATGCATATTGGGGGTAACTTTTATTCATTTCAGGGGTAACTTTTGATCACTTTAGGCTATCTTTATAATGAATGTACAATAATTATTATACACCCGATTTTTTTAAAAGTTCGTGATAAGGTATAATGTAATACAAAGTATGTCAATAATGTCACTCTTTAGATAGAAAACTTGTCCCGATTTTACAACATTTTTTGTGGATCACAAATTCACAATTATTTACTACTCCGTAATAGGAGTCTATACTCTATACATCATAGCAAAAGTTTACTATATATATATATAAAGCTAAACTTTTAGCCAGACCACGAGGTAGCAACACTTGGCATTTCAACTTTTCGCCAAGTGTCGCACCACGTTGGATATATTTAAATAGACTTTATAAGATAAAAAAGTTAGTTTAGAATTCTATTTGGATAGAATTTTAGGATAAAATTGTTAGTTTAGAGTTTTATTTTCGATAAAATACCAATATTTCAGATGTACAAATCAATTATAATTTTATTCAAAAAAATTATTAGATTATAATTCTAAAAATTTATCATATAAATTTATTTTTAATATCATAATATTTTTTGGAGCGAAAGAAGTTATTCAAAGCATAAAACATACATTTATAATATATACCAACCGGTTAAATAATATACTTTACAATCTAATAGAATTTTATTATTATGTAGACCTGTCAATTATGGTCGGGTCATGAGTCATCTCGAATTGGGTCACTTCAGGTTACGAGTCAAGAAATGTTCAACCCTTGCCCAAAGTTTTGGGTTCGGGTCAATCCAACGGGTTTTGAACATTTATTTTATTTTGAACATTTACATAAATGTTCAAAACCCGTTGGGTTGACCCGAACCCAAAATTTTGGGTAAGGGTTGAACATTTCTTGACTCGTAACCTGAAGTGACCCAATTCGAGATGACTCATGATCCGACCCTAATTGACAGGTTTACGTAGTAATAAAATTCTATTAGATTGTGAAGTATATTATTTTAACCGATTGGTATATATTATAAATGGATGTTTTACGCTTTAAACTATTTCCTTCGCTCCAAAAAATATTATGATATAATAAATAAATTATATGATAATTTTTTAGGATTACAATCTAATAATTTTTTTGAATAAAATTATAATTCATTTTGTACATTTGAAATATTGGTATTTATCAAAAATAAAACTCTAAACTAACATAATTTCCTATCCAAATAGAATTCTAAACTAACTTTTTTAATTTTATGAAGTCTATTTAAATCTATCCAACGTGGCGCGACACTTGGCGAAAAGTTGGAACGCCAAGTGTTGTCGCCTCGTGACCTGGCTAAAAGTTTAGCTTTAATATATATACTAGCTTTGTGCCCCGTGCAATGCCCGGATTGTCTATTAATTCTCAAGATAAATTTTTATCTCTGTGTCAAATTTTAAAATATATCATTGACACAAAATTAGTTAGCAATTGATGTGCTTTTATGATGATTTTCTATTTAGTAGGCATGTAATGACATAAAAATAAAATTAAAAAAATATTAGCAAAAAATAAATTAAATAAAGGTTGAATATTTCTTGACTCATAATCTGAAATGACTCGATCTGAGATGACTCATAACCCGACCCTAATTGACAGGTCTACATAGTAATAAAATTATACTAGACTGTGAAGTATATTATTTTAACTGATTAGTATATATATTACAAATGGATGTTTTACGTTTTGAACTAATTCGTTCGCTCCAAAAAATATTATGATATAAAAAAAATTTATATGATAATTTTTTAGAATTATAATCTAAATTTTTTTTTTTAGAATAAAATTATAATTTAATTTGTACATTTGAAATATTGGTATTTTATCGAAATAAAACTTTAAACTAACAACTTTATCTTGAAATTCTATCAAAATAGAATTTTAAACTAATTTTTTTTTTATCATATGAAGCTTATTTATATTTATCCAACGTGGCACGACACTTGGCGAAAAGTTGAAACGCCAAATGTCGATGCCTCGTGACCTGGCTAAAAGTTTAGCTTTATATATATATGGGTTAAAATCCCGTGCAATACACGATTGTTAAATATTTTTTACAATAATATTACAAATTATAAAGGATATATAAGATATGCAGAAATATTTCATTTAGGTATATATGGAATATGATTGTCAAATTAGAAAGAAAATATTATAAGGTATAAATAGTTTTACTTTAAATATATATATATATATATATATATATATATATATATATATATATATATATATATATATAATATAATGACAATTCGATTCATTTTATTCTTTTGATTCATTATTGTGCCTAATTTTAGGTGATAAATTGTATGATTAAAAAAAGAAAAAGAGACAATGCATGAAGTACTCACTAGTGAAAGTGTGATAACTTTTAAATTGAAAGAGAAATGATACATGACCAAAACTTTTTCATACTAAAAATGGAGACAATTTTTCTCAAAATAAAATCCAAGGATGACTTTTGTTTGGAGTATTAACTCATAAGAATACTCTACAAATTATCCTTTTAATTCGTTTAGAACACATTGGTTGCCAATATATGAAATGCTACCCAAAAAAAAAATAAAAAAAGAAATGCTACCAAAAATGAAATAAAATATTACGTAATTAAGTATTAAAGAGTCAATTTTCTTCCATCCCTAGCTTCCCACTAGAAGTCGCTAATGAATCGGATTCAAACACAATACAATCCTTTGATGAGCCTTATTCTTCTCAATAATACTTGACGGAGTAAGTTTTAATAGATTACAATGTTTTCCATGGAGCCGAGGATAGTGACCAGCGACGACGTGGTGCATTATTTAGTTGCTGTCCAAAGCCATGTAGTGTAGCATTTGGTAGTAGTCTACGGAGCCCGGCCGAGGAACGTGGTGCATTATATAGTTGCTGTCCAGAGACACTACGTAGTGTAGCATTTGGTAGTAGTCTACGGAGCCCGGCCGAGGGATGTGGTGCATTATATAGTTGCTGTCCATAGACACTACGACGTAGTGTAGCATTTGGTAGTTGTCTACCGAGGCCGGCCGCAGGTTTGTTATAGCAAATACACCACAGTTGTCCACAACTACAGTAACGAAAAGAAGTTCCACACCTATAATCAAAATTCACAAATAGACAACAAAAGAATACGTTAAGAGATCATTTGCCCTTTTAACTTTGTGCCCAATTGTCAACAAAATCATAAACAAAACAACAAACTTTTAAATAAATCGGATGTATAATAAATATTGAACATCCGTTATAAAGTTACCCCTAAAATGAGCAAAAGTTATCCTGACATAAACAAAAGTTACAAGTATGTTTTATTGATAAAAGTTATCCAAAAAATTGTAAAAATAACCCTAAATTTGATAAAAAGTGACCCTCGATATATAGTAAATTATTGTACACCAGATGAATATTATTGTACACCAGATGAATACATAAGTCATTCTTATGAATTTGAGGATATAAAAAATTTGGTTGCTATTGGATCATTTGTTAAGAAAGAATCTCTGCTTGTTAATGAAACAGTTCCACAACAAATAGTAAAATCGATGTATTGCACACTTGTAAAGAACGATCACTATATGCGATTGGAGATGACCTAAATTTGGAACATGATTGAGCTCTATACATACATACTTTATAAAGCACATTCGTTGTATATATGAATTTTAGTATTATAAAGGACATATATCGTCTTATATGTATGAAGTATATATTATCCATGATTTTCAATGCATACTATCACAATTTATGAAAAGGAAATTTTTTGTGAATAAATCAACAACTTTTTCATTATTATAGGCTCTACAATTGAATAAAGTTGTTGGTTTATTTACAAATATTAGTATTCTCAATAAACTCATTAAAGTGCGAATCAATAAACTTATTAAGGTGCGAATCAATAACCCTAAAATATTAGTATTCTCAATAAACTCATTAAGGTGCAAATCAATTACCTGCAACGCATAATATTGCAACCCATTATCTTCTCCACATATATTTTACACGCGGGACACCTTTTCCAATTTTTATCCTTAGCTAGATTCATCAACATCCTACCCTCCGTCTCTCGTTCATCCTTATTCAAAGTTTGCAACTTAGCACACTCGATCCCTTCATGCCATCCAACCCTACATTGAGCACAAAACAATCGATAGCAACTAGGGCATTCCGATCTAGTCACCTTCTCACTCCCATCATCAATCAACAATGCGGAACAATCCTTAAATGGGCAATAATACTTTTGCGAGACAACTATTGTCGACTCACACAAAAGTTTACCCCACTTAAAAAAAGTCTCAATTGTTAAAATCTCCCTACAATGCTCCGGATCTAAATATCCAGAGCATTTAGGGACGGGGCAATTGATTTGAGAAATACCGCCTTCGAGCTTGGAATCAACATAATTTCTCATACAATCAACACAATAGTAATGAGAACATCCCTTAATCCAAAACGACTCTTGTTGAGGTTTTGAGTCCGCACATATGTCACAAACAAACGTTACTTCCTTTATCTCATAATTTTTAGCGCAAATTTCATCATTCTTTTCCTTAGACTTCGATGATTCGCCTACTTCAACAATCGTAGGGCAGCTAAAATGCAATTTCCTTTTCTTTGTAGACGAGCACGGCGACAACGACGATGACGATGGGCTAGAGGAAGGTCTAGGTGTAACGTTAATGATAGTAACGTCATCGTCGTATTCGTCGCCATCAACCTTCACAATTGAAATGTTTTTGCGGAAATTTGTGGATTCAAAATACTTGCTCTCTTGTTTAGGTTCTATTATCTTCTGCTTTCCCTTGGACTTAGACATAGAATTTGTCACCTCCTTCACAAAAATACAATCATCATCTTCTTTGAGGTCATGAATTACAATACTATTTCTAGTACTGCTACAATGATGCGCCATTCTTTGAGTATTATTGAAGGTAGGAGAAAAAAATTGAAGGTTATGGTTTTAAAGATTTTGGGGGATCGTTATTTTTTTTTTATTTTTTTTTTTTTGGGAATTAGGGTTTTGAAGCTTTTGGGGAATCTAATATATATACATAAATGGGAGTTGTTCCCCGAGTTTTTAGAGAGCCACGTAAGATTTAATTTTCTTAGCGCGCCATATAGGATTATAAATTTAAGTTGTATCCAGTGAAATAAGAGATTATTAATTTCTTTTACAATTAAATAATTCAAATACCACGTAAGCAAAATTGACGAATGAGATTTTAAAGTTTAAATTAATTAAATACAAAATATTATCTTTTGATCTAATATTTTAAAACTAATATAATAACAATTTTAATCACATAAATATGAAAAATATTTTTTAAAAAAAAGACTAACAAACCGTGCATCGCATAGGCTTCATCTAGTGGTTTTTAATTTGAACTAGTTTTTGGCCCGGGCTATGCCCCGGGTCAATATATGTATATTATAAATGAGGTTTTATAATAAAAATTATGTGATAAAATTAAAATATTAAATTAGTTACATTTGTTGTAAATAAAGGAGTAGTCTAGTACAAATAATATAAAAATATTTAAGTAAGATCAAGTAGATCATAATCTCACAAACAATGGAATAATATCGGTGTGTCGTGATGAAAATCACTAACTTGAAAATGAATTTTCGGCGCAACCAATGTGCTTAATTGTATTTACCGGCACATTCCTTAAGGTTAACACATCACTTCCCCACAAAGACACTTTTGGGTGGATGATTTGAGTCAAGTAACCTATGCCCAATAGAGAATGTGTTTAGACTATTGTGCTTGATGTATTTTTCAAGTATAAAAATCAAAATAAAGGCTTCTTTAGAGAAACATGAAAAAATAAAGGGGAGGTGAATAATCACATTAAACATCCTCTTAAATGGAAGGTTATGAGAGTTACTTATCGAGAGAATAATGGTGGTTATTAATCACCTTAAACATCCTCTTAAATTGAGGGTTATAAGACTTAAGGGAATCCAAAGACCAAACCGTTGGAGTTCAACTATGACATGGCGCCACATCATCTACCTAGTCACGATGACACATGGCAGGCTCATGGCTTCCCATTGAGTTTTAATATATATATATATATATATAGATTTGAAATAACTTTTTTTTTTGTTGGGGAATGGAAGACTTTTTTGTAAATTACAAATAAGTTAGTAATAGTAATAAAAACCCTAGCCGTCTCTTCTTCTTTCTCTTCCCCTTTTTTATCTTTAGGGTTCATATACCCGCTAAAGCCCACAAATTGTGATTATCCTAGAATTAGATCTTAATAGATAGTTAATACGAGTAAATCATTTTTAACATTTTCTATTTACAACTAAAATAAATTCTATAATTTTAGATTTAATAAGTAAAAATCTATAACTAATTAAAGAAAAAACCGCTTACATCACCTGTGTACACATGTCATTTTATCACTAAAAAATTTCCCTCCAATTTGCTTATGATATCATCATTTTTTTTTCCTATTTTTGTCCTTCGAAATTCAAAATTGGAAAAAATAATTCTTAAAAATAAATAAAAGTGTGAATATCAATTAATCAAAAACATATTAATGATTTTTCTCTTTTCAAAAACCCTCATTTTGTGATTAATTATTTTACACTCTCTTATTGATTTTTTTTTTATTCTAATTAAATCATGCATCGCACGAGTACTAATGTAGTCAAGTGAAAATAATAACACACTTTAACCATTTAACGCATGTACTGTGTCATATTGGGTGCACTAGAGGATTTGTCGGAGACCACACTAGTTTGGTTTTAATTTAATGTTGTACATTTTTCTGTTGCAAGTTGGTTTTTTAACCCCTTGCTTATAGTTAGGCCCTATTCACTTCACCTAAAAAAATATTCAATAAAAATAAGTTCAGTTTAGTAAAAATTGTTTCATTTCAATAAAAATCAGTAATTTTAAAGAAAAATAATAATAGAAATTTAGCAAAAAGAATTTCAATTCAGCAAAAATAAATTCAATTCAGTAAAACTAATTTCAGTTCAGTAAAAATAATTTTAGTTCAGCAAAAATAATTTCATTCAGTAAAATAATTTCAATTCAGTAAAAATAATTTCTATTCAACAAAAATAATTTCAATTCAGTAAAAATAAATTCAATTCAACATAAATAAGATGAAGTGAACAAAGCCTTAGGGCATATTCACATTTACTGAACTGAGCTGAACTGAACTAAACTGATTGGAGCTGAACTGAATAGAGTTGAAATGAATATTTATGAGAAAAGAAAATTAGGAGCTGAACTGAATTGAAATTAAGCTGAAGTGAACAAGCCCTTACTCGCTCTGTCTATTAAAGATTGCTTCATGATCTTCTCACAAACAGTATTGATCAAATAGTTAAATTTGTTTTCTTAGCATGTAGTATGTACCCCTAAGGCCCTGTTCACTTCACCTTAACAAAAATAAGATTCAGTAAAAAAAATAATTCCAGTTTAGTAAAAATAATTTTGGTTTAGTAAAAATTAGTTCAGCAAAAGTAATTTCAGTTCAGTAAAATTAATTTTAGTTCAGTAAAAATAATTTAAGTTCATAATTTCTGTTCGGCAAAAATAAGGTAAAGTGAACGGGGCTTAAGTGATAGGGTAATTAATTGGGTGATTAAAGCTCTGTTCACTTCACCTTAAAAATATAATATTAAGTAAAAATAATTTCAGTTCAGCAAAAATAAGTTCAGTTCAGTAAAATTAATTTCAGTTCAATAAAAATAATTTTAGTTCAGTAAAAATAAGTTCAGTTTAGTAAAATTCAGTTTTCTTAAAGAAGAATTATAATAGAAAATCAGTAAAAGTCATTTCAATTCAGCAAAAATAATTTCAGTTCAGTAAAATTAATTTAAGTTCAGTAAAAGTAATTTAAGTTCAGCAAATATAATTTTTTTCAGTAAAAATAATTTTAGTTCAGCAAAAATAGGGTGAAGTGAACGACCTAAATAGAGTAGAAAAATTGTAGGAATGGGAGCACTATATATTGGGAGAAATGAGAGTATCTTGCTGAAAGATATTCATTAGAAGATATTGATTGTATTTGCCTATATATCTGTCAAAGTTGACATAACGATAGATCTCCAGATTCCTTAATCTTCTCTTTCCTATATGATCACATGTTATTGGGATTATATTAGTTGGTGCACCGTTGATTCATGATTTCTTCTCCCTACTTCACCAAATCTTCTATACATATACTAAAATAACAACAGCTGACATCATCACTTTTTAAAATTGTACACATATTAAGCTGTTGTTAAAATTTTTCCCGCCTAAATCAATTGCTAACATTTTTTTTTTAACCTTAAATTATTATAATATTTCTTTTTTTGGATACAATTACTCCATATTTTATATTATGAGTTTATAAGTGACTATTTGGCTTCAAAATATAATTACTCCCATTAAAGAGTACTCCGTATTACATAATTTGCTTAAATTTTTATTGTTCATCAAAATTAATTAAATCTAAATATCATTGCAATTAATAATTATGTTTCTATAATTTATCTCATATGAGAGACATATATAAAATAAATTTATTTCGAAGAATTTTTTTATGCCTTGCATCGCACGGGGCTTATCTAGTAATAATTATTTGCTCTCCCTTAATTGCTCAACTAATTTCCTTAAATTTTTTCTAATCATATTGACCTTGTCCAGTTTGGAAGACATACCCAAGAGCGGGTGATGAGAATTGATCCAATGACCACCTAGAATCGAGAGAAAAGTTTTAACCACTAGAGTTATTCCTTACTCTCTCTAACTATCACTTTTATTGAGTATTGACACGGAGTAATAATGAAACAAAGTAGTACTCCGTAGTATGTACTCGTGAGTCTTCAACCATCGTACAAAATAAACAACAACAGTGATGATGATTTAGTAAATCTTGAAAAGTTCTATAAAATTCAAAGAATTATGATGATACTCACGAGTATCATCATAATACTTTATTGAAGCATAAGGTATCATCATAATACTTTATTGAAGCATAAGGTATTGTTAGTAGTGAACTAGTGATTAGAGTTTGGACTAGTTACAACCTTCCCCACCAAAAGACATTGTACTCTTTGATGTACCACCAAATTTTGACTATCTTCCACCACACCACCCACTACTTTATTTGCCCATATATTTTCACTTTCTTTATTTAAATAAAAATTTAGTAATAAAGTTTTCTAGTATGAGTAGTTTGAGTCTCTTTTAATTGTCACTTTCTCACTAAATTTACGACCAACCTCCCCTCAATAACAACTGAAAATAGTATTATAATTTTCTATTTGAGTGAGGTTTGTACCTAAGAAAGGTCGTTTATAAGTACGGCACTATCTTTTGAGTTTTGAGAGAATTGAAAGAATAATTATCAACCCCACCCCCCATAATATTCTTTTTTATTGGGCAAAATTTCAACTATTTGATAAGAACATCAAATATATTTTATTCCTTAATTAACATGACTACATGAGTGATGATACTATTCCTATTCATTTTAATTTGACTACTATTGTACGGCATATATCGATTAAAAGATATTGGTAGAAGAATAATCTCGATTGTGGCCGGTCTTACATAATTTAGGCCCCGTTCTTTAGAGCTGTTCTGCTCTGCTCTGTTAAAATCTGCTCTGCTCTGCTCTGCCCTGTCCTACTCTGCTTAAAAATAATACTTAAAATTGAATTCTCATAATAATAATTAATAATAATAAATAATTAATATTTAACAATAATAATATTAAAAATTAATATTTAATAATAATTATTATAAATATTAAATAATTAATATTTAATAATAATATTATTAAAAATTAATATTTAATAATAATAATAATAAATAATTAATATTTAATAATAATAATAATAATATTAAAAATTAATATTTAATAATAATAATAATAAATAATAAATATTTAATAATTATAATAATAATTAATATTGAATTATAATAATAATAATAACAATAATTAATAATTAATAATTATAATATTAATAATAATAATAATAATAATTAATATTTAATAATAATAATAGTAATAATACTTATTACTAATAATAATTATAATAATAATTGATTTTTTATAATAAAAATTAATATTTAAAAATAATAACTAATATTTAAAGATAATACTAATTATTAATTTTTAATAATAATAATAATAATAATAATTAAATAATATTTAATAATAATTATTATAATAATAATAATAATAATTTATATTTAATGATTATAATAATAATGCGATAATATTAATAAAAGTAGTAGTAGTAGTAGTAGTAGTAGTAGTAGTAATGATGATGATGATAATACAGCGGTAGCAGTAGCAGTAGCAGTAGTAGTAGTAGTAGTAGTAGTAGTAATAATAGTAATAATAATAATAATAATAATAATAATAATAATAATAATAATAATAATAATAATAATAATAATAATAATAATAATAATAATAATAATAATAATGAAATTAGCTCTACTCGGCTCAGCTCTGCTCTGCTTCAATCTGTCCTGCTTTGCTGAAATCTGCTCTGCTCTGCTAACTCCTGCTCTGCTCTGCCTGGAATCTCAAAAGAACAGGGCCTTACTTAAATATTTTAATGTTAACTGATTTTATATACTTCTATAGTTCCATCATTTCAAAAGGTTTTATTCATTTACTATTTATGTGGTCTAGATAAAAATATTTTTAATCTTATTACATTTAAAAGAAATTGAAAATACTTTATCCGTTTTCATTTAGTTGACGTGTTCAATTTTGGCACACATATTAAGGAGAGAAGAGATACTAAGAGAGAATGATAAAGCAAGTGGGGTACAATAAAAAAAAACAAGGTATAAAAGTTACCCAAAAAGCAAGAAACGTGTCAACTAAAAATAAACTTACTAAAAAGCAATATGTATCAACTAAAAAAAACGGAGGTAAGTAGTAAATAGGATTGTTAGATTTTGTCTAATGTAAAATTTCTAAATAGTATAATTTTTATATATACATGGTTAAAGTTTTGGTAAATAAACCATTATAAACACAAAACAAGGCCCTATTTTGTTCACCTTATTTCACTTATTTCAAGTTTAATAAATTTAAATTAAAGTTCATGAGATAAGTTTAAGTTCAATTCTAAAAAAAATAAGTTCATTACGGGTTATCTAAGTTCAAAATATAACTAAAATAGATATTAATATTCCCTCTGACCCGGAATAAGGCCCCGATCACTTCATCTTATTTTTGCTGAGCTGAAATTATTTTTACTGAACTGAAATTATTTTTGCTGAACTTAATTTATTTTTATTGAACTGAAATTAATTTTACTGAACTGAAATTATTTTTGCTGAACTTAAATTATTTTTACTGATTTTTTGTTATATTTCTTTTTAAAGTTACTGATTTTTAATAAACTGAAATTATTTTCACTGAACAAAACTTATTTTTACTGAACTGAACTTATTTTTACTGAACTGAACTTATTTTTGCTGAACTGAAGTTATTTTTACTAAACTGAAATTATTTTTACTAAATATTATTTTTTTTAAGGTCGGATGAAGTGAATAAGGACTAACTACATACACAGTCAAACTTTGCACACATGCCGATGTACTAATTTGACCTTATTTTTACATGAATAAATATTTATGAAATTAAATAAAACAATTCCAACATGTCAATTATTATGGAGACGGAGAGAGAAAGTTCTAATGAGTTCAATTAAGAGTATGTTCTCTTCAGCTTAATTTAAGTTCAGTTCAGTTCAATTTAGCTCCTAATTTCCTTCTCTCATAAACAATTCGTTTCAGTTTTATTCAATTCAGTTCCAATCAATTCAATTCAGTTCAATTCAGCTCAGTTCAGTTTAGTAAATCAGAACAGGCCCTAAGTTTAAATAAGTAAAAATTAGATAAATAAAACACACACCCTTAATTATGATTTATATGGTGTTATTAGAGCTTATTAATGAACTTTTCAAGTATTCAACCCTTTTTATTTTATCTAAACTTTTTAGCCCTTATTTTATTTTATTTGAATTTCTTAAATCTGAGTAAGTTAAATTGAAGTGAATAGAACATAGCCATATATAAATTGTCCCCTTAATTTTCTTCCTACAAATTAGTCTATTCAATTTATAACTATAATTTAATGAGAATTATAATTTTACATACAAAGAGGTAGAATTTTTTATGCTGGTGGAGGACTGAAAGTGGAATAAAACTTTTGAATAGATCTGCATATATTAATTTATTGTCCACCACTTATATTAGAGTCCTATATTTAAGTTATAATAAAGATTCACTATTATTGTGAACCAAATATACACAATTAAGTTTTAATAAAGATTTATTATACTGTATTAAAATTAGAATTATTATAGTCAACATACACTGTCTATGCGTGGACTTTAGTTTAGGTGTACAATAATATTATTGTGAACCGATTCCGAGTATTTTCTAAAAAGTGACACTCCGTTTTTAAATAATTGCTTCATTTCTTTTGGGCACTTATATCGATGCTAATCTTTGATTAATTATATCTTTAATTATCAATAAGTATAAATTTTAATAATTAAAAATTAATAATCTATTCATGGATACGATTCCAACAATTACCTATAAGACTATTTTTTTTATATACATAAATCACAAATATTAGTCAAATTAGGACAAATAAACAGTGCAAAAAAATAAAAATGAAGCAAGTATTTAAAAACGAAGGGAGTAATATACTATCTCTATTTTATATTATTTGTAACTATTTACCATAAAATATGAGGAGAAATTGTCTAATTATTATAAATAATACTTCGTACGAAACGAAGGTAATACTATTTTCAATTGATTAAATTTGGTGAGGCATAGGAATTTATCTATTTTCCATTTTTCAGAAGAAAAGATACAAAATGGTTAC
The DNA here is from genome assembly GCF_948465745.1 of Chenopodium album. Classification (NCBI taxonomy): domain Eukaryota; kingdom Viridiplantae; phylum Streptophyta; class Magnoliopsida; order Caryophyllales; family Amaranthaceae; genus Chenopodium; species Chenopodium album. Next base: position 53,173,420 of record NC_137845.1, on the reverse strand, counting down.
AGTCTTACAGTGTGTAGTTGATAAAGCATGTGCCATTTCAGAATCCAAGAGACTTTATTTGGGTCGGTGGAACATTTTTTTTCTTTTTTGTCTTAATATAAGGAGATAAATGTACTTATGTACTTATAGTAGTAGAGCAACAAGTGTCTAAAATTTAAATGTGTCAAGAGATTATATTCTTTCCACAGAAGAAGTTTGCCACATTATCTTTGAGGTTTACTAAATCACCCTACTTGTTACTAGATTTAGTACATTATTACTTCCTCCGCTCTTGAAAGTTTAATTTATGGTTAAATAAAAAGATAATTGAATATTACTGAATTGAACTTATTTTTACTGAACTGAAATTATTTTTACTGAATTGAAATTATTTTTACTGATTTTCTATTATAATTTTTCTTTAAGATAACTAAATATTACTGAACTGAAATTATTTTTATTGAACTGAACTTATTTTTACTGAACTGAATATTATTTTTTTAAGGTGAAGTGAGCAGGGCCTTAGTCCCATATACTATTTTGGGCGTTTTAAAAAGATCTACCCATATTGAATTTGTTCCATTTTTAACTTAACTTTTTTAGAATTAATTGGTTGTGAATTGATGACATGACTCTAAGTTAGGAAAACTCTATCTAAAATTATGCATTATGATTTATGCTTTCCCAAAAAAAATTCAAAAAACTTATATAAGGCAAACTAATTATGAATTATTTTGTACATTAATGTTAGATTCCAAATATTCTTCTTTTCTTATTTTATGTGATTGATTCTGTATGGAACTAAACAACGCCCACATTTTTATCGAAATCGCCCACATTTTTTATGTAAACTTCCAACATTACCCTTTTCTTCCTCTCTCTCCTAACACAACCACCACCGCCCGTCACCACCATTGCACCGTCGCCACCAGCGCCAACATGACGGAAAGTGATAGCGGCAGGCCGTGTACTCCGCCGGATCCACTTCGCGAGGTAATTTATTTTCGCCAGAACTCAAACCGCCCAAAAAAAACGGTCCACCGTGGTCAAACGGGGCAAACTGGGCGGTTAAACCGTGGTAAAACCGGGCAATCCGGGCGGTCCAACCACGGTCAAACCGTGTAGTCCAGGCGGTTTGACCATGGTCAAACCGCCTGGACTACACGGTTTGACCGTGGTTCATGGTCAAACCGCCTGGACTACACGGTTTGACCGTGGTTGGACCGCCCGGATTGCCCGGTTTTACCACGGTTTAACCGCCCAGTTTGCCCGGTTTGTTTTTTTTTATTAATATTGTTTTTATTATTATTATTTAATTGTTATTATTATTATTATTATTATTATTATTATTATTATTTCATTGTTATTATTATTATTATTATTATTATTATTATTGTTCTTGTTGTTATTATTACAATAACTATGATTATGATTATTATTGTTGTTATGATTATGATTATTATTATTTTGATTATTATTTTAAAAATATTTTGTTGGGATGTTTAATAGGCATCACTACCGGATTATGGTGGCGATGGCATCGACTACAGTTCATATTTTATAACGTCAATGATCTTCCCGACTTTTGAAGAAGCATTTGAATGGGCACAAAACATTTCCATACGTTATGACTTTTTCCTTACAAAGTCTTCGGATAAGAAACAACGAGATGGTCGACCGGTCAAGTATCTTAAGTGCAATCGTGGCCATAGAAACACAGCCGAAGATAGAGATATGGAGAATGCTATACGGAAAAACACGAAAAGAAAGGGTGTTAAGTGTCCATTTCGTATCAAGGTCACATGTACCGGTGGACGATCAAGGGTGGAAAATCATTCCTTCATCAGGTTTGCATGGCTTGCATAACCACCCAATGATGGTATATCGAGAGGGTCATCGGCAAGTGAGTGGTCTAAGTCCGACTGCGAAGCAATTGGTTAGTCAAATGAGTTCAGCATGTGCTAAACCTAGTCACATAATGGCGGCAGTGAAAGATGTGTTTCCCACTGAGAACCCTAACATGAGACACATCTACAATTTCAGAAGTCGTATTAGGGTTGATGCTAGTGAAGGGAGAGATGTCGTCAACCAGTTCCTTCACTTGGCCAATGAGCGCAAATACGTTAGTTGGGTAGCTGCTGACCCCGACACACGTGTTGTCACCCACGCCTTTATGGCACATCCAGAGATGGCGAATATGTTACGAACATATCCACATGTCATAGGGATGGATTCCACTTACAAGACAAACAGATACAACATGCCGTTTTTCGAGATTGTTGGGATCACACCGACAAATCAAAACTTTTTGATCGCGTATGCTTTAATGAAGACAGAGTCCTATGAGAGTTACAAGTGGGTCTTGGAGAAATTGAAGTTGTATATAGGTTTTGAAGTGACTCCTAAGGTGATACTAACTGATCGAGAGTTGGGACTTACGAAGGCGGTGAAAGAGATATTCCCAAACACAGCTCACTTGATATGTAGGTGGCACATCAACAAATATGTGTTGGCCAAGGTATACCATTTGTGTAAGAAAGACATGGTGACTGCCGAGAAATTTAGGAATGGGAGGTGGTCAAAAATCATGAATGCGACAACTGAGGATGAATATGAATTTGAGTTGCAACATATGAAGGATACTTGGGGAAGGTCAAGGCATACCATTGTGGATTATGTGAAAAAAACTTGGCTTGTGCACAAGAACAAGTTTATTCCGGCTTGGACAAATAAGGTGCTGCACTTTGGCAACATGAACACGTGTAGAGTGGAGAGTCAACATTCTGTGCTTAAACAGTGGCTCGGAAGCTCCAAAGGGTCAATGGATTCTATCTTCAACCGTGTACACCGCGCCACTGAGGGTTTGCTTATTCAAATTCGTCATCATTTGGAGGACTCCAGACGACGAATTGGAGTGGAGTACAGGGGAATGCCCTTGCACAATCTCAGTGGCTATGTTTCCTTCCATGCTCTCAAAATTCTTAAGCAGGAGGTGAACAGGATGAGAGAGTTATCTGATGATGTGTACGAGCGTTGTGGTTGTGCGATGTTGATGACACACGAACTCCCATGCGCTTGTACTATACACACCTCGATTCAGGGTGGTACGGGGTTGTATTTGGATCAGGTCCATCCTTTTTGGAAAACCCTAGTCATTGGAGACGGTGTTGACATTCCTATCTTTGAGGATGAGTTGGAACAGGACACGACACAGTTTAGATCCCTGGTTGATGAGGTACTACTTCGTGATGCCAGTTTTGTGCGAAGTGTGAACCGAGTGTTGTTTGCGGAGCTTTACCCTGAAGATGTAGATTATGAAGAGCCCGAGATAAATGAGACAACCAGGGGTCGACCACAAGGCCAACAGTGGTGCTCATCTACCAGGCGTGATCCAAGTGGCTTCGAGCATATTCCGGGCAGTCGTAGTCATGGTCGTGGGCGAGGTCGCGGCCGAAGTAGGGGTCGTGCTACTTCTACATCTAGCTCCGGACGTGGTCGATCACAATCATCAGTAAACATGGAAACGCCTTCTGGTATATGCTTTATTATTATTATTATTGTTGTTGTTGTTGTTGTTGTTGTTACTTGCTATTATTATTATTATTATTATTATTATTATTATTATTATTATTATTATTATTATTATTGTTGTTGTTGTTACTTGCTATTATTATTATTATTGTTGTTGTTGTTGTTAATATGTTTTACATTTAATTAATTCTTTTGGGATTTAATTAGTGCGGATGTTATCGGGTTTTTATAATGCTAAAATACTTTCCTGTTGATTATTACAGGTAGTCAGATGAACATCGATGATTTTTTATACGTCGATCATTTTCCGAAATTCATGTTGCCGTTTTTGGAAGGTTGGCTTGACCTGATAGGTGACGAAAATTGCGGATTTCGATGTGTTGCAGATTTCTTTTTGGGTGACCAGGAGCAGTGGATGTTGGCTAGGACTATGGTTGCAAACGAGGTTGCCGCGCATCCTAAACTTTACTCTCAAATTTATGCTGATCAACTGGAGAACGAGGTTCGTCGTATCAGATGGACTGGTGGGAGATGCACAAGTGAACATTGGAAGGTAGTGTTTCAGGACTTGTTTCCAATCGCTAACCTATTCAACACTGCCATTATGCTTTTCGGTGGCGGCGTAGATGGAATAGGTATCACTGTGCTACCATGGAGTGCCCCGTCCACTGCCACGGGCCCATATAGGGAGTTTGCACTCCTCACAGTGGCAAACTATCACTATGTTCGATTGGACATGTCACCTAATTTTCCAGTCCCTCCTGTAACAGGTTTTTGGTACGACGTGCGCGATTTTAGTGTGCAAGACTGGGATCAACGTTATGTAGGTCGGATAGCAACATGGCATACTTTAGCTACAAATTAGTGATAGAACTTTGCAATGTTTAGTTGTAGAACTTTGCATAGTTGTAGAATTAAGCAATGTATTATGCAAATTTAAATTCAAATAATAAATTTAAAAAATTTTACAACATAACCTAAAACAATGAAGTTAGTTTCTAAATAAGAAAATGAAATCAACTACATCCTTATCATTGCGTCCCACACCGCAATAAGCTCCTGGGCCTCAACCACTGTCTGGGTAATCTCACCGCCGCTATCAGCAATGAATCGTCGTATAACATGCATGGAGCGACCCATCCAGTATAAAAAATACAAAAAATAATCAGTACCAATATTAAGTTGCACAGTAATCTATGGAAAACAAGTAACAAATACTTACGTAATCAGTGTTCGTCCTCCTTGGAATTGGTAGGGGGGCAAGTACCGCGGTATCACTGATAAGCCGAGGATGGGAGTACGTGTAAAACCAGGCCAAGTAGTCAGGTGTGCATGTGGGCTGTCCATCCAATAGAGGTGGATGGAACGACAGGCCGAAACAGCAGCTCCCAGGACCAAACTTATCCCATAACCCCTGACCTCGAAAAGTAACGCTATACGATCGGACATTAGAAGGTCTGTACGCGCTGTCAGGCCTAAAACCGGGCCGCGGTATCCCCTGCACATGACCAAGTTGCCGTAAAACCCTGTCTGGGTTATACGGCTCGACGATGTCCCGAAACTATATACATCCCATGTACGTGGTTCTCGTGACGTCCTGTGTAGGGGTAAGTTTATAGGGCCACCAGTTAACCTGCACACGCAATCATAAGAAGAATGTTACATTAGTTGTGAAGACGTTAAATAATAATATAATATACGCAAGCTAAGTTCACATACTACCTCAGCATCAGTCATCTGATCAATTCGGGTACGGAAAGATATAAGTCGCTGGTGATCCCTCGACTCTGAGCGTGGATCCCACATTGAGGCCCGTGCCTCACCTGGCTGTACCACTAAAGCTCCCTGACAAGGCCGAAAACATGGGAAGTACTCTTATATCCACGCCTGCAGAAGCGTGAGACAACCTCCGATAGCCTTACACTCAATACGGGAGGCGATACCCAGCTGCCGATACAGGAAAGCAAGTGTAGCTGACCCCAAGAATATCGGTGAAGATCGTCATAAGACTTCTTCACCTCTAAAATGCAGGAGGGAAGAAGGCGGTGACCACTCTTGTCAACGAACAGGGTGCTACCAAGTAGTGTGACAAAGAAACCCATGAACTCAACGTTTGGGACCCGATCCAACAACTTGCACCGTTCATAGATGCTAGTCACCGCTACAGCACCGTTCTCCCAAATAGCTTTCGGCTTCACCAAAAGTTCATCCCTACTCAGCCCCAACAACTCCTGAAAGTTAATCTGGAGAGATGCACTGTCGCTAACCATGTCAACCAAGTCACCCTCAACGGGGATCCCCAGAATATAAGCGACGTCGTGTAGCATGATCGTCATCTCACCAAAGGGGAGATGAAAAGTGTTCGTATCCGGCTGCCACCGTTCAACGAACGCAGAGATCAGAGGCCAATCAATGTGGAAATGCATGATAGACGGCAAGTGCTGTAGTCCAGTGACACTAAGGCGTGCACGTAAATCCGCACTCAGCTCTGTCTCCTATTCCTGCAACGACCTACACCACTGAATCCTACTGTGGCACCTCAACGGATCACGATCATCCCCGACCCAAACACGAGAAGCAACGTGAGCTGCATAGCTAGGGATAAGACTGCCATCAGCTGGACCACCTGGCATCGCCTCGTGAACAAGCCAAGACGTATCTGAGTCTTGAGAACCATGAACCTACGAGTACGGCCGGTGCTCGAAGTCGTAGTCGTAGAACCCACAAACCTCCCTCCTCTACCTTTCCTCACGAAAATCCCAGACGACGACTCCCCGTGCTCGAATCCTCCTCGCCCACTCTCGGAAGTCGTGGCATCCTCCGTGTCATGATGATCAGAATCATAATCATCCATGACCTGATCTAGCTCGTGCTGAGCATCCGAAGGCCAACCCAGGACATCATCCACCGTGCGAGAAGCTGCCCTCTCCCTCCTAACAGAAGCATCAACACCACGAGATCGAGTATGTCGAGGACCCGATCCTTCGACACGTGTGAACTCGATATTTAGCCTTCTAACGGTTTGTGGCTATTATTTAATAAAAAAATGTAATACAAATAATTAATACTCAATTCTATAAATCTAATTAATATTCACTAATAATAAAAAAATTACATTATTATTTTATTTTCCTAAACATAAATCTAATTTATAATCACTTAAAATAAACAATTACATTATTTTATTTTCCTAAACATAAATCTAATTAATATTCACTACCAATAAACAATTACATTATTTTATTTTCCTAAACATAAATCTAATTAATATTCACTAATAATAAACAATTACGTAATTTTATTTCCTACACATAAATCTAATTAATATTCACTTAAAATAAACAATTATATTACTTAATTTCTTAAACATATTTCTAATTAACATTCACTTAAAATAAACAATTACATAATTTTATTTCCTAAACATATTTCTAATTAATATGCACTTAAAATAAACAAATATATAATTTTATTAATATGCAAAATAAATATATAATTAAATTATTTTTTTTAATTACGTAAACCGCCCAAGTAAGACGGTTTAACCACGGTCAAACCGCCCAGGCAATACGGTTTTACCGTAGACAAACCGCCCAGAAAATACGGTTTGACCGTGGTCAAACCGCCCAAACTATACGATTGAACCATGGTCAAACCGTATATCCTGGGCGTTTTGACCATGGTCAAATCGTCTAACTTGGGCGGTTGTACCACGGTTGAATCGCACAGACAGGGCGGTTTTAGTACTTTTCCGGCGAAAAAAAATATACCCGCTCCGCCTGGGCTGCGTCCTCCTCCCTCGCGCGTGCTGCGTTCCTCGACCGTGGCATTCTCGACAGTTATGGGCGGTGGTGGTGGTGATATTGAAGTGGTGGTGGTTGCAATGTGCGGTGGTGGTGTTGGTTGGTGGTGGTGGTGATTTTAAGTTTTCTTGAGAGGTGTTAAGTGAGGAGAGAGAAAGAGGTGACGTTAGAGAGTGAAAGAGAAAAACAGTTTAGGATTTTGAGTATGGGTAAGAACGTAAATTCATTCCTAATTTGTGGGCGTTATTTAACAACTCCCTTATGAAATGGAGGGAGTAATAGATAGAGAATTTGCATCATAGTTGCAAATTTTATAATTTGTTCTAAACAATCCCAATAATAAAATAAGGAAAAAAAAAAGGTAATTCATCAATGTCTACATTAGTGGTTAGTTTGAAATAATTAAATTGAATTTACAGTCATTTTTAAGGATAAGAGCATCTCCAACAGCAAGCTACAATATACTGTAGCTTGTTTTGCCACGTCAGATTTTAAAACTACTAAGATTTAAGCTACAAAGTTCCACATTGGTCGGTTACATTACTTTGTAGCTTGCCTCATCAAATATTTTTTAATTTTTTTTTATATATATGTTTAATATTTTAGTCTACAAATAATACTACCCCAAAAAAAAAAAAAATGAATAAGAAAAATTAAAATGTTTGTTTTAAAAAAATTGTTTAAAAAGATTATGATAAAGATAGACCCTTAAAAAACTTAAATACATCATACATATCATGATATCAAGTACTATACATTTCTATTTGTAAAAAAAAAAAGTACTGTATAATTTTATCTATTTAGCGTTTTGCATGCCAAGCTATTTCACACCGTAGTATTTCAATTGATGGATATTGATTTGCATTATATTTTAAAAAATAAAATAAAAATTATTTTTGCTTTAAACTTTCAAGCAGTGTTGCTTAACTGAGCAGTGTTGCTCATCCAAGCAAGGTTGCGAATGTTGTTCCAATGATCAACTTTCTGTTTTTATACTTTTTAAATTTACAAGCAAGTCCTTTAAATAAACCATTGGAGATGCTCTAAGGCAATTTATCATATAAGAACAGCAGGTTAAGCCTCTTGAAGGTTGAGGGGTGATGGAAGCTTTACCCCAAATTGCTTCTAATGACAATTAATCCTACACAACTTTAAAAACTAGAAAGAGTGTAATTAGCTTAGGTTTTTTTTTTTTAATTAATGATAATGTAATTAGATTAGTTGGTCAAAGTTTTAAATTATAGTATTACTCAAGGTCAATTCAAGATCGATCAAATTATAGTGACGCGGGAGCAATAGACCAATATGGGTATTCTTGAAAATTCATGGAATTTTAAGAAAGTCTACACTACCTTTTAGTTATTATTAATTATTAGGATTTTTGCCTATGGGTTTTTACCTTTCACTTGAAAGGATTTTTTCTATTTTTAGGCTTTAAGAGTTTTAAGAAAGGATATTTATTTATTTATTTATGTTAGGATAGATTTAGTAGTTAGTTAATATATGATTAGTAGATATATTAGGATTAAGATTCTTAATATTTTATCTTATTTTAGGATATAATTATTAGTTTCCTATCTTATCTTTGTACGATTTGTCACCCTATAAATATGGGTGTATATCAATAATAGTTTAAGAATGAGAGAGTTTTATTTTGGGAATTAATCCTTTTCAAGCGTTGCTCGTTTGATTGTTAATAAAAAAATCACTTGTTGCGACTCGTGATCATGTTCTAGTTGCGACTAGGAATAGACTCTCTATTTCTGCGAGAATTATTGTACTATCCTTTTAATTTTCGTGTAATTTCTTTAGTTCTTATTAAAATCCGAAAATCCAATGTTATTATAGCTTGCGAGCCTTGTGAGAGTCTTGAGAGATCTACATCATAATGGTATCAGAGCCAGGTTTTGTGAGTCCTTTTGGCACTTACACGATCTTGGTGTGTTGGTTTCGTTATCATGTTTCAAGATTTGACAAAATTCGAGGCGAATTTTTTTCGAAGAAGGGGAGTATGATGCGGGAGCAATAGACTAATATGGGTATTCTTTAGAATTCATGGAATTTTAAGAAAGCCTACACTATCTTTTAGTTATTATTAGTTATTAGGATTTTTGCCTATGGGTTTTTACCTTTCACTTGAAAGGATTTTTCCTATTTTTAGGCTTTAAGAGTTTTAGCCATTAGGATATTTATTTATTTAATTTATTTATGTTAGGATAGATTTAGTAGTTGGTTAAAATATGATTAGTAGATATATTAGGATTAGGATTCTTAATATTTTATCTTATTTTAGGATATAATTATTAGTTTTCTATCTTATGTTTGTACGATTTGTCACCCTATAAATATGGGTTTATATAATAATAGTTTATGAATGAGAGAGTTTGTTTTGGGAATTAATGCTTTTTGAGCGTTGCTCGTTTGATTGTTAATCAAAAACATCACTTGTTGCGCCTCGTGATCATCTTCTAGTTGTGACTAGGAAGAGACCCTCTATTCTTGTGAGAATTAGACTACTATCCATTTAATTTTCGTGTAATTTCTTTAGTTCTTATTAAAATCCGAAGATCCAATGTTATTATACCTTGCGAGTCTTGAGAGATCCACATCAATATTTTAGATTTTAGATTTTAAATTAATTTTCAGTAAAATTGGAATAATATATAAACATGGATGAGTTATTGTTACTTGAAACCCCCAATTAACAAAATTGGGAAATTGTTGTATGCTTTTGTAGAGAGGTTGATACAAATTGAAGGTGGTTCTTAGCAGAAAGTTTTTTGGCTAATTAATCTGTTATTTGGTTTAAACTTCAATTAATCTGATATTTGCTTCAATTAAAGGTTTGAAAATCTTTTAACATAAAAAATAATTTAGGTTCGAAATTCTTGGTTTTGATTTAGTTGAATGATTTTTTTTCTCCTCTTTTTAATTACTAAACTATAAGCTTATGTGGACTAGACTTTCAGTTGTTGGATTTGTGAAATTTGAAGGGGTTGGTGCTGCACGAAGTGCAATTAATCCTTTTTGAGCGTTGCTCGTTTGATTGTTAATCAAAAACATCACTTGTTGCGACTTGTGATCATCTTCTAGTTGCGACTAGGAAAAGATCCTCTATTTCTGCGAGAATTAAAGTACTATCCTTTTAATTTTCGTGTAATTTCTTTAGTTCTTATTAAAATCCGAAAATCCAATATTATTATAACTTGCGAGCTTTGTAAGAGTGTTGAGAGATCCACATTATATAACTATACAGACATAAAAATAATTACAAAGAGAATTATAAAAGACAAATAATACAAACAATAATTAGATCTCACACGACTCAACCCGACTAAGCTAACGCCTTTACCCACAATGAGTGAGTTATGTAAAATAAAAAAAGGTGATATGAGATGTAGTACTACTATGGTCCGTAATTTGGAAGGACATACATAAGCTATCAAAATGAAATTACTATTCGTAGGGAAAAAAAAAAAAAAAAAAGAAGAAGACAAAATACAAAAAGTTGGGTAATAATAATACTGGTAAAGAAGAAAAGAAAGTGGGAGTTGGCTTAATTTAGGTAATTACGTACAACCAAGCTGCACTTCATTATGTCCTTTCCTACCCCGAATAAACTCTCCCCCCAATAACAACCGCTCCAGTACTTTTTTTACATCTGTTATTTCTTTTTAAATTACTATTTTGCCCTTTTCTTTTTTCTTTATTTACTTACCGTCCTTTCTCGTCCTTACTCGTACGGCACTATCGCTGTTATTTTGATTTTCCCATTTTACCCCTCTCTCTACGTTTCGTCGTTTGGTACGTTTTTTTGGTAACCTATGCTTAAGGCCAAAAGCCGCCCACTAAAGTGACGTTGCGACTCGAAATACGAGTATTTGTTTATTTATTTCTATTTTCTATTCCATCCATCTAATTAATTAATTGTTACATTTTTTTTTAAACCACCTACAGATAATAAAATTAATAGAGGTCAATTTCCGTCAAAATTAAAGAGTTTTTGAGAAATAAAGAGACTTTGAGAGAAAGGACCTAAGCAAATAAATTCGTTACAATCTCTAAAATCCCATCTTGCAACATGACGAATTAAAATATTACCCGCACACTTAACGTGAGAAAAGAAGAAAACATCAAAAGCATTAGAAAGATTACTAATATCATCAATAATGAGAGCAAAAGATTACATTGATGTGATGTACCAATAGTGTAAAAATGTAAAATCCAAGTATTTCTTTCTTATATATATATATATATATATATATATATATATATATATATATATATATATATATATATATATATATATATATATATATTTGTTATCCATTATTACAACATTGTTACATCAAACTAAACATAAGTTATTATGTCCATTTCAACTTATCTAATTTAAGTAGATATTTGCTTATTTTATGATTAAACTAGATTACTCGTATTTTATAAAATTTGCATTTAATTAGTACCAAATATATTTAATTTTCTATTAATAACTAATTAGTACACAAATAAAGTCAAATTTAGCTTTCGGTGGTGAGCTTTTCTTTCAATATCAGGAGATCCTAAGATCGATTTGTATTATTACCCACTCATGTGGTTCTCCAAACACAATCAATCAATCAATCAATCAAAGCCTTAATCCCAAAAGTGGGGTCGGCTAACATGAACCAAATTTGATTATTCCGTGTAGTCATCAACATAAATCTTTCTCCTCCATCCCTTACGATCCAAAACTTCATCCTCACGTAAATCCATGCACTTCATATCCTTCCTCACTCCTTCCAACCAAGTCATCTTTGGTCTCCCTCTTCCTCGTTTAATCCCTCCATGGTTCTCCAAACACAAAAAAAAAAAAAAAAAAAAAAAACTCAAATAAACTAAACTAAACCTAATCTTATTTAAATGCGTAATGTTGACTTATTTGAACCTCCTCCAACTAATTATAATTTTCTAAAAGGTAAAGGTAATATAAATATACAATAACCAACATTGAGCTTTTATCTACACATTAAAAGCTCATTTGAGGTCAATTTATGACTTGAAGCCAACAACTCCTCAAAGGTATTTCTTGTTTTTTTCTTAAATCTTGATCTTCTATCTGTGTGATTTTATAAAATTTTCTCAAAAATACATTGGATTGAGTTTGAAATTAGGTGGAAAAACAAGTTGTACTGTGAATGAAGATTTGGCCAAACTATTATACAAATTCACCAAAATATAATCTTGTAGATTTGTGCAAATTAAAAAATTAAAATAATGATTACGACTTTTAATGGTGACTCATTTTGATAAACTAACTTATCACGTGTATCACGAATAGTCGAGTATATATACCACATGTACAACTAAGGTGAATTAAAGGATATATGATGAAAGTTTCAAAATTACAAGGGGTTCTAATAAATTTCTTCAGTCCTAGTGGATAACTCAATTTTTGTTAATATTCATTTTATCGCACTTTCTTTTCAAACCCTTGTCACTATACTAGGAAATGCAATGTATTTAATTTATTAGTTGAAATGTAAATAAATGTGATGATTTGATGAGTATCAATGACAAGTTTATAAAGTTAATTAGTGATAATTAGTAGTGAAAATTGATGATTTAAATGGTGACTCATTTTGATAAACTAACTTATCACGTGTATCACAAATAGTCGTGTATATATACCACATGTACGACTAAGGTGTAAGGAAATATGATGAAAGTTTCAAAATCACAAGGGGTTCTAATAAATTTCTTCGATCCTAGTGGATAACTAAATTTTTGTTTAATATTCATTTTATCGCACTTCTTTCCAAACCCTTGTCACTATACTAGAAAATGCAATATATATAATTTATTAGTTGAAATATAAATGTGATGATTTGATGAGTGTCAATGACAAGTTTATATAGTTAATTAGTGATAATTAGTTTTGAAATTTGATTTATGATTAAGAAGTAGCACATCCTTCCTTAGTTAATGTTTGTTACATTTGAATTCATGAGAAATGACAATTGAAATTTAACATTTTAGTATTTTTTTCAATATATCAAAATATATTTTAAATTTAAAATATTTTTAAGATAAGATTAAGGACCTAACCTACAGAATCAACATCTCTTATAGGTTAAGTCAGCTCAATGCTACAGATTAACGTTTGAGAGTAGAGAGAGGGGGGGGGGGGGGGGGGGGAGGATTGGAGGAAGGGTTAGAGAAAACCCCTACTCCCAATTAATTGTAGTTAATGAGGTTCAAACTCGTAACTTCAAAGTCATAAGTTGAGTTGCTCATCAGTTCTTATACAAATGTATTTTACTCCTTTAGTCCTCTTTTGTTTATGTCGTGAACCCCATTTTTGTGAGTGTTTTAGTACAAACAATAGGGGTCAGCTGAGTAGAGTATAGCAGATTTCAGCACAATAAAACAGAATTGAACTTTCAACTCATTGTAGAGCAAAGCAAAACAGATTTTAGCAAATTTAACAACTCAACTCAAAAGAACAAAGCCCGATTTTGTAGAGTGATACTCTGTATTATATTGTAAACAGCGAAAAAAATTTGAAGGGCAATATTGTCCTCAACTAAAAAAGACAAAAGAGTGACCTAACTTCTGAAAAGGAAAGCGAAAAAGGACAACAATGTAAATTTGACGGTGATTATAAGTTTGCTTTCCGATCACACTCTGCTCTTCTCATATTCTCATCAACCACCTTCCTTATTATCCCGGCTTTCTCTCTCCTCTCATTTCTCTCTCTATTAACCGTTAACTCTCATTTCAGCTACCTAATCATTAATTTTATCACTCTTAATATATTTCAATTTAATTAAACCCTTCAATTTCCGCCATTAAAGCTCCAAAATGAAGAAACAGAGATTAACAATGGCGGAAGCTTCATCTTCAATTACCAACTTGTTCGATCTACTTAGCGAAGAACTCGTATTTATTATTCTCGATTATCTCAACGACAACAATCCGCAAGACAAGAAATCATTCTCTTTAGTATGTAAATCGTTTTATTCAATTGAATCGAAGCATCGTAGAACCCTAAAACCTCTTCGTTCTGAACATTTGCCTTCAATTCTTACTCGTTACCCGCAAATTTCAACCCTAGATTTGAGTCTTTGTCCTAGAATCACCGATTATTCTCTCTCTGTAATTGCTATGGCATGCGGTAATACGCTGCGTTTTATCGATTTGTCGAGGTCGAAGTTCTTCTCTGGGAATGGTTTGGCGGTTTTGGTGGCGAATTGCCGGAGTTTGACGGCGTTGGATTTGTCAAATGCGACGGAATTGCGGGATTCGGCGGCGGCGGCGATTGGTGAAGCGAAGAATTTGGAGAAGCTTTGGTTAGGGCGGTGTAAATTGATTACTGATATTGGGATTGGTTGTATTGCTGTTGGATGCCCTAAATTGAAGACAATTGGCTTGAAATGGTGTTTGGGAATTGGTGATTTAGGTGTTGAACTTGTTGCTGTTAAGTGTAAAGAGCTCCGCAATTTGGATCTTTCATATTTGCCGGTATAATTTCTGTTCCTAAATTCTATTAATCTAGCCATCTAGGTTACAAATTGTATGATGCTTTCATATTTTTAAGAATTTTAATTTCCAGTTTTAGTAACTGCAAATTTGAATATGTTTTTTTTTTTTTTTTGGCTGTTTTGAGCTTTGAAATGGTGGTAGTTTCATTATGGGTTTATAATGCATGTTTATCATTGAATTTGAAGTATAATTTTCTGTAACTAGTGAAAAAAGAAACGTTTGGAATTATTTTTGACATTGATTGCAAGTTTGCCACTTTTCAAGTCCCAAATGCTGTGTGTTTGACTGTTTGTTGATTACATATATTCTGTATATCATCTTATATTGTTACTGAAGATATTGATGGTTAAAGATGTGTGTTGTTGACCGTGGAAAGTCAAATGGGGCAATCATATAGGGACGGGACGAAGGGAGTATTTGGGTCTATTTTGCGTTGCCAATGTTTCTCTTGGTGTATGTATGATTCTGGTAAGAAGTATTACAAGCTGTTTGTTTATTTGATATTGTGCTGGAATCTGATTTATATTTTTTGCTTGAAGGGTATAATCAGTTTTGTGGCATATGCTTTTTCTGGAGTATTCCGATGATATTGACACCTTTGGTTTGTGTTTTCCGCACTCGAATCTGTTTAGGTTGGTATTTCATTTGGTAATGACTGATGAGATGATATGAAAGCCCCTTTTCTGATACTATTAGAAGTTTTGTGATAGTTATTAGCTAAAGGTGGTCATTGATATTGAGCACTAATGGTAACTAATTTATCGCATGTTTAATTAGCAAATCTTGATTCATTCTAGAAAGTAGCTTGAAAGCATATTTCTTACTTCTGTTTTTTACTTTAACGAATATCATTCAAACATGTTAGGCTACTAGGCTGCTTAATGAAAAGGAAAAGTCTGATTTTGCTGTATTTTCTTGATTCAGATCACTAGTAAATGCTTACCAGCTATATTGAAGCTACAGTATCTTGAAGAGCTGATTCTAGAAGGTTGCTTTGGGATTGACGATGATAGCCTTACTTTATTGAAGCAAGGATCTAAGTCACTGAAGGTATTGTTACTCATATGAAATTAAATGACTGCCCTAGTATATTTTTTTTTTCATTGAAGGAAGAAATAATTGTCCTAATTGGTGTTCTTGTGTTTGTAGAATCTTGACATATCAAGTTGCCAGAATGTGAGCGACACAGGGTTATCTTCATTGACTAGTGGGACTGGCTGTCTGCGACAATTAACGTTAGCATATGGCTCTCCTGTAAGATTTCTCTTCATTTAAAATCAATAATATGTAGATTATCTGCCCTGTTTCTTACCTTGTCTTGTATTTTCAGGTCACTCTTGATCTTGCTCGTAGTTTACAGAGGCTGTCTAAATTGCAATCAATCAAACTTGATGGTTGCCTAGTTACATGTTCTGGTCTTCAGGCCATTGGGAATTATTGTGCTTCACTACGGGAGCTGAGCTTGAGTAAATGCTCTGGTGTGACTGATGAAGGCTTGTCCTCCTTAGTTAAGAAGCAAAAGGAGCTCCGGAAGTTAGACATTACATGTTGTCGGAAGTTAACTTGTGTATCTATTGCCCATGTTGCCTATTCCTGCATGTCTCTCACTTCTCTGAGGATGGAATCTTGTACTTTGGTTCCTAGGGAAGCCTTTGTTCTAATTGGTCGGAAATGCAATTTACTTGAGGAACTTGACCTTACTGATAATGAGATAGATGACGAAGGTTTGATGTTTGCATCAATTTGAGTTTTTGGATGTTTTCTTGTATTGTAGGAGCGAGCTTACAGCCGTCGTTTCTATGCAGGTCTAAAGTCCATATCCAAGTGCTCAAATCTGTCGATTCTTAAACTTGGAATCTGTTTGAACATAACCAATGAGGGGCTGAGTTATATTGGAAATCGCTGTTCAAAGCTTGTGGAACTTGACTTGTACAGGTTTGTGGATTAATATTTTTATATTTCACTGCCAAGTAGCTTAAGTTTAGTTGTCTGTTCAGTCCACGATTTTAAGAGCAGTTGTTTTACACCTAAAAGCTGTTTCAAAAGGCTCCCATGAGTGAGAAGTATATAGCCAGAGATTTAATGCTTGAGGCACTGCACTACAAATTATACTCCACCCAGCCGAAAACATATGAATTTATCTCATTTAACTAATCTTCGCTTCTGCAACAAGTTTGTCCATCAATTTTTATTGTACTCCTTTGTTAAAAAGCCATGAATCGTGTAATCTAGGGTGAAACTAGTAGAGAACAATGACATCTAACTACAGAGAACAGATCCCTGAAATTAATTTTTACTTTCCATGTATGAAAGGCTAAAATGGGGATTTTCATCAAGCATGGAATGTACTGTCGAAAATTGCTAATAGGATAAAAAAAAAAAAATTATTTATACTGAGAATCTGAAAGAGAAGGTCCTGGAAAACAATACGTGATTTTCATTGAATCATTGTCCCTACAATTTTGAACTTGATGTGTTTGTAAACCATGTGATTATTGTAGGTAGGAATGCAAAGATGTGTGGGTGTTTTTTTTATTTTATTTTATTTTATTTTATTTAACTATTTGTTTATTTATTATTATTATTAGTTACACATTTCCCTACATATGTCTAATGCTGTTTGCTGGATCAGGTCCATGGAGATCACCGATTCAGGCATCACAGCAATTGCTCGTGGTTGTCCCAGTCTAGAAATGATCAACATATCCTACTGCAGTGGCATCACAGATGCTGCTTTGATTTCTATGTCAAAATGTGCAAAAGTAAGCACCTTAGAATGCCGTGGATGTCCTCTCATTACATCTCTCGGTATAGCAGCTATTGCCGTTGGTTGTAAGCACCTCACCAAGTTAGACATAAAGAAGTGCTATAAAATTAACGATTTTGGAGTCCTACCTCTCGCTCACTTTTCTCAGAATCTTAAAGAGGTATCTTCTTCTGCTTCCTTCCTTTCTTGTAAATATTTTAAGACTTCAACTCTTTCCTCCTCTCAATTTAAAATGCCACATCTTGCTACAAAATTTTGGGATGAACAATGTTTGATGACTTTATCTTGTCTCTGATCCACAGATAAATATGTCTTGTACATCGATTACAGATGTTGGATTGTTGTCCCTAGCAAGCATAAGTTGTTTACAGAGCATGGTCATTTTGCACTTGAAAGGCTTGAGCCCAAGAGGTTTAGCTGCAGCCCTACTGGCTTGTGGAGGGTTGACAAAAGTCAAGCTTCATTCGTCGTTCAAATCCTTGCTTCCACAGCCACTTTTTGAACATCTAGAAGCCCGTGGTTGTGTATTCCAATGGAGAGAGAAAATGTTTCAGGTAAAGTTAGTTATACTCTTTACAAGCTTAAAAATCTCCGTACAAATATTGAATATTCTAATCACTGTCAGAATAAATAATTAATGTAGTGGCTAATAACATGTTTACGTGTTTGATATGAAGTATTATTGAATTGTATTCTATCTTTTCCTTATTGAAATGCAAATTGTTGATATTCCGTACTTTTAGGTGAGAACCATTCTATATTTTTAAATGTTGCATCATTTCAGTTTACGCTAGATGATTAGATAAATAATAAGTAGGTTTCGGGAATTTGGAAACAGCATAGTGAGTTCTTTGGGCCTCGGCCCATCTTGTTTGTGAAGGGAGTGCTGCAATCTCTTAGTCCAATGATAGGATGCCCTAGGAACTTACCTTAGTTCTTAAATTGATAAAGACTTAAAAAAGTGAGATACAGTGACATCTTCTTGTTTTCATTTCAATTTATTTGTGAATTGACAAATTGGTAGTTATTTCTCTATCGATTTGATATGAATATGGTGAAGCATGAGTTAATTGAATAAAGAGTGAGAGATGGGAAATATTTTGGCGGCGATGATTTATCTACAAATTTAAAGTTGCTAGTTATTTTTCACAAAGATGTAAGATTCAATTATAATGATTTGAACTTTTGAAGTGAATTTATTGAATTTGTACCATGAAGTTGCTGATTTTTTGCTGATAATGTTGACAGGATGAGTTAGAAGATTCCAAGTCTTGGAAACTGCAAGTAGCAGAACTGAACAATGAGTCCTGAAACCCTTCTGTTTAGAAGAAAATTTCATTTTTTAATTTGGTACGTCTTTTTGTATCATTGTATGTATATGAATTTTAATGTCGTAATTTGTTTTTTTTTTTTTTTTTTTTTTTCAAGGAAAAACCTATATGATATATACTGAGTAGTTTGTAACTCTACAATATTGTATGGCTGTTAGTCTGTTACCCTCTTTGTAATCTTTAAAATCTGAATAAAATGTGCATATGTTCAAAGGAAAAATACTGGAAAATATAAATTTGCGAAAGGTTTGAAACTTCTACAAAGTATTACTTGTACTCCCTTTGGTCTCAGTTTCATGTATTGTTATCCTTTCCTTATTAAGGTGTTTAAGAACGATGTTTCTTTATTGCGAATTGTTCTCGGTTTGAATTCGAGCAAGTTAACCTTCGTATACGGATTACATTTAACATTTTTCTACACATATGGAGCACTTTTTTATAGTCCACAGCTGACTTTATTTGGAAACGTGCACACTTGGACAGCTGAAGAACTTTCTTAAAATATGAATGAACTTTCTGTATACTTTTCCTCAACGTTGCTAGATACAAATATATGGTACAAATAAGGTTGATTTGCATTATAATAACCTCAATAGAACATTGTTCACGACCTTCAAGTTTCTAGAAGTGAAAAAATCTCTCTTTTGACCTTTTCCTGTTTCAACCTTAAAAGATCAGTCAAAGTATCAGACGTTTTAAAATTCCTTGAATGATTTTCACCCACTGATTTGTTTTAAGCTAAATGTTTCGAGGATTTATCAATAAGTACTTGACTTATTGATAAACCGGTTAATAATATATACCTCACAAGCTTCATATAATACAAATATACCTATTATGAGAACTTTAAGGGTGTAGATTCGCTTATCCTTCCTCCTCCTTTAAGTGGCCGTGATTACTAACTAGATAGGTAAAAGGTATTAAAGTCTTAACGTTTTAGTGTACTAATCAACCTAAAAGAAGCATAAATCAATTTCTTAGATATATGAATATATCTTCTTTGATTTGTTCGTCAAAGTTTCAAACCTTTTAAAAATAGGTAAAGTGCTTTATGTTTGACATACTATAAATCAAATATGCAATGATTGTTTAGGAAAATTATTAGACAACCGTTATTGTAAAGTGTAAAAATGAACAAAGGAGGAAGTTACTGTATTTTGGCCCTATTGGCCACAAAGTGGACCTTTTGTAGTTAACTCGACCCCAATCTCTGAAAATAGTTACAACTAATTGATTGATGTCAATTATATCATCCTTTTATTAAGGTAATTGATTATATAGAAGTGAATATGACAAGTTAGCGTGGTGAGAATTCAACTTGTTGCTGCTACTTTTTTTTGGATAAATATCTGAGTTGAAAATAATTGTATGTATATGGATAATCAAACTAGTAGGCTACACTATTTCGTACTATTTTCGTTTCTAAATGAACTTCTTGCTTTGTCAATGATTGTCTCACAAAAAAGTAAAAAAAGAACATTTTAAAACGAAAGGAGTATCAAATATCAATTGATGTTATGATGTTGGTTTGTGTTAAGCCCATTAGAAAATGACTATAAGCCCAATAAAAACAATAAATCATGATATAAAGAGCAATTTAAGTTCCTATCCCATTACTACTTTACTAGTTGAAAAAGACGGATGTACCATTAATTTAAAGAATTATGCAAAATGAAGAGAATTCAAAAATCTGTGGAGAAAGAGTGCCAATAGAACCAATAGTTCAAGAAGAGATTATTGAACCTTATGTTAGTCGGAACTTGGAAGTACAAAAGAGTGAATAAAATAAGAGAAGAAGACTAATTAATTTTGCCCTTTTGGGTACTTGTATATAATTATATATAGCCAAACTCTCATCTAATGTGAGCTTGTGTAGTTGTGTATAGCAAATGATGTATTTATGAATTATGATATATATAGTCAAAGAAAAACTCTCATCGAATGCGAGCTTGTATATAGCATATGATTTATTTACGGGTATATAGTCAAAGGAAAAATCTCATCTATTTTTTTTAGTACGTAAGGAGAATTTTCTTGCAGGCAGGGGGAAAATTAGAAATTTTACTTGTTTGGGATGAGAATTGAACTCCACTCACAGATGTGGAAGAAGAGTCTCCAACCAACTAGGCTAACCTTGATTCTCAAAAAAAGAAAAAAAAAAACCCTCATCTAATGCATTACCAGCTTGTATACAACAAATGATGTACTATGTATTTATGATATACTCCCTCCGTTTTAAAATACTTGCTCCATTTCTTCATGTGTTGAGTTTTAGGAGAAATTGGAGAAAGTAATATATAGAGATAGTGGGGTTAGTGAAAGGTAAATTGAAAGAGAGAGAAGTTAAAAGTAATAAAATTGGGTCTCACTAGTTGAGAGAAATGAATTAAATATTATAAAAGCTTTTCAAATAAGAAAATGAAGCAAGTATTTAAAAACGGCCGCAAAAGGTAAGTAGAGCAAATATTTTAAAACAGAAGAAATATATAGTCAAAGAAAAACTCTCATCTAATGCGAGCTTGTATATATTACTCATAGATGATATTCTTAGTAAAGGTACTATTATGCTTTTCGAGTTCATTGAATTTGGGTATGTAAATATATTATTTCATTCATTATTACTACACCACAAGTGTCATAACTCATAAGCATTAACTTGAACAACAAGAAGAGTAAGTCTTGGATATGAATACTATATATGATGTGAAAGGGATTAGAGGAGTATGGTTTGAAATACAAGTAAATAATTTTCTTGTTTCCTAAATTTATGACATCATTTGATATGTTATTGATGATTTGATTCTTCAAGGTTTTTCCAGTGACGTATATGTACCAATTACTTGTTGCATCATTATCTTCATTTTCGTAAATTAAGAAAATCAGACAGTAACGTTTATTGAGTTGTTGTTCCTTCATTTGAAAGAATTAAGCATAGGCCATATTTTGATGTTTGACAATACATTTTTAACTAGAAATTTGATTGTAATCTTTATTTTTTTGTTCATTTAAACTGATATTTGGTTAGTAATTTAAATCTTTGTTTGCTTATAAGATGAAAACTATGTTTTATGTAATCACGTTTTATGTGATCAAAGCTGTTTTATATTACATTTTCAATAAGACGTGATTGATTTTTTCCAAAAAATTTACGGATTTTTATCATAGAGTAAATGATTTATTTATCTCTATTCAAAACTTATATTTAGAGCGTGAGTACATACATAACCTCTTTGTATAATGTTATAAAGTGAATAAAAATAATAAAAGCATTTTAGTACAATTTTAAATTGTAACATTTTTATTATTATCAAATTAGTAATATTTGTTGATATACGGCAAAAAGAAAAAAAAAAAAAAGTATTAATCATTATGGTTATTGATATGTTTGAGGGGGGTACGTAGAAGTTTGTATGGCTTTTAAAGTCTACTATATCACACTATTACAGTATTAATTGTAAAATTATGCCGTTTTAAAGTCACACACTTATAAATTCTTCACTTTAGCCTACTTTTGTCCACCAAATTGGCTAGCCTACCATCTACACACCGACAAACGAGTACTAGGACAACGATGATTTCTTGCTAATCTAAGCCGGATTCAACAAATTAATTTGTGCTCTAATGGTTCTACTTGGGTGGGTAAAATTACTTTAAGATTGTAATGAAATATGATCAAGATGAGGTGGACCTACCATAGATCTAATGTGAATTTTAATTTTTTGTTTGGTTGTTATTTTATTTTATTTTTTAGAAAATGAAATTAGACAAGTAAATTTGATGATTATGCATTAGAGTTGCAACAAAAAGTGTATGTCATTGATGAAAAGAAGTTTGAAGTAGATAGAACCTCACGTGTGTTGTCCATTTCGAAGGGGAGTAAGGGACTAAAACGCTAAGATCCTGTTCTCATCATATTATTTTCAGTTCAGTTTAGTTTAGTTCAACTCTAATAAATTCAGTTTAGTTCAATTCAACTCATTTCAGTCAATGAGAACAGGCCCTAAATGATCAATGCAGGATCGTAGGAGGCATTGTGTCATTTGTAATCCATCAATTGGTGTATGTTATCAACTAAGTTTTGAGGTAATATATGTAATAAATGAGAATAGATACTATTTGTAATATTTACCGCCTGTTGCTCTCTCAGCACCATAAAAGAAAAGCAAAACTCAAATTCATTAAGTAAACAAATTTTTAGTTGTTTTCGAGTACACTTGTTAGATATTCATACGTGTTTGGACACTTATTTTTGTCAATTTTGTTCATTTATATTTCTTCAAATAAGTGGAGAAAAATATCATTGGGATAAGTTCATCAAATTCCTCTCCTTTATGGGATTTTGGTTGTCCAAATAATTTTTATTTTTTTTGACGGGAAATGTAACATGTTTCTTGAAATTACAAACTTTGCCTTTGTTTTTCTTTGACAATTGTGCTTAGGATGCAATTGTAAGGAGGGCAAAGATAATGGTAGAGCATGGTTGACAGACCTCTATAATTTTGTTTGTTTTGTTGGAAAATATTTTTTTATAAAATAATTTTCTCCATCTCTCCATTTTTCTTTGTTTGTTAGGTTCTGTGAGAGGATAGAAAACACTACAAGAAAATAAGTTTTCATAGCGGTTATTATTCTAACCTTTGGTATTGATTGTATTTGCTAAAAAAACTTTCCCAATGAATGGTTATTCGATAGGCCAATTGACTAAATTGGTAAAAAAAAAGGCCCTTGATGAAAGATTGGTAAAAAAATTGCTCCGACGACAAATTGGTAAAAAAAACCTAACATCAAGCGACAGTTTGGTAAAAAAATTATCTCAAATGACATTTAGACCAAAAAAACTGTTTTTTTTTTTTTTTTTTTTTTTGAGGGGGGGGGGGCAAACTCTTCAAAAATGGTAATTAAATTGTTTTTTTCGGTTTTTTAAAATTTAAATTATTATGTCATCTTCTTTTTATTTTGCTAAATTTTGAATTACATAATTTTATTTCCAACCTCTCTTTTATTTTAAAAAAGTGTTATTAATGGGTAGGAAAATTAAGTGAAAATTAGTATTTAAACCTTTTTTTTTCTTCAAAATTTTATTTCCTTATAAAGAATTGAAAATATAGGTGGAAAAATATTTTTTTTAATAAAAAAAACACGAAAATGATAGCAATTGCAAGTAGTTTGTTCGAAAATTTGTATTTTTTTGGCTTAATTGTCACCTGAGATTATTTTTTTTTTACCAAATTGTCACTTGATGTTAGGTTTTTTTTACCAATTTGTCGCCAGAGCAAATTTTTTACCAATCTGTCCCCAAAGGTCTTTTTTTTTTACCCAATTTGGTCAATTGGCCTTATTCGATACAATATCCACAGTTACCATTGCATTTAGTAGTGTTTTTCGACATTACTAGAGTTGTCCTCAATAATCATTACGAAAAACTACGTTCAACCGTGATAATTATTGTAGCGATTATAATCGCTTATAAATGTTGAATCATTTTTTACAAAAAGAAAAAAAAACATACATGCAACTTCAACTCTAATATTAAAGGGCCGTTTAGTTGAGGGTATTCATCAAAAGCAAAGGGAATCAAATGCCTTTATTCTCTTTGTTCGTTGTTGTTTGTTAGACATATTTTTTCCATCCCCTTTACTATCCCCATTCCCCCAAAGTCTTTCAACATAATTCCCCACCACCTAGCTTTTTCCATCCGCCCTCCCTTGCCTCTTAATAAGCTATCCCTTCCCCTAAAAAACTTCCCGCAGCCTCGAAAAACCCTAAAACTCCCAAACTCCCTCCATGACCGCATGAAACCTTTAGCCGCACCCCCTAATTTCGAGGGTGGGCTAGGGTTTTGAGGTGGGAGGAGGGGCGGTTAAGGGTTTTAGGCAGTCGAGAAGGAGGTTTTTATGTTTTTTAAGGGAAGGGGGAAAGGTTAAGGGGAAAAGGGAGGGGTATCCTAGTGGTTTTCAGGGACGAGGAGGTGCGATTAGGGTGGGGGAGGGGGATCGTGGGGAGGCTGTGGGGTAGGTAGTAGCCAAGGTGTTCCAAAAAAGAGAAAGAGCGAGAATTGAAGAGGTGGTGTGTGGTGGTTCTATGGTGGCACTCATTTCCTTTGTTATTTAAAACAAACAACATTGCACATCATAGGGAGTTACATTATTCTATTATTCTCCTTTCCCTTTGTTTTAATCATTCCATTTCCTTTAGATATATGAACCGAAGGACCCTTATATGTTTTACAAATAAGATATGACATATTTTATGTTTTCTTTGTCAAATAAAATTTGTATATCTAGTGTGCAAAAGGCTTTTCGTATCGATTTTGAGTTTTAGTTGCGATTGTAAACGATATGATTTTTCATAAGTTTATAAATGTACAGAATAAAGGTGAATATATATTATTATATTTTTCATATCGATTTTATACAAGTTTACCATGGTGATTGTAAAATGATACGATTTCTCAATTCTATTATTTTACAAACAAATGTGCAGATTGAAACAAATGTACAATCACTACAAATTAATTAATCGCTATAAAAAGAAAATTTTCTTTTAGTGAAACAACTTTCCCATTCTTAAAAAGTTACTTGAAAAACTATTTTCAATCTATAAAGAATATATATACTTGTAGACACCCAAATGTGTCTCCCCAAAACCAAACCCAGTGATGAACGCCTTTCGCGTCATTTGATTATCGAACGAAGTGAAAGTGTGAAAAGTCTAGTGATGAGGATGTTTTTATTAAAATATCTCTCTTTCTGTTTTCAAAATTATTTCTTTTCTTACTCTATTTATATAAAAATAGCCAGTCCAATTTGGTTTGGTCCATGATAAGGGTCCAATAATAGTGTAGTTGGATTGGGCTTGAAAAGAGTTTTCCTATGATATATTATAAGCCCAATTCCGATGAATTATGAGGAAGTTATGGATTAAATTAAATTAGGCCCAATGATTTTAAATGCGGCCCAATGATCTAGAGGAGGGCCTATTAATTATTATTCCTAAAGTAATTAGGATTGATTTTGTTCTTCTAGGAATATCTAGAAGGTTCTCTTTAATTCTAATAAGATTAGGATTGATAATTATATTTTTAAAAAAGAGATGTTTTATTTTGAATAAAATATATTAAATCTGATTTTAAATCTGCTTGGACGTAGAATTACCTGTAACCTGTTTAAAAGGTGATTCCGCGTGTAAAAGCGTGTTGTACTTTTGAACCAGTGCGAGACGATAGAGTCGTCGCCTGGCGACGAGCTTGTCGTCTGGCGCTGACTCCTGTCGTTGGTGACAGGAGGTATTTTATTCCGAATATGATTTTCTTTGATCCCGTGGTATTTTTTTTCTATAAATAGGGGACGAATTTCCCTGTTTTCATTCATCAATTATCTACATCTACAATTCACAACAATCATCTCCCCCTCTCTCTAAAAACTAGAAGCTTTCCTTCTCTCTCTATTCTTTTTCTAAACCTTTTCTCAAAATTCCACATACATTAGCTCTAGACACACCTAGCCAAGTTCGAGGTTGCCTTCGCCTTAGACGTGAAAGGTTGATAATTTCTGAGGGTTTGGTCCAAAACCTTATTACAATTCTTTGATTAGATTTACTATTTTAATATTTTCCTTGAAGTTACTAACACGTGTATTTTGTTATTAGAAAGAGATACGAGGCATCCAAGTAAGTAATTTAATTGTTATTTTGATATAGAAAAGCATGCTTTGATTCCTAGTATCATGTTAGGATGTCTTTATGATTCCTAATATCATATTTAGGGTAATAACTAATATTTCTAATATCATGTATATTATTATGATGCTTCCTATTTCTTTCTTTATATCATGTTAGTGTCATGTTAGGGCTAACTGATCTTTAATGTTTAGTGACATGCTAGGGTTTGTTATTAATCTTGTTAGTATCATGCCTAGAATTTTGCTAATATTATTAAGCTTTATTGAGATTGAGAATATTATTTTTATGATGATTGTTATTATGTTGATTGATATTATATATTTTTATTGCTTGATCACGCCCTCTCTTGCAGGATTAAAGGGAATTTGTACTTGTAATCACGCTTAATAAGATAATTAATAATTTTGTTTAGGTTAATATGATTATAATTCAAGGGATCGCCAATAATAGATTTATTTGTGCATTAATATCCAACCAATATAGATAAACAAGTTTAGGGTTAATCTATTGATTGTATGTTAGTCAGAAAACGCACATGAATATGAGAAGAATAAAGTAGAGGCCTATTTTTTGGGCAAGTTCAATCTCTTTTAGGATGGATTTGTACCTTCATCCCCTAACTTCCAGTCATGGTTCCAGACCTATTGGAGTTAACGATCTCCTGGATCGTTAAGGGGTGTAACCTTCACCCTGTGAACGGCTTACAAGTTCCTAAAACTTATTGGCGACTCTTTTACTCTAGCTTCCTTACCTTTGAACGCCACCATACTTAAGTGTATGATCACAGTGGGGCTTAAGTGTGGGATGCTTGAAATATTCCCTACAATACTACATTTTCTCTTTATTACACACTTCTCTATCATCTCTCCTCTATTCTCCCCCTTCCTTTTACATGCTTTTTTACTTTTCCTCCATAAATTTCCCACACAAAGGAAAATAATTTTCACAATCATATTCCCATTGAGAATTGTTTTCTTTGAAAATAATTTTCAATGAAAAATGTTTTCCATCAAAAGAAATGGAGTTTGAACATTTGGTTTTCTTTGAAATTTTTTCTCAATGAAAACATTTTACATCAAACCAAACAAGGGCCCTGTTTGGTAATTAGCTGGTAACTGATTGATATAACTGATTGTATTAGCTAATTTGACTAGTTGGTTATATTAGCTGCTTTGACTAGCTGGTTATAATTAGCTGGTTGTGTAAAAGTGTTTGGTTAATAGTTGTTTAAGGTTAGTTGTTTTAGTTTATTTAAGAGCCAAAAAGCTCAATGTTCAATAAACTAATTTTAAAAAGCTCTTGTAATGAGCTATTTCTAAAAGAGCTTTTCCAGCCCAAAAAGCTCTTTTAATAAGATATTTACCAGACACTCAAATTGGCTTTTTTTAATTAGCTTTTTTTAATTAGTCAAACATCTAATTTGGCAAAGTAAGTTAAAAGCTCTTTACCAAATAAGGCCCTTAGGGAAAACACTTTAATATATAAACGAGGTTGGAATGAGGGGTGAACACCGGTCCAGACTGGACCTGAATCGGATTGGACCTAGACCGGTTTGGACTGGTTTACACGTGGACCAGTAATGGGCTTGAATCTGCCGATTCGGTCCAATTCAGGTTCGGTTTCCGATCCTGGGTATTTATGTACGCACGGGGTGACCTAGACTGGATTGGACTGGTTTACGCAGACCAGCAATGGACCTGAACCTACTGTTATGACCTAATTTTGCAAACAAACATACCTTGTTACCAACAATGGGTATTCGAGCTAAAATTCGATGGGACGCTACGGGGGAAGGACATTCGAAGCTACTGTTCTCTCTCATTCAGGCTAGGAGACGACGAAACATTATCCACTGTTTAAAGGACTTAACAGGCATGTGGATTTCGAATTCTGATGAAATTCGATCTCTCGTGCTCTCGATTTACAAGGATCTTTATATTCCCAATCTCTCTGTAGCAATGCCGGATGTTTCTTGGTGGGATCAGCTTAATTTACGATCTCTGTTTGTCAGCCAGCAACAGTTACTTATGGTTCCTTTTTTAGCGGAAAAAATTCGGACCGCCATGTTTTCAATTGACGACAACAAAACTCCCGGTCCTGAAGGATTTCCTTTGGCTTTCTTCAAGACTCATTGGCAAGAGGTTGGCCCATTTGTGATTAATGCAGTCTAGTATTTTTTTGCACATGGTTACATGTTGAAGGATTGGAATCGCACCTTTCTGGTTCTCCTTCCTAAGGTGGATAGTCCGGAGCTAGTCTCTCAGTTCAGACCTATTGGCCTGTGTAACGTTCTTTATAAGTGCATAGCCAAATGTCTTACGGGTCGACTTCGTTAGGTTTTGCCTTGTTTGATCTCGGACTATCAAAATGCCTTTGTTCCAGGCAGATTGATGACAGATAATGGATTACTAGCCCACGAGGTTCTTTCGTTCATGAATGCTTCTAAGGCTAGGAAGCGCTTCTTTGCAGCCCTTAAGCTTGACATGAACAAGGCCTATGACAGAGTAAACTGGTCTTTTCTTTTACGTGCACTCCAGGCTTTTGGGTTTCCTGAGTACTGGGTTCATATAATTCACCAGTGCATCTCTACTGTTTCATATCAAGTATTGGTGAATGGAAGCCCATCCCCGGCTTTTCATCCTCAATGTGGTTTGCGACAGGGGGATCCATTGTCATCATATCTGTTCGTCCTTTGTATGGAAGTTTTCTCAGCTATGTTACGACAGGGTGAGAACTTGGCTCTGTTTCAGGGTATTCGCATCTCTAGAGGGGCTCCTTCCATTTTTCATTTGTTTTTGCAGATGACTCTTTGTTATTTTTCCAGGTGTCACTGAAGGCTTGTGATAATCTGTTTCAGGTGGTGCAATAGTTTTTTTCGGTGTCGGGTCAGATGATTAACCTCCAGAAGTCCTTTATTAAGTTTAGTCCCAATACTCCTCCTGATTATAAGAATTATTTAGCTTGTTGTATGCGTATGCAGCCACATTCGTCCCTAGGTACCTATTTGGGTCTTCCGGTGGACTTGGGTCGCAGCAAGGTGTCGAAGTTTGGGTTTTTGGTTGACAAGGTTTCTTCCCGTCTTTCCCAGTTCGCCTCTCTGGGCCTGTCCGCTGCTGCTAAGTTGGTCCTTATCAATTCCGTGTTAGTGGCTTCATTCAACCATGTTTTGTCGGTTTTTAAGATCCCGTCTTCTATTTGTAGCTGTATTGACGGGTTGCTTGCTGGTTTCTGGTGGCGATCTTCTTCCTCGGCTAAGGGCATGGCGTTTCATTCTGCAACTCTTTTACATCTTCCGAAAGGCCTCGGAGGTCTTGGCCTTCGTAGCTTTGCTCACACTAATAAGGCCCTTCTGGCTAAGCAATGTTGGAGGACTATTCATCATCCTCAGCTCCTTCTTTCGAAGGTCCTTCACGCCAAATACCACTTCCTGGGATCTGCTGCATTCCGGCCTTCTCGGATGTCCTGGGGTTGTAGGGATTTATTAGAAGGGCGGGAGGTTTTAAATAAGGGTTTGGCTTGGAAGGTAGGTTCGGGTTCCCGGATTTGTATCCTGGAGGATGATTGGGTTCCTGAGGGGATTAGGTTTAAATCTTCGGTTCCTGAGTCGAAAATTCTGTCTCATGTTTCTTCCATTATTATTCCGCGCTTAGGCGCGTGGGACATTTCCAAGATTCATAGGCTCTTTGATAGTTCTTCGGCTCAGCGTATTCTTGCGTTGGAAAGGCCGCACAGACCTATGGACGATTTTGTTTACTGGAAGTTTTCACGGGATGGTCGATTCTCAACCAAATCCATGTATTCCTTGCTGGTTCAGCAGTCAGTGGTTTCGATTGTTAGTACACCAGCTTCGGAGCAGTGGTGGAAGAAATATGGGGACTTTCCCTTCTTCCACGCTTTAAGCTGTTTCTGTGGAAGTTGCTTCATGATGCTCTGCCGCTTAAGGCTCATTTGAATTCCAGAGGCATTCCAGTGGATCCAACTTGTATCTTTTGTCATGAGTCTTCCGAGACAACTTCTCATCTTTTTCGCGACTGCCAGGTCATTGAGTCTATTTGGCCTTCTCACCTGTTATCTCTGACTAGAATTCCAGGGGGCCACACTGCCTGTAAGGACTGGATGATTAATGTGGTTTCCTATTAAAGACATTCTAAGGACTTTATTGGCCCAGTATCGTTTATCTCCTTTCTTTGGGCTATTTGGGTAGTCCGAAACCAATGTGTTTTTCGGCAAGCGGTGTGGTCTCCTTCTTTAATTCATCATCTTGCTCAGGATTGGACGACACGGGCCTCTCAGGCTCAAGATTATTGC
The DNA here is from genome assembly GCF_948465745.1 of Chenopodium album. Lineage (NCBI taxonomy): Eukaryota > Viridiplantae > Streptophyta > Magnoliopsida > Caryophyllales > Amaranthaceae > Chenopodium > Chenopodium album. The sequence continues at coordinate 53,142,497 of NC_137845.1, read as the reverse complement.
CAATCTCTAGTTTCTGCCTCGCGGCGTCCCGTTTTTCCTAAGCCTAATCGCTCACAGGTTTATCTTCGGGGTGATAGTGTAGCCTGTCTGAATCATTGCCTTATTTTTGATGGTGCTTGGCTCTCCCACGATAATAGCGCTGGTGCTGTGTGGGTATTATGGGGGGTCTCGTCCGCATTGGTTCTTGGTGGAGGCGCGAAGGCTGGCCGTGCCACCTCTGCATTTCAGGCAGAGATGCAGGCTTGTTTAGGTGCTCTTCGGGATGCCAATCATCGAGGGTACCGTAGTCTCCTCATCTATACGGACTGCGCAACTTTAGCTTTGGCATTCAACCATCCTTGCTCCATTGATATTTCTTGCTTGTATCTGTTTAGGGAAATTCAGGAGATGCTTCCCCGCTTTTCGGCCTGTCGTCTGTGCAAGGTTCCTCGACGTTGGGTCGCTCCTGCGCATTGGCTTGCGGTTCGGGCTCGGAATCGTGACTACCTTTGTTGGTCCTTTTAGACAGTTTTTGTTTTTGATTCCTTTGTTTGTTAGTTTCTTTTGTTCTGTAGTCCTCTTTGTAAAAAAAAAAAGGGTAATCCTTGTCAAAAAAAAAGAAAAACACAATGAGTAATCTTTGTCTCTTCTCGAGAGAAGAGAATTTGGTTAAGGTGTTATGAACACACCGATTCACCTTCCCACCCACATACATGTATATTAAGAAGGATTAAGAATAGTTAGTTTATAGTATTAAGGATAAAAGGGATTTTGTAGACAGAGAATAAAAAAGCCCCGTTCACTTCATCTTATTTTTGTTGAAGTGAAATTATTTTTACTGAATTGAAATTATTTTTGTTCAACTTAAATAATTTTTATTGATATAACTGAAATTAATTTTTACTGAATTGAAATTATTTTTACTGATTTTCTATTATATTCATCTTTATAGTTACTGAATTTTACTAATCTGAACTTATTTTTACTGAACTGAAATTATTTTTACTGAACCGAACTTATTTTTACTAAATTGAAATTATTTTTACTTAATATTAATTTTTTAAGGTGAAGTGAACAGGGCCTTATTTAGTCTGTGAAAAACCTTACTTAAATGAGAAATGATTTTTTATTTTTTATTTTTTTAAGGATTAGAATTTTGATAAAGATTAGACTTTTATTTATTGACAAATAAGGAATAACTTATGTTTTCTACAACTAAAGTATATTTTTATAGTCTCATCAACATGTAATTAAGTATGTTAATGGTACAAATTTTCATTATAAAATACATGGACATTTCAATCAATAATACAATTAAGGGTCTGTTTACATTTACTGAATTGAGCTGAACTGAACTGAACTGATTGAACTGATTAGAGCTGAAATGAACTGAACTGAACTGAACTGATTGGAGCTGAACTAAACTGAACTGAGATGAAATGAATATTTTATGAGAGAGGGAATTAGGAGCTGAACTAAACTGAACTGATTGGAGCTGAACTGAAGTGAACTGAACTGATTGGAGCTGAACTGAACTGAACTGATTGGAGCTGAAATGAACTGAACTGAAATTAAGTAAATGTAAACATGCCCTAAATTGATGTATCCAAATGAATTTTCAGACTAATATTCAAAACCTACATGGCACAAGTGTTTGTCTTATATTCAACACCATAGATTAGTTAATTTCCATACTCTCTCAGTCTCTCCATTGCAATCTAGTTTGTTCATTTCTAAAATTGACAATCATAGTAATCCAATTTACTACCTTTGTTTCTTATTGTTTGCAAGAAAGAAATATTGAATTTCTCATAAATTATATCCCTTTGTTGTACATAATAAGAAATTGAGATAATATTTCTCTCTTTTGTTATTGTTTTTGATATCGTCTTTCTATTACTAATGCAAACAAATTCTATTGAGAAATTGCATCATAATATTTTCTTATATATTATTGGTGAGAATATATAGTCAAAATTTGACTCTCTAATAACAATTACAATAATAAAATACTCAATAACAATTCAAAATACAAAAACCCCATTTTCTCATCCTTCCTTCTTCAATTATTATTGCATTATGGACTTATGCAATATAATATACAACAACGACTTTGATAACCATTTTCTACATAAAAACGTTGTAGATATCTCAAAAGTATATTTCTACTATATGAACTTTTTTATTAAAAAAATATATAATCTTAAGTAATAGATAAATAAAAATACTAAAAGATCTGCTTCCAAAAAAAAAAAAAAAAAAAGGTCAAATTTATATATTTGCTAGAATACAAGTCAAAAATGTTAGATTAATTAAAAAAAAAAAAAATAGAGGAAGTATTATATACTATTTTCATTTAAATATATCATACTATCTTCCATGACATGTGTAGTATGCCTTAAATTATAATATTATTTGATAACTAAAAAATAATATTAAACCTTATCCTAAAACCACGTGATATAGTTAAACAAGCTAAATTGAGACTAAAAAACGGCTTGATTAAAAGCCATACATTTAATTGTCCCAATTTGGATCGGCAAGGGTGGAGCAATGTCTCATTTATAGGGTCAATTGATCTCAATTAAAACTTTAAAAATCTTATTATAAATAATTAATTTAATTTTAATTAATCACATAACATGAGAAGACAATTTGTGTAAATTTACACGAATATACCAATATAGAATCATATATACTTTGTATGTACATATACAACATATGAAGTATGTGAAAGGCATATAAATTTTTTTCTTACCAAGCGAAGCTTGGTGGAGTTGGTGGGGAACTCACCTTGTAACTTTGAGGTCATAAGTTCGAGCCCCATCAACTACAAAATGCTTGGGAGTAGGGGAATTCCCTTACCTCCTCCCTCTACTCTCAAGTGTCGACCTGCGGAGCTAGAGCTAAACCTGTGAGAGGTGTGTCAGTTCAATAGGCATCTTACCTTAAAAAAATAAAAAAATATAGTTTATAATTTATCTAAGTTTAACTTAAGGGTGTTTGGTTAGGTCTTTTGGTATGGAGTAGAATCCATTCCGATGTTTTGGTTGAGTATTTTTTGCTATGGATCTTCATAGTTATGGTATCTATCTCCATTCCATCCCCTATTATTTCATACCCACCTCCACCCCTAATATTCTTAATCCATTCCACCCTGGATACAAACCCTAACTAGATATAAATCCATTCCAATATCACACATTCACACCTACAAATTTGACGAAGTACGGGGTTCTCAATCCATATCACCATAGTATGAGTTTCCAATTCATTCCATTCAAATTTATTGAACCAAATGACCCCTTAGCGTACCTTTAATTATTTTGAACTTGAAAATAGTTCTGTGGATCGAACCTAATGGCTAGATCATGGGCCAAACACTTTGGAAAGAAATGTAAAAATGATGCCCAATGAATCACCTTATGAAATGACTGGTCTAATTGATCTTGCTCAGTTATCCCCTAGATAAGTTCATTTGTCTCCATCTCCATCTCCATCCAACCTATCTTGACATATAATACGACCGTTAGCTATTATTATATTGCTGTACTCGCATATAATTTTCGACGCACTAATATAACAATCTACCTATTCGCTTAGTACAAATAATCTTAATTAATTAAAATTTGCTGACTAGATAATCTTCATCTATGATTCGACATGCCAAAACAAAGCAAAGCAACAATCTTTATTGCTTGTCATTTCTATTGCTCTTACAATATTTTTTTGCACTAAAAATGAAGAAACACCCTTTTACAAGTGACGTGCCATTGCATGCCACATGGCATAATCTAGATATCATTCCAAAGTGCCGGCGCTCTAATGGCATTCTCCTCTTCTCTTCTTTGATTTCCAAACTTATACCCCCACAAATGGGACCCACTTTTTAGAAAATGTTGGCCAAGTCAAGTCAAGAACACAAGCTTTGACTCTCCCCTAAAAATATTTTCTTTTCCCTTCTCATTATAATAATTTTTTTTTCCTCCTCAAAATTCCCAAAATACCCTTTTCCACGGTCAAACTTTTCCTTCCCTCACCTTCTTAGAAAGACCTCCTCAAAGACCTTCATTTTCAAGCCATCTTCACCACAATCCCACTTCACAAAATTTTCCAAACAATCCCCTCTTTATTTACTCCATATATCCTCCTCTTCAAACTTTCATTTCCATTACACTCAAAGCTTCATTTCATCGCGCTTTCTACAAATGTCTTCCTCGGTAGCAAGCTTAGAACCCTCTTTGTCCTTCAACAATAGTAGCTTCTCCTTTACTAACCTCATGAACTCCTCCTCCTCCTTCACCGATTTCTTCGCCAACACGACGAATGATGATCATGTGTTGGAGAGTGATTACAACATTATTTCCAAGGAGAAGAATACTAATATCACTAATAATGATCATAATAGTAATAGTAGTAGTAGTAATTGGTCAGGATTTGATCAGTTGATTGAAGTTCCTAAGTTCAAGTCTATGGCTCCTTCTTCTCTTACTGTCGCCGACCCTACTCCTCTTGCTTCGTCTTCCTCGTTTTTGAACACTCCTAATGCTTTCAGCCCATCCATCTTCTTAGATTCGCCTCTGATTAATGTAAGTATCTCATCTCATCTCTTCTCTTTTCTTTGACTTTATATTCAATGATAAATATTATCCTGCACTCGCACTGTTATCTATAAGGTTGCGTACATCTGAACCTCATACAACTCCCCGATCCTGCCTAAGGCAATCGGGATTATTTATATTATGGTTATTAACTTAGGTGTGTTATTTTATATGTGCAGAGTTTCCCATCTCCAACTGTAGGAGCCTTTGGTGGTGAGAGTTTCAATTGGACTCAACTTGGTGCTAATAAAGATGAAGGAAGAAGTAACAATAATTTCACTTTCCATGCTTCAAACAATTCAATTGTAAGTCCTTTTTTTTTTCTTTTTTCTTTTTTTTTTCCCTTATTGTTTGATGATTAATTAGTTGTGTTCATGAGTAAATCTCATCCAAAACCATAAAAAATATTAATAAATATACAAATTAATATTGTTATTAATAATAAATAATATAAGTATGCGCAATTATTTCAATCCTAGAAAAAATCCACTGCATGAGTTGGTTGAATTGATATTTAATTAATTGAGAACCGTACATTATGTAATTTAATGCCCACCAAAAAGACTTTGCATAGGATTGCAAAGCTAAGTCAATGCATAAAATGACAAGAAATTTATATATATTTAATTTAATTTTGATATATAGCCGCCACTACTTCTAGAAGCCTATTTATTTATATATATAAATAAAATGAAATTATAGAAAGATAATTACTTTAATTATTATTTTCTATTTATGTTCTCACCTAATAATATCTAAAATTTAATGAAGTTCTGACATTTTTGTCTGACATTAAACATGTGCAGGAAGGGTGGAATTTGGATGAACCCAAGAAGCAAAATGAGATGATTAACAAAGATCAGATTAACTCGAAACCCGAGTTTAATACTAATATTAATAAAAATCAAATTATGAACACAACACAATCAGATGGTACTAATATTCAGAGGGGTTACAATGCTACACCAGTTCAGATGAATAGAGCTCAGAAAAGAGCTGAGGATGGATATTGTTGGAGGAAATATGGACAGAAGCAAGTGAAGGGAAGCGAAAATCCTCGGAGTTATTACAAATGTTCACACCCGACTTGTCCTACAAAGAAGAAAGTCGAACGATCTCCTGAAGGTTATGTGACTGAAATTGTTTACAAGGGGAGTCACAACCATCCTAAGCCTCAGCCTGGTAGAAGATCATCTGTGCAGAATAACAATAACAGTGGGTTTGACGGTTCTGAGGGTTCTAATGCAGCAATTATTCAGGCACAGACTGATAATTATTCGTCATTTACACCTGAGACATCCTCGGTGTCTGTGGATGAAGACGATGAGTTTGATCAGACCTCTGCAATGAGTAAATCAGCTAGAGATGATGATCATGAACCTGAATCCAAAAGATGGTATGAGACTTTTCATTTCTAGTTCCTGTTTTCGTCTGTCTGTAGTATTAAAGTGTGTAATTTGTTCTGATCACTTTCTGATACTTTTTATTACAGGAAAGGAGAGAATGAAGGGGAGGTGATGTCAGGGTATGGTAACAGAACAGTTAAAGAGCCAAGAGTAATTGTTCAAACAACCAGTGAGATTGATATTCTCGACGATGGTTATAGATGGAGAAAATACGGGCAGAAAGTAGTGAAAGGCAACCCCAATCCTAGGTGAGCACATAGTTTTGAGTTGATCAATTCATGAACAAGTTTTCCTCTTAGCAAAGTTCGATCTGATTATGCGTATATAGACAGTTCTAATGTTTGAATCTGACTAATTTTACAGGAGCTATTACAAATGCACCAGCACAGGTTGCCCTGTAAGAAAGCACATAGAGAGGGCATCCCATGACACAAGGGCTGTAATCACAACTTACGAGGGAAAGCACAACCACGATGTTCCAGCAGCTCGTGGTAGTGCCAGCTATAACAATGCCCCAATGCCTGTCAGGCCATCAGCCATAGCCAGCCAACCTAACCAGATAATCGGCCTAAGGCCTCTTAACAACAACATATCAAGTGCCTCAAGACCAGAAGCTCACCAGACACCTTTCTCTTTGCAGATGCTGCAAAACACTGGCAGCTTTGGGTTCTCAGGGTTTGGAAATAATTCAGAAGCCAAGGAAGAGCCAATCGATAACATGTTTTTGGAATCTTTTCTTCGTTGAAAGAGGAATGAACTTCCAAATGATATATAGGGTTTAACAATTAGGATTAGAATCATGTATTTCTTTGTTGTAAAAAAATTATACTACAAGCCTTTCAGACTCTATATAAGTCTTAGCTTCCACAGAATAATCATAGTTAGGTAATTTGTTTATTTGTTGAAAGGCCCCTAAGCTTTAAAGCTTCCCAGGCCATCAAAATATTTAGACATGTAATATTTCCACCAAGTTGAATATCAAAGCTTCAGCATTTACACTTCTGAATCAACAGCAGGAAAAGTCTTTACTCTAATTTTCAGAACAGGATGAATTTCAGTCAAGAGAGGAAAAAAAGCTAAGGGGGGAAATAGAGCGATAATGTCATATGTCTCATCATTATATTAAAAATAACCTTGGTCTTCTGATCCTTGGAAACTAAAGAAACATAATATTTGGTTACTTCCAATCTAACAAAACAATGAGAATTGAGGCAAACAGTATCCAGAACAACAAAGCGAAATGTTGTTTTCTATATCGACTTTAAACACAATAACAGCCGTTAGCACAGAAAAGAGTAGGTGTGAATTTCTATACTCAAATATTCATAAAAATATACATTTAAGAAAAAGAAGAAGAAAAAGAAAAAAAAGAAAACGAAGAATTACATATAATAAGTTTGCAGGGTTCCAATCAGATAGCCTAAGGCCAACTCTAATCAGGTATATAAACAATATATAAAGACTATACTGTGTGAAAGAATCAAGTTCAAGAATGTTTAGATTATAAATATATTTATAAGAGGAAATTTTCATATAAATGACTGAGTAGAGAGCTTATAGCCAGCAATGACGGATGAACATGCCAATGAAATGAAAGCAAGGAGAGACATGCTTATGGCTGCTGCGCATGAGTCTGTGAAAATGTTATCACCTCCTTCCCGCATTCTGTTTGTCATAGGTATGGCCGAAGAAGCTGATGACAGTAACAAGTATGCCAATATCTGCAAATAAACATTTGCTTCAGATTTCAGTTTAGTACCACAGAATCAAGAGGCCACACATTTCCCTGTTGATAAAAATCTATATGGACTTTTTCTAGATTAAATTATTAAGCAATACTTCAACAAAAAGCCTAATTAACTAATCTAAGTAGACTTGACCAATAAAAGTGCATGAACGACGACTGGCAGGTCAAATTGGGTCACTAATCACAACCACTACTTAAAGCATTACATGCTCTGAAAGTTAGAATACCAAGTAAAAGATTTAATAGTATATTGTACCTATTAAGCAACAGATGATTATCATGTCACACTAACACAGACAGGCATGGACTGCTTAGAAAATTTCAACTCTAATCCACCAAAGGGCCTTAACCCATAACAAAAGTTCAACATGTTTGCAAAATTAAGAAATCAAACAAAAGAAGACTCGGTCTACCACTTTTAAAGCTACCAATATAATCGATGCTTGCATCACACATGCTTTCATATATATATATATATATATATATATATATATATATATATATTCGCGACTATTATATAAGTTTAGTTCAACATAGCATTATAGAAGTATGAAAGCAAACCTATCTCCTCTTCCATATCAGCAAATAAGTTGATTAATCTAATCAAAAATAGGGAAAATTGCAAATTGAAAGAATAAATGATTGGAGTTATATGAACTATTGCTGTCATAGTGCCACATACATTTTAAACAATTGCAACTTTGAACAAAATGAACATTATTAAATTTGCTTAATCATGGTGCTCGATTTCATCAAAAAAATGGTGACATGGTGCTTAAATCAATGTAACCCATGACATCAAATATAAGGGAAGCACTCTTAAGTTACTTAAGTGTAATTCTATTATACACCATAGTGTACCTAAAGCTAGTGAATACGACTATATGAGTAATTGACACCCCCCTCGTATTCCATTTGTCACCCGTTTTATTAGACAAATATACCCTTGACCACCTAGTGTTACTCAATATACTATGGAATAAAGACAACAAAGAATAAACAGAAAACAATGAGATAAAGTATTTTCTAGAAATATCCTTTCTACACTCATCCAAGAAACAGAACACTTTAAAAGTACAATGAAAAATGGAAGATTCAGAAAGTTTCTAGAAAAATGTCAAAAATACATGAATAAATAAATAATAATTCCAAAAAAAAAAAAAAAAAAAAAAAAAAAAAGAACCCACCTGATCTCCAACAAAATCAATCATAGCTGCAGTTTTGGGATCAACAAATTGCTTCCCTCTAGATAATTCATTTACATGTCTAAAGCATTGTAATCCTGTGTATAGTGTCGATAATATTGCAATTGCCAACAAATACCTACATTTTCAATCACCAAAAACAAATAAAATAAATCCCAATTTAATACTCCAATTATCCAATTCAACAAATAAAAGACATCAACGATACACCAATCCACGCGTGATTTTATCCTAAATTCCGAAACTAATACCTGAATTCTTCGTAATTGCCAAAGTCTTGTCCACCCCCATGATTGTTACTAGCCATAATAATAAAGGAAAGTAAAGAAAAAACCAAAGACAAAGCTCTTAAAGTTAATGACCCTTTTCTAATTAAATCCTCTCTTTTCCATCGCCGGAGGATTGATCCAATACCGTGCTCTGTTTCGCCCGATGCCGTCGCCGCCACGGGTGATCCCCTCTCCATGTCATTTCCCGGCGAAGCCTTTCTTTCTAATTCTAAACCCACTGAATTTGACATGTTTTGATCAATTTGATTGAATTGAAATTGAGGTAAGTTTATTGAAATTTGAGAAATTTGAGATTCTTGGTATTTTTTTTTTGGGTGAAGTGGAAGGAAAGGAAATGCAAAAAGAGGTGAGAGAGAATTGAAGAAGAAAAAACAGAGTGGATTTGTTGTGTTTATATGAAGTGAGTGATTTTTTTTTTTTTTTTTTTTTTTGGTGATAATATGCCAGCTTGGAAAAAGGAGGAGCTTTTTGTTTTATTTTATTTAATTTTGTGTAACTAACTTGTAACAGGATGGCACTTAAAAAACCCAAAAAAGAAAAATACAAGTATAGAAAAAGGGTGATAAATGAGAGTTTATTTGCCCTTTTTAGGGTATAATAATTAAGTTGAATGAAAGAAAGGAGATGATCGAAATGTGTTGCGTAATTCATAATTGGAGGTTGGTTACATAATGATGAAGTGATTGTGGTTGATGGTGATGAGGATGAGGGGTCTAATTCATTAAAATTATAGTAACGAAACATTAATGGAACACCTATCTTATATTCAATTTTGCGTGTATTTTAGGGCTGATATGTGGGATACACACTCATTTGCCCTTCTTATACTAACCTTAATCCCTTCAAAGATAGCTTTTTTAATTTGCAATGGGTTAAATTGATTTTATAATAAGTACATTTTATAAAAGTAGATATTATTAAGGAAATTTTAAAATTTAACAACACTAAATAACACGAAAATGGTTTTTAACACTATAAAAATAATTTTAATTCTTATAAAAAAAATTATCATAACAACACCGCACAAAAATTTTAAGAAATTGAATTTTACCATCTTTCGTCCAGGAACTTGTTGGGTGGAGTCTACGCTGCCATGAAAGTTAGAAAAAAAATAAACAAAAAACCCTAAAACTAACTCAACCACCCCTTCCTCACCCAAAATGCGCAACCGCTACCTCCGGCGCACCTCCTCCCTAGCCCTAACCACCGGAATTGACCCATTCCCCTACCGCCAAACCGCTCACCAATCAATTCCCCCACCCAAGACGGCTATCCTCTCCGTAAAACGGAGACGAAATCAGCCACTAATGGCCGAAATCGGTCGATTTAGGATCGAAATCGACCACTCAGCCCCAAAACCGGTAGATATTGATCGTTAGTGGCGAATTTTAGTGGTCGTTTTTAGAGAAGGGTGGTTATTTTCGATGGGGAAATGAGTGGCGGACGGTTTATGCTTGGGGGAAAAGGTGGGGGGGTGGGTTCTGATGGTCGCAGGCTGGGGAAGGGGTGTGCCGGAGGTGGAGCAGGGGCTGTGGATGCACGATTGGAGTGGAAAAAGTGTGTCGTGGTGGTGGTGGGGTGGCTAGGTTAGTTTTAGGTTTATTTATTTATTTATATTTCTTTAAAGTCCATCTACTCGTTCACCCACTGCAATCACCTTCCTCGTCACTAGATCCAATATAACACAAAGTTTGTTAGTAAATTGCATAACATAATTTGATTCATCACTTAATCGTGTCGCCGAAATCAAATTGCAATTTAATTCATCACTTAATTAAGTCGCCGAAATCAAATTGCAATTTAATTGAGGCACATAAAGAATATTATTAATAGTCAAGCCCCCTTGCAAAATCATCGGACCAATTTTGGAAGCATTGGTATAATTTTCATCCGGCAATCCCATCGGATAATGGCTCACATTCGTCAAAAGAAAAAAATCACAAGTCACATGATTTGAGGCACTAGTATCAAAATCCAACCCAACTCATGCTTACCGTGAAGCATGAGCTTAATAGAAAATGATCAAGAAGTTGTTGTATTTGAGCATATGTGACCTCTGTAAGAGCTGCCTAGTCTGATGAAGTAGTAGCGGCCTCTTGCGAGGCCTGAGAAGAAAGCCGCCCTCCTGTCTTGTTATCTCGATCGCGAGCAGGAGGAGCAACTCCCTTCTATCTCTTCCACCTATGCGACCTGCACCCCGACTAGCCGACGCACCACCACAGCCTGGTTCGCGACCCCCTCGAGGCCGATCCCCCCACCACTTGGGGAATTCATGAATACCAAAGTATCTAGATTCATCATGTACTTCCCTGTTACAGTGATTACAAAATTTTTCATTGTTACCAGCCCGAGGTTTAATGCCCTGTAACTTAAAGGCCACTGCATTGTTACGATCCTCGGTGGGAGTAGATCCACGCAAGCGCTTTGCTTGTATGGCCTGTTGATAGGCTTTGTCAACAGTCGGCAAAGGACCTTGGGCAAACATAAGTTGTGCCCTAAGAGCAGCATATGAAGATTCCATGCATGCCAATAAGAAAGTGATGAACATAGTCGTCCTCCCTCAACTTCTCAACCTGTTGCACAATATTGCACAAGAACTTTCCACACTTGCATTCAAGCAAGACCGAAACATATGTAGTAAGCTCATCCCAAATCCTTGACAAGCTGCCAAAATGCATTGAAATTGGTTCAAATTTGCCTTGCTTACACTCAGCCAAGGCAGTCTTCAATTGACAAACCTGAGTCCCGCTTACAACACAAAAGCAATTTCGAAGGTTGTCCCACAGCAATTTCACATCATCATAGTCTCCAATCGTGGAGCGAATTCTCGAGTTCAAAGTGTTCGACAACCAAGACACCAACATTGAGTGAACCGCCACCAAATCCTCCAATTTCTTAGGGCCAGCCGGCTTATTGTCAGAGTCAACAATAAAGCCATATTTCATCTTAGCCTTCAATGAGGTTTGTACATTTCTCGCCCATTCATCATAATTGTCATCACGAAGTTGAATAAGTGTAATAACATTCCGGGGAGCATCACTCGACCCAAGGTGGAATGTCAAGTCCACCTTCGGCTTGCCTCTATCCCCACCAGTCATATATAGTTGATGTCTCTAAAAATAAAAAATCACTCGCACAAACTCACAAATTTTAAAAATTGAATGAAGTGAACTCTTACAATCACACAGATTATACGTGAGTAATGAATATCACGTACAATCGAAGTAAAAAGAAAAATTGGAACGTAATCAGGCTTTTGATACCATATTAAATTAGTTTGAACAATAATTCACTATAATTCCCATTAATCACAATGGCCACATACAATATTTTTTAAGTATTGTAGGGAATATTTCAAGCATCCCAAACTTGAACCCCACTATGATCATACACTTAAGCATGGTGGCGTCTAAAGGGAAAGAAGCTAGAGCAAAAGAGTCGCCAACAAGTTTTAGGAACTTGTAAACCGTTCACAGGGTGAAGGTTACACCCCTTCACGATCCATGAGATCGCTAACTCCATAGCAATTAAATTACTTACTTGGATGCCTTGTATCTCTTTCTAATAACAAAATACACGTGTTAGTAACTTCAAGGAAAATAATAAATCAATTAAATCAAATAATTGAAATAAAGATTTGAGACCAAACCCTCAGAAATTATCAACCTTTCACGTCTAGGGCGAAGGCAACTTCGAACTTGGGTAGGTGTGTCTAGAACTTAAGAATGTGGAATTTTGTAAAAGGGAAAAGTTTTGAAAAAGAATAGAGAGAGAAAACTTCTAGCTTTTAGAGAGAGAAGAGAATAGATGATTGTTGATTGTTGATGAATGAAAACGGGGAGATACGACCCCTATTTATAGAAAATAGTCCGAAAACGATAGAAAATACTTCAAGCTCTATACGGAATAAAACTGGCATCTGTTGCCAGGCGACGGACATTTGCGCCAGGCGACAGACTCTGTCGTCTGGCGCTAATTAAAAGATAAAACGCGCTTTGTACAGAATCCTTTTCTTAATATGATTAATTAGCAAATTTCGTGTTTATCAAATTAAAATCGGGTTTATCATAAAACACTTATTTTATTCCAAACAAAACTCTTTAAAATATAATTATCAATCCTAATACTATTAGAATTTAAAAGAACCTTCTAGATATTTTAGAAGATTAAAATCAATCCTAATAACTTTAGGAATAATAATTAATAGGCCCTCCTCTAGATCATTGGACCGCGTATAAAATTCATTTCGGGCCCAATTTAGTATTTAGGCCATAACTTCCTCATTATTCATCGGAATTGGGCTTATAATACATCGTTGGAAAGCTCTTTTCGAGCCCGATCCAACTAAACTATTATTAGACCCTTATCATGGAACAAACTTAACTAGAATGGCTATTTTCATAAATAGAGAAATATAAAAAGAAATGTTTTAATATAAACAACCGCATCACTAGACTTTTCACATTTTGCCTCGTTCGATAATCAAGTGACGTGAAAGGTATTCATCACTGGGTTTGGTTTTGGGAAGACACATTTGGGTGTCTACAAGTATGTATACTTGGAGTGCAAGGACAAATATTCCTAAGATATATCACAATATATTCTAAGATATCTTTTCACAATATATATATAATTATCATATTTCCCAAATTATATCCAAATGATGTTCATTCTAAGTCTAGTCGATCAATTGACCTAATATAAAAGGTTATCAAATCAAAGTAAAATTTACACACCGTGACCATGACTAAGCTAGTTAAATTTACATACCATACATGAGAACGTTAAAAATTAAAAATAGATTTAAGAGACGGCATAAATAGTCGTGTAATAATTTGTCTATTTTATTTGGGATTTATACGACCATTCAAATTAAACAAAATATTACTACTCTTTATTTTGTCATGTATTAAACATGGAAGAAAGTGAATTAGGTGGGAAAACGTATGTGTGGATCCTACAAATGGCTTGATTAGACGCGACAAAATCTGTTAATGGGTAGTGCTAGACAAAATTCAGACATTTTAGGGGTAATTACTCACAATTAAAAAAAAACGGATAGTTGTTCACAAAATTGCCCATCTTTAGGGTATTTCTTAACAAAATTTCCATTAAAATATGATAAACATCAAATTACACATAAATTTTACTAGCTTTACACCACCATTATTTTTTTGCTTTTTTTAGCTTTTTGTACTATATTGTATACAATGTACTCCCTCTAGGGATTGACATTCTATTTTGAAATAAAATGAGAAACTCAAACATCGCCTTTATTCAATTATACTTCCTCCTCACGGCCTCATCTAGTTGTTGACTACAGAAAAACCAAATTCTGTTATAAAATAAGGGGAAAGGGAGAATATTAGAGAGAGAGAGATGTAGATGACAAGATGGTAATTGTGTTGTATCTCCTTTAATTTTCCCATGCTATATATATATATATATATATATATATATATATATATATATATATATATATATATATATATATATATATATATAATGTAAGTATGTAGCCTTCATGGAAATTAAGATTCCATTTAAGTGGGGGTTACAATAGAGGTAATTACAAATGGAGGTTACAATAGGTGGCATAATACTAGGGAGTTACAAATGATAATGAACATCCACATTGAATATATTTTGTAACACTCCCCCTTGGATGGGCATTATCTAAAATAGATTTAATGCGCATATATGCTGCATCATTAAAAACCTTTCAATGAAAAACCCTATGGGAAAAAAACCATGGATAAGGGAAAAGAGTGCAGCGCGCAATTACTCCCCCTCATTATTATATCACTGAAGATCTTTGAGACGACGCAATCCAATACGATAAACTAACTTTTTAAATGTTGCGGTCGGAAGAGCCTTAGTGAATAAGTCTGCTAAATTCTCACTTGAACGAATCTGCAATACATTTATATCTCCATTCTTCTGAAGATCATGAGTGAAGAAAAATTTGGGTGAGATGTGCTTTGTTCTGTCACCTTTGATGCATCCTTCCTTAAGTTGAGCAATACAAGCTGCATTATCCTCATATAGAGTTGTCGGTGCCTCTTGCCCAGATGATAAACCACAAACTTCTTTTATATGTTAAATTACCGACCTTAACCATACACATTCACGACTAGCCTCGTGAATTGCTAAAATCTCAGAATGGTAAGAAGAAGTAGCTGTAATGGTTTGTTTCATGGAACGCCAAGAAATGGCAGTACCACCATAAGTGAACACATATCCAATTTGTGATTGACCATTATGAGCATCAAATAAATAAACTACATCTGCAAAACCAATCAAATGTTCTTTGGACAACTTTGGGAAAATAAACCCATATCCTTCGTACCTTGAAGATAACGAAGTAAATGTTTAATTCCATTCCAATGCCTTCGGGTTGGACATGAACTAAACCTTGCTAATAAATCAACCGAAAAAGATATGTCGGGTCGTGTATGACTTGCAAGGTACATTAGCGCTCCAATTGCACTAAGATATGGTACTTCAGGACCAAGAATTTCTTCATCATTTTCCCGAGGTCGAAACGGATCTTTCTCTACATCAAGTGATCTTACAACCATAGGATTGCTCAATGGATGTGCTGTATCCATAGAAAATCTTTTAATAACTTTTCCTATGTATGTTGATTGATGCACAAGGATTCCATTCTCTAGGTGCTTTATTTGTAACCCCAAGCAAAATTTTGTCTTTCCAAGATCTTTCATTTCGAACTCTTTCTTTAAATAATTGACAGTCACTGAAATCTCTTCAGGAGTTCCAATGATATTCAAATCATTAACATACACTACAATTATAACAAATCCTGATCTAAATTTCTTTATAAAAATACATGGGCTAATAGGATCATTCTTATAACCTTCTTTTAACAAATACTCACTTAGTCGGTTATACCACATACGCCCAGATTGTTTTAATCCATAAAGGGATTTGTTTAATTTAATACAGAAATGTTCTCGAGAACTAGATTTTGCTGCTTCTAGCAACTTGAATCCTTCTGGGAGCTTCATGTAAATGTCATTATCCAATGGGCCATATAAATAAGCTGTGACTACATCCATTAAACGTAAGTCAAGTCCTTCTCTTATTGCTAGACTAATAAAAAATCTAAAAGTAGTTGCATCCATCACAGGAGAGTATGTCTCCTCATAATCAATACCAGGTCTTTGTGAGAATCCTTGTGCAACAAATTGTGCCTTATATCTTACAACTTCACCCTTTTCATTTCTCTTTCACACAAAGACCCATTTATATCCCACTGGCTTTACACCTTCAGGTGTATGGACTATAGGTCCGAATACTTCTCTTTTTTCAAGAGATTTTAATTCTGCTTCAATTGCTTCTTTCCATTTTGGCCAATCATTTCTTTGTCTACATTCTTCAATGGATTTTGGTTCATGATCCTCATTATTATCCATAACATCTAATGCTACATTGCATGCAAAAACATCATCGACGTCGATTTGATTTCGGTTCCATGTAATTTAAGACATGATATAATTTGTTGAAATTTCTTCATTATCAGGTATCTGAATTTCTTCTTGTATCATGTCTAAATTATCTTCTGGAGATCCTTCGGAAATAGTTTCTTGAATTTGACCATCATCAGTCAATGCTCCTTTTCTTTTCCGAGGATTCTTATCTTTGGAACCTATTGGTCTTCCACGTTTCTAACGTGGTTCAGACTCATTAGCAAATTTATTTTGTCCTTCCGGGACATTTATTTTAAATGGAGCATTTACAGCTGGAATATGTGACTTGGTCACTCTTTTTGGGTCAACAAACGAGTCTGGCAATTGATTTGCTAAACTTTGTAAATGAATTATCTTTTGAACTTCCAGTTCACATTGTTTAGTTCGAGGATCAAGATAAGATAATGATAATTCATTCCATTTAATTTCTTTTTCCATCTCTCTTTTTTCTCCCTCTAATGTTGGGAAAAGTGACTCGTTAAAATGACAATCCGCAAAACGAGCCATAAATAAATCCCTTGTTGTAGACTCAAGATATTTAATTATTGACGGGGATTCAAACCCAACATATATTCCCAACCTCCTTTGAGGACCTATCTTAGAGCGTTGTGGTGGAGCTATTGGAACATAAACCGCACATCAAAAAATTCTTAGATGGAAAATATTTGGTTCCTGACCATAAACCAATTGTAATGGGGAGAACTTGTGATAACTTGTTAGCCTGATGCGAATTAGGGCTGTTGCATGTAATATAGCATGTCCCCAAGCAGAAATTGGGAGATTGGATTTCATAAGCAATGGTCTAGCAATTAACTGAAGACATTTAATTAATGACTTTGCCAAACCATTTTGTGTATAAACATGTGCTACAGGATGTTCAACATTTATCCCAATGGACATGCAATAATCATTGAAAGCTTGAGATGTAAATTCACCAACATTATCAAGCTGAATAGTCTTAATAGAAGTATATGGAAAATGTTCCTGTAACTTAATCAATTGGGCAAGTAATCTCGCAAACGCCAGGTTATGAGTTGATAACAAGGACACATGTGACCATCTAGTTGATGCATCAATTAAAACCATAAAATATCTAAATGGTCCACATGGAGGGTGTATGGGCCCACAAACATCTCCTTGTATGCATTCCAGAAAACTAACTGATTCAAAATTAATTTTAGCTGGTGATGGGCGAATTATCGACTTGCCTTCTGAGCAAGCAGCACATGAAAAATTATTATGAAGAATCTGCTGGCTCTTCAAAGAATGTCCACGTGAATTTGTAATTATTCTTCGCATCATTATTGAACTGGGATGGCCTAACCGGTCATGCCAAACAACAAAATTATTAGTAAACTTCTGGTTTAATATAGCATGAGTTTCAATAGTATTAATTTTTGTGTAGTACAAACCACTGGAGAATGTAGGGAGTTTCTCCAAAACATGTTTTGTGCCTTGAGTTATATTTGTGATTTGAAGGAATTTGTTATTTTCTTCATTGATTGTCTCAATATGATAACCATTGTTGCGAATATCCTTAAAACTTAATAAATTTCTTTGAGACAATGGGGAGTATAAAGCATCAATTATTT
Organism: Chenopodium album; assembly: GCF_948465745.1. Taxonomy (NCBI): domain Eukaryota; kingdom Viridiplantae; phylum Streptophyta; class Magnoliopsida; order Caryophyllales; family Amaranthaceae; genus Chenopodium; species Chenopodium album. The sequence continues at coordinate 53,124,187 of NC_137845.1, read as the reverse complement.
TAATTTCGGTTCCCCAAGGCAATTTTATGTTGGCTCTCAATGATATTTGTAATACCCAATATGGTACTCACATTAATCCTTTTCATCATCAAATGAGAGAATATTTTTTATTTTTAAGTATTGTATGAGTAGTTGCACTGTCAGCAAGACATAATTCTTCACCATTCATAGCAAATTGAACTTGAGTAATATCCATGTTCTTCATGAAATAAAATATATGTCAAAATATTAAGTGTAAAAAAAACAAATAATGATGATAAAATAATAAATCAATAAAAACACCCAAAAAGTTCATAAATTCATAAAGCAAAAGTCCTTATTACAACCATAAAAAATAACTTAAGTAAATCACTAGAATAAGAAAACATAAGTCTAATACTTAAAACTGACACAAAACAATATAATTTTAATTATTCCCTTCTGGGACAGTGAAGAAATCAGCAACTTCTAAATGAGTTGTACTGCCAAAATCAAAATTATTCCCTTTCGGGGAAGTATGGAAATCAGCAACATCGAATTGATTTGCATTGCCAAAATCAAAATCACCTTCACCATCTTCAAGAACAAGGTTTGCCTCAACTTTCTTTCCTTTCTTCAATGATTCTTGGTAAAGTTCAACAAGATGCTCTGTAGTTCTACAAACCCGAGACCAATGGCCTTTTCCTCCACAACCGGTAACATATATTGGTCTCATTTTTCTCTTTATCATCCCTACGTTCCCACTTCTAGTGAGAATGTGAGTTTGTGAAATGACCTCCACGACCTCTACCATATCCACGTCCGCGACCCCGGCCGCACCATTGGCCACGACCGCGACCCCTACCTCGACCACTACTGCTTAGAATGGTCTTTGTTTTTAGTTTCTTTTCCGTTATAGGTTGTCACATTCGCTTCAAGGAATGGACTAGAGCCAGTAGGACGTGATTCATGATTTTTCATTAAAAACTCGTTATTTTGCTTAGCCACAAGAAGACAAGATATTAATTCAGAATATTTTTGAAAACCTTTTTCTCTATATTGTGTCTGCAGGACAATATTATTAGCATGGAAAGTGGAGTATGTCTTTTCAAGCATTTCTGCATCAGTAATATTTTCTCCACATAATTTCAATTGAGAAGTTATTTTAAACATAGCCGAGTTATATTCACTAACAGATTTAAAATCTTGCAATCTCAAATTCAACCATTCATAACGAGCTCTAGGGAGTATCACTGTTTTTTGGTGGTCATACCTTTCCTTTAGATTACTCTAAAGGATTTGTAGGTCTTTCATAGTTAAATATTCATTTTTTAGCCCTTCATGGAGGTGAAGGCGAAGGAAAATCATGGCTTTAGCCTTATCTTGAGGTGTTGCCTTATTAGCCTCTTAGATTGTTTCACCAAGTCCTTTAGCATCTAGGTGTATTTCAGTATCTAACACTCATGATAAATAGTTCTTTCCAGTGATATCAAGGGCCACAAATTCAAGTATGGCAAGGTTTGACATTTTCACTATATAATTAATATCAAAATTAGATCTCATAAAATATCAAACATATACATATCAAAACATAATGGTTGATAATAAAAGTGTATACAAATAAAATAAGGATAATAAAAAAAAAACATGAAATAATAAAAACATATAAAAGTTGTACAAAATATCAGATTATCACAATTATGGCAAAACTTATAATTTCAGAAATCAATATTGGATAGAGTATATATCTAGGCAAAAGTATGTATGAGAATAATATATTCATGAATCAAATGTAAAAAAACCTTAAAATATAGACAAATTACAATGAATAATTGATCATAAAACAGGCAACACACATAAATATATATAGCACAAAATTAGTATTTCGGCTAAACGCAAGTAACAAGGGTTAATGTTAAGTCGACATGTAAAAAGGAGCCCACATACAATTCCTTAATTAACATAACTACTAATGTTTCAAAAAGCTAGCAAACGAATAAAATTGTGAATGTTTAATACTAAAATCCAAAAGCAGTATTAAAATATCAAGAATATAAGATGAATAACTTATAAATTATTAGTGCACACAAGTCAAACATAACTATTCAACTCAGAATATTAACATTATAAGATACTTACATAGTGTGGACTGACGATAATGTAGTATTATGATTCAAAGGTATGTAGTATCACTTAATCAAACATCAAGACCTTCTAATGCAATTGGGTAGAGCGTGGTGCTGATAACCTGTTATAAGGGGAAAGGGAGAATATTAGAGAAAGAGATGTAGATGACTAGATGGTAATTGTGTTGTATCTCCTTTGATTTGCCCATGCTATATATATATATATATATATATATATATATATATATATATATATATATATATATATATATATATATATGTATATATATACATAATGTAAGTATGTAACCTTCATGGAAATTAAAATTCCATTTAAGTGGGGGTTACAATATAGGTAATTACATATGGAGGTTACAATGGGTGGCATAATACTAGGGAGTTACAAATGATAATGAACATCCACATTGAATATATTTTGTAACAAATTTAAGTTTTTTCGATCATCTTTTTTTTCCTCGCTTGTTGCTTTCTTCTTTCTTTTTAGTCCAATACTCTAAAAAAAATGTTCGATTCCATTTCAACAAACAACTAAACTCAACAAGTTTGGACCGCGGATTAATTTTGCGAAGATTCGTCTTTGGAGAAATCTTGAAATTCATTTCCAGAGTTAGTCTTAAATAATTTAACAAAATGTTTTCGAGAGATTATGTGTCGGTAGCATTATACAGTCTATTTTTTATTTAAGATTTGGTAACGGTAAATTTTTTTATTTTTTAATACCTAAATTAATTTAAAACTTTGTTTGATAACTCATACTTTACGTTTAAAAAAATGTATATTTTGGTGCATATTTTTATGATAATATATGTAAATTTTTCAAAAGAATATAACATTTTTAATAACTCTCAAATTTTAGAAACAATTAATCTTGTGATTAATTCTTCAAAATGATGATTATAAAAAAATTGTTAAATATTCTTCCAAAATTTCCATACAATAGTGTTTGTTATAAAAAAAAATTTAAAGTAATTGTTTCCAAAAAAAATTTATCTTTATATACCCACTTTACATCTAAAATAGGTTACACATCATTCAAAAAAATTCAAACAACATAAAAAAAATTATATTAAAATTAATCATAAATTAACAAATTACGTTAAACTACATATATATACTAGATGAAGCCCGTGCGATGCATGGTTTGTTAGTATTTTTTTTTGCATATTTATGTGATTAAATTAAAATTGTTATTATATTAGTTTTAAAATATTAGATAAAATTCCTAATCTCAAAAGATAATATTTGTATTTAATTAATTTAAACTTTAAAATCTCATTCGTTAATTTTGCTTACGTGGCATTTGAATAATTTAATTGCAAAAGAAATTAATAATGTCTTATTTAATTGGCTACAACTTAAATTTATAATCCTACGTGACGCTCTGAAAAAATTAAGTCCTACATGGCTCTCTAAAAATTCGGGGAAAAACTCCCCTTTATATATATATATATATTAGATTATATTGCACATCGTTGACACATATACTCTACTTTATAAATTTATACTATCTCTCATTTATCTCCAATATGAAATACTTACAAGTGTGCTACATCGGGTTTCAACAAACTTGAAGTAATAAGAGTACAACATATTTTTTGTTACAATCAATTTGCTAATGCTTTTACTAAACCATTTCCACGTATTAATTAATCTCATTTCCAAGATTAGTCTTTCCAAATGTCATTTATCTTGCGGTGTTGTATATTAAACTCAATCATTTTACAAACTAAGCATAGATTCGTATCAATTGTTAGTCTAATAGTGTGTACATTGATCTAAACCCTAGGGATTGTCATTCTATGATAAAATAAAACGAGGCACAACCTCTATTCCATTATACTTCATCTTATCTAGTTCATAACTACGGTGAAACCAATATCTAAAGCGTTCTCTATCATCTTTTTTCTTATTCATCTTTATTAAACTCTACAAAAATACCCGATCATCTATCTACAAACCAAACTCAACAAATTTGGACTGAGAAATTTTTTCGTCAAGATTCGTCGTTAGAGAAATCGTGGAAGCTAGTGCAAGAATTTGTTTGCGGAGCGGGTATTAAGGAATTTAACCAAGTATTTTTGAGAGATTACGTGTTGGGAGCCGTGCATATATATATTTTTTTGAAGATTTGGAAACGGTAAAAGTTTTTAATTTATTTTCGAATCTTTAAATGAATTAAAAAAAGATCTTGGTATGATTACTTATACTCAACGTTCAAAAGAGTGTTGATTTTGGTAGGTTGTTTTGTTGTTTATATATGTAAATTTTTCTAAAGAATATGGTATTTTTAATAATCCTCAAGTTTTAGAAGCAATTAATCTTTCTGTTTATTATTCAAAAGGTGATTACAAACACATTGTTAGATTTTCTTCAGAAATTCTCGATACTATAGCGTTTGCTAAAATAAATTTAGAAAATTGTTTCTTTTAAAAAAAATTAATCTTTATATTCTCACTTTTCATCTAAAATGGGAGAGCGAAAAGCCAAAATTGTTTGTCGCATTTAAAATTTCAAATAGGAGAAATTCCGGATGATTTTCAAGAAAAAATTAACTCTGAAATTCTCTGTGATGAAGGATTTCGGATATCGTACTTAAGGTTTGCTATTTCGGTTGCGTTAATGCCTTTAATGATTATTAGTTTTGTCGGTAATTTTCTGTGGTTGCTAAACAACAAAGCAAGTAAACTCTCCCAAATAGTAATGTTTTCTATTGTAATGCATCTTTATTTTAGGGAGCTCATGATGAGAGTAGTCTTAGAATAGGTGACCTCATGGGAAGTTTTCTCGGGGTGCGCATGAGTGAGGATGCGCCGGAAGGACTTGAGCTGGTTTGTGGAGACAGTTGTATACTATAGTGAAAATGAACATTTTCTAACTGAACATATTTTACAATAATTTTGTATTCCTCAATAATCATATGTTCATTTTCATGCAGTATGATGTTCATTTTTATAAAATAAATGTTCATTTTCATGCCATATAATATTCATTCTTATAAAAATAAATGTTTATTTTATTTTTAAATTAATACAATTTTTTTATTTGTTCAGGTGTATAAAATGTTTGTTTTTATAATAAAGGATGTTTAATTAACATAAGCATTTTGTTCATTATTAAAAAACATATTGTTGATTTATTTAAGGAATATGGGCCTTTTATTTTTCTCCTCCGCAATAATCTCTCATTTGTCCTAAAAAAACAAAAATGTGATTTTAGTGGAATGGGTAAAATCTTCATCAATACTTTAGTTTCTCTCTCTTCCCCAAAAATGGTGTTTCTGACTCAACTCTATTTTCTCTACCCTCCACTTTCCTTCCCATACCCCCTTTCAATCACACCTTTTCTCTCTCCTTGAAAATGAAGACCAAGTCAAATTTACAGCTCAAACCAACAACAATGGCGGCACTGCTGTTGTCTGGTTCAAGCATGGCCTTCAAATTGACGAGACGACGACATCCCGACATTGTTTTCGCCGCTTCCAACTACTCCAATGTTGTCCCTATCTACGTCTTCGATCCTCATATTTTGTCCTATTAAGTCGTTTTTTCTCTCTTTTTCTACTTGATTTTTGATTTCCTTGATAAAATTTCTTTGATAAAATGAACATTTACTATAACAACTAAAATGTTCAGTTATATAATATTATATGTACAATTTTTTTTTCAGTTTCATAGTCTCTTTATTTTACTCCTATATTATAAACGTTCATTTTTATATAATGTAATGTTCAGAAATAAATGTTCATTTTTTTTTCTAGCAAGTTCATTTGCTGGGCACGACCTCAACCAAAAAGTTGCGTCTAATGTAGCTATCTTAGTTGCAACAAGAGGCGGCCCAATTTGCACGACCCAAACCAACCTCCATCATCCAATTAAAAGCCCGTCCAGACAATATACCTCCTAAAGCCCGCCCAGACAACATACCTCCCACAAACCCACTATATTTCAGAAAAAAAAAAACAAATAGCAGTCATATCTATATCTATACTTCTATATTAAAAAACGTTCCTAAAAATGTTTATGTGCCACGTGGCACCCTCGCCATGTCATCATATTCATATTTGAAAAATGCCTATTATGAGATTCGAACTCACAACCACAAAAATACGCATTAAATGACTTACCATCTCATCTACATGAAATAATCATGCTTTTTGTGGGAGGTATGTTGTCTGGGCGGGCTTTAGCAAGTATATTGTCTGGACGGGCTTTTAATTGGATGATGGAGGTTGGTTTGGGCCGCGCAAATTGGGCCGCCTGTTGTTGCAACTAAGATAGCTACATTTTCATGCTTTTATATTATAAGCATGAAATAATCATGCTTTTATATATATATATATATATATATATATATATATATATATATATATATATATATATATATATATATATATATATATATATATATATATATGGATTGGAGATCCGAACCTTTTAGAGCTCCAATTATATATATATATATATATATATATATATATATATATATATATATATATATATATATATATATATATATATATATATATATATATATATATATGGATTGGAGATCTGAACCTTTTAGAGCTGCAATTCTTACAAAAAAATTGACTTTGTTATTTTGATAATAATTATGTTTTTATTTTCATTACATTATAAAATTTATACAAAGAACATGTTTATATAAATAGTCAATAGTTGTTCCATAAATAATTTATTCAAAGATTTAATGAAAAACTATTAAAAATAAACAAATAATGAATAAATAAATAATAAAGACCGAATATATCTATTCAATTACAAGTGTTCAAAGTAACAACTCGGAGCATCACCTGGGCCATACACTAGTTTTTTTTTAAAAAACGTCATTTCATAAATTAATTTCCAAATTCTCCCAAAAATTTAATTATTTCCCACACTCTTTACATTCTTTACCCTTCCTCTAATTATCTGTCTCAAAAAAATTAAAACCTCCATGAATATAAGAGACGAACTCAACCTTCAATACAAAATTTACATAAAAACCGTCACTTCCCAACCGCCAGATTTTTTTTAAAAATATAATTTTTTTATAATAAAACCGTTTAATCATTTCAAAGTTTAATTTCTAAATGTAATTTCTTCTCCCTTGATTTTCTCTTTCTAACAATAATCAATTAAAGTTCATCCTCTCTCCTCTGTATAATTTAGATATCTTATGTTCATAGAATATTTTGAAATTTTACAGAATTCCGTCACTTCCCAACCGCCATATTTCTTTAAAATATATTTAATAATAATAATAAAAAAAAACCGTTTAGCCAATACTAGTGCATGTTCATTATTTGCTTATGTTCATATTTTTTATGCATATGTTCACTTTCTGAAAAGCATATGTTCACTTTCAAGGAACCAATGAATGTGTTCATCATATTTTGAATGCTTATGTTCACTTTCTTAAATGTATATGTTCATATATTTTTATGCATGTGTTTACATTCAAGGAACCAATGCATATGTTCATATTTTGAATGCAGATGTTCATTTTTTAAATGCATATATTCACATTTGTAATGCATACATTCATATTTATATTACTTATAATGCATATGTTTCATTATCATTTTGTTTTATATTTCTCAATTTTCTTGTCTTCATAATTAAATACCTTATGTTCATAATATTTGTACTGTATGCTCATTCTATAGGAGAAATTTATGGATGATTTTATTGAGTTGGTCAAAACATTGGGGGATTATATTTAAAAGTAATTGAAGGATCCTTCAAATCCTTCTATCTTGAGTCCAGATGAAGATCGAAGTATTTGGAACATAGTCTTTCTTCAAATCCTTCTAGCAGCATGCAAAGTTACTGTTTTCCTCATTAATTTAGAGTCTCTGGCTTCATTAAATACAATTGCATCTGTACTATTTAAAATAAATAAATAACAAAGAGTGTTCTTAATTTGAACATAATATGCTCATAACTAGTGTACAAAATGTTCAGAATACCCCTAAAATTATTCATTAAAGTAAAAATATAATGTAATGTTCATTATTTAAGAGTCAATGTTCATATCTAAAAAATGTTACAAAAATTGCAGTTTGTTTACAATTACAATTAATCAAAATAATCACAAAATCATTTAAAAAAATCACATTCATAGCAAATTATCAATCATCAATTCATAACATTCATCACAATTAATTAGCGCAAAATATAGACGAAATTCATCACAAAATCACTACATAATCAATGAAAATGAATATTAGGATTTTTTTTTACTTTTACCACAAAAAATAAAAAAAAAAATCAAAAAAATTGTTATTACCGCCAAAACTTCTAAAACTTATTTTAACACCAAATAAAAAATTAAAATTTTTTTTTACCACCTGTCGTCAAAAACCTAACGGAATTTTTAAAATTCTTCCATTTTCGTGTCAAACACATGGTCTTTAGGGGTTTTGGGGGCATTTTGGTCCTATGGGTCCAATTTGAGATTAGAATTGACAAAAAAAGATCAAAAATTCCTCGTTTTGCGTGTTAAAAATACCTCGATTTGCGTGAAACAGGCAAAACGAGTCATTTTCGATCATTTTTTGTCAACTCTAACCTCAAATTGGACTCGAAGGGCCAAAAAGCCCCCCTAAACCTATGAAGAACATGTTTTGGGCACGAAATTCAAAGAAATTATTTTTAAACCATTAGACTTAACGGTTTTCTTGACGTTAGGTGGTGAAAAACAATTTTTCGAATTTTTTTTGGTGGTAAAATAAAGTTTTAGAAGTTTTCGTGGTAAAAAACGATTTTTTTTTTTTTTGTGGTAAAAAACAATTTTTAGAATTTTTTGATTTATCATAAATTTATATACATCAAATTAAAAAAAATAAAATAAAAAATGAAACGAAATTATATTCATATTAATTTCATGTTCATAAACCTAATCAATTGAATTCATCACCACATCCTCAGTCAAATTAATATTGATCATAAATTTACATACATTAAATTGATCGAAAAAACTCAAAAAATCAATCGAAAAAGCGTAACGAAAGAGGAAAATAGAAAAACAGAGGAGAAAGAAAAACTAAAAGAGTGAGAAAATATAATTTTGATCAAAAAATTTTACTGGAAAAGAAAAGTCAAGAGAGAGAATTTGAAAAAAGGAAAGTAGAAGTTAAGAAAAAGGAAAGAAAGAAACGTCAGAAGGATGTTAGCTACAAAAGAAAGAAGAAAAGGGTGAGCTGCGTTTCATGCACTACACACTGCATTTAGCATTGTTGCAACTATTCTAGCTGCACAAAAATGTAGCCAAGAATATGCCCAATGATCCCACATTCTACAAACGACTTCACATGTTAGACTTGACTAAGGATTTGTTGGTAAAGAGCTTTTCGAAAAGCTTTTAATTATCGAGCACTATTAGAGGTTTGACCATTTTGAATAGCTAATTTGGGTCTTTATAGCTTATTAAAAGAGTTTTTTAGGGTTAAAAAACTCTTTTAGAAAAAGCCCATTACAAGAGTTTTTTAAAATTAGCTTACTGAACAACTAGCTTTTTGAATATTATAACCACTTCAACACAATCAACTAGTCAAATCATCTAATGTACCAGTTAATACAATCATCTACTTCGTATATCAAACCAATTTCATATTTTTTTAAGGTGCAGTGTTAAAAGTCAAAAAGAAATACATATATATCTTCCTAGTTTAACCTAGGTTAGAATACTTTGTATATATATTTAATATGTCCACAGGTGGGTATGTAATTCCCTCAACGTCATTACTACTACAAAACCCGCATATTTTAGAAGCTTTTGCTTCGACGCTTTGGATGTGGCGTTAGCGTAAAATTTTAAGTTCTGCTTTTTCTCGATGCTTTTACGTGTCTAAGGTTTGTTTCGACACAGAAAAGCGTCGAGAAAATCACGTATCATACACGTGACTCCCTCACACCCTACTGCCCACAATTTTAAAATTTAATGAAAAAAAAGCGCGTTGTATTATAAAGAAATACTCCCAATTAAACCGCCCACTATTGAATTATTGATAAACTTGTTTGCTCTCTACTGCACTCTACTCATAATCAAAGCTACAACATACATCGTTTTTTTGGGTTAAATTCTGGGTTTTCTTGCTAATCTTCAACGAATTTAGGGGATTTTGCTTTTCACTTTCAGAAATTTCAGGTAATTGATTCACAATATGCTTCACAATTTTTGGCACCCTAATTGTTCACAATTCGTTAAATTTTGTTAAATTTGGGAATTATTCTTTGCATGTCTTCGATTTACAATTGGAGTAGAACAAGAATCGATCTCTTATTGCAAGGTAATTTTTTTCCCTTAATTAGATAATTTAATTTCTTTTTTTGTTCTTTTTTCGTGAATTCTGTTTTCAAATTTAAGGTTTCCTTGTTGTTGTATTTTTTTTTAAAAAGTTTTTTATGGGTTTTTGTGATGAATTTGATGGCGTTTTCTAGGGTTTTAGTTTGGGAATTTTCGACTATGTTTTGATATCACTTTCTTGTTTTGAAGATTGTCTTGAATTGTTTGGAAAAGTTGAAGGTGTGCTGGCTTAAAGGGGGGTTCGTATGGGGGTGGTTTTTTGTAATTTCTCTTTGAATTCTGTACCAAGAAAGTCACTGATCTACAATTCTATATGAAGACCTTTATGAACATATTCTTGATTTTCCCTATCAAAAAAAAAAAAAAAAAAAAAAAAACAAACTTAAGAAACTGCGAGTCTATAGTGATAGGTAAAGGAACTAGTAGTGAGGTAATTATATTTTGCTGTCACAGAAATGTCAATCCAAACACTTCTACTTTCGTCTATTGCTTATATTGTGTATTGCAGTCCAAACCTAGCATTAGAGTGGTCTTTCCTATTATTTGATTAATGCTCACCTGACTCAAGCTTATAAAAAGTTGATTTTAGCTTCCTTAAGAGATTCGACTGATTGCATAAGTACTGAATATTAGCTATGTGAGTTTGGGTGTTTTTTAGTCAATTTATAGAGGCCTATTGCATCAGGATCTTACTCAATTGTTTAATTTCAACTGCATTGTTTCTGTTTTTCGATTATTAGGTCTGGTTAACAATTTATTTGCGACTTGTTTCCTTTATAATTGGTTTTTACACTTCGTTTTATTAGTTGATAAATTAATGTCTTTGTTATTGTCTGGGTTCTACTATATTGTATGTTATTATACACAACCTCTAGAACATCCTGCCAATCTCAAATCAAGGCCCTTTTGTTTTTCATATCTATGTTGTTTCGTTGTTGTTATGCATCTTATTATTGTTTCCTTGTATTGCGCAATAAGGCTTTATTGTTTCTTCTACTATTACTAACCATTGTGCATTTGTATATGAACATACTCTGGGGCTTTTTGGTGTGCATTGGCTGTATAACTGTTCACTTTAGAGTGATTATTGCATCCTGCAGACTAAATTGCTTCTCATAGGTAATCTTGTTATGCTTCTTTTGCATTTCCTTAAATTAGCTGTCCCTTTGTTTGCTGCCTTAGCCGTATTGTTTCTGCATTTTCTATTTATCTATACATCCTTTGTCATTCCTACTGTGTGAGACAACTGGCCACCTCCCCTAGTACTTCACTTACCTGTTGGGCAGACAACTAGGCCCTGCATAAATTGTCTTTTTAATTTTCCCTTTTTTAATGTTCTATTTTTCAATAATCTCACAGGTTGTGTTTAGATATGGGTTAGCTTCATGAGTAATTGAGATTTTAGGGTTTCTATTATATTTCATTTTGTGCTTCTGGTTTAATTCAATTCAGAAAAATATTTTTTTTGTTTTATTTTAATTATCTTGTAGCAGAGGCTTTTGGTGAATTCTCTTGTAGATGTTGAGGATGAATATAATCTATTTTCTAAATGATGAATGTTATTCGATGTATCTGTATAATTAGTTAAAGGGGGGTGATTTAAGTGCTTCTTTGGACTATAATGCATTTACACTTGCTTCTTTGCATCCTTTAAAATGTAAAGGCTTACTAACACTACCTTTTCTATTTTTCCAGCCTTGTTCAACATCTGGATTCGCACAGATTGTATCCTCTTACTGTACTTTTGCAGCAAGAGAAGGTACACTCTACCTTAGACATTAGCTCAAAGTAGAATAAATTTTTAAAGATGTTGGCTTTATTAGTGTATGTCATATACTTATTTCAATTGTGTAGGCTTGATTAGATTTCCCTAATTGGATGTTTCATGTACACTATCTTCTAATTGCTTGAAAAACATGTGCCTACTGCTTTGGAGTCATATATTGTAGATTTTCAGTGGTTTGTTGAATGAGAAATTCATCGAACTTGTATAACTTTTTTTTTGTTGTTGTTGCATGTTTCTTTCTAATTTTCTTCTTTCACCCCTCAACAAGTTTGTAGGCTTGAATTACTTACTTACATTATTTATTAGTGGATAAACTTCTTGATATTATAAGTTTGATGTTTAGTGAAATTGATGTCCCTATTATATATTGGTTTAAGGATCCTTGTAACATGATTTATTTTTATAATGTCATTGTTTTTAATAAGCAATTAACTATATACTTCTTTGTAGACATGGATACTAGTTGGATTGATTTACCAAGAGGTGATCCTCGTTATTATAAAGGTTGCATGAAATTCTTGAAACTTGCTAAAGAGACTCTTTTACCAAATTCATGGGAAACTAAATGCCTATGTAATAAGTGCATGCAAGTTAAATAAAGTGAATTCTGTAGAAGAAATTGGAGGGCATATTTTATTTTATGGTTTTTATAAAAACTATAGAAATTGGATATTTCATTGTAAAGATGAAGGGACTAAGACCTATGATCTAAGTAATGATCAAGTAAATACAGTAGGTCGAGATAATATGGACCGGTTACTAAGAGCAACTTTTAGAGTTAATACACAACAAACCGACAAGCCTCAAGATCCATCATTTAATGAACAAAGTATTGAAGATGACAATTCATATGACATGGATGAGGGGTTTACCATTCATCACGAGGTAGATGATGAGTATCAATCAACTTTCTCAAATGAAGAACAGGTAAAGTATAAAAATCTCATGGAAGCTTCTGAAAAAGGCCTGTACGAGGGGTGTACTACTTTTTCGAAACTATCATTTCTATTGCATTTGTTTCACCTAAAGTGTATGTTCCATTGGTCTGCAGTGTCATTTAATAAATTACTTGAACTTCTAATTGACGCATTTCCCATTATTAAGGAGTTTCAATCATCCTATTATGAAGGCATGAAGATAATGAATGATTTAGGGTTAGGATATGAGAAAATCCATGCATGTCCAAATGACTGCATGTTATATTGGGGCAAATTCGCGGATAAAAGTGAGTGTCATATATTCCATACATTAAGGTGGAAAAGTGTGAAAGGAAAGGAGGGTGATGTAACTGAGAAAGGAAAAGAAGCATGTAAGAAAGGCAAGGCAGCTAAAGTAATGCGGTACTGTCCCCTTATCCCTAGATTAAAGAGGCTTTACATGTCAGCTAAAACTGCAGAGGACATGAGATGACACTTTAATCGTAAGGATGATAAGATTCTACGACACCCTGCTGATGGCGAGGCTTGGAAAATTTTTGATGAAAGATATACAGAGTTTGCCGCTGATCCTCGCAGTGTTAGATTGGGCCTAGCGAGTGACGGTTTTAATCCATACCGTCTTATGAATACAAATTATAGCACATGGCCGGTGGTCCTTATTCCTTATAATTTACCACCATGGCTTTGCATGAAATCATCATCCTTTATTCTTTCTATAATTATTCCTGGTAAATTTGGTCCCGGTATGGATATTGATGTATACTTGCAACCACTGATCCATGAATTGAAATTGTTGTGGGAAGGTGTTGATGCTTTTGATTCTTATAGTAGAAGCAACTTTAAAATGCGAGCAGCCCTACACTTTACTATTAATGACTTTCCGGCGTTTGCCATGCTCTCAAGTTAGAGTACAAAAGGCTACAAAGCTTGTCCTTACACGCATTCTACGTATTCAGATAGATTTGGTGGCAAAATTATCTACCCTGGGTATCGAAAATGGATGCTTATCGATCACCCATACCGTTCACAAGCTAATTTGTTTGATGGGAAAGAAGAATATGGTATTGCTCCGATTCGTACTAGCGGGACCGAAGTTTTGAAGCAACAAGAAGGGGTAAAGTATGTATATGGGAAGTCAAAAAAAGTTCCTAAAAAAGAGTGAGAAAAGCTGCCAATGAACTTGATGATGATTGCAATCCCGATGGTGATGATGTTCTGTGGAAAAAGAAAAGTATATTTTTTGAATTAGAGTATTGGGAGCATAATCCTCTTAGACATAATTTAGATGTTATGCACATCGAAAAGAATGTGTCCGATATTTTATTAGGAACTCTTTTAGATATGGATAATAGTAGAGATGATGAGAGTGGCAGAGAAGCCCTAAAGAATTTGAAAATAAAGCCTCATCTATGGATAAACCCTGAAGGTTACATCCCGCCGGCTGCATACACCATGTCTAATGAGGAGAAAGAACGATTTTTGAAAGTCTTGAAAAATATGAAAGTTCCTGATGGATATGGATCTAATTTCCAAAGATGTGTGAATCTAAAGCAGCGGAAACTTATTAATATGAAAAGTCACGACCATCATATTCTCATGCAAGATATCCTCCCGGTTGCTTTAAGGGCGTCGAATGCCACAAGAGTATTGACTTGCTTGAGGAGTTGTCAGAGTTTTTTAAAAAGATATGTTCAACAACTATAGATACAAGAGAATTAGATACCATTCAATCAAAGCTCGTGTTGACTCTTTGCAAGTTAGAGAAAGAATTTTTACCAACATTTTTTACAATCATGGTTCATTTACTAATTCATTTAGTGGATGAGGTCAGACTTGGCGGACCGGTACATTACAGATGGATGTATCCTATTAAAAGGTGATTTTGTAACTTATTATTATTATTATTATTATTATTATTATTATTATTATTATTATTATTATTATTATTATTATTATTATTATTATTTTATCTTATTTTTTAAGTAATAATTTTCCCAAAATTTCTTTATTCTTTCACATTCACATACATAATCGTTATTATAGTTCAAGGTACTTGGCCTTTTTAAAATCTCATGTAAGCAATAAAGCGCAGCCGGAAGGATCTATAGCGGAAGGTTATCTTTTTGTGGGAGACAATTGCATTATGTTCGAGATATTTAGAAAGTGTTGAGACTATATTCAATAGACCTAGAAGGAATGAAGATGGTGTATCAAACATTGACAACTATCTGTATAATTCTGGTGGTCGTGTCGTTGGAAAGAAAGAAAATGTCCGTTTAGATGATAGGAGGTTAAAGCAAGCACATCGCTATGTTTTACTTCATTCTGATGAACTGACACCGGTGCTTGAGTAAGTAGCATTATGTGTTTCTTTATAGCGTTGAATATTTACTGGTTATTAACATAACATTTTCAATCTCAATAGTGAGTTTATAAAACAAAAACGACAAGAGAAGGATGTTGGAGGATCTCAAGTTAATGATTCCATTGAAAATCAGTGGATAATTAATGAATTTGCAGATTGGTTGCAAAGCCAGGTTATGTGCTTTTACATTTAGGTGTTTTTTTTTAATTTCATTTTATACAACTATATTAGTCTAACTTTATTATACTCGAATTATAGGTTCATAATTTAGATGATAGCACAGCAGAAGGAAAGTTAAGAAAAGCCTTAGCTGGTGGCTTGAGTAATCGCGGGAAAAAGATGAAAAGTGTTATTATCAATGGTTACAAATTTGATATTGCGGATCGTGAGCGATTTCGAACAACTCAAAACTCAAGAGTCATGGTGGAAGCCGAGGGTCAAGAATACTATGGAAAACTCTAAGAAATTTTTGAAATTAGATTATTATGGTTCTTTTAAGGTTATATTGTTTCGTTATGATTGGGTCGATTTTCGTAAGGGTGTCTAAACAAATTCGAATGGAGGTGTTCATGTCAATTTCACAAAATTGATGCACACTGGTCGATTTTTGCATGATGATCCATTTGTTTTCTCATCTCAAGCAAAACAAGTTTTTTTTTTATATTGAGGATGAGATACAAAAAGGGTGGTGTCATGTTGTGAAAACTAAGCCTAGGGACTTGTTTGATATACCTGAATAATTTGTTTACAACTTTTATAATTTATTATAGATTTGAGTTCATAAATTTGGATGTATTTCATTTAGTTATTCTAATTCATCAAAGTTTGCATTTTGTTAACTTAATTTCTGTTTTTATGGTACTAAGTAGTATTATCATCTTGGTTTCTTATTGGTCGAATAAGAACTGAAATCAGAGCTAAAATACAGAATTTAATTCAGATCTTAATACCAGAACTGAATTCAGAGTGGAAATCAGAACTGAAATCCAGAACTGAAATTCAAAACTGAAATTCAAAACTGAATTTCAGAACTGAATTCCGAACTGAATTCAGAGCTGAATTCAAGAACTGAATTCAGAGCTGACCTTCAGAACTGAAAATCAGTTCTGGAATTCAGTTTTGAATTGCAGCTCTGAACATCAGAACTTAAATCAGAGGTGAAATTCAAAATGCTTGTGTGTGTGTGTGATTATTTTTTAGAGCTTGTGTGTGTGTGTGTGTGTATCATCAGATTTTGTCTTTTTGGTCAAATTTATTTCTTGTAAGACTTTTCTATTTCACAATAAGTGTTGTTGCTGTTTGTAATGAACCCAAAATTAATTCTGAGGTGAGTTGCAGATCTAAAGTTCGGAATTGTAATTGAACTAAGTGTTGTTGCTGTTTGTAATGAACCCACTGTAATTGTGATATTGTGATTATAGTTCAGAACTATATAGTTTAGATATATAGTTTAGATCTTTATATCAGTTTATTTTGTATTTCAGTTTAGATGTATAGTTTGTATTTCAGTTTATGTCTTGTCTTTATATCAGTGTTGACATACTAATGTAGCTTATCTTATGGTTTTATCAGGTAAAAGATGACTTATCGAAGCAAGAGAGCAAGGGAAATACTTGCTGCCACAGCTAAGTCACATGATCCACTGTCAGCACAGTCACCAATTACAACTAATGCACATACTTCATCTGCTACTAAAGTTATTTCACAACCCACTAAAAAACAAGCTACTAAGTCACCACAGATTGAGGTACTTAAGGATGACAAATGGGGACCTTTTTCTCCACCCATTACCACTGCAAAATCTGACCAACAACCACCTAATAGTTTAGGATCCATTTGGAAAAACCCTCCTGGTTCAACATCGAGTTCAGTCAAAGAAGCTGCTACATCAGGTTATCAGAAAAAATATCCAGCAAAAGTCTCACCTAATATCCCACCTAATATTCCACAATCAAGTAGACTAGACTCATCATTGAACTCCCTTTCTACTTCTCATAAACCTCTCGAGCAAACTGTGAGACGAGGAATTCAGAACTTTGAGACTGGTGCTGTTAAAACTTCAGCAACAGCTCTACAGACTAATCAAGAATGACAAAAAAGTGGAAAAGAATCAGAAAAGATCCCGAAACAATCTAAGTCTTTACGACCAAAAGCACTTCCGGATTGACCTCTAGACATAGATTTTGACGACAATGAGGAGGTTCTAACCATAGGTAAATATTTCCCATTTAAATTAGTACTTTAATTTTTTAAACTGATTATTTCTTTTACCTTACTTTTCGTATTTAAATCAGATGCCAATGGTAATACTACATCAGTAAGTGGTATAATTATGCCAATTGACGTTTGGAGTAATAATGGCGTCCAATACTATTTTGAATTCAATGATCTATGCCAGCCAATTAGGAAAGGTGGACATATTTTGGTTAAATTCATTAGTATGATTGCAAAGATGGAAAGCCGTTGTCCAGTTGGGGAAAAAGATTGGCATGCAATCGACAAGCATTTCAAAGGGAAGATAATAACAGATATAAGAGTAAGTATATTTGTCCCTAAGCCATCCCTTTTTATTGCCAAAACATACATAATTAGCCGGTCTCTTATTTATGTTTATAACTAATTATATTTACTGAAGGAACACTTTGTGATTCCTCTTGGTGCGGAATATGACAACCAGGCTCTCAAGCATGCCAATAAATGTTGGAGGCAATATAAATACTCTCTAAAACAACAATATTACAAGCCAGAACAGAAGACATTAGATCAGATTTGCAATAATGTGCCACATGAAATTACTAGTAGTAATTGGGTAAAGTTGGTGAAATATTGGGATTCGAATAAAGGGAAAGTATGTTCAATACTTAGCTTACTGTGCATGAAGCAATATTTAATATCTAATTCATAATTATATAATAAATACATACTCTTTGAATGTCAGTGCAAGATATGTCAGAATGCGGTAAAAAAGCACGAGCCTCCCAAAATCAGTTTCATACATCTGGCTCTAAAAGTTTTGCAAACCGACAAGCTGAATATGTATGGAATATATATGTCATTTTATAATTACCTAGGATTGTATTTAGAGCATGTCTTTTTATATGCGGTTGATATTGTTGACTTTTCATATTAAAGTTCCTGTTGCTTTATTATTTATAGGAATATGAACATGGACAGAAAATGAGCTTGTTAGAGCTGTGGATTAAAACCCATACGGGTAAAGACGGAAGCTTTCTTCCTAACACAGTCACTGAAGATTTTGTGGTATGGTTTTGTGACAGATTTATGGTATGATTTTGTTCAAATTTTGTGGTATAATTTTGTCCAAATTTTGTGGTATAATTTGGTATAGGATGATGTTAAAGCTAAGGTTGAAGAGCTGAGGATGATGCACCCTAAGATGTCTGAACAAGAGCTCGAAGATGAAGCATTTCAGCAAACTATGTATGGCAATGAGATTCCCGATCGTCCTGTGGGTCACGGACTAGGGGTTAAAAAGGGGGACATTTTCGGAGTACGCGGTGTGTTAAGGAAGGAAGGGTATGGAAAATTTTAAAAGAGGACTATTGTGATGGATAGTGTTAAAGAAGAAGTGAATGCTTTGCACAAAAAAAATGATACACTATCTCAAGAAAATGATAAGCTGAAAGACCGGGTCGGACACAACAATCTTCTTCTTAAAGCGCTTGTTGGACAATTTTCTCATATTGTAGGTGCAGTTCGTCAAGGGAATGCATCTCCTGATCTTTTAAACAAAGCATCTGAATTCTTAGGAAAGGCAAAGCATCAGGTAACAAAGTCACATTTCTCTTTATAACTGAAAACAGAACTGAAATCCAGAACTGAATTCAGATCTGAAGTTTAGAATTGAAAATCAGAGTTGGAATCAGAACTGAAATTCAAAATGCTTGTGTGTGTGTGTGTGAAATTCAGAGCTTGTGTGTGTGTATGTGTGTGTGTGTGAAAGTCAAAGCTTGTGTGTGTGTGTGTGAAAGTCAAAGCTTGTGTGTGTGTGTGTGTGAAAGTCAAAGCTTGTGTGTGTGTGTGTGTGTGTGAAAGTCAGAGCTTGTGTGTGTGTATGTGTGTGTGTGTGTGTATGTGTAATAATAATTTGCCTAATGTTCTCTGCTTGTCTGCCCTGCTCCCCTGCTGCTTGTCTGCCCTGCTCCCCTGCCTAAGCTGCTTGTCTGCCCTGCTGGGGCTTTGGATGCAACTTTTTAAATAGAATAAAGTTACAACCTTTTGACCTTAATAATGCTAAATTAAAGATGAAAGTTCTTCAAAAATGGTTCAATCTATAAAGCAATTTGAGTTCTTTTATTTTAGCAGCAATACCAGCAGAATCATGACTCACATCCTATAACCTACGATACTCGTAATCGGGGACTCGGGGTAATTGTGTCAAACAAGAGTACTTGTCCATTTTTCTGACTTGGCTACTGTATAAAGAAGAAGGTGGATTAGCCCCTTTCTCTTTTGGTATATAGATATTCTATATGGTTGCTTTTACTTTTTAATAATTGTCAGCCTAGGATAACATGTTTATAGCTCAAAATGGTGTGTAGTGTAATCTATGGAAGATGTTGAATGTGTTCTTTAAAGCATCTTGCTTTATTTGGTCATTCTCTGATGTTTTTTTCAAGTTTTTTTGAGAATTAACTGAGGTATTTGAAATTTCTCCCTAAAGGTCATGAAGCCTTTTTTGGGATAAATGTTTGTCTGCTACATGCCTTGAAGTTTATTTATTTCTTTGAGTTCAGTTGTTTGGCCTCCTTATTCTTTCACTGCTGTAGTGTTGGCCGATGCATAGAAAAAGGTACGGCTATGTCCTAGCTTACTACATGACAACCGATTTTAATTTAGGAGTTTAGTTCTATCTTCTCACAATTTTTATCCTTGTGAACTTTCTGGGGTGATGGTATTATTCTTAGTCATAGGCCCTTATGATCTTGATTTTTTGACATCTTTTTGCATATATTTCTTTTGATTCTATACTTCATGCTCTAAACTAAGATGTGTGTTATATATCACGGTGGAGATGATAACTCAGCCTTTTTGCTACATTGTTTAGTTGGAAGATTGTGCTGTCGGATCTGTATTAGCTTCTAGGGATTACATTCAACAGAAAGATAACAAGTCCTCAATCCCCACAAATGATTACATTCCAACTTCTAGAACAATAGTATACAACTTAAGACTCTTCTATTTCACAATAACTCTCTTAAGCTTTCTAATGGACAACAAGAAAGCTTAAATAATTATAGGCCTACTTTAAAGATTTATATATGTGCATTGTACATAATTAATTGCCTAGATTAAAGTATAATGTCCGTGTTATTGTCTCAAATCGATTATGAATCTTGAGCCTATATTGTGTAATGTACTAATTTATACTTTGTATTTTTTTTTTTTGAAGATTGGAAAAGGCAATGTAGGTGCAACAAGAAAATAGGCCGGGACACTTGAGCATCAAAACAAGCGACTATATCGTCTATAAGGCCATCATCTATGTATTTTGGTTTTTAGTCTTATATTAGTGATGTAATTATTTAGGGACAAGCTACTATATATAATATGCGACGTTATTTTTTTTTTTATTTTTAATTTTATTAATTGTGTTGATGTTTTCTTTTTATAAATTTGGTAATTAACTACGTACTCTTATTATTGTTGATTAATTATTGTTTTATTATTTTTTTTAAATCTAGTTATATAGAATATTTGTTTATTTTAATTTTTATGTTATTAATTTAATTTATGATAAATTTAAACAACTATAATGTATGTATGATTGTAATAATTTAATAAAAAGAAAAAAAAAGCTTAAAAAAAATTCTACACGCTTTTTAATGTCTACATATTTGCACATTTTCAAATTTCAAAGAGTTTCCCGCCATACCATAGGCTGACACGAATAAATGCAAGTCAACAAAAAGCGTCACTAAAAAACTACACACATTTGGGATAATGCGCGAAATACATAATTTTCGACGCTTCGTATATTAGTTAGGACACAAAAAAGCGTCGATATTCTCGACGCTTTTTTGTGTCCCTGAAAATTTTCGACTCACGTATTTTCGACGCTTTTTAACAGCGTCGAGAAATAATTTTTCGACGCTTTTTAGCGTCGATAAAAGGCCTAAAAAGCGTCCAGAAAACACGCTTTTTGTAGTAGTGCATACACAATACACAAACCATCTAAATAATTAATGAGAAGGTTAGAGTGTTGCTACAATCATTAGCTAAATGAAGTTTGTCAAATCAAATCGATACCTTAGCTTGGCTTGATACATCCTCACACTAAGGGCCTGTTCACATTTATTTAATTTCAGTTTAGTTCAGTTCAGTTCAATTCAGCTCCAATCAGTTCAGTTCAGTTCAGTTCAGCTCCAATCAGTAATCACGCGGCGGTAATACGCCTAAGTCTATCTCTACGGTATAATTATACGTATTATACTAGTATTTCTGTAGAGGGAGATTTGGGGTGTTACAAAGCGGTATCAATTTTCAAGGTCCTAAGAAGATTAAAATTGGAATAGTAATTAAAATTGTGGGTAGACTTAAGAGGGCATATAGGATAGATAGAGTTTCGCATTTGTGTATGAGTTAAAAGCCTTATTTTACTTAAAAACTATTTTCCTATTTGTGGAAAGATGAATGAGAAAAGGATGCTCGAGTTCTCTACGGAGGCCTATAATGGGTACGACTCTCTGTCTAGGAAAGGCTCTCCTCAACGTCATAGGTAACTTTCCTGGGAGACGCGGGCTCGACCGTCCTATAATCATGATTCAAGTACATATTTATTATTTTCGAAAATAAAAAGAATTGAAATTATTTGAAACTTGAGTATGCGATTATGTGTGCATTAAAGTTGGTGTGAAAACACCTTGAAGTGAGTATAGGGGGTTCCGAAATTTTAGAGTATTACCCTTGGTTGGGTGATTTTGAGTTATACTTGGTTTATTGAGTTATGAATTGCTTATTGCAAATGGATTTTGAATTGGATTGTTTGTGTGATTTGGCATTTAATTAATTGTTTTGCATGTGTGTGTGTGAAACAGATGGAAAAGATTGATCAAATGAGACATCAATATTTTGACATTCATTATTTGAAAGATAGTGGAGTCTCAGTTAGTGAATTCATGACTGGAATTTGTACTTTGGCCTTGACCCTTTGTGAGAAGTATGGTGAGGAAGCCTTGACCCAACAACCTTGGATGGTCCTTCTGGCTTTGGCCCATTTACCTAGGATTAAGAAATACCAACCTCTCTTTGACAAATATGGGGATGTGATCAAGGAAGATGGAACAATGTGGAATGAGAAGCATCATCATGAAGGGAAATGGTTAGCAACCATGTCTAGCCTTAAGAGGGACTTGCACTATGTGGAACGCAAGTATGAACCTAGGAGGAAAGTTGTGAAAATTCCCACGATCCCAAAAGATCGAACCTTAGGACCTAATGACCAAATGTACTTCTTAAATGCCGAAGTACCTTTTTCATACCCAAAGAAGCGACATGAGTATGTGGAATCTAGTGATGAGTCCATACCACCTCTTGGTAGGAGCAAGCATTACCGTTCTCTTAGCCAAACTCCAAGCTATGAATCTTCAGAACAACCTAGCCCAAAAGTCCATTTCCATGTTGCAAAAAGGCCCAGAACTCGTTCTCAAACTGCAAAAGAAATAGCCCAAAACCCCAAAGCTTCTTCAAGCCAACCTCGTGGGGATGTAAGCCCAACAAAAAGCCCAAGTTACACTCCTGGCCCGGACAGAAATATAAGTAAATCTGAGTCAAGCTCATCAGGCCTTATTCCAAGCTATAGTGGTTATAACCCAACTTTCATGGCCGAACCAAGTAATAGAAGTGAGGATCCGGATTATGATCCTATTGAAGATGGTTATGCTCATAGTGTTATTTGATTGAATGATTTTTGAACTATGGTTTTGTTTCATGTCTCAATAATTGTCCTAAATGACAAAGTTGTATTTTCATTAATTATTAATGAAATAAACTGAATTATTTGAAATTTCTCTATGTTGTTAAATGAATTAAATGCTTATATGATAAAACTTGTTTTAATTTTCAAAGTGTGATAATTAAACCCAGGAAGTATGTCTGCAAGAATGAGAGACCAAGTGAAAAGTAAGCGCACTGGTTCCAAAGTTGGGAAGGTCCTTAAGCAGTTAGGCCGTATTACTGAGAACATCACGAAAGTGGTGAAAAAGGAACACTGAAATCCCGAGCTTGATTCCTATAGTGAAGTCTTTAAGAGGGTAGCTACAGCTAAACCACTTGTTTACTTGGGAAAGGAGGACCCAGCTAGCCTTGAAAACTAGATTAGGGAGTTTGACAAATTGTTTGATGCTATCAATTGCCCAAGTGAGATGAGGGTGAACAATGGGGTGTACTACTTGAGGGAGGAAGCTGATTTATGGTGGGCCCAAAGAAAAGATGAGCTGTTGAGGAAACCAAACTTTGGGTGGGATGAGTTTAAGGAAGCCTTGAGAGAAAAGTTTTACCCTTCCTACCTTAGAAAGTAGAAGTGCATGGAGTTTACTAGCCTAAGGATGGGGAACATGTCAATTAGTGAATATTACAACAAGTTCATTGAGTTGATGAGGTTTGCCCCGGAAGTAGTCCTTACTGAAACCATCAAAGCTCAGAGATTTGAGCAAGGCTTAACCTTGACCCTCCAAGGGAAGCTAGGGGGAGTGACCTTTGAGACTTTGGATGAAGTTTATGGCCGTGCAGCCCATCTGTACGGAATTAAGGGGAGAGAGATGGAGCAGGTTGGAGAGAAAAGGAAGAACCCGGACTCTTTTCACGGGGGTGAAAAGAGGCACAAGCCCAATGGGAATTACCAAGGGAATTCTGGTGATAGGAGGGACAACAAGGGAAACTTTGGGAAGGGGAATGGAGGCCAGTCTTCCAACCATAAGGGGAGTGGGAACCAAAGGGGTGAGAAACCCAAGAGAAGGTATTTCTGCAAGCGGTGTGAGAAAGACCACCCAGGGAAGGACTGTGAGGGAAACCTGGTAACTTGTCGTTACTGTCAGAAGTTGGGACACCGTGAGTACGAGTGTTTCAAGAAGGAAGCTGATGTTAAGTCAGGGAAGGTGAAAGAGTCTAGCGCACCTAGCAAACCACCTCAATCTAGTGCACCTACAACCAAGGCTGGAACCAGTAGCGGTGCGGGAAGTGCCCCAAAAGGTCGTGTGTTCGTGATGAATAGCCGTCAGGCCGAGTCTGCTAATGATGTGGTAATTGGTGTTTTCTTTATAAGTTCATCTTCTGTGAGAGTCTTGTTTGATTTAGGGGCGTCGCATTCTTTTATTTCTAAGAAAGTAGTTGGGAGTCTCGGTTTAGAGAGTCTTGAGTCAGTTTCTCTAGATGTGTCTATCCTGTCCGGGGAAGTGAGGAGTTGTTCAAGATTGTTTTTTAGAGTGCCTATTTCCATTTCTAGGGTAGAATTTCTGGCAGATTTGATCGAGTTCGATTTGAATGACTTCGATGTAATTCTGGGTATGGATTGGTTGGGAAAGTATGAGGCAAGGATCGATTGTGCGGCTGAAAAGGTCACCTTAACTAGCCCAAATAAGACCAAAGTGGTATACAAAAAGGAAGGGAAAAGTTCAGGGTTGAGAATTGTGTCTGCAATGCAACTACAGAAGCTGGTTAAGAAGGGTTGTCCTGTTGTAGAAGAGTTTCCGGATGTGTTTCCAGACGAGATTCCGGGTATGCCGCCAGTAAGGGATGTTGAGTTCACTATTGACCTAGTGCCTGGAACTGGACCTATCTCTAAGGCTCCATATAGGATGGCTCTAGCTGAGTTGAGGGAGTTAAAGACCTAGTTGGATGATTTATTGGAGAAAGGTTATATTAGGCCTAGTTCATCATCCTGGGGAGCTCCAGTATTGTTTATGAAGAAGAAAGATGGGAGTATGAGGTTGTGTATAGATTATCGAGAGTTGAATAAGGTGACAGTGAAGAATAAGTATCCATTACCAAGGATCGATGATTTGTTTGACCAGTTGAAAGGAGCAGGAGTATTTTCAAAGATAGATTTGAGATCGGGTTATCACTAGTTGAGAATTGCGGAGCAAGATATTGCAAAGAGTGCTTTCAGGACCCGTTATGGTCACTATGAGTTCACAGTTATGTCATTTGGTTTGACCAATGCACTTGCAGAGTTCATGGATTTGATGCATAGGATTTTCAGGCCATACTTGGACAAGTTTGTGGTAGTGTTTATTGATGATATTTTGGTCTATTCAAAGGATGAAGAAGAGCACAAGGAGCATTTGAGACAAGTGTTATTATGTTTAAGGGAACATCAGTTGTATGCCAAGTTGTCTAAGTGTGAGTTTTGGTTAGAGGAAGTAGCATTTTTGGGCCATGTGATTTCCAAGGATGGAATTTCAGTGGACCCAAGCAAGATTCGAGCTGTGAGTGATTGGCCAACCCCAAAGAATGTGTCGGATGTAAGGAGTTTTCTGGGTTTAGCAGGCTATTACAAAAAGTTTGTGAAGGATTTTTCGAGGATCGCGAAGCCCATGACAAGTTTGATGAAAAAGGAGCATAAATTCTTATGGACTCCAGAGTGTGAGGAGGCGTTTAAGATCCTGAAAGAAAGGTTAACCCAACAGCACCTGTGCTGGCCTTGCTGGATGGGAGTGATCTGTATGACGTGTAAAGTGATGCATCGAAGTTGGGATTGGGATGTGTGTTAATGCAAAATTGAAGAGTGATTGCGTATGCCTCGAGGCAGTTGAAGGTTCACGAAGGGAATTACCCAACCCACGATTTGGAGTAAGCTGCAATAGTATTTGCCTTGAAAATTTGGAGACATTACTTGTATGGGGTGACTTGTAGAATTTTCACAGACCATAAGAGTTTGAAGTACATTTTCACCCGGACGCACTTGAATGGGAGGCAGAGACGATGGTTGGAGTATATGAGTGATTATACATTGGATATTCAGTATCATGAGGGAAAGGCTAATGTGGTGGCAGATGCTTTGAGCAAGAAGTCAGAACATACGGTGAATGTGATGGTAGTACCAGATCAGTTGTGTGTGGAATTTCAGAAATTGAACTTGGAGGTGATGGAGAATGGTGAAGTGACTAGGATGTTGAATGCCTTGCTGATTCAACCATCCATTTATGATGAGATAAGGGAAAGTCAATTGGAAGATGAGAAGCTAAAAGCAATAAAGAAGAAGATTGATGAAGGAGAAGTGTTGGATTTCACCATTGGTGATGAGGGAAGTATTCGTTTTAAGGGACGATGGTGTGCACCGCAGAATCGTGGTGTCTGAAACAAAGATTGATGGAAGAAGCTCATAATTCTCCTTATTCAATGCATCCTGGAGGGGATAAGTTGTATAAGGACATGAAGAAAACTTTTTGGTGGCCCAATATGAAGAGAGAAGTGGCTGAATTTGTGGCTAAGTGTTTGACATGTCAGAAGGTGAAGATTGAGCATCGCAGGCCTCAAGGAAAGGTCCAATCCTTGGAGGTGCCCAAGTGAAAATGGGATTCAATCGCAGCCAAAGACCAAGGCAGGGAATGACACTATTTGGGTAATAGTGGACAGGTTGACGAAATCAGCAGCGTTCATACCCATGAGAAGTACTTGGACTATGGATCAGTTGGGAAGAGAATACGTGAAGTTTGTGGTGAAGTACCATGGGGTACCCACGGATATCATTTCGGATAGAGATTCAAGATTTTTGTCTAACTTTTGGAAAAGTTTGCAAAAGGCGATGGGAACTAAGTTGTTAATGAGTGCAGCGTTTCACCCAGCGACAGATGGTCAAACGGAAAGAACGACTCAGACATTAGAGGACATGTTGAGAGCTTGTGTGATGGAGTATCAAGGGTCTTGGGAAGACCACCTGGAGTTGATAGAGTTCTCTTACAACAACAGTTACCATGCAAGCATTGGAATGGCACCGTTTGAAGCATTGTATGGTCGGAAGTGTAGAAGCCCAGTTTGTTAGAATGATATAAGTGAGACTATGGTTCTTGGACCAGAAATGATTGAAGATATGGTGAAGCAGGTCAAGTTGATCCAGGTAAGATTAAAGCAGCCCAGGATCAACAGAAAAGCTATACGGATTTAAAAAGGAGGGAGGAAGAATATGAAGTTGGTGAGAAGGTTTTGTTGAAAATTTCACCCATGAAAGGGGTGATGAGGTTCGGAAAGAAGGGGAAACTAAGCCCAAAGTACATAGGGCCTTATGAGATCATCCAGAAACTGGGAAAAGTGGCTTATAAGTTGGATTTGCCTAACGAGCTAGAAAGGGTTCACAATGTGTTCCATGTGAGCCAAATTCGAAAGTATATTCCGGACGTGACACATGTGTTGCAACCAGAAACCATTGAGATGGATGAAAATTTGACTTGTGAGGAAAGACCAGTAAAGATTCTTGACTCTAAGGTAAGGAGCACAAGGAACAAGGATGTGAGCATTGTGAAAGTGTTGTGGTCAAATCAGAAAATTGAGGAGGCTACATAGGAAGCTGAGGCTGATATAAGGAAACGATACCCAGAGTTGTTTACCTAAGGTTAGTGGTCAAGTTACGGGGGCGTAACTCCATTTAAGGGGGGTAGAGGGCGATAGAGTTTCGCGCGTCTACTTTTCGAGTCACTTTTTTTTGGAGTGATTTCGAGTCTTATTTGAGTTTAGTTGGAGTCTTGAGTCAAGTTAGGATGTGCATGAACCAATAATTTCAAAATGATTTTCGTTTTTTTTGACTAAGTTTCGGGTCGAAACTTATTTTAAGGGGGGTAGACTGTAATACCCCATATTTTTATACGTATTTTCCTAATTAATTAATTAATTATTATTTTCTAAAAAGGGTAATTTAGTAATTTAACTTACTATTTAAATCTTGGAGCCAAAACGATATTTGAATTTTGGCGCCAAAAGTATTTTAAAAACAAATTATTATTTTGGATAAGATTTATTATCCATTTATCCTATTTTAAAAACCGGATTATTTATATATTTTGGATATTTTAATTAAGGCAAAAGCTATATTTTATTATTATTTTAATAAATCCGAAAATCCCATTTATTTGGCTAATAAATTTCGGATTTTCCTAAGAGAAAATCTGATTTTATTAGTTAAATTATTTGGTGAATATTTGGTATTTTATTATTTAATTATTTATTATAATAAATATTATTTACACAATTATTTTAATTCCTTAAAACTAGCAAAATAATTTCCTAAAGTACTAAATAGGAGGGCCGAAAATATGAGCTTAGGAAAGCTCAAAAATTTCGGCCATCCCATGTAGATTTTGGGAAAAATATTTTTTGGTAAATTGTATTTTTAATTATCTCCTTAAAATCTCCTATTTTCCTTAAATCTAATTCTCCATCTTTTTAGTATCCAATCATTATATTTTCTTGCCATCTATTTTTCTTAATTATTCCCCAAGTAATTCCAATTTCCTTAATATTTTTCATGACAATCATACCTTCCATATTCAATTATACACAATCTCTTCAATATCAAAACTTTCCTTAAATCTTTACTCACTTCTCCAAGTAATCCCTTAAACCCTACTTACCATAATTCTTCCCAAGTTCTCTTACCATAATTCTTGCATAAGCTAGCCTATAAATACCCTCCATACCTCTCACATTCTTCACACCAATTCTCTTCTTTTCTTCTCCTCTTTTTTTTACACAAATCATCCCGTTTATCTTTGAAGCCAATTTTCGGGCACTTCTGGTCAGTTTTTGGGGTATTGCTGTTTCACCGAAGATTGTTCCTCTCAAAAAATCCTTGAGGTTAGGCTCAAGAATCACCCAATTCGGAGTATATCGAAGGAGTTATAGCCTCTGCAAGTTCTGCCTATTCTTTCCAACGAAAATCCAATTCTTCTCTTTTCCTTGGTTTCTTATCTTTTCTCTTTCTCTTCTCTTATTCAATTATTATTATTATTATTATGGGGGATTTATAAAAATTATTATGAGTAGTTTTAATTAGATTTTTAATGATGTTTATGAAAATTAATTTAAAAGGTTCATATACATATAGTTGGGGGTTTTTAATTTCATTGTTGTGATTATTTGTTAACCTTATATTAATTAAGGTTATATTTATTTGTAGGGTGTTTTTGATCAAGCTACTTGAGAGTTCTTTTGAAGTGTTTTTGGCTAAGCAAGGATCAAGGTACGTTAGGTGGCTAGATACCTTGAAAGTGATCGATTTGAATGATCATTTTTTAATGATTTTATGGTGATTGAATTAAATTGACTTGAATTATGGTTTATGAAATAAAAGTATGTTTAAAAGATTGGTTTTAATAATTAAATTGGAGTATTGATTTTTATAACATGTTTTGATTAATTAATTTATTATTCATGTTTAAAAAGGATTGGTTTTGAAAGCTTATTGGATTTTTATAAAAAAAAAAAGGGAGTTTGAATTATTATTATTATTATTAAAGGTTGGAATTATTGGATTTAAAGAGGATTTATTTAATCATTGAATTAAATTTATTATTTATGCTTTATAAGCATGTTAGTAATCCCACTATGCGGATTTGGTATATTGATAAGGTCTTGGACTTTGTATGACCGGGTCTTTTCTCAAGAATAGCCTTGTAACATAAGGAGACTAGCTTGGGGGGTGTGCACACTTGGGAGAGGAATTGGTTTAATTGGTTTTAAAATAATTGGAATTGGTTTTATTGATTATTGGGATTTGGATATTGAGAATTAGTTTTGAATCATGAGTTTGGAATTATTGGAATAATTATTGGATTTGATTTCAAAAGCATGTTTGCAAATAAATTGAATTTAATTATCTTGCACTTACCGTACTTAGCATATTTGCTAACCCGTACTTCTTATTTGTTTTGGTTCGCCTTGTTTACTGTAATAGTAAGCAGTGTTATTTCAGGTGGAGTGAATAAATTGATGCATTGGAGTCCCAGGATTTGGTTTCACTAAATTAGGAATTTTGGTCTTTGTATCTATTTTTGAGTACTCATAACATTGGTTTCTATTCATAGTTATTATTAATAAAGGAGAGTTTTGAAGTTTCCGCTGCAAAGTATTGTTTTGTTAGTAAATTGAGTAGCTTTGCGTAATCACGCGGCGGTAATACGCCTAAGTCTATCTCTATGGTATAATTATACGTATTATACTAGTATTTCCGTAAAGGGAGATTTGGGGGTGTTACATAATTAATATGAAGGGATAATTTGTAATTGTTGATTATTGATATTGCATGATAATTTCTTGTTGAATTGTTTTAATTCTTTACAATTAGATTATGAATCGAGCAGATGTGATTTGATTGTAAAATTATAGCAATATTGAATTGATGAATCAAGCATATGTTAATTTGATATTAAATATTATTTTCAATAGGAACTTAGATGTAGTAAATTGCGAGAGCCTGTTAATCATGTAATATATGTGCAATATTAATTGTTGATTGTTGTGTTTCATCCCGGAGCATTAATTATTGGTGAACCTGTGACCATAGGCTTTTTAGTATTCATTTCTCCCTAATTATTCTTCTTAGTTTAAGTCCCAAAAAAAAATAAAAATTGGTTACTTAATAGTTTAGATTATTTTAATTAATTAGGAATAAAAAGATTTGTTACCCTGCGAATTCGACCCTACTTCCCTATCTACTTTAGTTAGAGGACTTAGGTAATACTTTTGATTAGGTGATACGACTTTAGCCAATCAACATGCAACAAAGAACTGAAACGGGAGATCAAATACACAAGGGACAATAGCTGAAGCAACAAAATATATGCTTAGTAAAAACGAATCACGAATAACTAGAATGAAACCGTTAGTCGCCGGCAACGGCGCCAAAATTTGATAGGCGTGTCGCGTACCTAATAAAAATAACCAAACTAACTCTACTACACTACTAGAAAACAGGGAAATAGCGACGGACTGCTTCCAATGGACCCATTATTCCGTCGGAAAAGTCAAAATTTCCGGCCATCTGCTAGAGGTTGTAACAATCCGAACGACGGATTTCTATTCCATCGGATATTTTCGACGAATTTAAGAATTCCGTCGAAAATTTCCGACGGAAAATAATTCCGTCGGAAAATATTTACTTTTCCGAACGGATTTTCCATCGGAAAGTACCATTTCCGACGGAATTTCCGTCGGAATTTAATTAAAAAAAAAATTCACAAAACCCTAACCCTATCTTTTTCCACCTCTTATTTTCTCTTTCCACTTCTCCTTCTCTCTCCTCTCTTCTCTGGTTCTCCTCCAATACTCTTTCTCTTTCCTCCTCTCCTTCTTCTGTTCTCCTTCAATCCTCTTTCTCTTTCCTCCTCTTTTCCTTCTCTTTCCTCTTCTCCTTCTTCTCGCCTTTCTCTTCTCTCATCTTCCTTATCTTCTTTCCCCCCTCTTTCTATTTACCATGCCGCCATCCGATCCACTACCACCGCCAGCACTAACAACCACCAGATGTCGTGAACAACACCAACACGGACATCAACATCAACGGTGCAAAATGAAGGTTTTAAGGTCAAATTCGACCATGAAAACTCTAGATCTAGAGTTTTCATGGTCGAATTTGGCCTTGTAAACCCAATTTCGAGGTTTTGTGTGGTCAAATTCAGGTATGTATCTATTTTTTTTTCTTAATTTTTATATTAGTTGTCCTTTTTCAGATTTTTTTTGAAAATCTATGGTGGTGACTGTTGAAGTTTGGGTTTTGGGGATTTTTTTTGATGTTTTGTGTTTAATGTTTTTTTGTTCGGAATTTTTGTGATATTTTGGTTAGATTTGGGTCAGTTTTGGTTTAGTTGGGTAGATCTGGGTTTGGGTTTGGGTTAGGTAGGTGGGTCTGGGTTTGGGTTAGATTTGTGGGTCTGGGTTTAGGTGGGTGGATCTGGGTTGGGGTTTGGGTTGTGGGGAATTGCGGTGGTGGGTGGGGTGAATTACGATGGTTGTATTAGTGGAGGGTGGGGTGAATCGCGGTGGTGTTAAGGTGATTTTAGAAGTTGGCATATGAGGAAAGGGGATACAAGTGGTGGCGGGGTAGACCCTTTTTTTTTTGTTTTTTTTTCAGAATTTTCCGACGGAATTTCCGGCGGAATACAGTCCGTCGGAAATTTCCGGCGGAATACAGTCCGTCGGAAATTTCCGACGGACTTTGCCGGGCCTGAAAAGCTACTCCGACGAATCGTTTTCCGTCGGAATAGTGTTTCCGACGGAAATTCCGACAAATGGTATTGCGACAACCGATTACGACGAAAAACAGGGTGTTTTCGACGGAAAAATTTTGTCGTTATTTGACTGTTTTCTTGTACTGCTATGTAGTTGAGCAAGTAAAGGTCGAATCCCAAGAGATTAAGGACTAACTAATTAAACTAACTCAAATCAATACTAAGCAAGTAACCAAGCAATATCGAGAAATCTATACTAAAACAAATATAAACTATTAATCAATGAAAATACTACAGAATTAAATCAAGAACTAAAGACATCTAAGACTAAGTATCCCTACTAATATGAATCAATGCAATAGAACAATCTCTTATCGCTCAATTAAACCAATAAATATTCCGCGTAATGGATGTTGTCTATAACAACACTAAGAGTTACTTTCGATCAACTAATAGCTTCCCTAACATGCAACCATAACTATTTTCATGGAATCATACATATTAAAGACATTAAGAATGACATCCTATAAGTCCTATCAGAACAATTAGCTATTTTCATACATAAAGGCTCTTACTTTGAATTAGGGTTCTAAAATCAATTAAGAATTAACTTTCGTTGTAAACCTAATCACATTCAATAATACTATTTCTAGTTAATTACTGATAATAAAACCAACCCTAACAAAGAAGAATTTTAAATTAATTGAATTTGGAATTTGGAATCAAATAACACATCAATCCATATTAGGGTTCAACCTAACCCTAGATTATGAGACTACTCACACATGATGATAGAAAAAACAAGAGAAATAATTAAAGAAAACATAATAATAATAATAGAAAATTAAAGAGATTAAAGATGAAAGAGAAATAATTGAAATTGAATTAAGATGAATGCTTCAATGGAGTTCTATGTGTTCTCTCAAAAAACAACGTAGAATAGAAAAAGGCTATGAAAATTAGATGCTTTAAAATAGGGTTAAAACCACTATTTGTACTTTCCTAAAAATAAACATTAAATAATAAAAATAAAATTATCTTTTGCACATACGTACACGGCCATCTGCTGCTGGGTACACGAGTGTGTAGCTACCCTCTACTTGATCTCAGATTTTATCATGTATGTGCACGGTCATGTAGCTAAGGGGTGCATGACCGTGTAGGCAAACTTCATATGAAGATGGAATTACACGACCGTGTAGCTCATGGTACACGACCATGTAGCAAACAGCGGTACATGGAAAACATCACATGACCGTGTAGTTAGAGGTACATGACCATGTAGTATTGTCATCATCTTCACTCTAACATACAACTTGTTATGACTTGCAAATCATCTTATAAAGTTCACCAATCCATCTCAAAATGTCATAGCATATTCATCATCACTCCAAATGCTCTATTTCATCCTGAAATCACAACATAACAACCAAATAAACAGAATAGAAGAGATCGAGTCCAACTTGGATAAAACATACAAGAACACGAATCATATGTTGAAATTATATGGTATAAGCATTCCAAATAACCCAAAAATAATGGTATAATATCGACTTATCTGAATACGTGGAAGTGGTTTGTTATAGCAAGAAATATGTTGTACTCTTTATTAGTAATTGTAAACACCCAAATTTGTCTCCCTAAGAACCAAACCCAGTGATGAATATCTTTCACGTCATTGATTATCGAACGAAGTAAAAGTATGAAAAGTCTTGTGATACGGTTGTTTTAATAAAATCTTTCCTTCTGTTTTTGAAAATCTATTCTATTTATGAAAATAGCCAGTCCAATTCAGCTTGGTCCATGAAAAAGGGTCCAATAATAGTGTAGTTGGATTGGGCTCGAAAAGATCTTTCCAATGATATGTTATAAGCCCAATTCCGATGAATAATAAGGAAGTTATGGCCAAAATACTAAATTGGGCCTGAAATGGTTTTATGGTCCAATGATCTAGTGGAGGGCCCATTAATTATTATTCCTAAAGTTATTAGGATTGATTCTAATCCTCTAGAATAATCTAGAAGGTTCTTTAAAATTCTAATAGAGTTAGGATTGATAATTATCTTTTTAGAGGATGATGAATTTGATTTTAAAACAAGTGTTTTATTATGATAAAATCAGATTTAAAATTGATAAACACGGAGTTTAATTACTTAATTATATTAGGAAAAGGATTCCATACAAAAGCGAGTTTTTATCTTTTAGCCAGCGCCAAACGACAGCCTTGTCGCACGACGACAGAGCCTATCGCCATGCGTGATCCCTGTCGTTTCGCGACAAGAGTCAATTTTATTCCGATTCGAATTCTAATTCTTTTCTATCGTTCCTGGACTATTTTCTCTATAAATAGGGTTGTATTTCCCCGTTTTTATTCATTAGCAATCATCATTAATTCTCTCGAGCTAATAGCTTATTCTTCTATCTCTTTCTAAACCATCCCTTTTACAAAATACCGCATTCACAAGTTCTAAATACACCTCGCCAAGCTCGAAGTTGCCTTCGCCCTAGATGTGAAAGGTTGATAATTTCTGAGGGTTTGGTCCCAAATCCCTATTTCAATTATTTAATTGTTTGATTTAATATTTTCCTTGAAGTTACTAACGTGTGTATTCTTTTGATAGAAAGAGATACGAGGCAACCAAGTAAGTTGTTTTATTACTATACTTCTTTAGAAAGCATGCTTAGATTATTTTAATTCCTAGTACCATGTTAGGATGTCTTTATGATTCCTAGTATCATGTTTAGGGTAATAACTAATTCTAATATCATGTATGTTTCTAGTATCATGCTTAGGTTGCTTCCTATTTTCTTCTATCATGTTAGTATCATGTAAGGGTTACAGATTTGATTTTAATGTTTAGTGACATGCCAGGATTTGTTATTAATCTTGTTAGTATTATGCCTAGGATCTTGCTAATGTTAGTATCATGCCTAGGATTATGCTAATATTATTAGGTTGCTAGGATTTGTTATTAATCATGCTAGGGTTAAATATGATGATGATTGTTGTTATTATGTTGCTTGATATTATTGTTATTGCTTAATCACGCCCTCTCTTGCAAGATTAAAGGGAATTTGTACTTGTAATCACGCTTAATAAGATAATTAATAATCTTGTTTAGGCTAATATGATTATAATTCAAGTGATCGCCAATAATAGATTTATTTGTGCATTAATATTCAACCAACATAGATTAAACAGGTTTAGGGTCAATATATTGATTGTATGTTAGTTAGAAAGCGCACATGAATATGAGAAGAGTAAAGTAGAGGCCTATTATTAGGGCAGGTTCAACCTCTTTTAGGTTGGATTTGTACCTTCATCCCCGAATATCCAATCATGGTTCCAGACCACTATGGAGTTAGCGATCTCGTGGATCGTGAAGGGGTGTAACCTTCACCCTGTGAATAGTTTACAAGTTCCTAAAACTTGTTGGCGACTCTTTTACTCTAGATTCCTTTCCTTTGGACACCGCCATGCTTAAGTGTATGATCACAGTGGGGCTCAAGTGTGGGATGCTTGAAATATTCCCCACAGTAATAGAGAAGAAGTGATTATATTTTAGTGGGATGCTTGAAATATTCCCTACAGTAATAGAGAAGAAGTGATTATATTTTAGGAAAATTTGCCAAAAATAACACCACCTTTGGGCGGTCTTCCAATAATAGCACCACCTTTTGATTATTCAAGAATAACACCACCTTTCACATGTATTTGCCAAAAATGAAACAAAAAATCGGTAACCTATTTTACAGGTAACCCTGGGACACATGTTCTAGTTTGATTGGTCAATTTATTTATTTTTATTTTTGATTTTGAAAAAACTTAAAAAAAAAAAAAACAATAAAAAAAAAATTAAAATAAACCCCCCTTCCCACTTTCTCAGCTCCTCTGCCCACCCCCTTTCATCGGCATCCACCACCCCCACCAAGACCATCCACCTTAAACCACCCTCTCCCTGCCCCCGGTCCTAGTTTTCGACCCCCTTTCCAGCACCCCCTCCCCTTTACCGACCCATTTCCGTCACCCCCTTCCCTTCCCTACCCCTTTTCGGTACCCTCCTCCCCTTCTCGACCCCTTTGAACCACCCTCTCCCCTTCCCTACCCCTTTCCGGCCCTTTCCCCTCTTCTCTTTTCCGATTTAGGCCCCTTCCCTCCTTCCCTTTTCAATTTCGGCTTTCTCTCCCTAATTTCTGTAGGCTAGGGTTTCGGGAGGTGGTTTAGAGTCGGGTTTGGTTTTCATGTCGTTTAGTTGTGGGTTGTTTAAGGGCGGGGGAATGGGTGGAGGGGTGTCGTTCAAGGGAGGGGGAAGGCTGGGGAGGTCGATCGGCGGCGAGGGTGGGGAGGGGGAGGGGCGGCGGCGAGGGTGGCTAGGGGGTGGGGGCTAGGCAAGGAGAGGCTGGCAGGGGGACTAGGTTACCAACCGGTTTTGTTTCATTTTTGGCAAATACATGTGAAAGGTGGTGTTATTCTGGAAAAATCAAAAGGTGGTGCTATTATTGGAAGACCGCCCAAAGGTGGTGTTATTTTTGACAAATTTTCCTATATTTTATTGGCAGTAATGTGACCAATATATATACTGTTACAATGCTAGTGATTAGCAACTAAGAAAGGTAACAAAAGATTACAAGGCTAGGATTAGGGAGGAAATTAAAAGAGAATAATGTGGAGATTATATACAGCAGTAATCATGGATAGAATCAAGGAGCTAATTAGTTGGAGATCATAGTCGATCCTTAAAAAAAAATGTTAGGGGGGGTATTATCACATTAATTTTGAACGTAACAAATATGCAATATAAAGGTCATGTTTTTTTTTTTTTTTTTTTTTTTTTTTTTTTTTTAAATAATCTAGAAGTATACAATACTTCATATTTGTTACATTAGCTAGCAAAAGTTACAAACACAGAAACTGATCAGAGATGAAGCTATTAAAATTAGTTCTAGTTGAGTTTCAAAACAGTTAGTTAATTATAATTACAGTAGCTTAGATTCCTTGCAACGTGGCATATGGATTGCAATCTTTAGTTTGTTTTACATTAATCTAATACTAATACTAATCTATTAAAAGACGTTTCCAAAAATGTTGATGTACCACGTATTTCCTATTTTGTTGCGCCACGTCATCTTCTCAACATCTCATGATGCCACATCATCACTCAAACAATGCCGCATCATCCAAGTAACTAACATTACTCCATATAAAAATATAAAGATAAGGAGGTTCGAACACTCAAGCTCTTATTACACATGACTATTTAACCATCTAAGCCAAATATCAACTATGTTATTTGTATGGAAAAAAATTCACATAAGTGCAAACCAGAAGGTTCAATTAAAAAATAATATATATATATATATATATATATATATATATATATATATATATATATATATATATATATATATATATATATATATATATATATATATATATATATATATATATATATATATATATATATATATATATATATATATATATATATATATATATATATATATATATTAAAAGAATAAATCAATTTTGGTTTGACAATGACAATTGCAGTTTTAAAAAACCTTTTACAAATATTATCGATTATATGTGTATAACAGTAGCAACCCGAGGCAACGCCTGGGGTCACTCGCTGGTTTTTTTTTTTTTTTAATAAAAAGAATTATATTTTTATATAAAAATAGATTAACTTGAAGTTAAACCTGAGTTGTGCCAAAAACATCAATATTGGTACCTACACAATACTATCTTTGTAACACACCCGACTTACCAACTAATAATAATACATAAAAATTAAACGAAAATAATCCATATTTATAACAAAATTGCGAAGGTATAAACCTAAATCAAAGGTATTACCGTCACACTTGACAACCTGTTAAGTGCTAAGGCTTACACAATCCCAATTATACACTCAATAAATCTAGGTGAGCTTTTTATACAAGATTACAAACTTGTTAAAAACATTAATCGGAACACTTGAGCTCCTTTAGCTACGACTGTTTTATTAACCTTGTTAAACAATTTGAGCTAACCATTAAGGACAAATTTCAAAATAGATTGTTGCAGTGTCACCATAAGAAAAAGCCATAATCGTAAACATATGTAGCAAAACAAAACAACTTACACGTCAGCAAAAAGTTATGTAATCACCACATATCAAATATATGTTAAATAATAAAATAACTAATATAACTAGTACACTTAATTAAACAATATAATTCGAACCTACATTACACACATATGCCTCAAGGGTAAATTCTACACAATACTCAATATATAACCTTTATTATAAAATCCAACCTCAACCCATATACTCCCTTCGTGTTTTAATAAATGTTACAGTTTGACCGCTACATAGTTTTAGACAATTTTGTGAAAAACTACCTTATAAAGCACTTTTTTGCGAGAAAATACCTAATAAAAAAATGTTGTAAGAAACTACCTTATAAAAGGGCAAATGTTGTAAGAGACTCTTGGTCGAAAAGTCATCGTTGACTTTTATTTTCTGGCGTTTGTCCATGTCACGTGCCAATTAAGAAAAAAGGAGGGAAAGGGTGAATTAAAAATCACGTGATTGACACGTGATGTGGTCAACGCTTGAAAATAAAAGTCAACGGTGACTTTTCGACCAGTGGTAGTCTCTTACAACATTTACCCTTTTATAAGGTAGTTTCTCACAACATTTTTTTGATTAGATAGTTTCTCGCAAAAAAAGTTTTTTATAAAGTAGTTTTTCACAAAACGTCCTAAATAAAAAGAATATTAGGGTTAACATACTTTATAGGAAATTTTGTCAGAAAAAACACTTTATAACAAATATTGGGAGGGGGTGGGGGGTTCTAGGTGGGGGTTGGGGAGGGGGAGGGGATTGCTGCCATGGAAGTGAGAGAAGGAGAGGGTGACTGACTGGTGGTAGTGATGGTGGGTTTTTTTAAAAAAAAAATTATAAATCAACTTAATTATTAAATAGTTAGTGTGTGTTATGAGTAATTAGAAGAATTAAGGGCAAATTAGTGGTTAATTGAGTGATTAGAGATCTCAGGTTATCTTCAACAAAAAATATTTTAGGATTTTTTTGTCAAAAACTACCTAATAAAGCCTAGATTTTTTGAGAAAAACTACCTAATAAAAAAAAAGTTGTAAGAAACTACCTTATAAAAGGTAAAATGTTGTAATAAACTACCTAACATAATGTAAAATGTTGTAAAATACTACTTTTGCCGGAAATCCACCATTGACCCACCTCAAAACAGCTCCAAAACCACCGCTTTCACCCCAAAACTAACACAACTTACTTGAAATTACCTCTACCATGTCGGAACCACCCTCCAACCCCAAAACCACCACCTCTAACCCCAAAAACCAACATCTTGAATCCCGAAACTATCCTCACCAACTCAAAATATCCTCTAACCACCCCGAAAATATCCTTACCACCTTGAAAATCAACCCTCACGGTGGTTTTAGGGGTGTTTTGAGGTGGGTTAATGCCATAAAATTAGGTTAATGGTGGAAATTCGACTCAAGGTAGTATCTTACAACATTTTACCTTTTATTAGGTAGTTTTATACAACATTTTTTTATTAGGTAGTTTTTCACAAAATTTAGGTTGTATTAGGTAGTTTCTGACAAAATAACCAATATTTTACAATCTGGTTTCTTCTTGCCAAAAAAGTTTTATAAGGATTTTTCCAATAAAATAGTTGTTATAAATGGTTTTTTCAAACTAAATTTCCTAATTTAAAAAAAAAAAAAAAAAAAAGAGTCCTTCTTAAAAGATAAGAAAAGTGAACTCATTTTCATCTAATAAATTGATTAGGTTTGTATCACGCCTTAGACATGATCGAAACTAGTTCTTGCCAAAAATAATCATGCACTTGATGCCTCTAAGGTAGAGATTTATTCGAATATTTGGAATAATTGTTGTTAGATGCAAGTGGTGAGTTGGAAGAATTACAAGTTTGTTTTTAACCAAAATGAATGGATAA
This sequence comes from Chenopodium album, assembly GCF_948465745.1. NCBI lineage: Eukaryota > Viridiplantae > Streptophyta > Magnoliopsida > Caryophyllales > Amaranthaceae > Chenopodium > Chenopodium album. Next base: position 53,083,523 of record NC_137845.1, on the reverse strand, counting down.
ATGTAAAGAATAAACACGTACAAGTAATATTTAGAACATAAAAAGTCACTTTACAATTTAAATAATTTCCTTATGTATAATACGAGTAACGCACACTGCCGCCTTGTATATATGTACTTGTCGTATTGACTTAGTCAATTGTAGAAGTGAATTTGCACGGGAGTGGAGCAGCAACCATACTCCCCGTATACGCATTTGCAATTCTTACCCGAGTTCTGTCGCAAAAGACTGTGATACTGTACCTTCGATTATCGCCTTTTAAAGACCACAAGTTCCCTCGAACAATAACAGTACTAGAAAATTCCTTGTTTGAGAAATAATCACGAAAAGAGTCGTTTGTGATTGAGACAACCGCACCTATATGCATTGGTTTCTTCTGGTTATGACCCCCATAATAAAATGGTTCGATCTGGGTCGTGGCGAGGTCATCCGAATCGTTGTCATTCTTAGTGCCCGCTACTACCACCGATAGCGAATCCAACAGCGTTGCCTCCTTGTTCTCCACGGATAAGGTTAGGGCCGGGCTACGTTCAAGTCCGAACTGCTTTTGTTTGACGTGTTATTTTCGGACTTGAACTCTAAAGAATCGATCTCGAATTTCAAGTGAGGATCATTATCTTTGTTGAGGATGGTTTCCAAAAGTAGGGTAACAAAAAATACTAGTAAGATGAACAACGCAGCTATGCTCAATATTTTCGTCCACGTCGATCTCGTCAGGAAACGTTCTTCTTCGTCATGGTAATTTGCCATTTTTTTTAAAAAAAAAAAAAATAAATAAATAAATAAAAAATAAATAAATAAATAAATAAATCCTCTCAATTACAATTTATTCAATTAGGAGGCTTTGTATATAATGAGATTTATTTGGAGAATTTATAATATGACGCCTAGCTAGAGTTTTACCGTATCATGGATTTCTTATTTTATTATGATTAGAACTCTCATGTGTCACCACCTTACTCTTTTGTGAAAATCTCTTCCGCTTTCTAAGATAGTTGATATATATATGGAAAGTTATATTAGTGTATGGGATGATATCTGGACCAGACCGATATCTTATAAAGGCGCGTGATCAAAGCCTGAGTAATTATGAAAAGGCGCCGATATGTACCAGAAAGCAGACATATCGGCCTGTCGGAACTCGGCACGTGGCAGTAGAAGCTCGACACTTGGCGCAGGAGGCTTTGCATGAGTGAGAGCCACCTGTCAAGTTGGATCATTATAAATAGTAGGTAAGACCCCATTTATGAAAAGGGGAATTACTCTATCTCTCTCTCTCTCTCTCTCTCTCTCTCTCTCTACTTTCTCTCCCATACTTATCTTCTTCTCTTAAACACTTTCTGACTTTGTCATCGGAGTGGTTATCCCCGAATCACCCCGGGGTTAGCTAACTTCTTCTCATTGTGTAGGTTCTCAGCTTGCCGATAGAAGTATCAGGATCTCAAGTCTGAGTTCTTGGGGAATCATATCCAGACAGAAACAATTTGGCGCTAGAAGGAGGGGACTTTGATTACTTCTATCGCCTAAGAACCTCACAAAAAAAAATATATATATACATAACAAAAACAATCATGGCCGGAAACAATGAAACGCCAGTGACAAGAAAGGTAGTAAATCAGTCAATAGAACAGCCTCAGGTGGATATAGTGGATGAAACCCACACCTTAGAGGATAATCAGTTTCACACGCCGATAACCTCCCCTGCAGGTGGAGGGGAGGCAGAGGATCCTATGGCGGCATTCACGCCAGATGAATTGGAGACAGCGGCAAGGGTGATGAGTGCAATGAGTAGGAAGAGAAAGGAGGCTGAGGCGGCACAGGCTGAAAGGGAGGCCGCTCAGGCCGATAGAGGAACACCGCACCGTAACCGGGAAGAGCAACATAATCAGTTGATGAACTCGCCTAGTAGATCCCGACATGAGTCGCCGATAAGATCGCACACAATGTCACGGCAATCCTCAAGTCACACCGTAAGTACGAGAACCCAACAGCAGAGAAGTTCGCAAGTGGATGGGCAGGCAGTGCGAACAGTGGTGCAGTTAAGGGCATCTCCTTTTGCCCAGCATATTTTGGAACAGCCGATGGAAAAGGTGAAAATGCCGACTTGCAGGTATGATGGAAGAGGGGATCCGGCAAGATTTATAACGTCCTATGAGGGGCACATGATGTTGTATACCAACTCAGATGCAGTCTGGTGTAAGGTCTTTCCGACTACTCTGATTGGGGCTGCAGCCGATTGGTTCAATAACCTTGAAGTTGGGTCGGTAGATAGTTTTGAAAGATTGACCGAGATGTTTGTGGGTCAGTATGTCAGCAATAGCGTGAGGCAGAGAACCTCTGGAGAGTTGATGGCCGTGGAGCAGAAACCGGATGAATCCTTGAGGGATTACATTAGGCGATTCAACAATGAGGCAAATACAATCCCAAAACTGCAACAAGAAATAGCTGTGATGGCTTTAATGAATGGCTTGGTTGATTCTGATTTCAAACGGTACCTTACAAGGAAAAACCTGCCAACATTAGCAGCGGCGTTTAGCAAAGCTCATGACTACATTAAGAGTGAAGAATTGATGAAGACAAGTAGCAGACATGTCGTTGCCGGAAAGGGGCAAAGTCAGTATGAAGGGACATCGTCTGGAGGAAGTAGGCCGAGAGCTCCTGCCCTAGGAAGGGGAGGAGGAAGCCGGCAAGATTCGAGACCAACAAGGCTGCCAATGAGATATAGCACTTACACTCCCCTGAATACACCAAGGGCAGCAATCTACTCAGTGAATCAGAATAGAGAGGATTGGTCAAGGCCGATTCCCATGAAGGCAAGGCCAAGGGATGTGAAGAAGTATTGTATGTTCCATAGGGATGTGGGACATTACACAGAGGAGTGTATGCAATTGAAGGATAACATTGAGGAGTTGATTAGAAAAGGGCATTTGACACAATATCGGTTGAACACAAGCAGGAATCAACAACCGGCACAAACTGTTGAGAGGCAACGGATAGAGGCAAAGCCTGAAAGGACGCAAGGAGGAATAGTCCGATAAGGGGATGTAGGAATACCACCGTTGTCTACTAGAAGGGTAGATGTGATAACAGGGGGACCGATTCATGGAGGGACGATTAGTGGAGCAAAGAAGCATTTGGCTGAGCACCGTCATCTAGTTTGTGCCTTGGATGTGGACAATCGTCCTCGGCCAGCATCGATACCTCAGGTAGTGTTCACAGAAGAAGATGCAAGGGGTGTAGTGTTCCCACATGATGACCCGTTGGTCCTAATAACTAAGATAAACGGGGCTGACATCAAAAGAGTGCTGGTGGATGGAGGTAGTTCAGCGAATGTGTTGTTTATGCAAGCTTTTAATGAGATGAATATAGGAAGGCAGTACCTGAAACCGGTATCATATCCCGTGATCGGGTTCAATGGGTCAACAGTAAGGCCGGAAGGGAGCGTTGTGTTACCGGTTAAGCTGGGTGATGGGCCACAAGCAAGAGATGTGATGGCAGAGTTTCTGGTGGTGGATGTTAAGTCAGCCTACAATGCAATTATCGGCAGACCGATAATACATTATATGCAGGTCGTTGTATCAACTTACCATCTGGCAATAGCTTATGTGTCAAATTTAGGAGCTGTGGAGAAAGTGTACGGAGGTCAGGTGATGTCAAAAGCTTGTTATGTGACAGCTTTGAAGAATCCAGTTGGCAGTGCTCCAATACCGTGCAATCCGATAAGGGAAGGTGAGCCAACAGTTCAAGATTTAACCATGAAAAACTTTGATGCAAGGCCTGAGGAAACACCAAGGCCGTTACCAGGGGGAGAAATGTCCAAGTTGAATTGCAACCAGGTGACCCAAGTAGAACAGTGAAGGTTGGGGCTGATATGGATGTGGATACAAGGTGCAATCTGATAAGCCTGTTGCGTGAGAATGCAGATGTCTTTGCCTTTTCGGTAAGTGAGATGTCGGGGATACATCCAGAGGTGATGGAGCATAAGTTGAATGTTGATAGAAAATTCAGACCGATAAGGCAAAAGAAGCGCAATTTCTCAACTGAGAAAATAGAAGCAATTCAGGCTGAGGTAAATAAGCTCTTAGCGGCAGGGTTCATTGAGCCTTGCACATATCCGGAATGGTTGGCGAACGTAGTAATGGTGAGAAAGCCGACAGGGAAGTGGCGGATGTGTGTGGATTTTACAGATCTAAATAAGGCTTGCCCTAAGGATTGTTACCCATTACCCCGGATAGATAGGCTGGTGGACTCAACCTCTGGTCATGCTATGCTCAGTTTTCTGGATGCGTTTTTGGGATATCATCAGGTCAGCATGCATAAGGCTGACAGGAATAAAACGGCTTTTATAACAGATGTCGGTGTGTACTATTATAAGGCAATGTCGTTTGGGTTGAAAAATGCAGGGGCAACGTATCAGAAGTTGGTGGACAAGATATTTGAGAAGTAGAAAGGCCGGAATGTTGAGGTATATGTAGATGATACGATAGTGAAGAGAAAAGAAAAAGAGGACCATATAGCGGATCTGAGGGAAACATTTGAGACGTTAAGGAGATATCAGATGAAGTTGAATCCGGAGAAGTGTGTGTTTGGGGTCAGATCAGGGAAATTCTTGGGCTTTATGGTCAGTGAACGGGGGATAGATGCAAATCCAGATAAGGTGAATGCGGTACTCCAAATGAAACAACCAAAAACCATCCGTGATATATAGAGATTGACTGGAAGGATGGCAGGACTGACCAGATTTATCAGTAAGTCAGCCGACAAGGCGCTTCCGTTTTTCATGGTACTAAGAAAGAACAAGGCATTCGAGTGGGGAAAGGAACAGAGTGATGCCCTGGAAGTAGTAAGGAATCATCTTAGATCTCTTCCCACGATTGTCAAGCCCGAGAAGGGAGAAGTGTTGCAGTTGTATATTTCAGCATCACCAAAAACGGTAGCAGCCGTTTTGATAGTGGAAAGGAGGAAGCAGCAGAAGCCGATATACTTTGTCAGTCATGTATTGAATGCGGCAGAACGCAGATATCCAGTGATAGAGAAGATGGCGTTAGCAGTATTAGTGGCGGCTAGAAAGTTGAGGCCTTACTTTGATGCACATCCAATAGAGGTGTTAACCAATCACCCTTTGGAGAAATCGTTGCATAAAATGGATACATCTGGTAGATTATTAGCATGGGTAGTTGAGTTGTCGGAGTATGAAATAAGCTACAGGCCGAGAACGTCAATTAAGGCTCAGGCATTGTCGGATTTTATTGTTGAAACCACATACACAGACGAAGAGGAAGAATTGGGCACATGGCAGGTATCAGTTGATGGTTCAGCTACGGCAACGGGGGCAGGGGCTGGAATTGTGATAACGACTCCAAACGGGAAAATGTTTGAATATGCCATGAAGTTTAAGTTCAAGGCAACAAATAATGAAGCCGAGTATGAAGCTACAATAGCCGGAATGCAGTTGTCAATCGCAGCAGAAGCAAAACGGCTGGTTTTAACAACTGACTCCCAACTAGTATCAAGTCAATATAGTGGAGAGTATGAAACTCGAGAGCCAGAAATGGTGAAATATTTGGAGAAGATGAAACAGTTAGCAGCGCAGTTACAATACTTTGAGATAAAACTTGTTCCGAGACTGAAAAATGCTCAAGCAGATGCGTTAGCAAGATTGGCAAGTTCAAGTTTTAATGACTTAGAAAGGACGGTTATGGTAGAAGTCTTAAAGCAGAGAAGCATAGATGAGATGTCGGCAGAGGTTTTGTGTATTGGTGTTGGGAACCAGTGGTATGATAAAATACCGGCATACCTTATCCATGGTGCAGGGCCGACGGATAAGGGGGAGCTGAAAAGATTAAGGAAAGATAGCGTATGGTTTGTCATGTACCAAGGTCAGTTATACAAAAGGGGGTTTTCACTGCCATTGCAAAGGTGTATAACGGATTTTGAGTCAGTAAAATTATTGGAAGAATTGCATGAAGGTAGCTGTGGTAACCATCTCGGAGCAAGAGCCTTGTCTAGAGAAGCAATGAGAAGAGGGTACTACTGGCCGACGATGAATACAGACGCAATAGCTTATGTTAAAAAATGCGAGAAGTGTCAAAAGTTTACCCCAATTATCAACTTGCCTCCTAATGATCTGACTCCAATATTAAATCCAATCCCTTTTGCCCAATGGGGAATGGACATAGTTGGCCCGTTCCCATCGGCCACGGGTGGAAGGAAGTTTCTGATAGTGGGAATAGATTATTTCACAAAGTGGATTGAAGCAGAACCAGTTGCAAAGATAACGGCGTCAGAAGTGAAGAAGTTTATATGGAAGAGTATCTTCACAAGATTTGGGCTGCCGATGGCGATGGTTTTTTATCATGGAACCCAATTTGATTGTAAGCCAGTCAAAGATCTCTTAATGATGTACAAGGTAAAATTTGCTTATGCAGCAGTATGTCATCCACAGTCTAACGGCCAGGCAGAAGCAGCAAATAAGCAAATTATAACGGCAATTAAAAAGAAGATCGAAGATGCAAAGGGTTTGAGGACAGATTTGATACCGGAGATATTATGGGCAAACAGGACGACAATCAGAGAAGCCACAGGTGAATCACCTTTCACTTTGGTATTTGGTACAGAGGCAGTTATACCGGCAGAGGTTGGGTTGCCGACATTTAGAGTTCAGCATTACTGTGAAGACCAAAATGATTTACTCCTACGACAACAGTTAGACTTTCTGCCAGAAATTAGAGAGAAGGCAGCAGTTAAGTCAGCAGCATATAAGGAAAGAATGTCAAGGGCCTACAACAGAAGAGTGTCTCGTCGGCCGTTAAGTGTGGGGGATTTGGTACTACGAAGAACTGCGGCAACCGGTAAGGGAAGTGAAGATGGAAAGCTGACGGCAAGTTGGGAAGGACCATATCGGATTAGAGATCTTGTCATCCAGGGATCGTTCTATCTGGAAACTTTAGATGGGACACCCCTAAAGAATGTATGGAACTCCGCTGTGCTGAAGAAATACTATGTATAATGTACAATTTTCATGTGAAGCTGATATTGAAAAAGGGTATCAGTGATGAATGAAGAAGTATTCAGACAACGCGTATTGGAATAGGCATCCTCCATTTAACAGAACACCGATAAATGGGACGGACAGCTCAAAACCGCTTCCGTGAAGTTAATAGATATATAACCTGATCAGTTGTATACGTTAACTCACGAGGTTGCTGGTTCAAAATATAATACCGGCCAAATCAATTCGAGTATACGCCGACATGAGGCGTAGCTCAGAAAGTAATCGCCGAGAGGGTACCTAACTGGCTGAAACAACAAAGCAGTAGGTGACCAATGTTATAATCTGGACCAGCAACGAATGATTACTGCCTAGTATACATAGTTCTAACACGAACTATGTACATTGGGGGGAGTAAAGAATGATATAGATATCGTGCATTGATAATTTTTAAATGACAGGTTGTTATGGTATGATATCTTCATAATTTTATAAGTTGTTGAAAGTTGTCGGATATCAGACAAGTCATCAGGAAAATCTTTGTTTCTTGCAAATTGTCTTTTGCATATCTCTGTTTTTTACGAACTGTCTTTTGCATATTATGAATTGCAAGGCAATGTAGTTACGATAACATTGTTTAATAGGCAAGTTAGCGAGTGATAAGCAAAGACAATTTAGTTACTATAAGAGGTGTTTAAATTTGCAAGCAGTTGATAAACAACGAAAATGAAAATGAGTTAAATTTACATGACAGTAAAGTTGACAATCGACAGGCATCACCACAAAAAAGGGGTATATGCCGATAAAACAGCATTGTCAAAATAAATGTTAAGGCATACAAAAGGCAATAAAAAGAGAGTTACAGCTGATAAGGCCCAATAATACAAGACCCACAAGAAGATGTCGGTGATGACTGCCCGCCCCTTCAAGCTTGTGCGTTCTCAGGCACTGGAGAGTTCAAAATGTTGGGATCTTTAGGGCCGTCATCAGCACTAGGCACCAAATTATACAAGTCCTCTTCAAAGAATTGCTGTGCCTCGAAGCCGGAAGGGATCTTGTAAGCTTCCTCGTTGAAAGCTTTTTCAACTTTGGCCCAATCTTCCTTCTTCCAACCGGCAGCATGGGCAACACATCTCTGAGCAACAGTCCAACCTCCATCGAAACGATCTTGGAGCTTGGAGCAGAACTCGTTCGAAGCTAAATAATGACCCACGGCTCTCTGACGAATACCAGGCTTATCAGCTTCCATTTGTTTAACCTTCTCCTCAAGGTTTTTTATTTTAGCTCTGGCATCACCGAGATCCTTTTCAACTGAAGGAAGGCGCTCAAGGGCCTTATCTTTTTCAACAATTTGAGTCTTCAGACTCTGCTCTTCCAATTCTAGACCAGCAACCTTCTCAGCCTTAACCTTCAGTTTCGACATCTCCTTGTCGTCTTTTTCTTTTATTTTCTTCAAATTATCTAAGGCTCTTTCAGCGTTATTGATGATTTCCTGCATGGCACTTTGGCTGGAGGAGGCTTGATGATGCTTCTCCTGATAATAACGGTACATCTCAACGAGTTCTTTACCAGACATGATTGCCTAAAAAAAAATAAAATAAAAAAATAAAAATATATATATATATGAATAATATAAACAGAATAAGTCTATAGAAAAGCTATATACAAAACATAAAAATATGTAAAGGAAAAGTTAGAGTACCTTCATCATGTTGTGCATGTGAGTAGCAGCAAGGGGGGCGATTGGACCAGCAGGTCTGTCCATCGGCAGAGTAAGATTGCTCAAAAGCCGATAACCGAGATTCCCACCTTGCAATGGGTCATCGGTGATCATAGATTCATTCCGGCCGACATCCATGTTGGGTTGCCAACGGTCTCCGGAATGACTAGCAGGGACAGCGAAGCCCCTCAGAACTTCGTCTGGAAACCTTCTAGAGACTCGTTCAATCCATTGATTGGACCGGTAAGTCAGGGCCGGAATGCTTGAATCAGAGCCAACCGTAGTGGGGGCAATTGTGACGGTTGGCTGAAGCTGACGAGGGGACTCGGCAGTAGTGAGATCTTCGATCTCAATCCCCTAAATAACCTTCTTCACAATGACCTCAGGGCTCTTAGTTTTGGTGTTGGGCGGAGTCTTCTCGGACTCCGACTGGTCCTTCTTCTTCCCACCACGCCCTTCAGGTTGTCTGGGGCTGGAGGTCACAACGGCTCCACCTCGCCGATTGGCCAGAGATGTCGTCTTTCTCTTTTTTGCATTGTCATCAGCCATGATCTCAGCTCTTCTTTTGGCACTGATAGCTGGAGCGCGGCCGCAAACAGTAACAAGGGTATCGTAGGGGCTTGAAGCTTTAGGGCAACGTCTAAGAACCCTTTTCCCGTCAGAAGATAAGCCGAGTAGCCTGTTGTCCAACTTATCAATACCTGAGAGCAAAAAAATGAAAATTCAATCAGCCAGGTGCAAACAATTTTATTAAAAAAAAAAAAAAAAAAAAAAAAAAAAAAAAACAACAACAACAACAAAAGGAAGAGGTCGATAAAATAAACAGTACCATAATGGTCAGTCCAACAGAGACCGGCACGAGATAACGGCGCGTTGCCCAGAATGTAACTCACATTCGGCACCCACACCTTAGGAACTATGCGGACCTTGTCGTCACCTTCATCAAATTCAGAGACGTCAAAATGATTGACGGCTCTCTCTTCGTGTTTACCGAGATCTCTCTCGGGAATTGACTCAAAACGAGGATGAGGCTGAAAAAGGTTCTTCTCAAAGGAAAGTCCTCAGGAACCAACATGAAAAAGAACCTGACTTGCCAACCCTTGCAACTTGTTAGCTTAGGGTGGACGGTATATTTGTGGGGTTGGGTATACAAAGACCACCACCCATCTGACTGACCATCTCTCTTCAGAGTAATCAGTCGTCTAAAAACGTTAAGGGTTAGGGGATAGTTTCGATACATCATAACCCAGATGGTGGCAATAACGGCCCGAATAGTGGGAGGAGTCACCTGAACTAAACAGACGTTCCAGGCCTTCAGGATTTTTGCAACAAAGGGATGTAAAGGAAAACGGAGGCCAAAGTCCAAATGCTTCATATAAACGGCCACGGAGCCTGCCGGGCAATCTAATACCGAGGCTCCAGAAGGGGGAATTGATAGCTCATACCCGTCAGGTAAGTTAAAAAATTTCTTAGCACGACGGCAGTAATCTTTTTCAATTGTCGTTTTCCTAAAATCGTCATTTATTTTTGCCTTAGCCACTTTCCCATCTCTGGCAAGACTAATAGGTTGTCGGAATTCAGCTCCGTCTGTTTCAGAGTTATAGCCCTCGTCCAGGTTCTCTTCCTGGATAACCTCTGCCGTCATGTCAACAATGTCTTCCCTGCTCTCATTGTTGACACTACCTTCTTGAGTATCTTCATCTCCTAAAACCGAATTAACGGCTGATTCATGAACGGGAGATGACGGACCCTCTTGAGTATTTACAGGGATCTCAACTTCTTGTTCTTCTTCAGAAGAACTCACGACTTGACCTTGACCAGGCTTTTTACTGGATTCGGCAGCCTTAGCGGCTTCAGCAGCCTTAACGGCTTTGGCGGCCTCAGCGGCTTCACGGGCAGCAGCTCGAGGCTGATAACTGGTACTCTTTACCCTTGGCATGGTGTTTATACCTATATTGCCAACGTTAGTGTCGTATTGATTAAAATAACGTCTCCCGGCAAAGTTGCGTAAGTGATAACGAACACTAACAGGCTCAACGTCAAGAATTTCAGTATCGGCAGGGATATCAGGGTTAGTGGGGTAATAAGCACATTCACGATGAGCAATGGTCCTATGTAACATAAAAGCGCGTTTTTCTTCTTCAGAAGATAACGTCTCAAATGGGTAATCTATGTTATCAGAAAGGGAGGATGAATTACCCTGGTTACTACCGGTTTCTTTGCCTAGGGATTGCCTAATTAAACGACGCCTAGCAGGTGCGACAATACCTTCGACGGAAATCGTTGATTTGGTGTCTTTAAGTGATAAGAAACGACGAAGAAGAAAAGCACGCTTGAAGTACTGAAGTGCGCAGACCGAATACAAGGAAGAAAAGGACGGTAGGAACTTTGGTCGAGAAAGTTAGTTCTGGGAGAAAACTTAGAAAAAATGAGAAGTAAAAAAAAATGGCGTAATTTTGATCTAAAAAGGGGAAACTGAATGGCCAGTTGAAGTGAAAGGCGGTTTAGAGATCCGACGGTCCTTAATCGAGAATTGATTTCAAAAAGCAGCGGCAGGATTTGTGACACATGTATAATTTTCCCGCTAAAAAAAAAAAAAAAAAAAAAAAAAAAAAAAAAAAAACCGGTTACGCTACCATAACGTGAGTTTAATAATAAGTAGACCTTGTCTGCTGTCGGCACACAAGTTCACTTGGGGGGGAAAACGGAGTTTTTCGCTCCCACATATCTTATAATAGGTAGACCTTGTCTGCTATCGGCACACAAGTTCACTTGGGGGGGAAAACGGAGTTTTTCGCTCTGGGGGAAAATGGAGTTTTTCGCTCCCATATATCTTGTAATAAGTAGACCTTGTCTGCTATCGGCAGACAAGGTCACTTGGGGGGGGGGAAAGGAGTCAATAAATAAAAGTCATGTGTTGAGGAAGTATAACAAAGTATAAATTTGAGGGATAACATGAAAGATAATGCAAATGAATACACTATGGGATTATAACACTATACAAAAGTCGTCCTGAAGATTACAAAAAATAATAATAATAGTAAAAATAAATCTTCTCAGCAAAACAACATAGAGCTTAAAGGAATAAAGAAACAAATCTTCTCAGCAAAGGATGCAAGTCTCTGAGGTGTCTTCAAACTTCATCTATTGTGACATCTGCGTGGCAGCCAAATTGGCATGGTCTTTGAACTTCATCCGTTGCACTATTTGAATATAAGCAAAATGAGTATAACAGACAGCAACAACAGTAGGAGTAGCAATAAAGTTTCATTGATGCGCACTGCTTGACAGAGTGCAAGAAATGTTGTCATATGAAAACTCCAGAATATGGTAAAATTCGAAGAATGAGAAGTGAAATCCAAAGTTTGTTTAGCTAGGATGAGTTTGTCGGCTACATTAACTGAGAACGATGATGTGTGATCATGCGTCCTCACTTGGGGGGCTAATTGTATGGGATGATATCTGGACCAGACCGATATCTTATAAAGGCGCGTGATCAAAGCCTGAGTAATTATGAAAAGGTGCCGATAAGTACCAGAAAGCAGACATATCGGCCTGTCGGAACTCGGCACGTGGCAGCAGAAGCTTGACACTTGGCGCAGGAGGCTTTGCATGAGTGAGAGCCACCTGTCAAGTTGGATCATTATAAATTGTAGGTAAGACCCCATTTATGAAAAGGGGAATTACTCTCTCTCTTTCTCTCTCTCTCTCTCTCTACTTTCTCTCCCATACTTATCTTCTTCTCTTAAACACTTTCTGACTTTGTCATCGGAGTGGTTATCCCCGGACCACCCCGGGGTTAGCTAACTTCTTCTCATTGTGTAGGTTCTCAGCTTGCCGATAGGAGTATCAGGATCTCAGGTCTGAGTTCTTGGGGAATCATATCCAGACAGAAACAATTAGGATAAATATTTATTTATGTTAATATATACTACGTACCTCCTAGTCAAAATACTATAGTAGGATATATTTTTTTTGTATTTATGTTAATTTATAATTCGTAATAGATATGATTAGTGAAACTCACTCAAATTAACTGCGTAAGCTACCACTTCTTAAACGAGTAAAACTAAACGACGTTAATCTATACACAAGGGAAATAATCTTTGTAGTCGTTCTTTTAATATTGGTAGGAGTACTCCTCTTACTGCAGAAGCTATGGCTCTTCGTAATGGTCTTCTTTTGGCACAGACCCATAATATTTCAAAAGTATTTATTGAAGGTAATAATTTGCTTATTATTAATATTTTATAGGAAAAGGATCAATGCCCGTGGAAAATTCATCTATTGGAAAACGTCTAGGAACTGATTCGAAATTTAACTTTTGTTCACTGGCGGATCTACAGAGGGACAAGGGGTATCACCCCTGGTAAAAAAAAATAAAAAAATTAAAAAATTAAAAAAAAAATCGTTAAAATAAGCTCCATAAATTACAGTATAAAGATTATTGTTCGGCTCCTAAATTAGTATAGTGAGCGTTGCCCTGGTGGTCTGTATAGTGTGAAGAGGTAGTGAATCGTTTCAGGGGTCAGGGTTGGATTCCCCATCTAAACAAAAATTTTGTTTTTTCTCTATTCTATTTTTTTGGGCTTTAACTTTAAGAATGCCTACTGTAGGCTTTTCTAGCTCTTTAGTTTCATTCATTTACAGTATCACACACTTTAACTAGCTTAAATTTTGAAGTACTCCCTTCATTGACAAACTTTATAATTTGGAATACTTCCTCTATTAATTGAAAATCTTCCCATTAAATTATGAAGTAACATGTTTTCTAATGCTCAACTATGGCAATTATTTAGTTTTATATTAGTAAACAAAATTTATTCAACATTTAAATGTACTATATAATCCTATATATGTGATAATCTTTTTTCTTATATACAACATAAAATTTGATTGTAGTATTTTGATATATAGAATATAAATTATTTGTAAGAAATTAAATTCCATAACAATAATTATTTAAAATTTAATGGTTAATAATTACTCCTACTCGGTACGATTGACACATATGCCAACATAAAATTTTGACTAAGCTAATAATGTCAATAATTAAACGTTGATAGTAGAAAATCAAACGTTGAGACAATTATAAAAAAAAAGCTGAATATCCATATTTATATGTTTAACCGTACGTGTAAAACACCATATTAGTTAAAGTGATGTATGCGAATACTAAAAAAAGTCAAAACGCATTAGATAAAAAACTAACTTAGTTTGTTCGACTGGTTGTTGTTTTTTTTTTTTTTTTGATTCAGTACTACCCCTGACATGAAATCCTGGATCCGCCACTGCCTATGTTGATTCGCGCTACATTTAAAGAGAGGGTAATAGAGCAGTAGACTATGTTGCTTCTTTAAGTTATTTTATACAAACTCACCAAGATAACGATCCGTTCATAGAACGTAAATTTTTTTTTTATTATTTATTTATTCTGATAAGTAAAGGTATGGTCTTGAAAGTAGACTATCCTAACTTCTTATTTACCTTTCGTTATTAAAAAAAAACGAAACCCTATAAACAAGGGAAAACCTCTCATATCCTTTCTTTATGTTTCATATAAAAACTTCCAACAACAACATCCTTGAGAAATTTAATGGAGTATAAAAGGAAAAGAGAAGCCAAAGCATGCATGTAATAACATGAGCATGATCAATGCCATTTAAATTACATTTGCTTTTTCAACGAACTACCACAAAATTATAATTGGGTCTTGGGTAGTTGGGTCATTCCAAATTCACCCAATGAATGATGGAGTATGCCAAGATTCTCTAAACTAAACTAGCTATTGGGCCCGTACGACGTACGGGCTTATTATAAGGATATTATATTTTAGTTTTATATGTATTTGAATATTGAGCATAATATACCGTGTATTTGATAATGTTCCCTCTCAGCATACAATTGATATAGTAAAAAAGAGTGAATTTTTTTTTAGTAAGGTAGACCGGTATAGCGATATAGTAAATAAAAAGTACTTGTATGACTTATTTACAATAATCTCATACAATTGATAAAGTAAGAAAGAGTAATTTTTTTTTGCAATAAGGTAAATAATGAAATGAAATAATTAGAAAGTTAGCATCCATCATGTTGAAGTCATGATTTAGTTTTTTTTTTTAATTTTATTTCTTTTTACTTTTGTACTTGGGGCCTTCCATCTTTCAAACTGAGGCTTTTGCTTATTGAGAAACATTTGTGTCTTCATTTGGTTGGTTTTCTGCCACTGTCACACCGAACCTATATATATATATATATATATATATATATATATATATTAATAATAATAATAATATCCCAATTTAGTAATATGAATTTAAGTACTCCGTAATATACAGGTAGTATTTGCATAACTTTCATAATAAGTAGTACTTGTCAAAAAAAAAAAAAAAAGAATAATTTTATAATAGCTAATAGTTGAATTCTTATCTAAAAAGTGATAAATTCTAAGTGGTTTGGCAAATAATCTATCAACTACCTCTAATGGGAATATTTCGGAGTACTAATATAATTATACTAAAGCATGTGATTTTTTTTTTGACGGGAAGCATGTGATTTTAGTTAGATACAGAGTATTTATTTAGATTAATTAGTAAATCAAAATTAGCAAGCCTAACATACATCCCTTTGAGATGCCAGATTCACAATATAAGATCAGTATAAGAGCTTTTTAGTTTTTACCTCTCGCAACTCGCAAGCACCATCCCATCGATCTCTCTGCAAAACACACAATAATTTCCCAAATTTAGTAATTGGGGGTTTCATATAATAACTAATTCGTCTATAAAAATTGAATAAAAATAAAAAATCACAAGGTGAGAGTTTCTCACTAAATCTGAATTTGCATGTGAATGATAATGAAGTAACTTTGTTATATAGTGTTAGAATTGCATAAATTATTTTGGAGATATACCATAATACCAATAAATTATTTTGGGGGAAAGTGTAACCGAAAACTTGAGTAAAGATATTAATTGGTAATTTAATTCGAAGTGAAGCTAGATGAAGGAGTAGGAAGGTTGAGCCGGATTAATGCTAAAATTAAAGAGAGAATTGGAGAAGTTGAAGCTATCATTACTAAAATTAAAGAGAGATATGGAAAGGCTGGAGTGAAAGATGAAGTGAGTCTGTTGGCTTTTTGTGGTTCTCTTTTATAAGAAGACACGTGGCTTTCTTGGGTTGAAATAGAAATGATGGGGAAATGTAGTAGGATGATGACACGTGGCTTCCTTGGATTTTTGTGGTTAGAGTTTTTAAATACTAAGTATAGATATAGATTAGGATTAATATTTATTGGGATAAAAATCAACGGCATGTCTATTATGGGGTAAAAATTTACTTTCCTGATGTTTGGCATCATTACTAAACTATCGGAGTAAAGAATTCTATCGCTTTTCCTAAAAAGACGGCTATATTGTAACACTAAAAGTCTAAAACCTTAGTCGTTCATTAAAAATTTTACTCTCCTCTTCAACTAAACAACCACCCCCACCACCTCTTTCCAGTCACCCCATCTCCTGCCAGTTGTAATACCCCAGAAATTCTCTTATTTTAAAATACTCTTTTTACTCTAGTTAAAACTATTTTAAGGAAATATCCAAAATATTACCGCCACCGTGATTACGGCTGGACTATTTTTCAAAGTCACACAGCGGAAGTCTAAAATAAAACCAACTTTTAAAATAAAACTTGAGTTCACAACCTCAAAACAAAATAAAAATAATTAAATCACAAGTTAGAACCATTCCAAACATAGCCCTTTTAAAAATTCAACTTGAAATAAACAAATTAAGGTTAATCCATAATAAATAATTCAAAACATAAAACTAGGAAAGCATAACAAGTAACTCTCGGCACTCATTTCCATCATGTTGTTCATACTTCAAGTATCTACCACTTCCCCTTTATTTCAACCCTCTACTCACCATATAAATGGGTCATAGTAGGGCAACCAAAGGAAAACCAAACACAAACACAAAAATATGAATCAACAAAAGCTGAGTACATATGCACCACACTATCATGAATATCTTATCAATAAGAAAAGTAATAAAATATGCTTGCCATACAATCACAGTCAACTTAATTACCTTTGACTCATAACTAGCAATATTAATTATTAATTTATAGCTTTGGATTACGCATCGAACAGGTTTCCTTCCTTAAAAATATAGCCCATTAAAATGGAGCTTCCAACTAGGGAGCTACCCCAATTGGCACCTACTATGTCACACCTTGGTGATGAAATTTTAGCATATAAATAATAATAAAAGAAAGTACAGTGTCTTGTACCCCTGTAGAAGGTATACTCAAATATAAAGTCACATAACTCCCCCTATATGTTCATACTCAAGGTATATACGTTCCAAGAGTTTTGGTGCGTATCCTCTTACACTTTACGTGATTTATCAATTTAACATGTGAAAACTCCAACCAATCAATCAAGAATAAACATAATAATAATCAACACATTCTTCCACTTAATTCTTGAATTAATTAGTGAGCACATACTATTTATTTTAATTAAGGTTCTTTGCCTAGTTTTGTGCACAAACTTGCACGATTACTACCTTGGTGCATAGAATGCACTAATAAACTCCTTGACTCAATCTCAACTTACTTGAGTGAGCAATTAAATAAACTAACTTCCTTGACTCAACACCAATAATAAATGGGTGAGAATAAAATTTATGAATCATGTTCAATAATTCTAACTATAGCTCTTTTAAACATATATAAGTCTTGCTTATTAATTTCATGCTTCCTTGATACTCAAATATAAAACATACTTCCATGATTCACATATATTCAACTTGTATCATGCTTCAAATACCATATTTACATGCTTGCATAATAATTCGTGTTCAACCAACATCAATTCCAAGCATATAATCAACCAAACATGCTACTAATTCATCACTTCAATCACAATTCAAAACCCTAGCATGATACTACGCATACACAAATATTCTTGTGCACATACGTACCTTGAATAACGCCTAAACTCGACCACACTTGCTAGAAATTACCTAGCTCGAAACTTCCTACAATTAAAAATACACAACTATAATTAATCAACTGTTCTCACAAATTTCCAGCAAATATAATATTATTTAAACCATACTAATTAACCCCTTTTAATGACATAAAAGCCATAAAACCTTTTCTTTAAGTGGGTACTTTATATCCTTTTAAAAAGATTTGATTTTCATGACTTAAATAAAATTCCAGCATACTTATTTAGTATAAAACATCACTTTTAGACTAGGAAATCATATATAAATCATTAAAATGTTTTTTTCCCCTTTTATGGGTAATCAAACCCTAACTCAATAACTAAAAAGTAGTGTGTGTAAATAAATTCCAGCATTGAATTGAAGGCTTTAAACTCATCAAAAACATGATTAGACCATGAATCAATCAATAACGACAACCTAGCCTCAATCCCTAACCAATTATACAAAATCCCCAATTTCTAGGGTCTATAATTTGGGAGTTTTGATTAAATAAAAATCTGAAATTTATATTAATAAATTAGCAACATCAAAATTCCAAAATTAATACCAAAACATAATAAAAATCATGCCTTTAAAATAATAAATCAATAGAATTAATTTTAGGATTAAAGAAGTTTTTTTATACACACAAACCGAAAAGAAGAGAGAAAAGGAGGAGGATAGGGCGCCGGCCGGCTGGCTGCCAGCGTTGCTGCTGTCGCCGGTGGTGGTGGTGGCGCCGACGTGCTGGCCGCGCAAGAGGAGGAAGAAGGAGAGAGAGAGTGGTGTGGGATTTAGGGGAAAAAAAGAAGAAAAGGAAAAGAAAAATAAGGGAAAAGATGAGAGAAAAAATAAAGAGATAGCCTTTGAATTTTTGTAAAATCTGACAATTATGAACTTATGTGGAAAAATCTTGAGGTTTTAAAGTATTTATATTCTCCTTTTAAAAATAAAACTCATATTTACAACTTTGCCAAAACCAATTTATACTCCCTTACAAATTCTCCCTTTAGGCCAACTTATTGGGCCCCTAAATTCCCAATAAGTTGGTCAACTTTTAAATAGGATTGACCCAATTAAAAATACTTTTGTTGCCTTTATTTATACACACATATAATTTATTTAAATAAATAATTTCTTTTTAAAATGACATAAATCATTTTAATAAATAAAATAGTTAATTTATATGTATAAAAGTATAATAAAAATACGGAGTATTACACCAGCGGTCGACACCTAGCCCCCCTCCCCCACGCCGACGACATTACCACCAAGCCCACCACCACCTACTTAAAACTAACCACCTAAACCCTAAAATCTCCACCCACCACCATAGCCACCAAGGCCACCACCACCTACCATAAGTGTTGAAACCCATTGTAGCTCACTTGTGAGCCCACATTGGAGAAAGAGGAGAGGTGGTTCCACTTTATAAGGTAGATAAGTTACTCCTATTATTGCCAATTGATTTTAGTATGGAAGCTCCTAAGCCTTGTTTGTGGACCGAACTCTCCTCCTCCTTATTCGGGTTGCCCAAGCCCATTTCATATTGTTTCAAATTTAACATGGTATCAGAGCCCAACTTTGTTGGGCCATTTATAACTGGGTATTTGTCAAGCCACTAGTTAAGGGGCCTCTATTGGATGTTCATTCCCAATGAGGATTTATATTGTACCTTCTAGTGTGCTCTAATTCTAAGGACACTCACAAGTGAGGGGGAGTGTTGAAACCCATTGTAGCCCACTTGTGAGTGTCCCACATTGGAGAAAAAGGAGAGGTGGTTCTACTTAATAAGGTAGAGGAGTTACTCCTACTATTGACAATTGGTTTTAGTATGGAAACTCCTAAGCCTTATTTGTGGACCGCACTCTCCTCCTCCTTATTTGGGTTGTCAGGCCCATTTTATATTGTTTCGAAATTTAACAATAAGCAAACCACTCAAAGCCTAAAACCCTCATCAACCGCGATAACCACCAAGTCGACCACCTACTAAAACTCACCACTCAAACCCCATATACTTCCACCTAAAACCACCTCCATCAAGTGTCACTAGTAGAAAAAACTAAATAAGAAGCCCCAAATGGCAAGCGGTATTTAAAATCCGCTTTGAAAAACCCACCCAAAAAAAACCCACAGATATGTAATGGCAAGCGGTTTTGGTTTGAACCGCTCCCAAATATTATAATGGTAAGCGGTTCAACCCAAAACCGCTTGCCATTCCTTAAAAAACCCTAAAAACTAAAATACGGGCCTCCTCCTTTCATCCTCATATTCTCCTTTCTCTCTCCTCCCATCTCCTCCTCTCCTTCACGCATATTCTGATTATTCTCCTTTCTCTCTCCTCTCCTCTCCTCCTCTCCATTCTCATCTCCTTCTTCTCTCCTCCTCTCCACTCTCATTCTCCTTCTCACGCACCACTCCTTTCTCTCTCCTCCTCTCCATTCTCATCTCCTTCTTCTCATTGTGCATTAAAAACAACATTGAGCAAGCACCGTGCATCAACAACAGCATCGAGCAAGCATCGTGCATCAACAACAACACCGAGCAAGCACCACCATGGAATTCTAGGTTTTTATGTCAAATTCGACCATGGTCGAATTTGACCCTTAAAACCCAAATTTCAAGCCAATAGAGGGATTTTAATGCAATTGAAGGTATGTTGCCTTTTTTCTTTCTTTTATTTTGTTTTTTTTTTTTTGAGGTTTTTTTTTTTAATTTTATGGTGATGTTCAGGCAGATCTGGTTTGGGTGGGGGTTTTGGTGGGAGTTGTGGTGGGTGAGGTGGTTTATGAGTGTTCGTGGTGAGGTAGGTTAAGAGTTTATGGGTGTTGGTGGTGAGGTGGGCTGGGATATGGTGGGTGGTGCTGATATGCGCGTGGATGATGGTGGTGCTGGCTAGTAGACTGGTGCGCGTGGATGGTGGTTCTGGTGCTCGTGGCTGGTGGTGGAACAAGAGCAGCATGTTATTTTATTATCAATTTTTTGTTATTTTATTTTTTTTTGTTGAAAATCAGAAATTGTAAAATTACAAGATTGATTAATGAAAATAATTATGTTAGTACATATGTTTTGATTGTGTATTAATTTGACTGAAAAAACAGTTTTTTTTTTTTAGGCGTAATGGGAAGCAATTTTGGCGTAAAACCGCTTCCCTTTCACTACAAATGGCAAGTGATTTTGAACCGCTTCCCATTTAAAAAGCCAATGGCAAGCCCCCCAAGCGCATGTGGTTCAAAACCGCTTGCCATTAGGGGGTTTGAACCGCTTGCCATTTACTTTTTTCTACTAGTGTGTCATTGCATTGATGAGAAGTTTTGCAACTGTAAATTTGAGAGGTGAAAAAGTAAAATAACTGTAGTTATTACTTGAGAGTCACTGTTAATTAGTAAATGGTGCAGCTTCGTCTTTGCTAAGTAGCATGCAGGGAGGAGGAGACAAAACAATCTCTGAAACTACCTCTACTCAAAACCAAACCCCTAGCTGAAACCAAACCAAATCGAGGGTGGCTGACTGGTTTTCAAGTAAGGTGGTTTCGACTAGATCAGCAGTTGTTCCGAATTCATGTTCGACTTGATTTAGATCTTCACATTACTACGTACAAGAGTATAATCTATAGGTATATTTTCACATGCTTTGGTTTGGTCCAACTCTTATCTATTCTCGAAAATCAAGGAATGCCCAATAGGGCAGTGGCAAACTAACAATAAAATCCTATATATGCAACTCAACCGTTGAAGTTATTTTTAATAACTCTCAAAGCTTATAAACAATTAGGTGATTACAAATAAAATTATTAATTATTATTTCAAAATTGCTAATATAATAGTGTTTGCAATAAAAAAGTTTAGAGTAATTATTTCTAAAAAAAATCATCTTTTATGTACCTACCTTGCATCTATAATGGAAGAGCGGAAATAATAGAAATCTAACATTTTTTTATAAGTGGGTTCAAATAACATCAAAAAAATTATATTAAAATTATTCATAAATTAACAAATTCCGTGAATATATACATACATATATATATATATATATATATATATATATATATATATATATATATATATATATATATATATATATATATATATATATATATATATATATATATATATATATATATAATTCCACATAGTTGACACATATAAAATGTGAGTAAGAAAACCCAAATTTGTTTTGTGTCATTTAAAATTCCAATTCGGATGACTTTCAAGAAAAAATTAAATTCGAAATTATCCGCGACGAAAGCTTTCATATATCCATTATGGGGTTTATGATTACGATTGCGGTATTACCTCTGACTTTTATTAGTTTTATGGGTAATATGGTGCCAAACAATGCAAAAAACATTTTCTCACGAATGAGATTTATACCATTTTTTTGTAATTATGATTGTTGCATTTGCATGTATTTATTATTTTGTGGTGTCGTACAAAAAGCGTAAAAAGGTGAAGGAAACGTCAGGAGTGGAATTATGTTAGATTAAAATTTTGTAATGAAATTATATTAAAGAAAAATTTTATATTGTCTTTTAATTTTATGAAATTATGTCAACACGATGTTTTTGAATACGTGATTTTTTGATAATGAACCATAACTCGGGGCTTTCACCCATCCGAGCGGAGTTTTGTGATTAAATGTTTTTTATTTTATTTTAATTATCCAAATTTTAATATTCCCAGAGAGGAGATGGTCGTATAAATTAGTTTTGTTTTCTTTCTCAAATAAAGAAAATTATACTAGTACATATTGTTTAAGGCTTATAAATGTTCAATTACACCGATAACCTTAAATAAATAAATATAACTATGCATTGTTTAGCACCATATTGCCATAAACTAATAAAAGTCAGGGACAATACCGCAATCGTAATCATGAACCCCATAACCAATATATGAAAGCCTTCATCGCGGATAATTTCAGATTTGATTTTTTTTGTAGAAAGTCATTCGAAAGTTCTCTGAATTGGAATTTTAAATGACACAAAACAAATTTAGCTTTTCTCTCTTCCATTTTATACGTGTCAACTATGTGGAATTATATATATATATATATATATATATATATATATATATATATATATATATATATATATATATATTCACGTAATTTGTTAATTTATGAATAATTTTAATATAATTTTTTTTAATGTTATTTGAACCCACTTATAAAAAAATGTTAAATTCGCCATTATTTTCGCTCTCTTGTTATAGATTTTTTTTAAATAAAATTATAGTATAGAGTTTATTATCGATAAAATTCTAATATTTCATACATACAAAACTAAGCATAACTTTTAATAAATATTTTATTTTTCAATTTTATTTCCATCATCAATTTTATTAAAAAAATGTTCTTTAAAATAAGATCTATTTATAATATATTTAATTACAAACTTTTATACATAGTTGGCCAAGTCGTGTCACGAACTATTACAAGAGATACTTCATTAGTGCTATAGGGGTTACTAGGTCAGTGATATAGTGGTTACTCAATCAGTGATATAGATAAGGGTTATTTAGTCAGTGTTAGAGGTTACTCAGTTAGTCTACAGGGGTCTCGGTCAGTTTTATAGGGGCTAGATGATGTGGCTGGCCGCATATAAAAATGCATTATTATTAAATTTATTTTATTATAATATATATTAGAGAATCAATAATATATGTCTTAATTGGTAAAATTAATTTTATTTTGGTAAAAATACTTTCAATTTAGTAAAAATAATTTAATTTCATTAAAAATAATTTCAAGTCATGACATAGATACCAATTAACAAACAAAACTATAAAAAGTACACTATTATAAAAATATAAGTCATATAATATCGTATGTCTAAATATCCTACATTATCAAAAGGGATTGCAGAACCGTAATTAACATTCAAACAAAAAAAATTATACTCCCTCTGTCCCATAATACTTTGGACGTTGGTATAGACACGTAGTTTAAGAAAACTACAACTAGGTCCATTTAAAATACTATTAAAAAAAGGTCCATTTAAAATACTATTAAAAAAAGGTCCATTTAAAATATTTGTTTATTATATAAAGGATTCTCTTTTGTATTTTTATATTGTAAGAAAACAAAAAATGAGGTAGGTGGGGGTATTGAGGAGAAAGAAAATGTAGGATTTAATTGGGTTTTCTGGTTTGTGGTCCCAAAGAGAGTATAAGATAATATTTTTTTTACCAGTGACTATACTCTATATTTTGTAACGTGTCAAGTATTTTGGGATGGAAAAAAATGATAACTGTGTCAAGTATTATGTGATGGAGGGAGTATTAAAGTTTCATCAACAATCTGGGCATCTCCAGGGCACTAAACCAGCATTTAGGGTTTAGGGAAGAAGAAGGGGAAGCGACGGTGTTTAGGGTTTAGGGAGGGGCTGGGGGATTGCGATGGTCAGGAAAGGAGCATGTTGCCGTTGCCGGGAGAAGTTGACGGTGGGTGTTGCCGCAGTCAGGGAGAAGGGGTAGGTGGCTGTGCAGTAAGGGGTGAAGGTGGATTTGTTTTTTGTTTTTACTTTGATTCACATACCAACATGTGTATATTAAACTTAAAAAAAATAAAATTACCTACTCAACATGTCACCGGTCACCTGGGAGTGTTGAGCGGAAGGAGTATAAAGTTCAGATTAATAAAAAAAAATCCAAAGTTTTGATTAATATTAGCGGATGAGACAAAGTTGGGATTAATCATGACAATATTTTCAAATTAATTTTAGTTTGGTAGAAATACTTCCAGTTTAATAAAAATAATTTAAATTCAATAAAAATAATTTCAAGTTAACAATAACATAGATATCTATTAC
The DNA here is from genome assembly GCF_948465745.1 of Chenopodium album. NCBI lineage: Eukaryota > Viridiplantae > Streptophyta > Magnoliopsida > Caryophyllales > Amaranthaceae > Chenopodium > Chenopodium album. The sequence goes on along the minus strand of NC_137845.1, from coordinate 53,059,005 downwards.
AAACAAAACTACAAAAAGTACACCTTATATGATTTGTATGTCTAAATATATTGCATTATGTTCATATTTTACTTTTAAGCCAAAAGTTTATCCTAAAATTTTATCAACAATCTGGGCATTGCCGGGCACAAAAGCCGACCTCGCAGCCAGGCCACGAGACAACGACACTTGACATTCCAGTTTTTCCCAAAGTGTCGAGCCACAGGCGACAAATAGATATTATTGTGATCAGATTAAATCCCACATTAGATTATACTAGATGAAAGCCCGTGCGATGCACGGTTTTTCATATATAAATCTTAAGAAAAGATATTTTCGTATTTGATTTATTTTACTGTTTAATAATTTCAGACAATAAGAAAACATAATAATTTAATTAAAGTTTTATTGCCTATTACAAAACTATATTTTTTAATGTAATTTTTAATGCGACTTTATTTATTGTTGTTTTGTATTTTATTTGTGGTTGTTTGTTATATGAAAATTAAATTTAAAACTATGAATAAATTGTAAATATGATATCTTTCAAAAAAATAAAAAATTATAAATATGATATTTTATCTGTTACATATTAGGATAAAATCTTTCATGTGAAAATATATTTTTTTTTACATATTTAAATCCTAAATCATTATTCGTTGACTTTTAAAAAAAATAGAAATATTAAAAATAATAATAAAAACATGTATACTATTTATGCTCTATTTTGATAGAATCACTAACTTCGTTCAGACCTATATCTCTTCCATCTAATCAAAATGGACAAATAAAACATGTTAGCAAAAATAAATTTTATATAAAATTAATCTTTATAGTCTTATAAAATAAATTAATATATTACCATGAAGTGAAAGATTGTTGTGAAATTGATTAAAAAAAATTGTAATTGTACAAAATCAAATCTATGCATTGGAATTTTTTGTTGTCATTTTTATCAAACATTTTTTGTTATGTTATAAGAACCGTACATCATGGGCTTACATCATTATTTTGGAAAATTAAATCATTATTTTGTACAATAGTATTTTGGAAAATTAAATCATTATTTTGTTGTCACTGACAAGGCGTGAGATATTACTTCTTATTTGTAACGATTGAAAAGTACTTAATGGAGTAAACTTTTCTTTCAATTAATTTTGGACGAAATTGTACAAAGTTGGATTTAATTGAGGTATGAACGTAATCATCCGGTAATTAAAAATAAAAATTAAGTTAATTTGATGACTTGATTAAGCTACTTAAATCACAAAAAATTGTTTTAATCATAAAATTATTAATAAAAACTAAAAAGGTTTATAAAAAAATTTTATAAATGTAAACGATTTATAAAGATATAATACCTCTTCGTGCTTTGATTTTCCAATCATTCTTGCTCGAATTTAATTCTCTGATTGAATTAGATCTACATGTAAAAACAAAATTTAGTAAACAAAACATAAACATATAATCATTAAGCATTCCAATTAAACACAATGTTAGCAATAATCACAAATATACATTTAAACATGGATTTTAAAAATTAAACTAAGAATTATGCAGCCATTGATGACTTAAAACTGACACAAAATTCACTGATTTGGTTTTACCATGCTTGATTTAGTTTTTATTGATACAAAATTTTATTGGTGTGTACGATGTGTCAATTTATAGTGGTAGAAATCAAAAATTTTAATTTAATTATTATTAAGGAATAATTTTTATTTCTTATCATAAACACTATCAAGATTATCTTAGATGTATAAATCCTATATTTAAACATGATTTTTTTTAAAGATAATTTTTTGGTTTTTAAAATAAATTAAATGTTTATAAATCACTATTCGTTGTTTTTACCTACGTGGGAAAATTCTTAAATCTCATTCGTCACTTTTATTTAGGTGGCAAGTGAATTTTTTAATTCTAAAATAAAATAGAAATCTAATTTTTAATTGGTCAAAAATATACCTTTGCTTATGTGGCGCGCTAAATGCTCTCCAAAAATGTCTACTTTATTTATAGGATATTTTTGAAAATAACACCAAATATTTTGAAAAAAATGGACTATAACACTACCTTATTTCGATTTTTTATTATAACACCATCTAATAAAATTAAATTATGAAATCACCACCAGAAACAGTACTCCGTTATTGAAACTGTTAATGGGGCCCACTATAATGGATACTTTTTGGAAACCTTTATACATATCTTCGATTATCTTCATTAACGTTCATATTTTTCAATTGGGAAAAAAATTAAACCCTTGAATCTTTTGAATTGCAGAAATTAATTAACCAAAACTGATCTTAGCACTACGAATTAACATTCGTTGAAGATATCTTGGCTGGGAGTGCTGAAATAAGGTATGTACATCGATTTTGAATAAGAGTAGAACTTTGATTTTGATTAATGGAAATCTGAAATGCTATTTGCAATTTAATCGTTGATATACTCGATTGAGCATGAAATGGATGTATAATTGGAGTTAAACTTGTTTGAATTGCACCCATATCAGCCCAATTTTAAAGTTAGGGTTCGTCCTATATCTGAATTGGGGGTTTTTTTATTTCGGGGACTGTAATAGGCTGAGTCCTATTATATGTAATTCCATATTTTGTTCAGATCAATTGGATTATAATGGAAGCTAATTTGTTGCAGGTGATGTCTTTCATGAGCTCATCTCCTTTGAAAGAGAAGAAGTGTCAATGTGGTGTTCCCTTAGCAAAGCTGACAAGCTGGACAAGGGAGAATCCTGGGAGAAAATTCAGAACTTGCAAGTTTTATGATCCATTGACTGAGATCAGGGGGTGTAAAGCCTTTAAATGGGCTGATCAACCTGATGGGACAACATGGCAAACAGAGGTTATCAACAATTTGTTGCTTGATAAGAAGCTGTTAAAGGGTGAAGTTAGTGACTACAAAAGGGAAGTGGAAGATCTAAGTGGCCAAATGAGGTGCTTACTCAATGAGGTTGACAATTTGAAGCTAAAATGTAAGGCCCTCAACTCTGTCAGAAAGAGAATGAGCAAAGATGGTGAGGGTAGGGGATGCATGGATCAACAGTTTAAACTATGGCTTGTTGTTATTATTTGTATTGATGTTGCAACTGTAGTGTCTTTTATGTTTAAGTAGGTGTAGTATGAGTAGGTTACTAATGTATTAAGTAATATGCAATGGACATGGGAGCACTGGTTGTTATGTATTGTAAATGAAGTGGGTTGAATCCACATTTGCTTTTAATGAATGGTGAAGTGTTTGCAATGTATGTTTGGAATCAATGAGCAATGTTTCAAATAACATCAACAACTTCAATAAATCAGCCAAAACAACAATTTGCGCAAAATTTGTTATATTGACCATTAAGCCACAATTTGCACAAAGTTTGGCAACAAAAGAGGCATACAAAAGACTTAAATCAAGTTATTTGTTCAAAACTAACACCACAACCTACTGACTTAAACAAACTAACACTAAAGCACCTAAATTATTGTCTGTAGTCATACAAAATGAAGTTGATTACATATTAATCACTGAGTAAGATTAAGCTTGTTAGCATTTTGAAGCTTTCCCCTCCTGGTTTGTACTCCAACTTGGTTGGTGGTGGCTTTTTTGCTTGCAGTTGGCTGACTAGAAAAAGGCCTTGTTTGGGCTGCATCCTGGGATTGTTGCTGTGATACTGGAGGCTTCTTTTTGCTCCAAGGTTCCCATCCAGGCCTTTCTTGTGGAAATATCCTGTTGCCAATGCTGTTTGGCCAAGCTCCAATGGCATTCTATCACAAGTTTAAAAAAAAAAAGAGGTCATAACTGACCTGCAGACATGTGCACATAAACATAAATCAGACAACATGTGCTTGTTTGTTATGTATTACCTTCCTTGCAGCTCTTTCCTCCTTCTTCTTCCTTTGATCCACTACCCAAGGTGAGTTTAAGGGAGGCCTGCCTGCTACTTTTTGTTCAGATGACTCAGGAACAGCTTCAGCTTTGCAAGTCTTTGCATAATGCCCAAACCCACCACATTTTCTGCATTGGTTATTCCTATGCTTGGGCTTCTGTTGCTGGGCCCCTTTTGATGATCCTTCATCCTGCTCCAATTTCCTTTTTTTCAGTTTAGGTCTTCCTGGTTGTATCTTAACAGCCGGTGGAAGTGGTTTTCTGACATTCACCCTGTCCCAATGCTTAGGACCTGGCATTGGCTGAATAGGGGCTTCATAAGCCTTCTTGTAGGTGTTCATGCTGTAGTATGCGTGCACAAACTGCTCAATATCATATCTCTAGTCCATTACACATGCATAAGCATGAACACAAGGATAACCAGTAAGCTGCCAGTGGTAACAAGTACAAGTTCCCTCACCCAAATCCACCACAACTTGGTCATCATTCAGCTTCACTTCATAAGTGTCACCCCTAGATGCTTGAACACTACAATTCCTAGAAACAAACTCCATTCTTTGAAATATTTTCCTCACATATGGGGTCAAGTTACTAGTAATGATCTTAGCATCTTCCCATTTCTCATTATTCCTATTCATCATGTACCTCCTCATCCATTCCATTTGGGTGAGGATTGGTTTGTCTTTAGCATCTTTAATGACTGCATTAAAGGTCTCACACATGTTGTTAAGCAACATGTTTGACCTGCAGAGGGGTGTGAAGGCATGCCTACACCAATTATGTGTGGGAATACTGTCCAAGTATTCATAGGCTTCTTCATTCAGTGCCTTTATGGACTCCATAGCAACCTCATACCCAAACTAATCACAACACAAAACTATACTAATTACCATACAATAATACAAAACCAAATAAGTTCAAAAATATTCACAAGGACAGGGCAGAGTTACTTACATGGGTGGTTGATCTAGCAGCACTCCAGAATAAGTCTTTGTATACAGAACTAGTGAATCTGAGCTTGAAATTAGCCCAGATGTGTCTGACACAGAATCTTATCTCAGCTGCAGGGACAACTGCATTCAAAGCTTCAACCAATCCCTGTTAAAGGAATAAATGAAAAAAAAACAAATAAGTTATCAACTCCAACTTAAATCTGACATGTAAATGTAATACATAAACATTCAACCAAGGACACACATACCTTCTGTCTATCTGACATGAAGGTGAATCCAGCTCCATCATCAGTTCCTAGTAGCTCAATCAATGACTCTAAGAACCATTGCCATGTTTCTCTGTTCTCTATTTCCACAGTAGCCCAAGCTAAAGGATATATGGCATTGTTCCCATCCTTAGAAACAACCACCAAATTTTGCCCTGGGTATGCACCCTTGAGGTGGCACCCATCCACCCCAATTATAGGCCTACAACCTCTTAAAAATCCATCCTTTAATGGCCTGAGGAAAACAAACATCCTCATAAACAAAGGGGGCTGTGGATTACCAAGAAAATCAACCACCACATTACAACCTGACCCAGGATTATGCTTTATCACAGCCCTAGCATAATCCCAGACCCTAGCATATTGTTCACTTGCTGAACCATATATTATGAGCTTAGCTCTACACCTTGCCATCCAAGCTCTATAATAACTGACCTGAATTCCAAAATCATTGAGAACCTTGTCCCTTATCTGCTTAACCTTCCATCCAGGATTACTCCTAAAGTCCTCAAGATACCTGTCTACAAACCACTCTGAAGTCACCTCACAGTTGTCCTTTCTCCTCATACAGTTATGCTCTAATCTCAGACTTCTGATTTGCCAAGTTTCTTGCCAAAGCATTTTCCTAGCATACACCTTGAAATTGCACCTAACTCCACCTACACAAAGGGGCATCCTACTTGTCTTTTCACTAAACTGACAGCCACATCTATTCCTACATTGAATAGTGATCCTAGTGCTGTCATTATGTAAGAAGTAGTATTCATACCTGTTTTCAATGGCATGCAATCTTAAAGCTTTCCTCAACACAACAACATCCTTGAACTTCAACTTTGGAACCAGTTTTACAGCCTTGGTGAAGTCAACCTTATCATTAAATACAGAACTGTGGTCCTCTTCATCAGATGAACCACCTAAACTTCTTAACTCATCATAATATCCTTCATCTTCTACTTCAATATGAACCTCAGCAACATCCAAGTTCTCACTAAGGCCCCCACCTTCTTTCTGTAAACCCTTTGTTAGTTTCTTGTCAACCTCCTCGAGAATCACCCCTTCATCTTGTATAAACCACTGCTCATCAACATCATCATACTCCTCTTCAGTTGGTTCCCAATTTATGTCAACTTCACTACAGTCATCACTTGAAAACTCCTCACTCCCAAATCTGTCATCATCACTATCACTCTCAAACAACAATTCTTTCCCAACTAGCTTCCCTTTCCCCTTATCCTTATCCTTCCCACTACCAGAAGCTCCAGACAACCCTTTGCAAGTATCTACTTTCCATTTTCCCTTGTTCTTTGTGGAAGGCAATGTAGATCTAGGTTTGGGTGAGCTCTGTTCCCTTTGACTTTCCTGTAGATCAGTCTTATGTACACTAGGGCTTCTCCTAAGCTGCAAACTCTTACATGCACTCTTCCCCTTTGGTACTATAGCCTTCTTTGGAGTGTGTTGGGCCTTAGGAATATTGGGCCTCACTGATTCATCTGAAGACACAAACACTTCAACATACCCTTTCCCATTAACTGTTTGTAAAAGTCCCCTAATTTCATCTTCATTGACTATTTCCCTTTTCCCAGTATTGAAGGTTTTTCCTTTTTCCCTATACCAACAACTGTAAAGAGTAGGCACATTGACACTAAAGTTGACAAAACCATGAATTGTAGCTTCCCTAATGTAAGGCACATCAAGCTTATTAACTTTCACACCCCTCCTCCAATAACACAACCCACCATAGTAGACAATTAAACTCTTTTTTTTTGTGCACCCTCTTGGGAACAAAAGCACCCCCCACTCTAAAAACAATATCAACCACACCATCTATTGTGGCCATTATCTACACAATAAAGAAATGCAAAAACAGTCAACACATCTACCAAAAGGGAACATAAGTTAACATATTATATCCCAATTGCACAACCACAAAGCAAGCACTAATTCCAACATAATTAACAATTCAGATTTACATCAATTTTCAATTAAAGTAAAGTACAGATAACTATGCAACAAACTAATGATTTCATTTACACAAAAATCACACAATTAAGTTCAATGAAGCACTAACTAAACAAAATTACCCAATTAAACCCTAATTACCCATAATTCACAGTAATTCAAACAAAAGTTTGACTATTTTACAGTCAGCGACATTTTTCCCCAAATTAGCCCTAATCTGAACATCAATATTGCAAAATTGACACCAAAAGTAAATTCAAAGTAAAATACAAGTTTCATGTGGTACCTCTTTCAAATTCTTCTTCCTGTCGCTGTCAGAAACCCAGAAAAGTACAAGCTTTATGTAGGTCGAAACTGGCTGACGAAAATGGCTGAGTTGTTTCGCTCAAACACTGACACCTCTCCTTGCAATTCACTCTCCTAACCACACAAATTATCCTAGGGTTTGATTCTGATTCGCAATTTTGGTGGTCGAATCTTTATCATTGAGAAATTTATGAGGGAGTAGTTGAGTAATGAATGAGGGAGAGGGAGTAATGAAACAAGGAGAGAGAAAATCGAATTCAAGAACTCAAAAATTTGGAGGGTAAGCTAACCTGTGGGACCCACACACAATTTCCGTCACAGAATCCGTTTTCTGGTGGTGATTTCATAATTTAATTTTATTAGATGGTGTTATAATAAAAAATCGTAATAAGGTGGTGTTATAGTCCATTTTTTTCAAAATATGTGGTGTTATTTTCAAAAATATCCTTATTTATATATATTAGATTTGATAGATTTGTTTAGGATATATAGAAAAGGTATACATAAAAAAATAATTTATAATTCTTTTGAAAAAATATTATCTTTTTATTGACAATAGAATTTTAGTTACTGCAGCAAGACACCACATATTTTACAATTAATATTTAACAATAGAATCACACTCCTATATAATAACCACGTAATTATATTATAAAATGTGGCCATGTATCATTAATTTTTTTAAGTCTACCATTGATTACCATTACAGCTTTTGAATAAGGTGTTCTTCATATTTGGTTGTAATATTTTTATGTATGTTTATGATCTTGTTAATGAAATTAAAAAGTAAAATCTACTAAAATTAAGACATAACCGAAACATGTACAATACAAGGAAATCTTGAAATGAATTCAGATCAATGTTAGCAAGATCTTAGAACCTTAAGGGTTTTTCACTTAAAAAACGTTTTTATAATTTTTTTAATGCTAATCTTTTTTTTTAAAATATTTTGCATGCATCATCAAAAGGGTTTATTTCACCATATTTAACATTCAAACCATAAATTTTATACTACAATTTTATCAACGATCCGAGCATCATCCAATGGGCACAAAACTCGCAACCAGGCAAAGAGACAGCGACACTTGGCATTTTAGTTTTTCGTCAAGTGTCGCGCCACATAGGCGATAAATAAGTATTATTGTGACACATATGATGCTAAATAAACAAATTTTGGATAGATTTTGTAAGATAAATATATCGTATAGAGTTTTATTATCGATATACTTCTAATATATGTATAGAAAAAAATAATCATAAATTTTGATAAATATCCTATAACTCGGTTTCATTTTCATTATAAAAATCGTTTCAAAAGTCCTTTAAAATAAAATCTATTTATAATATATTTAATTTAAAAAGTTCTGCTTTTTCTTCTTTTCGTCGGTCTCATGTAAAAAGGGACGAGAACTGGGTAGTGCACCATTTAGCTAAATTGGTGCCATTTGGTGTTGAGCAAAATATGGATTAATCATTGTCTAAGCGATGTAACACCTTATGTTCTTATGGACAATTTGTCCACTAATTAATGAAGGTTCCTTTTCCTTTGCTTCAAAAAAAAAAATCTATTTATAATATATTTAATTTATTTAAAAAAATAATAAAGAACAATATTAATAATTTTAGTTTGTTAAAAATACTTTTAGTTCAATAAAAATAATTTCAAGTCATTATTAACATAAATTTCTATTTACAAATTACAAACTACAAAAAAGTACACTATTATAAAAATAAGAAATATGATATCATATGTCTAAATATTCAGCATTATCAATAAGGATTATATGACTGTATTTAACATTTCAGCCAAAAAGTTTATCAACAATCCGGGCATCGCCTGGGCACAAAACTAGTATCTAAATAAAGTAGGCATTTTTCGTGAGCATTTGTCGCGCCACATAAGCAAAGGTATTATTTCGACCATTAAAAATTAGATTTCTATTTTATTTTAGAATTAAAAAATTCAATCGCTATGTAAGTAAAAGTGGCGAATGAAATTTAAGAATTTTGTCACGTTGGTAAAAATAACGAATAGTGTTTTTTTAGGATTTTAATTATTCAAAAATCTAAAAATTATCTTTAAAAAAAACTAAATCTTTATTTTTTTTAAGTTTTTAATTTAAAAAAAATTATTTTTCAAATTGATCCCGACTTAAATAAACCCAAAATTCTTAATCTAATACAGTATTTAGATTCCTAATGACCTGATTATCACCCCTATACTCTCGTAGGCCCCATAGAGAACTGTAAAACTTAAAACAAAATCGCCTATATGCTGACTTCACCATTCTTCTCCTAAGTTCTAATGCTACTCCATTGACTTGGAATTGTTAGGATTAGGGCTATTCTGCTTTATTTATTTTTTTAGCAGGCTACATAAGTAAATCTTTTTTGTGTTTAAGTAAAGATAAATTTATTTATGTGTATATATAGTACATTAATTACAATTGGTTAATTAAGATGGTAAGAAATGTTATCTTACATCCATGAGGTTTAGTGTTCGAAACTTGTGGGATATTTTTTCTCAAGTTAATAATGGCATGGAATAATTGTTGCAATGCTAGTGGTGATGTATTAGCCAATAAGAAAAAAAGATTTGTATTTTATTTTAGAATTAAAAAATTATAACACCACTTAGGTAAAAGTAACGAATTAAATTTGATATATCTAAAATTTTAATGCTACGTAGATTAAAATCTAAGAATTAATTTTTTTTAATGAAAAAAATTAAAGTAAAAATATAGAAAAAGATAAATTTATTAAATCAATACTACGAGAAATCCAAAAGAATATTGTGGAATTAAAAGGAAAAGAGAAAAATGATATATAATGTGAGTGGGGTTTCCACTTTTGGTAATTGGACACTTAAAAAAAAGGTCGTTTATGGGAAGTGAAGAACCTAAAAACAAAAATGGAGCTAAAACCTTATGAACATTGTGAGATTACTCTTATAAATAGTGTAATAATGTCAATTAAATAAATTCTTATATCATCTGAATTTTTTTTTATTTTAAAATAAATTGTGAACTTCTTCTAGTTCGTTATATATTTAGATAAAATTCATAATCCTAAAAGATTACATTTTATATTTATTTAAAAACTTTAAATATCTTATTTGATTAGTTAAAGTCTACTCTGTTAGTTATTTTTCAATTGTTCGAAAAAAGAAGCAATAGTGATTTAGAATTTAAATTATTTTAAGGTTGTATTTGGAAACAAGATATTCATTTGAAATGTTGGAATTGAATTTTTGAATTTGAAATCTTGATATTCAATTTTAATATTGGGTGTTTGGGAAATATCATAATTTCAATTTCAAAATTTCAAATTCTAACTTATGTTTGAAGATGAGTGAAATTTTGAATTAAGCAAATGAAATTACACTCTTAACTCACTAAAATTTCCTTTCTCTTTCCTCCTCAATCTTAAATTCCCAAATTTTCATCTCTTTCTCAGCTTAGATTATCAATTTTTTTTCTTCAATAAACCCTAAAATTAAACCTAAATTTCTTCAATTATTCAGTGAATCACTACCAAAGAAGTTAAAAAATACCCCAAATTATTCCCAGAAATCCTCTATTAAATCCAAATTCCTCCAAATTTTCAGTAAATTCGTGCCGAATAAGTACAGAATTTTGTTGAATCTTGCTTCAATGTTGGTATTTTTATTTTGTTGTTCAATGGAGGAGAGAGAAAGCTCACATGCCGCTTCAATGGAGAATCGAGATTGCACTTCAATGTTGAACAAGTAGAATGAGCGTGCACTTCAATGGTGGACCAAGAGGAATAAAGAGAGTACAGAAATTCGAAGCTTGCTTCAATGGAGGATCGGAGGTGTTTCCATGGGAAGAACCCTAGGAGAGAGAAAAAATTGGGGTAGATGTTGTGTACGTTGTACGATATAGGGGAGAGAGAGTTGGGCTTTTTTTTTTTTTTAATAAATATCAGAATTTTAAATGAGAAGTGTAGGTTTGGAATTTCAATATATCAAAAAATACTCTTGTCTTCATAATCTTGGATTTGGGCCAATTTCAATTCCCAAATTCTAAGCATATCCAAACAACACAATTGGGCCAAATCCAGAATTTCAAATAAAATTCTAGTTACCAAACAGGCCATAAAAGTAAAAAAAATTATATTTCCACAACAAAGATTTTATACTAATATGTGACCAATGAGATAACAACTCATTTCAGCTAACAAAAACAGGTTGTGATTGAGACAACCGCACCTATATGCATTGCTTTCCTATGGTTATGACCTAAATGGCTAAATCTAACACAAAATAATGACCCAATAATATTAGTCATCATTATCAATTATTAAAACAATGGTAATTAAAAGATACACCATCAAATCATCAATATAGCTAATAGCAAGTAACCAAAATTATATTACATGATTGTAACTTAATACATATCATCATCTAATTTATCTTTGTATTCTTGGAGAACTTGGTCGAACAGCTCATCAGTGACCCAATAATGGTCTGACAATTCAGGGCAAGTTCTGGAAACAATTCGGCCATCCTCTCGAAATGTCAAACCTGACACATTACCTCTCTTTATACCATATAGAGTTATGTACTTGACTATTCGGGCTTCACGAACAGGCTCAGGAGGGCATATCAACCATGGCATTGTGGAATCCCAAAGCCACGACATTCTCCTTTTACTGAACAACTCATTTGAAAAGAAGAGGGGAACGAAAACCAGAACAATGTCAGAACCCTTGTAGTATTGTTTATTATCACGACACCAACTTCTCATATAATACATTATACCATCAAATTCATGGTCTTCATCGCTGGCATCATCAGGATGCAAATTGGCAATAAAAAGCAATACATTTTTGCCTTGAAGCTCAGTGACACGGACATGATTACCTGTTTGGGTAACAAGGTAATCGCGTTAGGTAGAAAATAACAAAGACTGTAAAGTTAGTTTTTGAAGCCTTGCAGTCTCTTGGTGGGCAATGGGTTCAGCAGCGTATGGATACATATCATACACAAAGCGGCTAACATTAGCCGCATTAGTTTCCAAAAATTGACCTTGAGGTCCTACAATGATCAACTTCTCATCATCCTCATAAATACTATTGTTGCAAAGGTTACAAAACCTACGGCTTGTAGAGTAATTGAAGGGCAACACCCACCAGGATGATATCCCCTGATTGGTTAAAAAGGCATTGGCAGAAGCCATGAAATGCCGCAGGTTATCAGAAAAGCTGAGGTAAACCACAACTATCTCCAAGTCACGGTGTTTTGCCTGACATTGTTTATACAACATGTTGATTTTGTTAGTTAATTGGCCATCGCAGCACAGGTACAATCCTCAAGGAGCACAGGTCTTCGAGTTGACAAATAATCATTAGCCTCAATGAGGGTTGAGAAGTGTTCATCAGTAAAGGGAAAAGACTCAACACCATACTCAACGACAAAATCCAAAGATTGTTGCAAAACAATATGGTTAGGATCCAAAACAAGAGCACATGAATCTTGTTGGTCGCCAATAAATTTGGAAAGGCGGTGGTACGAGGCAGAGTCCCATAGAGGGATAGCGAGGCAGGAGGGGAGGCTGGATAAAAAGGAATAAAACACATCATCCTGATCTGATGATATCGAGTTTTTATATTAACAGCTACCACCAACCGACAGTAATTGGACCAGATTGAAGAAGATAAAGCAGATTTAAGGGCCCAGCAAAGTTCTCCATGGTATGTGTAAGATTTAACAGGAAGCCGAAAGCAGCAGATTAGAATGTATTTACCCTTAAGCCTCCTAAGAGTAACTTTATCACCGTTGTTATCAACCAGGAAATCTCGATGCCTGCTCGACAGCAATTTTATTATGTCAACTTTTTTACCAACCCTATAAGGAGGTAATTTTATTGCTGAAGATGGAGATCGGGATTGGGACCGGGATCGAGAACAATTCAAAACCATAGTTTGTTCACCGGACATATCATCATCATCGCTACGAAACACCAAAGAAGAATCACAAGGAAAGTAATCCAATTCCATGGAGAATAGAGATAGAGACTCAATTCCAGTTACTTTTTTTTTCCCTTAATTTACTTATGACGAAAAAGCAATTTTTTATTTTTTTTTATTTTAATGAACAAAAATTAAAAATAGACAAATTGGTAGGGGATTGGGTTGTATATATAGGTGGAGATAAGGCGGCTTCAAATGCATAAGGGGGCGTTTGGTTCACATAATTAAGGTATAAGGTATGGGTTTAGAATGGTTTAAACCCATACCTTATGTTTGTTTTACGATTTTAAGAGTTTCAAACCCATACCTCAAACCCCCAAGGTATGGGGTTTAGAAACCTTGGGGGGTGGGTTTGGCTCATTCCCATACTTTTAGGTACCAAATAAAAGAAAAAAATTGTATTTCATAAGCATACCAAACATATAGTATTAAGAATCAAGTTCCAAACCCATACCACTATAGTTTCATTCCTGATTCCAACCCCATACCAGTTTGCAAACCAAACGCCCCCTAAGAGGTTTAGGGTTGGTATAGATCGGATATGGTTTTCCTTATTATTTATTTATTTATTTTATTTTTTTTAGAGAGGAAGTAGTTATTATCCTCTTCTTTCTTCATTTTCATTTATACGACGCTTCTTCCACTTTTTCGGTTTATTTATACGTCATCTCCTCCGTTCAACATGTATTTCCCTTTTCCGGCGATCTTCAGTTTAAAATTTCAGTTTCTCTCTTTTTCAATTCAATTTAAGGTCTGAATTTCATCTCTCTTAACTTCTTTCTACCCCAATTCAATTAAATTTTAGGTTTGAATTGTAATCCTCTTCCCCAGATTTGAATTTTGGAAGCACTAATTCCTTATTTTGTTGTTTATTAGATGTAAACCTGTGCGATGCACGATTTTTTGTACGTTTTTTTTTATACATAAATCTTTATAAAGAAAAATTGTTAGTTAAACCGTATAATTTTTTAATTAATTACTATTGTCTATTAGAAAAAATAATTTTTTTACTATTTTTATGTAATTTATAATGTAACTTTATCGGTTTTTTTTTTTTGAGGAATGTAACTTTATCGGTTAATCTCAAGAAAATATATATATATTTTTTTTAGTTAAGTCATATAGTACTTCATTCTTTCAAAAAAAAAAAAAAAAATGTCATATAGTACTTCATATTATTTTTTTGGATTTGCTCATTAAATATGGTCACCGTTCATAACATTTCAAGAATTCCTTGATGTTGATCAATTTCTGAAATACACTTCTCTGCCTATAATAGTTGTTGGTATTCTTTTTTTTTTTTTTTAAATAAGAATGAACGTATTTTTTTTGTTTAGTCTTTTTTTTTCTTTTCTTTTTTTTTTTTTTGAAACCAAGTTTGTTTATTCTTAATCTTTCTTATGTAGATATAATAAAAAATTTTGTAACGGATGTGAAAAACAACAAATAAAAATTGCAAAATAAATAAATACATAAATACATATTTACATGGTTCACCAACAACGCATTTACTATGTCCACAGGTAGATATTCGCCTCTCCTCTCCTCTCCTCCTCTCTCCTAGGATTTCTCCAAAATCTTGGTCGTTTAGGCCGAAAATAGTCTAATTTCTTCGGAAATTAGATTGTTTTCGGCCCTTTTCCCTTAATTTTATTTAATTTTGCATTTTAGGTTTCAGTAAATCTACACAAGTAGTGTAGATATTTGTTCGTCTCCCTATGGTGGAGTGTCTCTCTATAGTGGATTCGTTAGTTTTTATTAGTTTAGGGCTTATTTGGCATTGTTTTTTGTTTTCAGTTTTCAGTTTTTTTGAAAACCAAAAACCAAAAACAGGAAACAAGAAAAAGGTGTTTCCACTTTCAGTTGTCAGTTTTCAAAATTATCATGATTTTAATAAGTTTGACTAATTTTTTTATTTATTATATGACATATATCATATGATTTTAAAAAGCAAAAAACCAAAAAACAGAAAACCAAAGTAATGTCAAACGAACCCTTAGTTGTTTGTTTATGTTTAGGGTTTGTTTGTGTATTAAGGTTCATAAAAAAGGTAATTATCTTTGGCCCTATTGTCAGTTCTTTGGTAAAGATTTGTTCGGGATCGCAACGATTGTCAAGTTTTCAAATGCGTTCAGGCGAATTAGATGAGAATCATCCTTACGGCTACGACAAATCGTTAGACCGTCTCTCCGAAAAGGCTGCATATTCCAGCGATGTGTGCGAGAGATGTACCACAGTGCAAGATCTTTTCAACGATATTTGATTCAATTTTATGTATTTGTTAATTTAGATTTCATTTGTAGATGCCGGATGACTTTTTATTAATGAATTAATTTGTTTTAAAAAAAATGTAGATAAAATTAATTTTTTTTTTTTATAATTTCACTTCACCTTAAAAAAAATTATATTAAGTAAAAACAATTTTAGTTCAGTAAAAATAATTTTAGTTCAGGATAAATAATTTCAATTCAGTAAAAATAATTTCAGTTTAGTAAAATTAAGTTCATTTAAGTAAAAATAAGTTCAGTTCAGTAAAAATAATTTCAGTTCAACAAAAATTATTTCAGTTCAGTAAAATTAATTTCAGTTCAGCGAAAATAATTTCAGTGCTATAAAATTAATTTCAGTAAGTAAAAATAATTTTAGTTCAGCGAAAATAATTTTAGTTCAGTAAAAATAATTTCTTTTCAGTAAAAATAAGTTCAATTCATTATAAATAATTTCATCAATTCATTTCAGTAAAAATAATTTCATTTTGGTAAAATTAAGTTCAGTTCAGTAAAATTCAGTAACTATAAAGAATAAATATAATAGAAAACAAATAAAAATAATTTCAATTTAACAAAAATAATTTCAGTTCAGCAAAAATAATTTCAGTTTAGTAAAAATAATTTCAGTCACTAAAAATAATTTAAATTCAGCAAAAATAATTTCATTTCAGCAAAAATGAGGTGAAGTGAACGGGACCTTAATCTTTATATTTTTATTGACTTATAATTTTATAAATATTGTTTAACACTAATCCCTTGTCTAGGTTGGCCCGACCCTAAATCTTGGCAATCAAGGAAAAGGAATAGTAAACAATAAGAAACCTATAAATATAACTAACTGCTTAAAAACAACATTCATATTTTCTGTTTCACCGTCTTTCTCATCAATCATCTCAAACCTTTGATCGCAAAACTAACACCCTTACAATTCTCAATTCAATTTTTCTCATAATCACCGATCGATCAATCCCTTTTCATATAATCATCAATCGATCCATAACTTCAAATCGTGGGTTTTCAGGTTTGCTAACTTTACAATCACAATAACTCGCTTATTACTCGTATTTCTTCTGCAGTATTCTTTAAATTAGGGTTTACGATTATGGGATTGTTCTCTCCGATTACGACAATTTCGATGCTGAATTTTGATTTCTGGTTTTGGTTCTGGCTATATCTAGGGTTTCGATTTCTAGGGTTACGGTATTGGGGATTTTTATGGCTACTTCCATGTTTAGATTTTTAGTTTTAATTTCTAGGGTTCTAGCGTTTCAATTGCAAAAAGGGGGTTTTGATTTTATTCGATTATTGTTACTCGTTTATGGATACGAATCATTGGTTGGTTACAAGATCTGATATTGCATCTCTGATTGGTGAATCGATCAATTTATAAGATGTATTGTATTGATTTGTTCGATTGAATATACACCCAGAAGAGAGTTGTCGATACAATATGCATGTATTATGTCGAATTTGAAATTCGGATCGTTTCGGGTTTTATTCAATTTGCTGAGAAATTGCTGGTGGTTCGGTTGATTTCTTGGACAAGGGTTTTTGCAGTTACAATCTATATCATCAGAAGAGGGGAAATCATACCAAAGACACACCTTTAATTGCTGAAACGGATTATAGTTGCTTGCGATTAGTTATGTTAATGTTTTTTGTTGTCTAGAATGATGGAAACTATCACAAGAAGAGTCACACAGAGACAGAACAGGGCTTCATTCAGCTGGCACCGTCAACCCTCCACTGCTCCTTCCAATGACAAAGTCTGCAAGTCTTGGTTAGCTGGAAACTGCAGAAAAAAATCGTGTCGTTATTTGCACCCAGAGGTCACTGCTGCACCCATCAAGCGCGTTTTGAAATTAGATCGCTCTAGTTTTAAAGAGTCCCATGAGCCAAAAAAGCCGTTGAATGTTAATTGTAAGAGACAGAATGAAGATGGCTCTAATGAGGTTAAAAGGAAGCAGAATGCCTCCTCTAAAAACGAGGTTGCCCAAAGTGATCCTGCAAAGATTGGGAAAAATGATCATTCATGTCAGGCTGCTTCTAATGCTACAAATGGAGATGTTAAGACTGCCCCGCGTACTAAAATATGCGAGTATTGGATAATAGATAGCTGTGTTTATGGTGATCAGTGCAAATATTTGCATTCTTGGTGTTATGGTGATGGATTTTCCCTTGTGGCTCAACTTCAGGGGCATAAGAAGGTATACCACCTGAAAATTGCTCGATTATTAATGTGTATCAACTTTGTATTTGTTCTGACTATCAGTTTTTTGATTTTGCTCACATGAAATTTCTTAGGCTATCACTGGAATTACTCTTCCATCAGGCTCTGATAAGCTTTTCAGCTCTAGTAAAGATGGGACTGTTAGAGCTTGGAATTGCCATACTGGTGAGGTAATCATCATTTTTATCTGCACATTAAACATATATACAGTGTACTCATGAGTTTAGGGCGAGGATAGATCATTAAACAACTTGATTATTTTGGTCGATGCAGTGTATTGGTGTTGTTGATATGGGTGTTCCGGTTGAATGTCTGATAAGTGAAGGACCATGGGTGCTTGCTGGTTTAACTGATGCAATCAAGGTAATTTGATGAAACATTGTTATGGCCTCAAACTATGTGGCTTTCCTTATCTTTGTCTTGAGTTGACTTGTGCATCCATAACTGATTTGTTCTGGTTTTATTTGGTCTTGTTTTAGGTTTGGAACATTCAGACGAATGCTGAATTTACTTTAAGTGGACCAGCTGGACAAGTATATGCTATGGTTGCGGTTGATGGATTGCTATTTGCCGGGGTTAATGTAAATACTTATCTGCTTTAAACTTGGGACTTTAATTTGGGACTTTGGGTTCATTTTCTTCTGTTTGCAGCTGTTTATCTATTAAATTCCTGTTATTTATGTTTTACTGATTTATTTGGTTCTGTATTGTAGGATGGCTCGATATTGGTGTGGAAATTTAATTCTGAAGCTGCTATGTTTGAAACTGTAGCACCACTGAAGGGTCATACTAATGCTGTGGTTTCATTGATTTATGGGGCTAAAAGACTTTATTCTGGTTCAATGGATAACACAGTAAAGGTTTGGGACCTGGAGACTATGCAATGCATCCACACCCTCGCTAAGCACTCTGAGGTTGTGATGTCCGTGCTTTGTTGGGAGCAATTTCTGCTTTCTTGCTCTTTGGACCAGACATTAAAGGTAGATATACTTCACTCTAGCTCTTTAAGTTTTAGTAAAGTATTTTATAAATATGACGGCTTCTTGTAGCAATTTAAGTATTTTTCTTTGCATTCTAAGCAATTCTGTACACCTTTCAATATGCAGGTTTGGGCTGCCACTGAAGCAGGAGAACTAGAGGTCACTTATGAACACAAGGAGGAGCATGTATGTCATCTCTATACAATTTTCTGCATGATTTTTCGATGTGTCTAATAATTAACTTAACAATTCAATTTTAGAGTTGCCCCTCATTAGTTTCATTTTACTTTTGATGTTTCTGTCAACAAACATCTTACCCAACTGCATCTTCCTTGCAGGGTATTCTCTGTTTGCGTGGTATGCATGATCCAGCAAATAAACCAATTTTGCTTTCCTCGTGCAATGACAACACCGTTCGTCTATATGACCTGCCATCGTGAGTATCTACACTAGTTTGATTTTTTATTTTATTTTTCATTCCAAGTGATGCCTTGCTTATTGCTCACAATTTCTGGGTGCCATTGCTGCAGCTTTGCTGAGAGAGGCAAAATATTTGCGAAACAAGAAGTCAGGGCTATTGAGATCGGCCCTGGAGGGCTTTTCTTCACTGGTGATGGAACCGGGTTGTGTTCAGTTTGGAAATGTTCAAGTGACTCAACTGCAACACCTCCTGAAGCTTCTTAATTTGAGCAGTTCAGTTAATAATTATGCAAATCAGTTTTGAAAATAGAAGTAATTGTGTAATCTTCCCAATTTAATGTAACACATTGTTACAGACCTCTCTCCATTTATAATATATATGAAATTCTTTTTTAACAAAGTACGGAGTACAAGACGACAGCAGGTACAAATCCAGTGAGGTTGCCAAATTGAAAGAGTAATATCTAGAGCTAAAGTGGCACATCTTACGGTCTTACCTATATATTATGCGAGACCCATGAATTAAAGAGAATTAAGTCTTACATCTCGCATATCTATTTAAGAGGGATTGCTGGTAAAATATGTTTAGCAAGGGACTCCCTCCGTTTCAGAATGATGTTCTTTTTTCGTAAATTGTGGAACGGAGGAAGTAGTAATGTTGGTTATGTATATGTGTTTCTCTTTGTAGGAAACAAAGATTTACGTTAATATTATTCTTTATTAAGCAGTATATATTCAAGAATAATAAATAAAAAGTGTTGTATGTGATCATTATCTAACTTACCGTTGATTGTAATTGTAATTGTATCCGTCATAACCATGTAATCAAATTTGGTTAGTAACGTAAATTATAATGAAGATGATATACGTTTAAACTATTGGAATGCATGCACCTTAATTATGAACATGTAAGGGGAATTACGAGGTTATATTTTAACTATAACTACTTTTATTGTGGTATGAAACTTCGTACTATCATTATTTTATGCGCTTGCATAATTACGTCACTATATAAGTGGCACAAGTTTTTCTTTTTTGCTAGTTTGGGTAGCTTCTTAACTAGGAACGCTTTGTGGACATATGAGAAAAGGAAAAGTCATTCAATGCATAATATAATAATATTAATCGAAGTCAAGTAATTTGTTAAAGTGGGTCAAGTGAGTCTATTGTCAGGAATTATATATATATATATATATATATATATATATATATATATATATATATATATATATATATATATATATATATATATATATATATATATATATATATATATTTATTGACGAAGCTGCAAATAAAGTAGACAATAATTGTACGTAGTATAACATAGGCACATAAAAGTTACAAATTGATCAACCCTACAAAGAAAAACATGTTTTCTATCTAAAAAAATTAATTAGAACAAATGGAAAAGCACAATTCAAAGAAATAATGATTAATGAAAGTACGAAATAACCATTAATGTAAAACCTTGATCGATCAATATTTTCTTATTTAGTTGAGAAAGAGTTATGAATGAGTTTAAAGATTAGCGAATAAACGATACGAAGATAAGAGTGCCGCAGGTGCCAAAAAAATAAATGCCAAAACAGACATGCTAACGGATGCTGCCACAAGTTGTAAGCCTGAGTTTGTGTAAAAATCATTGCTTAATGAGATGGACATTGTTGCCCCTGCTGATCCTGATGAAAATATCATGTATGCTAAAAACTGCAAGATTACCAAACCAAATATAAATAGCCATCCATTATAAACATTTAAACAAAAATTACTACACCTAACAATGTTTTATCAACAAATATTTGCTAGGAAGGTCTAAATATTATATTTTGTATATATGTAGTTAGTTTGTATATCATGACAAATATATAACAGATACATAGCTACCTTATTGCCACATAATACGAAGTACTTCAATAGTAAATTAGTATATAATAGTATCACATTTTTAGTTTAAATTATAGTTTCGACATGGTATGAATTTGTTATTTTGTAGGAAGCAATGTGCTTATTATTAATACAATACTCAAATTACCTCAATTTTTCTACTTCAAAATTAAATGATTTTTTTCAGAAATAACAAAATTGTGTATGTGATTATTAATTCTGCAAAAGAAAAAGAAAAGGGATAATATTGACCTGATCTCCGCAAAAGTCAATCCAAATTGCAATCTTGGGTGAAATCACATCCTTTTTGGTGCGAAGTTCATGACCTTTTATCCCAACTTGCACTGCTGTATATACCATCACAATAATAGCTATACCAAGCACATAACTGCAACACAAAATTAAAAATAGGTTTCATATCGATCAATACCATATATAGTATATATTCTTAATACGTCGTATATTGTACTGAGTATTATGTATATATGTGATCAAGATCAACTATATATACTCGCACAAAGTCTTATATGTGGTTGGCCACACGGTGTTCCCATCTATCATGAGGGTTACTTCGTTAGTATAATAGGGGTCGTTCAGTTTTACAAGAGTTTCTTCGACACTGTTATGAGGGTTACTCCAATATTATAGGGGTTACTCAATCAATGTTATAGGGGTTACTTTGTTCTTTTTAAAGTGGCCACATGATGTGGCCAACCACACACAAGACGCAATTAGCTATATATATAAGTCAACGCATGAGAGTATGGAGGAAGGTAATTAAGAGAATTGAACGAACTCCCCACTCTGAAGCACAAGTAAATGACTATAGCAGTACGTACTAGAAGTTTGACTAGAGAAACAAGTTAAAATACCTGAACCCTGAATATAAATAGAAGTCAGTGACAGCAACCATAAGAATGAAAGAGAGGAGAGAAACGGCCAAAGCACATGCCCTAAAAATAAATGCCCATAACTTTAACCGATCACCCTTCATTTTCTTCCCATCTGAAGATCCCGCCGGCCCGGTGTTTGCTTCCGGCCTCACTCCAGCTCCGCCCTCGACATCATTTCCCGGAGGCCGTGGAAGGGTTCCAGCCGCTTCTTTCTCTGGTTGTTGTTGCATTTTGTACAAAATAAAATAAGTGGTTTGGAGAGAAATGTGATATTATGTTCAAGCACTTCTACGTACACTAGTTTTCTTATATAAGTACTAAGTATATATTGTATGTATTCAACTATTTTATATGGTTAACACATAATAAATTTATTGTCAATGAAACTAAGATATGAAGTTCATTGACTAATCACCCATTAATGGTGCAAAAAGGCTGTCTTTAAGTATCTAAGCACGTGAATAGTGGTGAATCTGTAAATCTTGATGATTACGGACGACTTTAAACGTAGACTTAATTAATTTATAAAGCTTAATTGTGAAGGGACGATATATCTAGAATTCTTTGACAATTATATTGTACATAGTGTGGTATAATATATTTATTTATTTGTAAGGTTGTTAGTTCGTTGAATTTATTATATTATGGTGTATTTAAATGAACAATAGAATGTCAAGCATTAACAACTCATGCTCATACATATTGCATAACGGTTTGGCTAAGACTAAAACTCAAACAAATTAATCATGTCATTGCATGCGATTATTTAAGCTACTTGAAGTATAATACTTGACAAATAATTCCAAGGGCGCAATTGGTGCATAATACTAATGATATAGCAAAAACAAAATTACCTTGATAACAGAAATTAAATCAAATATTCTCTTGATCAAATTTGAATTATTGTAACATAAAAAATATTTATGTAACATACAAGAATTTTAAGGGTATATATTAAATAAATGTAAAATAAAAAAAAGTTACATAAGTCATCGTTAATAAATCTAAACATTATGAATCTGTGCATAAAACTAGTTAGCAACTAAGCTTAAAGCTAGCTAATAGATAATGTTGTTGAATCCTACTATTCAATTCATATAATACTTTGAACTAGCACTTAATTTTGCATTTGCATTTAAGCTAAGTGACAAACAACCATCCTGGAGAAACACTACAAGAATATAGCCCAAAGTGGGGATGGATTTCATTTCTCTAACAAAGGGCCAAGTAAATTATGTCTTTTATTTTTATAAACCATTAACTAGGGCACATATAACTTGCCATATTATGTTTCTATTATTCTATAAAAGAGGACAAAAAAAGGATATTGTCATTGCCACATGTGAAAAATGTAATATTGTAGCAAAAACTTTAAAATAAAATATTTAGTGTCTATTGATGATATTACTGATGCTGATTACTACTGCTGATCATGCTTTTGGTGCTTTTGCCAGCGCTGGCACAAGCACCAAAAGCATGATCAGCATCAGTAATATCATCAATAGTGTCATAATAACAAACTTTGCCGGTGTGGCACAAGCACCAAAAGCATGATCAGCAGTAGGAATCAGCATCAGTAATATCATCAACAGTGTCATAATAAAAATTAAATTAAATTAAATAATTCATACAACTTGGAACCTTTCAAGGCCCTCAAAACCATTATAATTAAACCAACTCAATTCAAATTCCAAACACTCAATTTAAGCTAAAACAATTAAAAGCAATAAATTTTGCAAATAAAATAATTAAAATATGTAAAAAGGGCTTGTAAAATCCAAAATAATATGAAGAATTACATTTATAAATTTGCAAATAAACGGTATGCAGATAAGAATGCCGCAGGTGCAAAAAAATAAATGCCAAAATAGACATGCTGACGGATGCTGCCACAACTTGTAAGGTTACATTTGTATTATTTCCATTATTGCTTACAAACATGGATAATGTTGCCCCCGATGTACCTGATGAAAATATCATGTACGCCAAAAGCTGCAATTCACAATTACCAAACATAGTATTATAAATTGTCCATTTATTGATATTTAAACCAAACATTATACTTTTTAATTAAACAAAAAAATTATACACCAAATAATTATTTGAGCTGCCTGTTGTTCTCAATAGGTTTTTAAGTGGGAAGGGCTCAAATTCATACTTTATACTTGTATATACTTAGGATATGTTATAATTATGTGATTTTAACTTTTTTTAATTTACTTGAATTTATTTGAACTTATTAAAACTTATTAATTACAGCTTACTTAAGTTATGATCAAAAGTAAATTAAATTAAGAGTAATTCTTATCAACTCTTATTAGAATTTATTTTTCTTTGAATTTATATTATCTGTAACATAAAATATAGCAAACATCTCATTAGCACATGATTTATCCTTCAATGAACTATTTGATTTTTCGATGATAACTAACATTATCTTTGACGAAAATCCTATTTTAATTTTATAGTATTTAATAAGATACAATATCACATTATTAGTTCGGTTTAAAGTTTCAACATGGTATATTTCATAGTATTATGACTGTACATGCAAAAGATATATATTACTATTACAAATTACTACAAGTACTTGTATTAATTTGTCACTCTTAAATTTCAATGACAAAATAAATATATAGTGTATGTGGCTATTAATCTTTATTATATAAGTCAAGGGGCGTGGTAGTGGTTTCCACCTAAAATACCGGTAAATGTCCTTATTAATCTTCTGAAATTGGCGGTTTATATAAATTTAGAAATCTAAAGCATGCATCGTGTGTATATAGATCTAGTTGTTATTATGCATGGAAATTAAGTAAGCTATTGCAATATCAAATATAATTGCAAATTTTTTTTTTTTTAAAAGAAAAAAAAAACATAATATTGACCTGACCTCCGCAAAAGTCGAGCCAAAGTGCAACATTGGGTGGAATCACATCCTTTTTGGTGCGAAGTTCGTGACCTTTTATCCCAACTTGCACTGTTGTATACACCATCACAATAATAGCTATCCCTAGCACATAACTATACCAAAGAGAAGAAAAAAAAAATAAAAAAGCTTCATATTAATACACCTCATACCTAGCACATAACTATACCAGAGAGAAGAAAAAAAAAAAAGCTTCATATTTATGCACTAGTACTATTTTAAACCCCTTATATAAATGGAAGTGATGTCGGCCTAAAACTTTAGGTTAATGAAAAATACGGTTAAACCACTGTACTATTTTAAAACATTTTACTTAATAACACTAGTACATAATTAACTATATACAAAGTAAAATGTTAAAATTTTATAGAGTATAAAATATATTCTTGGGCTTCAACTATCAACTTAAGCTTTTGATTGAGTTGGTCCTCTAACATGGTATCAAAGTCAACATGACATAGAGGTCACAAGTTATAATCTCATCCACCCCTCCTTTAAAGTGGAATTAATTCACCCCAGGTATAGGAGGGCTAGGGCCTTTCATATGAAGGAGACTGATAGAGTATAAAACATATTTCTATACCTCAACCAACAGTTTAAGCTTTTGGTTAATTTGATTTACTAACAAAATTAAATACAAATTAAAAGAAACATAGAGAGTACATACTACATAGGACTATAGGGGTACGTACAATGATATTGTAGTAAATTCACGTTGTCAAAATAAAAAAAAAAAAAAAAAAAAATATTGTAGTAAATGAGTGTAGTATGCTAGATTTTTGACGTGAGAGACAAGTTAATACCTTAACGCTGAAAATAGATAGAATTCAGGCACAATAACAATAAGGATGAAAGAGAGGAAAGAAACGGTCATAGCACATGTCCTAAAAATAAAAGCCCACAGCTTCATCCCATCACCTTTCAATAACTTCTTCCCGCCGTCTGAATAATATTCCATCGACACGGTGTTTATATCTTCCGGCCTAACTCTAGCCCCGCCCTCGACATCGTTATCTTGAGGCCTAGGCATTTTGCTTGTACGTACAAAATATTAGAAGAGGTTTAGGGAGAATGGAGAAATTTAATGTGATGTTTTGTTCAAGAACTTCTACGTTCACTATTTTTCTTAGCTTAGAGATAATTTGTATCCACCTTAGTCACCTATTTATATGGTTAAAAAGTTAAGGACAATGTAATTATTTAAGCTATATATTAGTTTATGGAATAATTAACCATCTATTGAGCAAAAGGTTGTCATTCATTCTTCCATTCCATCGGCTTTTGCAGTTATTTCTCCTAGTGTGTGGCATTCCCGCTTAGGTCATCCAGGAAATGCAATTCTTAGTTCTTTGCGTAGTAGCAAACTCATAAATTGTAATAAGGCTCAAAAACATGTTTATCATTCTTGTTCTTTGGGAAAATCAATAAGAACGCCTTTTTACGATTCTTTGTCTCATACTATTATGCCATTTGATATTATTCACAGTAATTTATGGACTTCTCCAATTCTTAGCTCACTTGGTCACAAATATTATGTTCTTTTTCTTGATAATTACACAAATTTCTTATGGACGTTTCCTATATCATCCAAGTCTCAAGTCTATAATCTTTTTATTCGTGTTAGGACATATATTTGGACTCAATTTGAAAAAGAAATTAAGGCTTTTTAATGTGATAATGGATGAGAATTTGATAATGACCCATTTAAAAAATTTTGTCACGACCATGGAATGACTTTTCGGTTTTCTTGTCCATATTCCTCTACTCAAAATGGTAAAGTAGAGAGAAAAATAAAAACAATAAATAACATTGTTCGTACTCTCCTTGTCATGCTTCTATGCCCCTTTCCTTTTGGCATCATGCTCTAGAAATGGCCACATATCTTCATAACATCCTACCTACGAAGCTTCTTGATTACAAGTCTCCCACTCAAATTTTATATCAAAAACACCCTGATTTTTCTCATCTTCGAGTGTTCGGTTGCTTGTGTTATCCTTTGTTTCCTTCTACAAAAATACACAAACTTCAACCACGCTCAAATCCTTGTGTTTTTCTTGGTTATCCAAGAAATCATAGAGGCTATAAATGTTTTGATATCTCGAGTCGGAAAATAATTATTGCAAATCACGTATGGTTTGATGAAACCATGTTTCCTTTCTCTAAAATTCATACCCCACAAAAGCACACTTATGATTTTCTTGGGGATGAATTGAGCATGCTTAACTCTCCTGTGATACGGCACCATTTTCTCACGGAGTCTGCCCAGCCCGCAACTCCTCACGCCACAATGCAGTCCGGTCCGCGACCTGCCTGCGGCTCCCCTACTTCTCCCGCCAGCAAGCCGCGGACTCCCCTGCCTGAGCACACCTCAGGTCTTCCTTTTCCACCTTCCCCTCCTCATCACACCCAACCTGCACCCACCACTTCTCTGCCAGTGCGCCAACAGTGTGACACCACCCCCATCACTCAGCAGCGTGGCCTAATACCACCAACTACTACCCCTGCCGGGTTACAAGTAGGTGGTGGTGCGGGGGACGTCCCATTTGGTGTAACGGGTGGTGCTAATTCTTCTTTTTCTCCCACTTCCTCCTTACCTCCACCTCATCCTATGACAACCCATAGTAAGCTCGACATTGTCAAGCCGAACCCAAAATATCGTGACACTTCTCTTCATACTTCTACCTCCATATCTCCCGTTTCAAAGAACCCGGTTCATGCTTTACGTGACCATAATTGGAAAATTGCTATGCAGGAAGAATATGATGCTCTTATTACCAATGGTACTTGGGAATTGGTTCCACGATCGTCTAATGTGAATATTATTCACTCGTTCACTACTAGAAAACAACCCATTTTCGACGGAAAAATTCCATTGAAAACACCCTGAAATCCGTCGGAAAAGGGGTTTCCAACGGAATTTCCGTCGAAAGTGGTTGTCGGAAGAGGCTTAGTAGGAAAAACGGTCTCTTTCGACGGAAATTCCGTCGGAAACACTTTTCCGACGAAATTTTCCATCGAAAGAGATTTTCCGACACCGGAAAAGTCCGTCGGAAATTTTTGACGGAATTTACAATTCGATCAGAAATTTTCGACAGGAATTCCGTCAAAAAAACGTTTCAACCGAAATTAAAAAAATACGCTGCACCACCACCGGCGCAACGTATTACCACCTCCAACCCCTAACTTACTTTAACCCCAAACAGACCACCACCTCCACTACCCACCATAAGACCACCAGCCCCCACCACTAAACCACCACACCGCAACAAAAAAAAATCAAAAAAATCCCCACCCAATTCAAACCCCACCCACCCAAAACCCAGATCTACCCACCACCACCTCCCTCCCTTCAGCCGTCACCCACCTATCCCTAAAACCGACCCACCCACCTAACCCTAAAACCGACCCCCCTCCTAACCTTCTAACCCAAAGACTGACCCACCCACTTAAATACTTGACCCTTTAAATCAACCCTGATCACGACCCACCCATCTAGCCCCTTAAACTTGCCCAGACCCACCCACAACAACCCTAAAACCACCAACGAGCCACCACCACCACAACCCAATTTTTTTTTAAAGAAAAAACTTTAAACAAAAGAAAGAACATAAAAAAAAATAAAAAAAAACATACCTTAAATTATGAAATTAGCTTCGAACTTCACCAAATTTAGGTTAATAAGACTAAATTCGACCATAAAAACTCTAGATCTAGAGTTTTGATGGTCGAATTTAACCTTAAAAACCTTACAAAATCAAAACCAGATTATCCTTGAAATTAGCGCGGCAAGGGGATTTATAGGGGTGGCAGCGGCGTCCAGCTTAGGTGGTGAAATGAGTAGATAGAAGAGAAAGGGAGGACGAGAAAAGAAAGGGAGAAGAAGGAGGACGGTGAGACGACAAGAGAAAGAGGAAGGAGAAGAAGATCGAGAAAAAGGAGGGTGGACAAGAGAAGTACGAAGGAGAGGAAATAAGAGAAAGAGGAGGGAGAAGGAGACCGAGAAAGACAGAGGAGGAAGGCGAAGATGAGAGAGAAAGAGAAGATTCAGAAGAAGAAAGGAGAGAGAATGAAAAGGGGAAAGTGTAAAAAAGCGGCTGAAGGGCTGAAATTAAGGTTTTGGTGTATTTTTTTTTTAAAAAAAATTGTATTCCGACGGAATATTCCGTTGGAAATTTCTGACGGATTTCAATTCCGTCAGAAATTTAAATTTCCTACGGAATATTCCGTCGGAAAGCCCATATATTCCGACATATTTAAATTCCGTCGGAAATTTCCGATGGATTTAATTTCCGACGAATTTTCAACGAATCGTTAAAATCCGTCGGAAATTCCGATTTTTTCGACGGAATTACGTGTCCGTCGGAACCAGTCCGTCGTTAATAGTCCTATTTCTAGTAGTGGTTGTGGATTTTTCGGCATAAGACTAAGTTTAATGGTTCTTTTGAGAGACACGAGGCCCGTCTTGTTGGTGATGGTAAAACTTAGAGGGAAGGGATTGATTGTGATGAGACATATAGTCTGGTTGTTAAACCGGCTACTATTTAGGTGGTTCTTAACGTTGATTTAGCCAAGTCTTGGCCGATTCATCAATTGGATGTGAAGAATGCTTTCTTACATGGTAACTTAAATGAAACTGTGTATATGTATCAACCGTTGGGATTCAAAGATCCTAATAGACCCGGTCATGTCTATTTGTTACGTAAGTCGCTTTATGGTTTGAAACGGGCACTTCGAGCATGGTACCAACGTTTTGCAAATTTTGTGGCTAGTATCGGCTTTGTTAATAGCAAATATGATAACTCATTGTTCATTTATCGTCATGGTCATGATACTACTTATATTTTTCTCTATGTTGATGAAATTGTGCTTACAGCCTCCTCGGAGTCTCTCCACCGTCATGTTATTTCACAGCTCAGCTCTGAATTTGCAATGAAGGACTTGGGGTAAACTGAGCTATTTTTTGGGCATTGCAGTAATCAGGGATTGGTTTATTTTTGTCTCAAAAGAAGTATGCACAAGAAATATTGGAAAAAGTAGGAATGGCTAACTGCAAGCCTACAACCACACCTATTGACTCCAAAGGCAAAATGAGCACTCATATGGGTGCTTTATATGATGATCCTACTGCTTATCGACGCCTCTGTGGCTCCCTACAGTACTTGACCTTCACTCGGCCAGATATTTCTTATGCAGTTCAACAGGTTTGCTTATTTATGCACTTACCACGAGTCGAGCACATGGATGCGTTGAAACGCATACTACGATATATTTGAGGTACAACAGATTTTGGATTGCACTTATATAAGTCCTCTGTTTCTTCTATTCTGTCATACACAAATGCCGACTGGGGCGGGTGTTCAGACACTCGTCGTTCTACATTAGGATACTGTCTTTATCTTGGTGATAATCTGATCTCTTAGTCTTTCAAACGCCAACCTACTTTGTCTAAGTCTAGTGCTGAATCAGAGTACAGAGGCATTGCAAATGTTGTTTCTAAATCCTGTTAGGTTCGTAATTTGTTGCTTGAGCTCCGATTGCCTATTACTAAAGCAACATTGGTCTATTGCGACAATGTTAGTGCCATTTACCTCTCTAGTAATCCGGTACAACATCAGCGCACTAAACATATTGAAATGGACATACACTTCGTTCGTGAGAAAGTTCAACGGGGCGAAGTTCGTGTTGTACATGTACCTTCCCGATACCAGATTGCAGACATTTTCACAAAAGGTCTGCCTAAGGTTTTATTTGATGATTTTCGGGACAGTCTCAGCGTTCGCGGTCCTCCCATTTTGACTGCGGGGGTGTGTTAGATTATGTAAATAATCTAGTATATAATTAGTTTGTAAATTACTAATGTAGCCTTAACCCTAACCCTAGTGTACGCTTGTATTAGATATTGATGTTTAATTATTGAGAAAGGTACGGAAAATATTCACATATTCTCTCAAGCGTCAAAGCTAGCTCCAAGGAAAGGCTGAATCGTGAATGAGGAAAGTATACAACTAGGTTCAGTGGAAATGACGCCAACCATATATAATATCATTCTAGAAGGTATCTACAATGGTCTTCTTGTTGCAAGGGAAAAAGGTCTCCTTCATGTTCAAATTAGAGTTCCAAACTTCGTGCTGGTTCAAGCAGTAGGCGAGAAAGTTGCGGAAAAGGTGAAACATCGAAAAATCGTAAAGAAAATTAGATATCTTTTTCCTAATTTTCATTGTATGGTTTGCTGTTATATAGTTCCTCCGTTCTAGTAATATTGCAAGAATTGGACTTGCTTTTATACTATTCATCACGCTTGTTTGACTACATATTATAATTTATATGCAATGGCGGATCTTGGGCCAAAAAATTTGGGGGGCTAAGGTTTGATCCTTGGACCTTTTGTTAAAAAATAACAATACTTAACCACTATGTCATAACTTTTTAAGTGTAATTATTAGACATTATATTAGTTAAAACCAATAACTTAGAAAAATTAAGGGGGGTCGGGCCCCAACCAGCCACAATGAAGGCCAGCCCCTGTTTATACGTAAAGTAAAATATAGTCGTGTGGGATCTTGTTAGATTAGTTTCAGAAAAAACTTTCACAATATCAACTGTTTATAATTTTTACTCTTACATAAGTTTAGATATTTAGTGTATAAAATGTGTTTTGGGATGCATAATATCATCCTTGTTGCAATATTTGTGGAACAGAGACAGTATAATTGCAGATTTTCTGAAGGCTAGTTCCCTTTTGAACCCGTTGTAAAAAAAATTAATAAAAATAAAATAAAATAAAGAAAGTTAATTCTCACGTACAAAGCCTCATGGGATAGACCATACTAATACACAAAATAATTAAAATATACTTCCTCCGTTTCATATTGGGTTGTCAACGAGAAAGTTGCGGAAAAGGATGGAGCATTGAAATATTGTAAAGAAAAATAGAGATGTTTTTCCTTATTTTCATTGTATTGTCTGATGTTATAGCAGATTTCTTGGGGGCTAGTCCCCTTTTGTGCCTGTTGTAAAAAAAAAAAAAAAAAAAAAAAAAAAAAAAAGTTGATTCATCACAAAACCTCATGAGATAGAGCATACTGATACACAAAATAATTAAATTTATTTCCTCCATTTCATTAGATAACACATTAACACATAACATTTATACATATTTGCCAATCAATAGTTTCTAATGCAAAAAACCATAATTACATATTAGCAAAAAATAATTATTTGATATTTAGAAATACACACTGAAACGAATTCAACAAAATCCTATATGTAAATTATGTGAATAGTGCATATAGTACAAAATCAAACTATGTCATCTTGGAGGAAGTAAACACTTATTAAGTACATAAAATTAGTTAACATACAGAAGAGTAATTAAGATAATGCTTATAAAGTTCATAAAAGTACAGGAGATTACATTTATATGTTAGCGAATAAACGATATGAAGATATGAGTGCCGCAAATGCCAGAAAAATACAAGTCAAAACAGACATGCTGACGGATGCTGCCACAAGTTGTAAGCCTACAGTCATGTAAACTCCACTACTGAGAATGATGGACAATGTTGCCCCTGTTGAACTTGATGAAAATAACACGTACGCCAAAAACTGTAATTCATAATTACCAAGCAAAAAATAATTATTTGTCCAATTTTTTGATATTTAAGACAAAAGTTGTACACCAATAATCTACATTTGAGCTGAGCATTTTTCTCACTAGGGTGGAGTGGCTCAAATTTATAGTATGTATGTACAAGTATATTATAACATAAATATACTTCCTCGATATTTTAAAAAGTACTTTACTTTTCATATTTGGCCGTATTTTAAAAGTATTCCATTTCTACTTTTGGAAACTTAAAACAATATTTTACTATTATCTACCCCATTAGTAGTTCTCTTATATCACATTCTTATATCATATTTTAAAATTTGTTAGATTCGATCTCTCTCATCCCCACTTATACCCACTATTTTTTACATAGTTTATTTAGAGAAAATTGATTATAATAATTCCACCTTTATTCTGCCGGTTAGTTGTTAATAATCCTACCTTTTGATTATTATATCTAATGATTCTACACCTTTCTTAATCGTTCACTTCTACTAGTCCCTTATGACCGATTACTTGTATGTTGGGTAAGTTTTAGTTTTTATTTTATTTTTATATTTTTTCCATTCTCTTACATTCTCTCTCATCTTCTCTATAGCAAGTCAACCCACCTTCTCTTTCCTCCCTTTCTCTCCATGCACCTCCCCTCTAGCTAGCCACCACCCCTTCCCTTCCCTACCTAGCTTCTTTTCCTTCTCTCCCCTTCCCGACCACCCTACCCACCTCAATGCAACCATTGCATCCCATGACCGCCACACCTACTCAAATCCACCCCCCCCCCATCCCCAAAAAAAAAAATTACTTAATTTTCTATGTTTGGGGTGGTGGAGGTATTCGAGGGTGGGTAGGTTCAATTTGGGGTTTTCAAGTGGTTGGGGAGGGATTTTGAGAGTTGGGGTAGTTTCGTTGGTGTGGATCGCTGATGATAGAGGATTAAGGGGGATGTTGTTGTTTGTGTGGTTCGAATTGATAGATGGTGGTGGATTGAGAGGAATATATGAAGTCGTTGTTGGTGATGGTGGGTTGAGGGGGGGTGCATGTGGGTAGTTGTTGGTGCTGGGTTATAAGGTCACTGGCGGTGGGTTGAGGGGGTTGGTGGTGGTGGTGGTTTTCTAGCCATGGGTTAAGGTGGCACGGTGGGTAAGGGTGGCCGATTTTAGGTAATTGAAAAAAAAAAAAAAGGAGACAGAAATGTTAAAGGGGGGGGAGTGGAGATTGGATGGCTGGTAGTGAGTGGGGGTGGCTGATTTTTGGGGAGGAGGTGGCTCGGTGGCTTGGTGGAGGGAGAAAAGGTGGCTCGGTGGTCCGAAATTAATGGAAGGAGAGGGGAATGGGAAACGAAAGAGGAAAAGGGAAAAATATAAAAAATTATATAATTGAAAAATATATATGTTTGAACGAATTACAGAGTGACACGCATGTAAACCTATCATACTAGATGTCAACAACTCAAGGACCAATAGAAGATATTGTGAATTTGTGATAGATACAATAAGTTATTGTGATGGACAAATCTAATATATATATAAAGGGGAGTTTTTTCCCGAGTTTTTAGAGAACTACGCAGGATTTTAATTTTTTCAGTGCACCATGTAGGATAATACATTTTAGTGGTAGCCAATTAAATACGAGACTATTAATTTCTTTTAGAATTAAATAATTTAAATGACACGTAAGCAAAATTGGCGAATAAGATTTCCCAGTTTAAATTAATTAAATATAAATATTATCTTTTGATATCAGAAATTTTATCTAAATATATAACAAATTTTAGCATATATATATATATATATATATATAATTTAAATAATTCAAATAAACCGTGCATTGCACGAGCTTCATCTAGTATAGGAGTAATTGCAAAGGAGTAAAAGATGGAGTAATGTTGACCTGATCTCCACAAAAGTCGATCCAAATTGCAGGCTTGGGTGGAATCACATCCTCTTTGGTGCGAAGTTCGTGACCCTTTATCCCAACTTGCAGTGCCGTCTTGGACATTTTAGGGGCCCGGAGCGAAATCTTAAAAAAGGCCCCTAAATTATGAGAATGTATTTCATAATTTTTTATATTATAAAGTTCACCAAAATTATTATTGATTATAATCGATCCTCCGAGCATTTTTTTTAAAGCAAATTCATCAATCAAACCCTCACAAGCTATATTTCCAATACCTCATTTTATCTATTTAAAAAAATGTCAAGAATTTTAAACCAATAAATAAAAAAAAAAATTAATAAAGAAGAGAAGTTCAGTAATTAAAGCTAACATAATACGAAGTAGAATTTAGGTAATTAAAGCAAAGAAATAAACTAAAAGAAAAAGTAGAAAAGAAAAAAGGAAAATGAAAGCTCATATAAAAGAGAAAATGAAAATCTAAAATTACAAAACAAAAAGAAAATTAAGCAAATAAACTAAACCTCTGCTTTAGTGCTTCTTCATTTCCTCCATTTGAACCCAAAAAAATCACTTAAGCTAACTAAATTAATCTTTTGATTCATTTTTAGATTAAAAAGAAGCAGTTATACTTGTCATTAGTAATACATTTCATTAATTTATCAAAGAATAGTTTTTTTTAATAAAGAAATTATAAAAAAAAAAAAAAAACAAAACAAAGGGGGCCCTACAAAAGGGGGGCCCTGAGCGATCGCTCAATGAGCTCCCCCTAGTAGCCGGCCCTGCCAACTTGCACTGTTGTATACACCACCACAATAATAGCTATACCAAGCACATAACTGTATCGCCAAAAAAAAAGGTTCAAAATATATATACGTAGATCTCATACGAGATATGCACTCCAAATTTGTGGTGAACCAACCGATTTTTCAAACTATGTCGGAAAATATACGTAGACCTCATATGAGACATGTACTTCAAATTAGTAGTGTGAACCATTTTTCAAGTGATTTCAAATCAATAAAAACTACTTTGTATTATTTAGGCGTCTATATATGTCAAGATTATTTAAAATGAAAGGAATAAAAGAGTTTAAATGAATAAACCAACAAAAAAAAAACAAAAGAAATACAAGGGGAGAAATTTTGGAAAATCGACGCTGCTAGTCCTAACTATGAACATTTTTCTTTGAAATACCACCTCGACAATTAATTAACTCGTGGTGATCTCAACTTTAATTTAGAGGGTTTCTTCTTAGTATAGTCCCAAACTAATTATGATCGGGTAAACTGATTAACATGTGATCACGTGTTGAGTTTTTAGTGGTCGGTTAAAAAAAACATGAAGATGGTGTACAGGGAAGGGGTACGTGATTAAGTGGTAGAGGATTAACTTTTTGTAGCTAACCTAACGAAAATAAGACATGTGTTATTATTAACCAGTCAAACCAGTTGAAAATATATAATGACCATTTTAAGAATGATGGCTCCTAAAGTTAAGACCACCCCAGAGTTGATTAACAATAGTAAAGACACTTTAATTTATAGTTAATGATAATTAAGGATATTATTGCTTAAAATTTTACATCGGCATGCGTGATATGTCACTATGGGTCCCTTCAAAAAAAACGGAGGGAGTAGTAATGAGTGTAGTATGTAGTGCTAGAAGTTTGACGTAAGAAACAAGTTAATTAATACCTGAACCCTGGAAATACATGGAAGTCAGAAACGGAAACCATAAGAACAGAAGAGAGGAAAGAAACGACCATAGCACATGTCCTAAAAATGAAACCCCATAGCTTCATCCGTTCACCCTTCAATAACTTCTGCCCATCTGAATTCGAAGTTCCTGACGACGGCACGGTGTTTACTTGTTCCGGCCTCACTCTAGCACTGCCCTCGGATTGTTCCGGCCTCACTCTAGCACTGTCCTCGGATTGTTCCGGCCTCATTCTAGCACCTCCCTGGGATTGTTCCAGCCTCACTCTAGCACCGCCCTCGATGTCTTCCAGCCTCACTCTAGCTCCGCCGCCCACGACATCGTTTCCGTGAGGTCGTGGAATGTCTCATTGTTGCATTTTGTTACAAAATGAAACAAGGGGTTTAGCCTTTAGGAATAATAGAGATATGGAGAGTGCTCGAAACCGTCTACGGTTCCTGAGTGTGAGTGAGTGCCCTTGGTGGGATTGTTAGTGGTTTGTTTGTCGTTTCCGTGTGATTTTCAGTCAGCTTCTTGTTTCTTTTACTGTAATTTCTTTACTCTGCCTCAGTAATTAGTTTTGTTTTTTAAAATATGGCGAATGTTCTGCTGGAAGATTGGGGGAAACTCAAACTTACAGACGAGGAAGATGTCATAATTGGCGGGGATGAAACTGATAAGAACGATGATATCTCTGGTCTCAAGATGTCTCTTTCTCTAGTGGGTAAACTGTTAACAAATAAACCTTTCAATAAGGAGGCTTTGAAAAAAACCCTAACTTCAATTTGGAGTTTGAAAGAGGGTGTAGCAGTTCGTATGGTGGAGGCAAACCTATTTGTACTACAATTCTTCAGCGAATCTGATAAGGATCGTGTACTCGATGGATGTCCATGGACATTCAAGGATCAACTTTTATTGCTAAAGGAGTTAACGGGCGATGAACAACCATCAGAAGTCATATTTGATAAGTCACCCTTTTGGATTAGACTGATTGATGTGCCTTTTAACAAGAGAAAATGTGGCGTTGCGGAAGAAATAGGTGATGCAATTGGAGGATTTATGGAGTATGATGAAAGTGATCCACTGGGGTGGGAGATGGATATGCGTATAAAAGTGATGCTGGACCTCAATAAGCCCCTGCGAAGGGGTGTAAAAATTAAAACATCAACAAACTCTGTCAAATGGATTGACATAAAATATGAACGACTCGGTGAATTTTGCTTCTTTTGTGGAAAGTTAGGACATATTGATAAAGAATGCCAGGAAGGTGTAACTGAATCTGATGAACAAGTGGTTTACCAATATGGTCCATATCTGAGGGCTTCACCTAGCCGACGTCGCAATGTGGTTTCCATGGCTGAAAAGGAAAGGCACATAGAGTGGATGCAATCACTGAAAAAAGAGAGAGGTCGCACGCTTGATTACACTGACCCAAATGCTGTGAGATTAGGCCCCCCGAGTGCGGCTCGAAAATTGTTATTCACCGCTCCTGGGAGGAATATGCAAGGTGTAATAGTAGTGGGAGAGTATGTGGAAGCAACTAATGTGGAGTGTGAAGGCAATGATGGGATCTATTCTAAGCCCTTGACTCTTGGTGTTTTGGGGGGTGATAACTCGGATGATAGAAATAAAATGCAGGATGTTGTGAATGTGGAGAAGGGTGGGATGGAGGAGGAGACAAGGGGAATTGTAAATGAAGAAGGAAATGCTGTTGAAAAAATACAAGGGTGGGGCTTTACTGGTAAGTTGAATGGTGGGACGGAAGAGGCAGAATTAAATAATAATAATATTGCTAGTATGGCAGGATTGGAGGGGGTAGATTATCATAGTGGAGCACACAAGGAGGATAGAGTGGAGAATAAAAATAGGAGAACTTTTAAGAGGATGGGGAAACAGAGGGGTGGGGGGGTGAATTCTGGTGAAGAGTTTGATACTATCATGCTTGATAGAGTGTTGTGTAAGAGAGGGAGGAGTGGTGAGGGGATGGATGGAGAGGATTTTGATACTGAAGTGCAAGAAAAGCGTACAAAGTTGAATGAAGGGCCTTTGACTGGGGACAGTGAAATCCGAGTAGGAGGTGTTGGCCGAAGCCAAGCCTCCGAAGGGCAATGAAAATTCTAAGCTGGAACTGCTATGGGCTTGGCAACCCATGGACAGTTAGTGCCCTCCGGAACATATGCTGGAGGGATAGGCCGGAAATTGTTTTCTTGATGGAGACAAAGATTGATGCTAGACGTTTAGAGAAGATTAGGAGTAGATGTGGGTTCACTCAAGGGTTGTGTATTAGTAGTGAAGGGCTCTCGGGGGGTTTGGCATTTTGGTGGAGGGATGTAAATGTGAGGATTAGCTCTTTCTCTTCTCATCATGTTGATGCGGAGGTGGTAAATCAAGAGGGGAATGTGGTATGGAAGATAGGTGGGGTTTATGGATGGCCAGAAGGAACAAATAAACACCTCACATGGGAGATGATGGAGCGGTTATGGGGCAATTGTTTGCTGCCAATTGTGGTTTGTGGGGATTTTAATGAAATTATAAATAATGATGAGAAGGAAGGGGGTGCTTGGAGAGGAGAAAGACAGATGGAGGCCTTTCGAAATGCCATTGATAGTTGTCGCTTAGTCGATATGGGGTACCGTGGATGTCGTTTCACATGGCAAAGAGGGAATGATATGACAACATTTGTGAGGAAACGTTTGGATCGTTTTTTGTCATCTGAAAATTGGTCTACTTTGTTCCCAAATGCAGCAGTAATACACCTTCCTATGTATCGCTCGGATCATGCACCTTTGCTCATGAAATCTGATTATACGAGGGACAGAGATCAAAATGAACGGCTGTTCAAATTTGAATCATTATGGCTATCAAAAGAGGAATGTGGAACAGTGGTCGCCCATGCATGGAGTAATGCTCTACAAAATTCAATATCTGACAGAGTTGGGTCGTGTGCTTTTGCTCTTTCTGAATGGGCTGCTTCGACATTCGGAAATGTGAAGAAAAGAATAAGGAAGGCTGAGAAGAAATTAAAGCAACTTCAGAAACAGGATGTTGATGCTAGTGTACTTGCAAGGAGTAAGGAGATTAGTGCGGAGCTTGATGAACTACATATGTTGGAGGAATCATATTGGCATGTCCGGGCAAGAACAAATGAGCTTCGCGACGGTGATAAGAACACGAGCTATTTTCATCACAAAGCAAGTCAGAGAAAAAAGAAGAATTTTATCAAGGGCATCCATGATAAGGATGGGAATTGGTGCACTAAGAAGGAAGAAGTGCAGCGTGTGGTTTCGGATTTCTTTACTGACCTTTTTTCTTCTGATAATCCGGTGGATATGGATGAGGCTCTAGTTGGGGTAGAGAGACTAGTAACAGATGATATGAATGTGATCTTAGACACAGAGCCGACCGCAGATGAAATTAGAAGTGCACTCTTCCAAATGCACCCGAACAAGGCCCCGGGTACCGATGGTATGCATGCTTTATTTTTTCAAAAATTTTGGCATACTGTTGGAAATGATATTGTGCAATGTGTGAAAGGTTGGTGGAATGGGAATGTTGATATTGAGTCGATTAACAGAACTTGCATTGTTTTAATCCCGAAGTGCAATGATCCTAAATATATGGGGGAATTTCGACCAATTAGTCTATGTAATGTGCTATATAAAATTATTTCAAAGACGTTGGCGAATAAAATGAAGCCTTTCCTTAATCTGATTATTTCCGAAAATCAGAGTGCTTTTGTGCCGGGTAGATTGATTACTGATAATGCATTGGTGGCCTTTGAAATTTTTCATGCAATGAAGAGGGGTGGAGAGAGAAAAGGGGGCAATGTGGCTCTCAAACTTGACATGTCTAAGGCATATGATCGGGTGGAGTGGGCTTTCCTGGAAAGAGTTATGCTAAAAAAGGGGTTTAGTATGCAATGGGTTCAGAGAATTATGGGGTGCCTGTCAAGCGTGTCCTTTTCTTTTAAGATTAATGGGCAAGTTTCGGGTTCTGTTATCCCGACACGGGGGTTACGACAAGGCGATCCCATATCTCCATATTTATTTCTCTTATGTGCAGATGTTTTCTCCACTCTTATAACTCATGCAGAGAGGAATAATTTGATTCATGGGGCTAGAGTTTGTAAAGGAGCTCCGAGGGTTTCTCATCTTTTCTTTGCAGATGACAGTATTTTATTTGCTAGGGCAAATTTGCAGGAATGCTCTAAAGTGGCTGATATCATCAGTTCGTATGAGAGAGCATCGGGACAAAAGGTAAATCTTAGCAAGACAGAAGTGACTTTTAGCAAATATGTTGACATTGATCGAAGGAAAGATATTGTGGAAGCTTTAGGTGTGCAGGAGGTGGAGAAACATGAGAAGTACTTGGGATTACCTACTATGATTGGGAAGTCTAAGAAAACCATTTTTGCAGTATTAAAGGAGAGATTATGGAAGAAGTTAAATGGTTGGAAGGAGAAATTGTTGTCTCAGGCCGGAAAGGAAATTTTGATCAAAGCCGTTGCTCAAGCAATCCCAACATATATGATGAGTGTGTTTCGAATCCCGGATGGCTTCCTTGATGAGATTCAAGCTCTTATCGCTCGTTTTTGGTGGGGTTCGACAAATACCACTAGAAAAATGCATTGGCATAATTGGGATACAATGTGCCTTCCAAAGTCCATGGGAGGAATGGGATTTAGAGACCTCAAATGCTTCAATCAAGCCTTACTTGCTAAACAAGCTTGGAGATTACACAATGATTCAAGCTCGTTACTCCATTCGGTGTTAAAAGCAAAATACTACAAGAATGGTGATTTTCTAAAAGCTGAGAAAGGGCATGATCCAAGTTATACTTGGAGAAGTATTTGGGGGGCTAGAGAACTTCTCGTTGAAGGGTTAAAGTGGAGAGTGGGAAATGGACTTAGCATTGGGGTGTGGGATGAGGCTTGGATGCCTGGAAACAGCACATCTCTGGTTCCTACGCCAAACCTGAATTCTGAACCTGACATGAAAGTTGCAGACTTGATCGATTTTGAAAATGGATGCTGGAATGTGGAGCTTGTAAAGAACACTTTTGTGGACGGTGAGTGTGATTTAATTTTGGGTCTGCCGCTATCATCTTACTGGCCTTCTGATCAGCAATATTGGTGGCCTACGAAGAATGGGTGCTACTCGGTTAAATCTGGGTATTGGCTTGCTAGGCTAGGTCGTACACAAGCTTGGTCTACACTTCATGGTCATCAGGAGGAAGGGTTATGGAGGCTGGTTTGGGGTATGGAAGGACTTCCTAAACTACGTCACTTTATATGGAGGGCATGTAAGGGTAGCATTGCTGTGAAAGAAAGGCTCCACCAACGCCACATTGTTGCGAATAGCGTTTGTCAGGGATGCGGGGCTGGAAGTGAAACTGTAATACATGCTATTTTTGAATGCCATGAGTCTGTTGTTATTTGGGGTCAGAGTGCATATGTGGGGTTATTAGCTGATGCTCCAACAACCAGCTTTGCTGACCGTCTTATGTGGATGGCCGACAGGATTGGTAAAAAAGAGATAAGCAAATTCTGTATGCTTGCTTGGGCAGCCTGGTTCTGCAGGAATGAACGTTTGCATAATGGCCCTGTATCTGATCCTATACAAGTTGCTGTATGCTACTCAAAGCTCTTAGCTGATTATGTGAATTATGCAAAACGAGTGTTCAGGCCTACCATGGTAGATATTGCAGCAGAAAATAGCTGGAAACCACCTCCTGCAAGCACCATAAGAGTGAATACAGACGCACATATGGCTGCTAGTAACTACATGGGGCTGGGGGCTGTTTTGAGGGATGATAAGGGCTGCATTGTTGCTGCTGCTACCCAAAAGGTGAAGGCAAATTGGGTGGTGGAACAAGCAGAAGTTGCTGCTGCAAGGTTGGGTATTCAGGTTGCAAGACAATTGGGATGCTTGAAAATTGAGCTACAATGTGATGCACTAAACATAGTGCAAACAATCATCCACGAGCCCCTAGGATACTCTCCACTAATGTTATATTATGATGATATCAAGAAGATGAAAGCTGATTTTAGTTACTTTAA
Source organism: Chenopodium album (assembly GCF_948465745.1). NCBI lineage: Eukaryota > Viridiplantae > Streptophyta > Magnoliopsida > Caryophyllales > Amaranthaceae > Chenopodium > Chenopodium album. Next base: position 53,016,790 of record NC_137845.1, on the reverse strand, counting down.
GTGTAGTCATGTTCGTCGGGTGGGTAATACTCTAGCACATTTAGTGGCTAGATATAGTGTTAGCGAATCAACTCATGTATGGCTTGACAATTTCCCTCAAAGTTTCACCACTTTGGCGGATCTTGATTTGATTTAATATATTAGCCGGCTAACGTTTCTTCAAAAAAAAAAAAAATAATAGAGATATTAATGTGATGTTTTATTCAAGAACTTTTCGTACACTATTTTTCTTATATACTCGTAATCCGTATAAATTGTATTAAACTATTTTATATGGCTACAAAAATAATGGTCAATGTAATTAGTTATATACTTTCGAATAAAATATATACACCTCCTCCGTTTTTTTTTTATAGTTGTAGCACTTTTCTAAAATGGAAATGTCATAATAGTTGCAACACACTATAGAAAGAAGGTTTTATGGTGAAAATTGTACTATTATCTTTATTTAAACCTTATGACCCACTTTATTATACTCCTAACAACCTCTTAACTTCATTTTAAGTGTATTATATCATGTGAGATTCTCTTTTTAAATATCGTGATAAAGTGTGTGTTACAATTATAAAGAAACAGAAGAAGTATAAAACTATAGTTCATAAAATAATCATCCATTGACGGAGCTAAATAAAGGATGTCTTCAAGTGGTAATCTATACTAGTCTATACTAGTATTTAAAAAGCGAAACCACAATCACCTATATGACACATGTCATCATAATTCACCCATATGCGATATGCCACATAACACAATAATTAATATTTCCTCTTTATACTCCCTTTTAAAGTAAAACATAAAATAAAATGTTATTGAATGCTAAAGTCTTTATGCATTCCTAACTTGCAAATTTGAGTAAGAAATGGAGTGTTCCATTTTCACTATAAAAAAAAGGTGTACTCCTCTTTATACCCTTTTAATGTAAAAGTTAAAATAACAAATTATTTAATGTTAAAATCTTTATGTATTCCTAACTTGCAAATTATAAGTAAGAAAATTAAGCAAATTATTATAAAAAATCACCTACACATACAACACAAATAAGTAACACATTTCAAGAAAAATAAAATGAGCTTCAACCCGTTCGTTGAACGGGCCAAAATGCTAGTTAATTTATAATTAATGGTGTATATATAAATAGATAAAAGAATGTCAAGTATTAAGAACTCATGCTCAACATGACATAAATCGTGTATAAATGACTTGCCTTCGTTCTTGCTTGCAACTAAGCTAGTTGAAGTAATTTAATTACTTAAAAAAAAATTCCAAGGGCGATTGTCCTCGCAATTGGTGCATAAAAGTAATGATACTTAATTATTTAATATTTATACATAGTTGTAGCTGTTTAAGACATTTACCCTGAAAAGTCAAAGTCAAGGAGAACTCTCATTGCACAAAGAAATCAAATTCAAACTAATTCCTCGTTCAATTTTCATATAAGCGTCTTTTAAGGGTTAGACCAACTCAAAAAAAAAAAAAATTTAACCTGATGGTTGAAACCCAGAATCGGTTTATACACTCTACCAATTACATTATTAGGTAACATATACATCAAGCGAGTTAAGCCTAAAAGAAAAACTTCACTTTTTGATTTTTTTCACCTTTAAGGACCTCTCACTTTTTTTTTCACCTCTGAGGACTTGTGGCTAACTTTCCGGCAACTTAACTCACCGGAGCAAATTATTTTATAAAAATAAAAATTAAATAAATAAATAAAAATTTAAAAAAAAAAAAAAAACTTAAGTCCTTACTAAATTCTTTAATTGAATATATATATATATAAAAAAAAAAACTTAGGTCCTTACCAAATTCTTTATATCAATTCTTTATACATTACGAAGTACATATCATAATTAATTCATTATCATGCATAAATGATGATTCCTTAATCAGAATTATTTCTTTCTCATTCTTAGACAGTTGCTCCACCGTAACCACGTCGGTGGACTTACTGACCGACGTTCTAAGCTAATCAGTTCGCACCGAGTGATATATATATATATATATATATATATATATATATATATATATATATATATATATATATATATATATATATATATATATATATATATATATATATATCATCACGAAACCCCCACCTTCCTCAATTTGTTTGGCGTATGAATGAAAGAAACCCCAACTTGTTTACTCTAATTTTCTCTAGCTCTCACCTTGATTGTATGACGGAAAAGCCACATCAATCACTATCCTCGTGAGGGTTGATGGACTTAAAAAATTATTGTGTGTTCGATTATAATGCCGAGCTGCTGCAATTTTTTGGTTGATCAGTTTTTTATGGTGTATTATTTGATAAGGTTGATGATATTTGATTGTTTTGGGGTTTATGTGGTTTTAGATTTAATGAAAGTTTTATTTATTTACTAATTTTGTTTCTTATTATTTGCAATATAAGGGTTATTATTTGTGAAATATATATAAAAAAAATCCATTTGTTTATAATAAGAAACCGAAGTAGTATTTTTTTCATTTTTTTATTTTATTTTTGGACAAAGAGACTTGATGAAAGTTTGGTAATTTGTGGCATCTGCTTCAATAATTATCCGAGTTAGTGTTGGATTTTGTTCTTCAATAGAAAATGTTGCAATGGAGGAAGAGAAATTGTTCACATTTAAATTTTAAATTGAAGTCCTTAAAGTGAAGAATAAAAAAGGTTAGAGGTCCTTAAAGGTGAAAAATATGAAATATTAGGTCCTAGAATTTTGTTTACTTACTTATTAGTGATCTCAGAACTTAATGCTTAACTCACCTTGAGTTAACTTAACTCCATTTTGGCCGGAAATCAAAACTTAGGTCCTCAAAGGTGAAAAAAAAAGTGGGAGGTCCTTAAAGGTGAAAAAATAAAAAAGTGAAATCATTCCATTATACTTAACTCACATCAAGCTATTTGGTATTGACGAATATATACTATTTGTTCTTATGTCACAACTTAAACGGTTGATGATAGCTGGAAAAATAAGTAAACAAATATTTTTAGAGCAAAGTTATATGCAACCCGATCATAAGGGTGCATCTAAAAACAATTAAATCCTTTTTGTTTACATATTTTCTTTCTCTATATTTACCTTAACTAAAATAAATCAAATTTTTATATTAATTTTCTTTTCTATATATTCACCTTAACTAAGTATTTACATATATTTACCCTTAATTAACAATCTAATATATATATTAATATAAAAATTTAATTTAGGGTTATGTTATATGCAACCCGATTATAAGGGTGCATCTAAAAATAATTAAATTTATCTCCAAAAATGATATGAATTTGAGAATTTTTTAAGAAATAAAACACATATATCGGTACAATTAATACTTGAACGGGGCATTTGGTTGGATGGATAGGAATAAGAGGGATAAGGAGGGAGGATAAAGATAGGGAATTGATAGGTGGGATAAGGATGAATAATTCTTACTCATGTTTGGCAAGTATGGGAAATAAATTAGGGATAAGTAGTAAAATTATAAAAATACCCTTACTAACTTCTACCCTTTCCCTTATCCTTTCAATTTCATTAAGGATAATTTGGTATTTTTAGCCTATTTCTTATCTCTTCCCCTTATACCACCCCCCTTAGTTATAGAAATGGAGGGATAAAGGGGTGTTTTAATCCCTATCCTCAACTCCATTTTAATCCCCATCCCTCTAAACAAACACTACTTTTATTCTATCCTCATCCTTTATCCTTATCCCTCCCTTGTTATCCCCCTAAACAAACACCCCCGAATAATATTAACCTTTTATTTCCTTTTTAAATTCTTTTATGGAACTTTATCATTTTCCTCAAATTTAAATAACCTCTGTTTTTATTTAATTTTAAAAAAATAATCTATATTTTGCACGGCTTTTAATTTAGCAACTAATGCGTGCTCTAGGCGATGCCCTAAGTTGTTAGTTTGAACAATTGTTTGATAGTTTAATTCTTTTTTTTTTTTTTTTTTTTTTTTTGTGTTTTTTATTTTCCTATTTAATTTGTTTATAGTAGTTTCTCATAAAACCTGGCCTAGCTTAGCATGAATATATTAGTTTGATTGTTTGTGAATTGTATGGTTTTGAGTAATTTTGCTCTTATCCTTTTTTTTTTTTTTTATGGTTTTATATTTATTTATGTTATGATTCAAGTACGTTAAATTATATATACGGCTAACTGCTAATAAGCATGTTATATTTTATATTGATATACTGAATTGAAATAAAGACATAATTATCAAAATAATTAAACAACTAAAGTTATTTAATAACAATATGTTATCCGCCTTGCAATTTATTATCTTATAGTAATAGGAATGCTCTCCAATCCATTGCATACATAATAGCTAGCATATATATATATATGTGTGTGTCGTATAATTAAGCAATAGTTGAGATGATAATGATTTTAATTCATATTTTAATGGTCTTTTTAATATACAGTATAGAAATTAACCACGTACAGTAATGCATGCAGTGTAATATCCAAACTCCCTCTTTCAATATATGAGTCGAATATAAAATCATGATTAGTCACGTACCGTAATGCATGCAATATATATCCATAATCCATATACAAAACCGACTAGAAAAATTGAATTAAATGATTATTAAAATTGATCAAGTCATACACCCTGTGGCAATAATGAACATTCAAGAGATATTTCCCCTTTTGGAGGAATGAAATCAATTAACCCAACAAACTAATTAAATCCTTTAGATGAAATGAAGAAGGAACAAGAAGAAAAATAAGGACAAAAAACAGGAAAAACTTGATCAATTTTAAGTTACAATCATGTATATACGTGCGATCAAGTTAGTTAAATTAAGATCTAGATAACTCAGTGAACAAATGGTATCCTGAAATGAGGGAAGCTGAAGCAAGAGAGAAGAACGCTAGAAAAGCCATGGCGACGGCTGTCGATTCTTTTTCTACGATTGGATTTACGTATCCCATATTCCTTGCTAAATTTGTACTCATGGCACCGGTTGATGCTGATGATAGTAGCATGTATGTCATAACCTACAACGAAAAAATAAATAAATAAATAAAAACCTTTATTATTAGCAAGTTTTCCCTTGATCAATTGCTTTAATTTATTTGTTCGTGACAATGTTCTATTAGATAATAGAAATATTGAGCATAACTGGTGTAAAATTTTAAATGTTGCAATAAAAAAAAGAAGATAAGAAAACCTAATGTTAGAGGATGATTAATAAAATAAATTAAATTAAATTAAATTAAATTTAAAAAAGCATTTAAGGCTAACCTGATCTCCAATAAAGTCAATCCAAACCACGACATCCGGTGAAATAATATCCTTTTCGGTGCGAAGTTCATGACCTTTTATACCAACTTGTATGGCCGTGTACACCATTGTAATCAGTGCTATGGAAAACACATAACTGTGCCATAAAACAAAAGATAATGAATTAGAGTTGTAACTAATACACCAAATGCACATCATCAAGCATAATTTACTTTCACCTGCATTTATCAAAATTGATGAATTTATTATATTGTTCCTAATTCATCAAAAAAATTATCCTTGATTTCACCTTACTTTAACACATGATTTAATCTGATCAACCCTTATATTAGACCATGCCTAAAACTTTTTTAAGGCAATGAGAATTCGCGCTGCCCTCTATTGACCAGATGATGATATACCTAAGAACTATATATAATACAATTTTCTTGAGAATATTATTGATCAAAGTTTAACATACAAGGCGTGTTTTTAGAGGGAAATTACCTGTTAGGCTCACTTAATTGGAAGTTAGGGATAACAACCATAATGATGAAAGAGAGGAAAGAAAATAGCAAAGCGAATGCCCTTAAAACCAAAACCAACACTCCCTTTTTCATCCAATCCTCCTTCCTCCATTTTTGAACATCGGATAAACCCCGGAAGTGTGACTCCGGCCTCTCCTTAGCACCGCCGTCCTCCATGTCGCTTCCTGGTGGTAACGGAATCTCGGTCTGTTTCTCGGGTTGTTGCGTTACCTTGCTCATTTAGCTAGCTTATAAAAAATTATATTAAGAAACAAAACAATAAAAAAAAAAAAACAATGGTTTAAAGAAAAAATGGCTCTTAATTAATTAGCTAGTTGTATACTAATATGATTATAAATTATGCTGAATTTATTCAACATGAAATTTGATGTACTGTAATCTTTAATTAGCTAGAGGATCAAAAGCTGTCACAAAGCTGTGCTTAAGAGTTGAGGGGCCTGTGTACGTGAGTAGTGGTGAAGCACTATTTATATACAATATGTTATTTAGTTGATGACACAGTTTAGACTTTATTAATAAAAATTGTCATTATTTTTGTAGATTAAACTACTATATAAAAAAAGATGTTTAATTTAGCCCTAATTCATTTACACTCGGCTGTTTTTTTGTTATTTTTTTATTTTTTTATTTTTTTTTCATTTGAAGGAAATATTCGGCAGATTTTCTTGACCTGAAATATAACAATAAAGTTTAGTATTGTAAAAGAAAATGATATCCTTAATCAAGAATTACTAATAATGACATGATAAATTAATTTAGACCAAAGCTTAAGCTTATAATTAATCGTGTCTACAACTACATGCTAGAGTGGTCAAGTGTAGTGTTGATACTAACGTAATATAAATACTCATAAAGTCGTCGTAACGTCTACAGAATTTGTTCTTCTCTTTGCATCCAAAAAAAAAAATGTACTCCTCTTTATGTATGGATTAACACGGTTAGAAAGTTTTATAATTAAAAATCAACTCAAAATAAATTACATATTGATTCATAATTGGTATCCTTTTCTATGAAATTTAGAAATTATTTAAAATTTGTCACTTCTAATTTAACTCTTTGTATAAAACTTCATAAAATATAAAATTAAATTGAACACAGTAAATTATAACCTTTAAAAACAAAATTATTTAACTTTGATATCCTTACCAACTTTTCAATGGTTGATTCAGCCCATTTACAGACTATGAAAATCAAATTATAACAATTATCAAAAGGTAATAAATACAAATGATTTACAAGGTATTGTATTTTATAGTAAGAGTGTAAATTACAATTTTTATTTTTGTAAATGGTATAGTTGGTCAAGTTGGAAAAATAAATTAATTGAAGATTGTAATTTGTAATGTATGTGATATATATGGGTTTTCCTCAAAAAAAAAAAAAAAAAAAAAAAAAAAAAGTGATATATGTGGGAAAAAAAAATTTAAAAAACTTATAAATGTGAATATGTGGGCCGTGAGGCGGGGTGTAGTTGGGCTTCTTAACAAGCCAAAAGCAAGTTTCTCAAGTCAGGCTTGGGCCAATAAAAGGCACGAATATTCGAGCTTGGGCCGAATATCAAGCAATCAACAGTACTAAAGATCTGGAGTTCAATTTCTTTTACACTATATCCAATTGCACCTACATATCACATTTAAACTTAAAATTGGATTCGGACATCCAATTTTAATCCAGTTAACCGTGTATCCAAAAGAATAAATATTACTATATTCCCTTTGACCAAAAATAAAATAAAATTTACTATGTTAGGTAAAACTGAATTGGATTTGAATCATGGATTTTGTGATTGGAAAAATTGGACAAAAATATACTACCTCCGGATCATATTATATGCAACTTTGAAATTTTTTATCTCTCATTAATAATACCCAAAATTACATATAATACGATCCGAAGGTAGTACATGTTTTTACTTACCCCTAGCTCATTGCTCATACCATTGTTGTAGTTCATTCTTAGGATAGTCTCTTAAATGTATGCATACATCAAATTAATGAAAGCGAATTTAAAACATACAAACATAAATATATAGATACTCCCTTCATTTTATCAAAGTGCATAAATAATGTTTAGGTGATACGTGGATGTTTTGTTACTAATAGTTATATCATTGTAAAACACGTTTATGTTAGCATATATGAAGTATATGCTAGCCTTTTTCTTCTTTCTTAGTATCAGTAACTTAATGTAAGATTGATGGGTAGCTCATTTGATAGCTACCTCGTTTTCCATCACAAAACTCATGGATCAAACCTTATCAAGTAGTAAGAGATCCGTGGATAGGTTTTAGTCATTGTTCTAGAATTATTTGAAAGGACACTAAAGCAATTCATCTTAATAATAGACTTCCTCCGTTTTTTTTAGTTGACACCATTTGATTTTTACACTATTTACAAAACACGTTTTGACTCGCTTTTGTGGTTTATAGATACGATAAAATATATTCATGTGGGATCTTGTTTGAATCGTTTCAATGTACTCCGTATATTTTATTAATATCCACTTTTTATAGTTTTACAATGTTGATAATTAGATTTATTAATCATTAAAAAATATGCGTTGATAAATGTGATAATAGAAAGGTGTCAACTAAAAAAAACAGAGGAAGTATTAAATAGTGTGTAACTTAATAACTAAAGCATGACTAATACTACCTTCCCAACTAAGTAAATCATAAAGGTGAGTAAAGCAAGAAAATAGCAAATTCAACGTTTTCAAACCCAATCAAGTTTATCATCCTACAATAGACATAAAGTCCGAATAATTGAAATAATGGGGCCCATGTCAAGTTTATGTAGCCAATCAAATTTCTAACTTATGTTTCAAGAAATATTTGGATTATTTGATGCAATATTTAATCAATTACTTTTTTTTTTTTTTTTTTTTTTTTTTTTTTTTTTTTTGAGAAAATTTAATCAATTACTTAGTGGTCTAGTTTTGCTAGTTAATGGGAGCCACATCGACAACATGGTTACTTAGTTCTGATCCTCCCATGACATAGGGATGTGATGTTCTCTCCTTTTCACTTTTTACCTTCTTTTTCTCTCTTTGTCTAGGAGAAACCTTTTGTATTGCTTCTAAATGCTTCGTATTACTAATAGTTTTACTAATTAATTGTTAATACGAAGTAGCTAATAAATCCGCCGAACTACTTTTTATACGTTTAAGTCACAAAAACTATATAAATTACAAAATAGGGATATAACATTTAAATCTGTAACCTATTAGGTAGTCAAATCACCCCAACAATTCAATTTTTTAATTATTTACCTTATATAAACCCTCGATCTTATTATTATGTCAAATTCTCATTTGATTAAATTGTACAATTAATAGTAGTTGGGATAATTTATTCCTCATTTGAACATAGTACTTGATATTTTAAGATATTCTTCATTTTATTTTGCTAAGCAAAGAATTTAAACGTCTTGTACGAGCAAAAATCATTTTTTTTTTTTTTTAGTTTGACACAGCTATGTACTTAGACTGTGTAAATAGTTTTAAAGAGAAAAGGAGAATTTACATTAAAAAGTCAAAATCATAATTGGAAAACATTATACGTTTGTGTACATATCGAAAAGGGCCAGAAATTACCACAATAATGAATATACATAAGAATAGGTGATCCATAATCACGATCCAATTTACTTCTCGGATAAATAGCCCGTCAAAAAAGTGACAACCTCTAGGCTTAAATAGCGAGGAGCTAAGCAACACCTAATATATTAATTGATCAAGAGCCAAATTCATTGATATTGAATCCCAATTCAATTTATTACACCTGTTTGGACCAAGTTCATTGTCCTAAGTCCATTGACCTGGAATTACGAGAATACCCTTTCATGATCCAACCCATCATTAGTCATTGCAAAATACAGATTTACCCATAATCTGTCCAATTAAGTACAAAATCTGTCACCTGAAAGTACAACTATAAATAGCTCTCCAATCATTAATGATGGTAACTTTTTCCTAATTCTCTAACCGTCTCTCTCTACTTTCTCTCTCTCTACTTTCTCTCTCTAGAAAATACATTCGATGACTTAAGTATCGGATGGGCTTTCCCGAGTCATACCCCCGGGGCAGTTAACCTTCTCTCTTTTACAGGCTGAGCGGAAGAACGTTTAGACAGTTATTGAACTTAGCCTTAGGACATCTTGATATTATTTTTTAACACACAAAGGAAGCACATTCATATTATATCATAGTTAATCTGATGAAGTAATTCATCAGAACAAAAGGAGGAGAGCTGTTCAAAGAAGCCAGCAATCCTAACAAAAGGAAAGTAGTGGGTATAAAATACCACTTTAAACTTTCACAGTACTTCCTATAAAAGATTACATAGAATAAGAACAGCAAACTAACAGCATAATAATAAGAAGCAGTAGCAGCATAATTGTTGATAGCAGTATAAGGATCAGAACACTGCACTTTAAAGTCACTCTTCCTGTCCTCCTGGGATTTCAGCAGCATAAGTGTTAAACACTTCAGGTGGTGGGTAAGTAAAAGGAACCGTTTCACCTGCCTTGAACTTAGTCCTACCCATCAATGCAAGCTTGTTAGCAACATAATTAACACATCTATTAGCATGAAATATGCTAACAGTCCAATCTCTCTCCAAAAGGGCAGCCACATCTCGAATTACATTTCCAAAATCACCATCTTCAAAAGACTTTGGATCTTTCAGCATCTTGCTCAAGCTATCCGCATCTGTCTCAAGCTCCAGAAACTTAATTTGTTTATCCCAAGCCATCATCAGTCCCTCCCTAATAGCAAGGAGCTCAGCAGTAGCAGCACTGACAGCATTGTACTTGGAAGCAAATCCAGCAAACCATATACCCTTATCATTCCTAATTACCCCTCCTCCTCCAGCATTATCAACACTGATCCAGGAGCCGTCAGTGTTCAATTTGTAGAAATCTTTGTGAGGGGGAGCCCAGAGCCTTGGAATCTGAGTTATGGAAGAGGAAGGAGAATCCATAGTAGCAGCCTGTTGTATTCTCAGACAAAAGATATAATCCACATAGAATTTGTTAAAAGTAGTTTGAATGAAAACCATTTTTTGATCAAAAACTGCCATATTCCTAGTAGTCCAAATATGCCAAATAGCCACTGTAAAAACTTTTTTCCAAGAAGTAGAATTAGAAAGATTAAAGTCTAACCAATCAGTTAAGTGAGTATTGTAAAAACGATGTAAATCAATGTTTAGAGAATGAAATTTCAAAAAAACCAAAGACCAAAAAGCCGAAGAGTTTGGACAATCCCTGAAAAGATGAATAGTATCTTCTACAGGAGCTTCACAACGCATACAAATAGGATCTAGGAAATTCATTTTTCTTTTGAGAGTACTACCAACGGGAAGGATATCTCTAACTAGATTCCAAAGAAGCATTTTATACTTGTAAGGAACTCTAATTTTCCACATATTTTTCCAAGCAAAAGAGTGAAGGAAAGAAGAATTAAGAGTGAAAGGAGGGTTAGTAGAGTTATAAGCAGATTTGATGGTGAAAATGCCAGAATGATGTAAAGACCACTTCAACCTATCTGAGACCTACACAATCTTAGGTAAAGGGTAAGCAAGAATTAAGGTGATAATAGAGGAAGGAATGATATGTATAACACTATCTAGACTCCATTGATTATTTCTAATAATATCTGAAACACGCCAATGACCTTTAGAATTTGGAATATGAATAGAAGGAATCAAGTATAAAGGACAGTCACCTATCCAATGGTGGAACCAAAGAGAGGTTTCCTTGCCATCAACTATATTAACAATAATTCCTTTTTTAAGAATTTCACGGCCAGCTAAAATATCTTTCCAAATAACAGAATCATAGGGCTTAGGAACATAATCCATGAAGTTTGAATATTTTAGGTACTTATTTTTTAGAATAGTAACCCAAAGCTTGTTATTTTGAGTAAGAATTTTCCAACCTAGTTTAGCCATAAAAGAAATATTCCATCTTCTTAAGTCCCTAATTCCCAAACCACCCTTAGCCATAGGGTCACAAACAACTCTCCAATTAGTACGGGGAATATACCTAGATCGATTAACTCTATTCCAAAGAAATTGTTTGCATTTTTTTTGTAATTCACTAATGACATTCATAGGTAAAATATTAGTTTGCATAGCATAAACTGGGTAAGAATTTAAAACCGACTTAATAAGAGTACATCGACCCGCCATATTTAAGAGTTTAGCTTGCCAATTTTTGATCTTAGCATAAGTTTTATCCAAAAGAGGGAAATAGTCTAAATTATTCAATCTTTTATGAGAAATAATAATACCAAGGTACTTTCCAAAATTGGTAGTATTACTAATATTACAAACATCACAAATAGAATTCCTAACATTATGATTCATTTTCCTAGGGAAAATAGCAGAAGACTTAAGAATGTTAATAGAAAGACCTGAAATTGATTTGAAATGATCAAGCACTTCCATCATAGTATCTATATTGCTAGTGGTTGCTTTCCCAAATAAAAAAACATCGTCAGCATAGAACAGGTGAGAAATACTAATATTTTTAGCAATTTTCATTGGTTTCCAAGAACCATTGTCAACCCTATCTTGGATCATACAAGAAAGACGATCAAGACAAAGCACAAAAATATAGGGTGATAGGGGATCCCCTTGTCGAATTCCTCTTGATGGAGTGAAAGAATCAGTGATTTCCCCATTCCAAAGAAGAGAAATCTTAGGAGTGCAAATACAACTAAGGATTAGGTTAACAATGTTGGAGGGAAGATTGATACTCTGAAGGGTATCCTTAATAAAACTCCATTCTAAGCAATCAAAAGCCTTAGAAAGATCAATCTTAAGGGCCATAAGATTAGCTTTGCTAGAAGCTTTATTAAATAAATGAGCTACCTCTTTAATGATAATGATGTTCTCCTCAATGGACCTATTAGGAATAAAACTAGACTGAAAAGGACTTATAAGTTCATCCATAATAGGTTTTAGCCGATTAGAAATGCATTTAGTAATGAGCTTATAAATAGAATTACATAATCATATAGGTCTAAAATCTTTCATAGTAGAAGGACAATCACATTTAGGAATTAAGGAAATGTAAGAATCATTAATAGCACTAGGAATGGAACCTTTCAAGAAACAATCAGTGATTAAACTAGTAATAGAAGAACCTAAAGAAGACCAGTGATGTTGCAAAAAAATAGGCTGTAAACCATCAGGTCCTGGTGATTTATAGGGATCCATAGAGAAGAGTATAGATTTGATCTCATCCTTAGAAGGAGGCTGTTGAAATCTATGCTCAGAACAAACAGGAATATCCTTAGGGTAGTGATAGCTATTCATCAGATCAAGATTGACATCCAAACTTTGAAAAATATTTTGAAAATAAGTTCTAGCCATATCCTTTAAAACAGGTAAATCATTTATCCAAATTCCCTCATTGTTTTGCAAAGATAAAATTTTACCCCTTGTTTTTTTAATATTAGCTACCAAGTGAAAATACTTAGTGTTACAGTTGTTTAGGGTAAAAATACCCCAGGTACGTGGCCCAATCTCATAGTGACACGTGGCCCAGTAAAAAGGCGACACGTGGCCCAATGAGAGTGAGACACGTGTCCACCTGTCAGGGTGACACATGTCAGCCATCTCTAAACGCCCTAATACAACATCAGAAAGAGAAAAAGGCCCTGATGACCTCAGGCCCAAATCCCGAGAAACCCTTGAGAGCCGTAAAACGGCGCCCCCCATGACACGTGGCGACCTCTGATTGCGCAGCCAATCATGTCACGAAATTCTAGGGCATAAACCCTAGAGGGGTACATGTTCCCACCCCTATAAATACCCCAATCATTTATGATGGGAGGGGTGGATGGTGACATAACATAAATATAGAGCATTAAAGAGCTCCAACTTCTCTCTACTTTCTCTCTCTAGCTTTTCCGATTTCTGATCTCTAACTTGATCGTCGGAGGCGAATATTCCGATAAACGGAATATTCGTTGTTTTGCAGGTGTCCACGTCTCGTTGCCAGGAGAACGTGACCAGTATCCGAGGAGTTCACAAAAAACCCCGAAACATTTGGCGCCGTCTGTGGGGATACTCGTCCGTTATGGCAATAGATGGTCAGACACCTAATACTGGTCCTCGCCCAGGCGAGGACGGATATGTAGAAGACATACGTACTACCATACATTCAAGCAATCCTTTGACTGCCTCATTTGAAGAGGCCGAGCAACCTCCTGTCACCCCAGCTGCCCTAATGGCCGAGCTGACTAAGCTCCGCAAGGAGTTGGCGGCTACCCAGCAAAAGGGGACAGGAGGCACTTCCAAGAAAGCCAACAACAAGACCAACGCAACTGATGCTGGTAACACCCCATTCCGCCGTCCGCATGGAAGGTCTCCCCGAGTCCCACGGACCAACTTCTCTAACCTGCTGGCGAAAACACAGTCGGCTGGGGGGAGGGGCAGACAGCCGACAAGAGTTGAGACTGAGCCGTCACAGCGTTTCAAAGACGCAAGGGATTACATTCGGCACAGGCAAAGGGAGAGGGCCGCATACTCTGACACGGCCTCTACCCCAACCATGCTGGATGAAGTCTCCAACCAATCTTTCTCCCAATACACCAACACGGCCGTTTCCAGCAGGAGTCAAGCTGCTCATACTATCACTCCCGTTCCAGTTCAGCCATTACAATATCAGCCCCCTCAAGTACTCAATGGGTTGATACAGCCAACTCCCCAAGTCTTTGGGCAATATAGGCCTTATGGTCAGATGTTCGGCCAAGCTCTCTACCTGGCTGGAACGTCCGCTCAGCCTCAGCCCATCGATTGGCAAATGCGTTTGTTGAATTTGGGAGATAAGCCGCCTCCGTTTTCGCAAGACATACTAGCGTCCCCTCAACCAGCAAAAGTGAAGAGTGTACTAGTGGGTGCCTATGATGGTACGGGCAACCCAGAGGAACACATTACCTCGTACAGGAACTTGATGTATTTGCAAAGTGTAGATGATGCTACATGGTGTAGATGCTTCCTGGCCACTCTCAAAGGGGTGGCCCAGGATTGGTTTAACAGCCTTCCAGCCGGATGCATCAATTGTTTTACCACCCTCAGTTTGTTGTTTGTGGGAAACTTCTCATACAACATCCCACCAAGAAAGACAAGTCTCAACTTGGCCACAATTGTCCAAGGAAAGAATGAAGGACTACGCTCGTACGTCCAAAGATTTAACCAAGAAAAAGCCCAAATTCATAATCTTCCGGACGAAATGGCTTACTCAGAATTTCTCCGGGGATTAAGGCATAATGGTTTTAAGTTTGATTTGGTAAGAAAAAAGATTCGGTCATACGCAGGTGTATTGCGGGAAGCCGAAGCCTATATTGAGGCCGCGAACTTTTGTTCGCTCACTAAATCAGAACAGCCGGCCAAGGGGGCTGAGAAGAAGCAATCTTCTCAGCAAGACTCGGTCGGCCGAAAGAGAGAAGGAAACAAAAGAAAAGAAATCTGGGTGGCTGATGACAAGCAACCCAAGTCAAAGAAAAGCAAGACGTACGAGCCCCAGTATGAGTTCAACAAGGATGGCTACTCCATTTTGATGGAGATAAAAGACAAGTTTGAGTTTGAGAAGCCTCAGCCTTTGAGAGGCTCGGCCCAGTACAGAAACAAGAACAAGTATTGTCATTACCACAAGGATGTAGGTTATGACACGAACGAGTGTATCAATCTGAAGAGGCTGTTGGATAAGTTGGCCGACAAGGGTCTGCTGAAACCCTATGTGACCAAGTCCAAATTCACCTTCAAACGGACAGACAACACGTCCGAGAAAAAGCAACAAAGTGATAAGAAAAATGACAAGGAAGATGATGGGAATAGCACTGATTCAGGTTTTGTGGCCGTGATATCAGGAGGCTTTGCTTCAGGCGGCCCTACCATGAAAGGAATCAAGCGGGATGCTCGAAATTTGTCAAATGTGATGCAAACGGACACCGTTAAGGCCGAGCCGTTTCCTGAAGTGATTATAAGTGAGGCTGACCGTGGAGAGGTCAGGGCTTTGCACAATGATCCCATGGTCTTTGTCATGAAGATAGCAAATTTGAAGGTGGGGCGAATATTGATTGATACGGGCAGTTCGGCCGATATCATCAGCCTGTCTGCCCTAAGGAATTTAAGCTTCCCAGAAGATGCTCTCCAGGATATCACTCACCCCTTGGTAGGATTTGGGGGGAATGTCATTCATCCGATCGGACGGATTGATCTTCCAATCCGCTTCAGGCAGAGGGGAGAGGGGAGAGACATGGTCGTCCGCTTCCTTGTTGTTAAAGAGTTGACCGGCTACAACGTCATCCTTGGTCGCCCCACTCTGAATGCAGCCAAGGCGGTTATAGTGCCTCACTTAATGCTGTTGAAGTTTGAAAGGTCGGACGGAAAAATTGGAACAATCCAAGGAAGTCAGAGAATGGCTAAGGAATGTAATCAGCTGGCCGTGAAGCCAACAGCGCGCGGCCCAAAACTGTCCGAGCCAAAGGAAGAAGGAACCTCACTCCGAGCATACCAGGTCGGCCAGAAGCGTAAGGTGGCCAGGGCAGAAGAAGCCTAGCAATTAATGACTATCGGCCGGCCAGATGAGTTGAGGCCCCAGCCGGCCGGCAGCCACCAGGATATAGTGCTTGACTACAACCACCCAGAACGGACAGTTAGTGTTAGCACTATAGCCTTGGGATTGCTTGGGGATGAGTTAGTCCAGCTGTTAAGAGAATTCAAAGACGTGTTTGCGTTTGAAGTTGGTGAAATGCCAGGAATAAGTCCTGACCTGGCCGTGCACAAGCTTGCCGTGAATCCTCTGATAAAGCCTGTCCGGCAGAAGAAGAGAAATCACGGAGAAGAGAGGAATCAGGCGGCCGCAGTAGAGGTAAAAAAGCTGCTGGACGCCGGTTTCATTCGTCAGTGCTTTTACCCAGATTGGGTGGCCAATGTAGTTCTTGTGAAAAAGCCGAATGGGACTTGGAGGATGTGCGTGGATTACACGGACTTGAACAAGGCGTGTCCTAAGGATAGCTTCCCCTTGCCTAAGATTGACCGTGGAGAAAACAGCGTTTGTGACCGAGCAGGGGTTGTATTGTTACAAAGTTATGCCATTCGGCCTCAAGAACGCCCCTGCTACATTTCAGAGGCTTGTTAATACAGTCTTTAGACACCAGATCGGCCGGAACATGGAGGCATACATTGATGACATGATTGTCAAGTCAAAAGAGACGGCCGACCATCTCAAGGATCTACGAGAAACGTTCACCGAACTCAGGCGGCATAAGATGATGTTAAATCCAAAGAAGTGTGTATTTGGTGTTGAGTCCGGCAAGTTTCTCGGATTTTTGATTGATCAACGTGGAATTGAGGCCAACCCTGAAAAAATTCAAGCCGTCCTTGACATGAAGTCTCCGAGAACAATCAAGGAAGTGCAAAGACTGACCGGCTGTTTAGCAGCCCTTGAAAGATTTTTGTCAAAGTCAGGGGATAAGTGCCGTTACTTTTTTCAAACCATTAAGAAGAAAGCCATGTTCGAGTGGACGGAGGAGGCCGAGGAAGCATTCGTACAGTTGAAGAGTCACTTGCATACATTGCCTCGCCTCGTCAGTCCGCTCAGGAATGAGAAGCTATACATCTATCTTGCCATCTCTGAACACTCTCTAAGTGCCGTCCTTCTTGCTGAAAGGGACGGCCATCAGGTCCCAGTATATTTTATCAGCCATGTACTTCATAATGCTGAGCTTAAGTACCCCCCAATTGAAAAATTTGGCCTGGCCTTATACATGGCATCAAAGAAGCTGCGGCCGTATTTTTTGGCACATTCAATTGTGGTCTATACAGACCAACCCTTGAAGAAGCCGTTCTCAACATTAGAGGCGAGTGGCCGCATGCTCAAGTGGGCCTTGGAGCTCAGAGGTTTTGACCTTGTGTTTGAACCAAGGAAGGCAATCAAGGGGCAAGCTTTTGCGGATTTTTTAGCTGAAATGACACAGCCTGATCTTCAGCCGGCCGGGGACCAAGTCTGGAAAGTGTTTGTGGATGGTAGTGCAACAGCGACCGGGTGTGGCGCTGGTATTATATGTGAATCTCCTGAGGGAGACAAGTATGAGTACGCGTTGAGATTTCAGTTCCAAGCGTCAAACAATGAAGCTGAGTACGAAGCATTGTTGGCCGGCCTAAGGATGTGTAAAGCGGCCGGGGCAACCAAAGTTGAAGTATGCTCGGACTCCCGGCTAATAGTTCACCAAGTCAATGGTGGCTTCGAAGCCAGGGAGCCGGCCATGATGAAGTACATGCAGCTAGTAAAAGATGAGGCCGAGAGCCTAGAACATTTCTCTCTCAGACAAGTTCCTCGTTCAGAGAATCATCAAGCAGACGCCCTCTCCAAATTGGCTTCCTCGGCATCATATGATACTCCAAGATCAGTGTTTTGGGAAGTAAAGGAGAAAAGGAGCATTGATGCCGAGCCCGTTCAGATAATAGATAGAAGTTCAACCTGGATGGATGGAATTATTTCCTACTTAAGGGATGGAATACTTCCGGACGATCCAAAAGAGAGTTGGCTAATGAAGAGGAGAGCGGCCTGGTTCGAGATGAAGGATGGGGAACTATTCAAAAGAGCCTTTGTGAAGCCTTACCTTAAGTGTATAACTCCTGAAAGAGGGCATGAAGTGTTGGACGACCTTCATCAGGGACATTGTGGCTCACATATTGGAGGACGAGCCTTAGCTGAAAAAGCGACACATTTGGGTTATTACTGGCGGAGCTTGAATTCGGACGACATGAAAATGGTGAAAAAATGTGACAAGTGCCAGAGATTTTCGACCCTCATTCATCGTCCAGCAAATAGTCTATCAGCCATCAGTAGTCCGCTTCCTTTTGCTAAATGGGGCATGGACATTTTGGGGCCGTATACTCCTGCATCCGGCCAGAGACGATATGTACTAGTGGCAATAGACTACTTCACTAAATGGGTTGAAGCTGAGGCCGTCCGGGGCATTAAATGGACGGATGTGTCAGCCTTCATTTGGAAGAGTATAATCACTCGGTATGGAATACCTCATTCAATGGTGTTCGACAATGGACCTCAGTTTGAGACGCGCCAACTCAATGAATGGTTGGGGGACCAGGGCATAACTCATTGTTTTGCCTCAGTCGGCCGACCACAAGCCAATGGTCAAGTTGAGGCCTATAACAAGTTGATTTCAAATGGGATCAAGCGCAAGCTTAAAAAAGCAGGCGGCCTATGGGCAGACGAGTTGGTCAATGTGCTATGGTCCATACGGACAACAACAAAGAGTTCTACAGGGGAGACTCCATTCTTTTTGGTCTATGGAGCTGAGGCTGTACTCCCAATTGAAATGTACAAGCCCACTTTACGAGTAATGCTTTATGATGAATCGGCCAATTGGGAGGCCATGAAGACCGCCCTAGACTTTCTTCCAGAAGCTAGGGGCAATGCGGCGCTTAGGCATGAAATTTATCGCTTAAGGATGACAAGGGCATATAATCGCCGAGTGTTTAAGCGGCCGTTCAAAATGGGGGATCTAGTGTTGAGAAAAATGGAAGCTGTTGGTCGTGCCAATGAGGACGGCAAGTTGACTCCAAATTGGGAGGGGCCGTACCGAATTAGGGAAGAAGTCCGAGACGGCACATATCGCCTTGAGGCAATTGATGGCCGTCAGATCCCACGGACATGGAACACTGACAACCTGAAGAAATATCATGTTTAAGTTTTTATTTCTTTAAGTACTTAGCCAAAAAGCTGTTTATACAGCTAGGTCTACTGACCGAGCCTTGTAATTAAAGCCATACGGCCTCAACAATGTACCTTTGACAAAATTAATGAAAAGTCAGGCATTGTTGAACTATTTATTTGCCTGTTATTATTTATGATTAAAGGCCGAATGAAATGATTTACTAAGTTGCTTCCAATATGGCAACACGGCTTACCATTCTTACTAAATGGCCGAAGTGAAAAGGAAGCAAGGTTGCTCCCAATATAGCAATTCGGCCACACAAAAAAAAAAAAAAAAAAAAAAAAAAAAAAAAAACTGATTTAATTCAAAGAACAATGTGTTCGCCCAACTCTATGCGGACGATTAAGGCAAGGTATTCCGAACTTGTGTAGAAAGCAAGTGTCCTTTACAAATAGGGCAAGGGCATACCTAGGCATTTGGCCCGGCCGAGCAAGGAATCTCTAAGTTGAGATAATACTTAGGATTTCTAGGGTGCGTCCGAGCGATAGATTCAACGGACTGCTCGTACCATGATAGCCGAACGGCCAATTAAATTGATTCGGTGCTTCACCTAGTCCAAGGGCAATCATTACTATGATTTGATTAACTTGCTAGTCGTCATACCCTTTTAAGGCATAAAAACTACCAAGTTAATCAAACCACTTAGAGAATGGACTAGGCGAACACCGAATAAAGGGGCATACCCCTAGGAACGTACGAAAAGGCATAATATTGAGACGTACGAAAATCATTCAAAAAACGCAAAATTGCAAAGAATTGCCAAGTATGAAACAAAGGTGAAAGAACCGCGCAAAGGCGGACAAAATTTTCATTAATAGGACCGCACAAAGGCGGCCATAATGTTTACAATACCGCTCTAACAGGCGGCTTCAAATTAAAAACAAAAAAAAGAGAAGTACAGAATAAGCTAAGTACAAAGTAAGCTGAAAAAAGAAGGAAAGCTTGAGAGCTGAGCAGACGGCTGCTGGAGGACCTGAGCTCTACTTAGCCGTATTATCTTTGGCAGGCTCCTCCGCATTCTTGGCGTCCTCGGCCTTGGCAGCCCCGTCGTCCGCCTCCTCCTCATCCCCGTCCTCTCCGGACTCGGGGGAAGTAACTACCAGCTCAGGAGGAGGCATGCCGGCCTTCTTTGCCTCTTCTCTGAAGCAGACATACTGAAGCCGCTTCTTGAAGCGTTCCTCATAATAGGCGGCTTCACCTTCGTCCACCATCAAGTCAAAGGCATCGAAGAAGTATGCCTTAAGTCTGTCTTCAACATCTTGCTCAATGCGGACGATCTCTTCCGCGCTGGGTGGCCGAGGAGTTTTAAGTTGCTCCTCATAGTCCGCAATGGACTTCCTTAAGGTCTCAACCTCGACCTTCAGCGCGTCCGCTTCATCTAGAGCAGACTTAAGGTTGGCTTGGGCCAACTTCAGCTCACTCTTCAAGGCTTCAGACGCCTCGAAGCCCAACCTCCACTTCTCCTTCTCTAGGACGGCCTCTTCCCTTTCAACCCTCAAGGCCTCCCTAGCCAAGGACTCTTGTTCGAGTGCCTTGCCCAGTTTGACCAGGTCCTCTGTTTGCCGCGCCGCTTTGTCGGACAGCGCGGTTATTTGGGTCTCAAAATGTACCCTTTGGACGGCGGCAGTCCCAGTTACAGCATCCTCGGCTTTCCTGATTTCGAGCCAAGCTTGCTTCAACCGCTCGTTCTCTTTGTCCTTCCAGTCAAGGAAGGCGTTCAAGCGGAGGAAAAGCTGCGGACAGTAGAAGGAAAATCAGTCAAATAACAAGAAAATACACTAAGTGTTGGAAAGGAAAATGCGATAAAATAGGAGCGTACCTCGGCACTACAGTTAACCATGGGGGCCGAGGAACCCCTCATTGATCCCCCGCAGCTTGTCACGCTGCGCTTG
Source organism: Chenopodium album (assembly GCF_948465745.1). Classification (NCBI taxonomy): domain Eukaryota; kingdom Viridiplantae; phylum Streptophyta; class Magnoliopsida; order Caryophyllales; family Amaranthaceae; genus Chenopodium; species Chenopodium album. The sequence continues at coordinate 52,995,354 of NC_137845.1, read as the reverse complement.
GGGGACCGCGCGAACCATGGCCTCGCGCATGGCCTTTCTGTCCGCACCAGTCAGTGACTGGCCGGGCATCCTCAGTTGCATCTCCTCTAATATATCTGCGGACGACCGTGCAAGAAGAGTTAGCTAAAATTTACAAGTAAATAAAGATGTACAAAAATAAAGAAACAAGAAAGGCTAACCAGTGGAGAAGCTTGGAGGAGAGAGATTGATGGGAGGAGGCGGCAAAGAGGCCTCCCCGTCGTTTTCTGGACGACCAGCATCAGCATCGCTGGCCGACTGACTGGCATTTAGCCAGTCAGATTTTTTGACTATCTCGACCCCCGCAACCGTGAAGGGGCCGGTCATTTTTTCTGGGGTTGACTTATCCCCACCGTCCGAAGGGACGGACTCATCGTGGACCTGATCAGCAACAGGTTCCACGGGCTTGGAGGCCCCGCTTTGTGTCAGCCGGGGTTGTTCTCCTTGAGACTGCATTGTAGCAGTCTGCGACTTCGCCTTAGCCGCGGTTTGTGAAGACGTCTTGGAAGCAACCGTCTTCCTCCTTTTGGATGCGTTCGCATCAGCAGTGGGCGTGGCCGGCTGCTTCCTCCTAGCCTTCGGAGTAGAGAAGGACTGCAAAAATACAACCAAAGTTAGAAAAATTTTACAAGGCAAAGTATATGCTTGCGTCCGTGTGAATTGGGGAAGGAGCTCCCTTCCAGCATGCTTGAACGGACGTAAAGCGTCCGTGCAAACTCAGGAAGCAGGCTCCTCCCAATATAGCAGAACGGACACAATGAGGAAGGAGAAATTCAAAAAATAAACTAAGTGTTTACCTCCTTGAGTTGCTCGTACATCTTGAAACGAGCCTTGTATCTGGCCAGGTCCACCTCGGACATCTCCACTTCCCCTTTTTGGGCCGAGTCCAGCATAGCGTACGCCTCCGCTGCAAAGAGAAAAAAGCAAAAAAAGCAAAAGTGTTAGAATATTTTTCTAAAAACTCTACGTGCGTACAAAAAGTTTATATATCTAAGTGTCCACCTTGGGGCATGTTCTGGTACAGGCCGTACGCAGACATGAAGGTAGTGTCCCTAAGCCAGTTGGCAAGAGGAACCCAATGGCTAGGGACACGTTCAGTTTTGTTACCCCGCTTGACTCGGTTGACCTTGAAGTACTCAAGCTGGTGTTCGTGGCTTGGATGGATGGGCGGCTTGTCAGGTTTATGGTCCCCGCGTCCGAGCTGAATGGGATCCGGACGGCACTTGTTCATGCGGAGGTTGAACTCCGCATCTTGAGTTTTGATGCGGTAGAATCGGTGCTTCCAGTCCCTCCATTTGCTGACACGGTCGACCACAACCATGTAATCCCTAGTCGCACTCAAGATGAGCCAACCATCCACATCCTTCTCCAGCCGAGTGAGTGAGTGCATCTCACAGAAGACTGCAAAGTCTGGCGTGAAACCCTTGCAGATGCACGTCACTAAGTACCCAAAAATATTCAACCAACTGTTTGGCGTCAGTTGGAAGAGGCCAATGTCGTATTCGTCCGGAATTGTCCGGACGAATGGATGAAGAGGGAAGCGAAGGCCCACATCCAAGGCGGCCTTGTAAACACAAAACGCCCGTTTGCGCGGCTTCTCCTCATCCCAGGTAGCCACAGCAATGGCTTTCCTGGGGACTTGTATTTCGAATCCCTCCCCCAAATGGAGGGACTCCTTGTACTTCTCAAAATCCTTTTTTAGGAACTTCAGGGCCGTCTCCCCAACCGTACAGGCGTACGGGTCCCTGAAGTTGTCAATGTTGGCGACGTTTTCCTTGGCCGCCGCCTCACCTTCGGCCGTCTCACCCACGGCCTCTTTCTCAACTTCTTCTTCTTCCATTTGGTGAGAAGGAGCACTCCCAAACTCTGAAGACAGCACCCTGTCCAGGTCTGCTGCCTCGGCCGAGCTTCGGCCTCTTGAGCTTTGTACGCCCATGGAAGAAGGAACGCCCTCCTCAACTAATGGACGCTTGCCGTTGTCCTTGGCAGCGTCCGCCTGATTTCCCGAAGGAGGGGCGCTGCGAATAGGCAGGACAGACGGTTCTCTGATTGAGATTCCCGTCAAGGGTCTGTCCGCCCCGCCCAGTTGAAGCAGGGGTTGAGAAGAAGAGGGGACGGACGAACCACAAGCGTCCGCCCCAGGATTGGAAGGGTTGTCTTTGCAGGCTACCAGTTCGGCCCCATCCATGACTGAACTGGCAAATTGAGGGAACCTAAGTTCCGGAGCAGGTGCGGACGAGGCGCCTTCAGCTTGTAGGCGTTCCTCGAAGGAAGAAGTGACCTCCACGGCCAAGTGATGAGAGCAAGTGGAGGCGGTCGTTGTTTAGGTGGTGGAGTCAGTCTCCACCATTGTACTTGGGTTACTAGGGTCATAAGGGACCCTAGGGTGAACCAGACTACCGTCTAGGTTCCTGGCCGCATGAAGATCGCGCGTACGCATTGTTCTTGCCATTGCCTAGTTCTCAGACGATTCAGACGTACGCAGCATGATTAAAGAGCCGGAGGGTACGTCTGAAATCATGGAAGCCCCATTGCTGTGGCCGCTCTGGGTAGTTAGGAGATAAGCTCCTCCCAGAGTATCAGAACGTCCAGCCCCATTGCTGTGGCCGCTCTGGGTAGTTAGGAGATAAGCTCCTCCCAGAGTGTCAGAACGTCCAGCCTCATTGCTGTGGCCGCTCTGGGTGGTTAGGAGATAAGCTCCTCCCAGAGTATCAGAACGTCCAGCCTCATTGATGTGGCCGCTCTGGGTAGTTAGGAGATCAACTCCTCCCAGAGTATGAGGACGTCCATCCCAAAGTAAGTGGACGTCCAAATGAACTCAGAGGTTAAGCCTCTCTCAGAGTACGAGAACGTCCAGTACAAAGTATGTACGTCCAAATGAGCAAGAAGCCAAGATCATTCCAAACTACGAGGACGTCCAGAGCAAAATATATGGACGTCCATGTAGCAAAAAGAGCGTTGAATCAAGAGTATATGGACGTCCAGGGCAGATGGGAGGCAAACCTAACCTAGAGTACCAGGACGTCCAGAATGCAAGTTCAGAGGAGGCGGCCAGTAAGTGTACGAGCCACCCCTTCTGAGGGGCATATGTTTAGGGTAAAAATACCCCAGGTACGTGGCCCAATCTCATAGTGACATGTGGCCCAGTAAAAAGGCGACACGTGGCCCAATGAGAGTGAGACACGTGTCCACCTGTCAGGGTGACACATGTCAGCCATCTCTAAACGCCCTAATACAACATCAGAAAGAGAAAAAGGCCCTGATGACCTCAGGCCCAAATCCCGAGAAACCCTTGAGAGCCGTAAAACGGCGCCCCCCATGACACGTGGCAACCTCTAATTGCGCAGCCAATCATGTCACGAAATTCTAGGGCATAAACCCTAGAGGGGTACATGTTCCCACCCCTATAAATACCCCAATTATTTATGATGGGAGGGGTGGATGGTGACATAACATAAATATAGAGCATTAAAGAGCTCCAACTTCTCTCTACTTTCTCTCTCTAGCTTTTCCGATTTCTGATCTCTAACTTGATCGTCGGAGGCGAATATTCCGATAAACGGAATATTCGTTGTTTTGCAGGTGTCCACGTCTCGTTGCCAGGAGAACGTGACCAGTATCCGAGGAGTTCACAAAAAAACCCCGAAACATTTGGCGCCGTCTGTGGGGATACTCGTCCGTTATGGCAATAGATGGTCAGACACCTAATACTGGTCCCCGCCCAGGCGAGGACGGATATGTAGAAGACATACGTACTACCATACATTCAAGCAATCCTTTGACTGCCTCATTTGAAGAGGCCGAGCAACCTCCTGTCACCCCAGCTGCCCAAATGGCCGAGCTGACTAAGCTCCGCAAGGAGTTGGCGGCTACCCAGCAAAAGGGGACAGGAGGCACTTCCAAGAAAGCCAACAACAAGACCAACGCAACTGATGCTGGTAACACCCCATTCCGCCGTCCGCATGGAAGGTCTCCCCGAGTCCCACGGACCAACTTCTCTAGCCTGCTGGCGAAAAAACAGTCGGCTGGGGGGAGGGGCAGACAGCCGACAAGAGTTGAGACTGAGCCGTCACAGCGTTTCAAAGACGCAAGGGATTACATTCGGCACAGGCAAAGGGAGAGGGCCGCATACTCTGACACGGCCTCTACCCCAACCATGCCGGATGAAGTCTCCAACCAATCTTTCTCCCAATACACCAACACGGCCGTTTCCAGCAGGAGTCAAGCTGCTCATACTATCACTCCCGTTCCAGTTCAGCCATTACAATATCAGCCCCCTCAAGTACTCAATGGGTTGATACAGCCAACTCCCCAAGTCTTTGGGCAATATGGGCCTTATGGTCAGATGTTCGGCCAAGCTCTCTACCTGGCTGGAACGTCCGCTCAGCCTCAGCCCATCGATTGGCAAATGCGTTTGTTGAATTTGGGAGATAAGCCGCCTCCGTTTTCGCAAGACATACTAGCGTCCCCTCAACCAGCAAAAGTGAAGAGTGTACTAGTGGGTGCCTATGATGGTACGGGCAACCCAGAGGAACACATTACCTCGTACAGGAACTTGATGTATTTGCAAAGTGTAGATGATGCTACATGGTGTAGATGCTTCCTGGCCACTCTCAAAGGGGTGGCCCAGGATTGGTTTAACAGCCTTCCAGCCGGATGCATCAATTGTTTTACCACCCTTAGTTTGTTGTTTGTGGGAAACTTCTCATACAACATCCCACCAAGAAAGACAAGTCTCAACTTGGCCACAATTGTCCAAGGAAAGAATGAAGGACTACGCTCGTACGTCCAAAGATTTAACCAAGAAAAAGCCCAAATTTATAATCTTCCGGACGAAATGGCTTACTCAGAATTTCTCCGGGGATTAAGGCATAATGGTTTTAAGTTTGATTTGGTAAGAAAAAAGATTCGGTCATACGCAGGTGTATTGCGGGAAGCCGAAGCCTATATTGAGGCCGCGGACTTTTGTTCGCTCACCAAATCAGAACAGCCGGCCAAGGGGGCTGAGAAGAAGCAATCTTCTCAGCAAGACTCGGTCGGCCGGAAGAGAGAAGGAAACAAAAGAAAAGAAATCAGGGTGGCTGATGACAAGCAACCCAAGTCAAAGAAAAGCAAGACGTACGAGCCCCAGTATGAGTTCAACAAGGATGGCTACTCCATTTTGATGGAGATAAAAGACAAGTTTGAGTTTGAGAAGCCTCAGCCTTTGAGAGGCTCGGCCCAGTACAGAAACAAGAACAAGTATTGTCATTACCACAAGGATGTAGGTCATGACACGAACGAGTGTATCAATCTGAAGAGGCTGTTGGATAAGTTGGCCGACAAGGGTCTGCTGAAACCCTATGTGACCAAGTCCAAATTCACCTTCAAACGGACAGACAACACGTCCGAGAAAAAGCAACAAAGTGATAAGAAAAATGACAACGAAGATGATGGGAATAGCACTGATTCAGGTTTTGTGGCCGTGATATCAGGAGGCTTTGCTTCAGGCGGCCCTACCATGAAAGGAATCAAGCGGGATGCTCGAAATTTGTCAAATGTGATGCAAACGGACACCGTTAAGGCCGAGCCGTTTCCTGAAGTGATTATAAGTGAGGCTGACCGTGGAGAGGTCAGGGCTTTGCACAATGATCCCATTGTCTTTGTCATGAAGATAGCAAATTTGAAGGTGGGGCGAATATTGATTGATACGGGCAGTTCGGCCGATATCATCAGCCTGTCTGCCCTAAGGAATTTAAGCTTCCCAGAAGATGCTCTCTAGGATATCACTCACCCCTTGGTAGGATTTGGGGGGAATGTCATTCATCCGGTCGGACGGATTGATCTTCCAATCCGCTTCGGGCAGAAGGGAGAGGGGAGAGACATGGTCGTCCGCTTTCTTGTTGTTAAAGAGTTGACCAGGTGTGGCGCTGGTATTATATGTGAATCTCCTGAGGGAGACAAGTATGAGTACGCGTTGAGATTTCAGTTCCAAGCGTCAAACAATGAAGCTGAGTACGAAGCATTATTGGCCGGCCTAAGGATGTGTAAAGCGGCCGGGGCAACCAAAGTTGAAGTATGCTCGGACTCCCGGCTAATAGTTCACCAAGTCAATGGTGGTTTCGAAGCCAGGGAGCCGGCCATGATGAAGTACATGCAGCTAGTGAAAGATGAGGCCGAGAGCCTAGAACATTTCTCTCTCAGACAAGTTCCTCGTTCAGAGAATCATCAAGCAGACGCTCTCTCCAAATTGGCTTCCTCGGCATCATGTGATACTCTTAGATTAGTGTTTTGGGAAGTAAAGGAGAAAAGGAGCATTGATGCCGAGCCCGTTCAGATAATAGATAGAAGTTCAACCTGGATGGATGGAATTATTTCCTACTTAAGGGATGGAATACTTCCGGACGATCCAAAAGAGAGTTGGCTAATGAGGAGGAGAGCGGCCTGGTTCGAGATGAAGGATGGGGAACTATTCAAAAGAGCCTTTGTGAAGCCTTACCTTAAGTGTATAACTCCTGAAAGAGGGCATGAAGTGTTGGACGACCTTCATCAGGGACATTGTGGCTCACATATTGGAGGACGAGCCTTAGCTGAAAAAGCGACACATTTGGGTTATTACTGGCGGAGCTTGAATTCGGACGCCATGAAAATGGTGAAAAAATGTGACAAGTGCTAGAGATTTTCGACCCTCATTCATCGTCCAGCAAATAGTCTATCAGCCATCAGTAGTCCGCTTCCTTTTGCTAAATGGGGCATGGACATTTTGGGGCCGTATACTCCTGCATCCGGCCAGAGACGATATGTACTAGTGGCAATAGACTACTTCACTAAATGGGTTGAAGCTGAGGCCATCCGGGGCATTAAATGGACGGATGTGTCAGCCTTCATTTGGAAGAGTATAATCACTCGGTATGGAATACCTCAGTCAATGGTGTTCGACAATGGACCTCAGTTTGAGACGCGCCAACTCAATGAATGGTTGGGGGACCAGGGCATAACTCATTGTTTTGCCTCAGTCGGCCGACCACAAGCCAATGGTCAAGTTGAGGCCTATAACAAGTTGATTTCAAATGGGATCAAGCGCAAGCTTAAAAAAGCAGGCGGCCTATGGGCAGACGAGTTGGTCAATGTGCTATGGTCCATACGAACAACAGCAAAGAGTTCTACAGGGGAGACTCCATTCTTTTTGGTCTATGGAGCTGAGGCTGTACTCCCAATTGAAATGTACGAGCCCACTTGGCGAGTAATGCTTTATGATGAATCGGCCAATTGGGAGGCCATGAAGACCGCCCTAGACTTTCTTCCAGAAGCTAGGGGCAATGCGGCGCTTAGGCATGAAATTTATCGCTTAAGGATGACAAGGGCATATAATCGCCGAGTGTTTAAGCGGCCGCTCAAAATGGGGGATCTAGTGTTGAGAAAAATGGAAGCTGTTGGCCGTGCCAATGAGGACGGCAAGTTGACCCCAAATTGGGAGGGGCCGTACCGAATTAGGGAAGAAGTCCGAGACGGCACATATCGCCTTGAGGCAATTGATGGCCGTCAGATCCCACGGACATGGAACACTGACAACCTGAAGAAATATCATGTTTAAGTTTTTATTTCTTTAAGTACTTAGCCAAAAAGCTGTTTATACAGCTAGGTCTACTGACCGAGCCTTGTAATTAAAGCCATACGGCCAAAACAATGTACCTTTGACAAAATTAATGAAAAGTCAGGCATTGTTGAACTATTTATTTGCCTGTTATTATTTATGATTAAAGGCCGAATGAAATGATTTACTAAGTTGCTTCCAATATGGCAACACGGCTTACCATTCTTACTAAATGGCCGAAGTGAAAAGGAAGCAAGGTTGCTCCCAATATAGCAATTCGGCCACACAAAAAAAAAAAAAAAAAAAAAAAAAAAAAAAAAAAAAAAAAACTGATTTAATTCAGAGAACAAACTCTATGCGGACGATTAAGGCAAGGTATTCCGAACTTGTGTAGAAAGCAAGTGTCCTTTACAAATAGGGCAAGGGCATACCTAGGCATTTGGCCCGGCCGAGCAAGGAATCTCTAAGTTGAGATAATACTTAGGATTTCTAGGGTGCGTCCGAGCGATAGATTCAACGGACTGCTCGTACCATGATAGCCGAACGGCCAATTAAATTGATTCGGTGCTTCACCTAGTCCAAGGGCAATCATTACTATGATTTTATTAACTTACTAGTCGTCATACCCTTTTAAGGCATAAAAACTACCAAGTTAATCAAACCACTTAGAGAATGGACTAGGCGAACACCGAATAAAGGGGCATACCCCTAGGAACGTACGAAAAGGCATAATATTGAGACGTACGAAAATCATTCAAAAAACGCAAAATTGCAAAGAATTGCCAAGTATGAAACAAAGGTGAAAGAACCGCGCAAAGGCGGACAAAATTTTCATTAATAGGACCGCACAAAGGCGGCCATAATGTTTACAATACCGCTCTAACAGGCGGCTTCAAATTAAAAACAAAAAAAAGAGAAGTACAGAATAAGCTAAGTACAAAGTAAGCTGAAAAAAGAAGGAAAGCTTGAGAGCTGAGCAGACGGCTGCTGGAGGACCTGAGCTCTACTTAGCCGTATTATCTTTGGCAGGCTCCTCCGCATTCTTGGCGTCCTCGGCCTTGGCAGCCCCGTCGTCCGCCTCCTCCTCATCCCCGTCCTCTCCGGACTCGGGGGAAGTAACTACCAGCTCAGGAGGAGGCATGCCGGCCTTCTTTGCCTCTTCTCTGAAGCAGACGTACTGAAGCCGCTTCTTGAAGCGTTCCTCATAATTGGCGGCTTCACCTTCGTCCACCATCAAGTCAAAGGCATCGAAGAAGTATGCCTTAAGTCTGTCTTCAACATCTTGCTCAATGCGAACGATCTCTTCCGCGCTGGGTGGCCGAGGAGTTTTAAGTTGCTCCTCATAGTCCGCAATGGACTTCCTTAAGGTCTTAACCTCGACCTTCAGCGCGTCCGCTTCATCTAGAGCAGACTTAAGGTTGGCTTGGGCCAACTTCAGCTCACTCTTCAAGGCTTCAGACGCCTCGAAGCCCAACCTCCACTTCTCCTTCTCCAGGACGGCCTCGTCCCTTTCACCCCTCATGGCCTCCCTAGCCAAGGAGTCTTGTTCGAGTGCCTTGCCCAGTTTGACCAGGTCCTCTGTTTGCCGCGCCGCTTTGTCGGACAGCGCGGTTATTTGGGTCTCAAAATGTACCCTTTGGACGGCGGCAGTCCCAGTTACAGCATCCTCGGCTTTCCTGATTTCGAGCCAAGCTTGCTTCAACCGCTCGTTCTCTTTGTCCTTCCAGTCAAGGAAGGCGTTCAAGCGGAGGAAAAGCTGCGGACAGTAGAAGGAAAATTAGTCAAATAACAAGAAAATACACTAAGTGTTGGAAAGGAAAATGCGATAAAATAGGAGCGTACCTCGGTACTACAGTTAACCATGGGGCCGAGGAACCCCTCATTGATCCCCCGCAGCTTGTCACGCTGCGCTTGGGGGACCGCGCGAACCATGGCCTCGCGCATGGACTTTCTGTCCGCACCAGTCAGTGACTGGCCGGGCATCCTCAGTTGCATCTCCTCTGATATATCTGCGGACGACCGTGCAAGAAGAGTTAGCTAAAATTTACAAGTAAATAAAGATGTACAAAAATAAAGAAACAAGAAAGGCTAACCAGTGGAGAAGCTTGGAGGAGAGAGATTGATGGGAGGAGGCGGCAAAGAGGCCTCCCCGTCATTTTCTAGACGACCAGCATCAGCATCGCTGGCCGACTGACTGGCATTTAGCCAGTCAGATTTTTTGACTATCTCGACCCCCGCAACCGTGAAGGGGCCGGTCATTTTTTCTGGGGTTGACTTATCCCCACCGTCCGAAGGGACGGACTCATCGTGGACCTGATCAGCAACAGGTTCCACGGGCTTGGAGGCCCCGCTTTGTGTCAGCCGGGGTTGTTCTCCTTGAGACTGCATTGTAGCAGTCTGCGACTTCGCCTTAGCCGCGGTTTGTGAAGACGTCTTGGAAGCAACCGTCTTCCTCCTTTTGGATGCGTTCGCATCAGCAGTGGGCGTGGCCGGCTGCTTCCTCCTAGCCTTCGGAGTAGAGAAGGACTGCAAAAATACAACCAAAGTTAGAAAAATTTTACAAGGCAAAGTATATGCTTGCGTCCGTGTGAATTGGGGAAGGAGCTCCCTTCCAGCATGCTTGAACGGACGTAAAGCGTCCGTGCAAACTCAGGAAGCAGGCTCCTCCCAATATAGCAGAACGGACACAATGAGGAAGGAGAAATTCAAAAAATAAACTAAGTGTTTACCTCCTTGAGTTGCTCGTACATCTTGAAACGAGCCTTGTATCTGGCCAGGTCCACCTCGGACATCTCCACTTCCCCTTTTTGGGCCGAGTCCAGCATAGCGTACGCCTCCGCTGCAAAGAGAAAAAAGCAAAAAAAGCAAAAGTGTTAGAATATTTTTCTAAAAACTCTACGTGCGTACAAAAAGTTTATATATCTAAGTGTCCACCTTGGGGCATGTTCTGGTACAGGCCGTACGCAGACATGAAGGTAGTGTCCCTAAGCCAGTTGGCAAGAAGAACCCAATGGCTAGGGACACGTTCAGTTTTGTTACCCCGCTTGACTCGGTTGACCTTGAAGTACTCAAGCTGGTGTTCGTGGCTTGGATGGATGGGCGGCTTGTCAGGTTTATGGTCCCCGCGTCCGAGCTGAATGGGATCCGGACGGCACTTGTTCATGCGGAGGTTAAACTCCACATCTTAAGTTTTGATGCGGTAGAATCGGTGCTTCCAGTCCCTCCATTTGCTGACACGGTCGACCACAACCATGTAATCCCTGGTCGCACTCAAGATGAGCCAACCATCCACATCCTTCTCCAGCCGAGTGAGTGAGTGCATCTCACAGAAGACTGCAAAGTCTGGCGTGAAACCCTTGTAGATGCACGTCACTAAGTACCCAAAAATATTCAACCAACTGTTTGGCGTCAGTTGGAAGAGGCCAATGTCGTATTCGTCCGGAATTGTCCGGACGAATGGATGAAGAGGGAAGCGAAGGCCCACATCCAAGGCGGCCCTGTAAACACAAAACGCCCGTTTGCGCGGCTTCTCCTCATCCCAGGTAGCCACAGCAATGGCTTTCCTGGGGACTTGTATTTCGAATCCCTCCCCCAAATGGAGGGACTCCTTGCACTTCTCAAAATCCTTTTTTAGGAACTTCAGGGCCGTCTCCCCAACCGTACAGGCGTACGGGTCCCTGAAGTTGTCAATGTTGGCGACGTTTTCCTCGGCCGCCGCCTCACCTTCGGCCGTCTCGCCCACGGCCTCTTTCTCAACTTCTTCTTCTTCCATTTGTTGAGAAGGAGCACTCCCAAACTCTGAAGACAACACCCTGTCCAGGTCTGCTGCCTCGGCCGAGCTTCGGCCTCTTGAGCTTTGTACGCCCATGGAAGAAGGAACGCCCTCCTCAACTAATGGACGCTTGCCGTTGTCCTTGGCAGCGTCCGCCTGATTTCCCGAAGGAGGGGCGCTGCGAATAGGCAGGACGGACGGTTCTCTGATTGAGATTCCTGTCAAGGGTCTGTCCGCCCCGCCCAGTTGAAGCAGGGGTTGAGAAGAAGAGGGGACGGACGAACCACAAGCGTCCGCCCCAGGATTGGAAGGGTTGTCTTTGCAGGCTACCAGTTCGGCCCCATCCATGACTGAACTGGCAAATTGAGGGAACCTAAGTTCCGGAGCAGGTGCGGACGAGGCGCCTTCAGCTTGTAGGCGTTCCTCGAAGGAAGAAGTGACCTCCACGGCCAAGTGATGAGAGCAAGTGGAGGCGGTCGTTGTTTGGGTGGTGGAGTCAGTCTCCACCATTGTACTTGGGTTACTAGGGTCATAAGGGACCCTAGGGTGAACCAGACTACCGTCTGGGTTCCTGGCCGCATGAAGATCGCGCGTACGCATTGTTCTTGCCATTGCCTGAGGGGACAGAGAAGAATAAGTGGGGGTGAGTATGTACACATCAGACATGGACTCACTCCAAGGAGGAGACAACTCTTCTCCGTCCACTCTAAACTCCTCAGTCCCAGGCGAACAGCCGGACTCATGAGGAGAGTCGGACGAAGCCGAGTATGGATCCAGAATTGAAGTAAAAGAAAAAGAAAACAAGTAAAAGTAAAAGAGAAAATGTAGACGGCCTACCTTTGTACGTTCTGAAAACTTTGAAGGTGGTGGTGAAGTTCTTGAAGATTGACCGGAAAACTCAAAAAATGCCCGGAAAACTCAGACTCACGGCAGCGCTCTTGAAGATTAAGGGAAAAATAACTTTCTCTCACTAGAATGCTCTGACTTCTCTCTAGAATTCACAATTGGGTAAGGTGTGAAAATGAGAATTCACCTCCCATATTTATAGAATGAATTCATGGGGGCAAAATGGTAAAACCATCTTTCCCGCCTAAACATTCAAACGGTAATTTCTTGAGAAAATTACTCGAAGAAAGGGACAGAACGACGTTAGAGTTCTGTTAACTTGTGAAAAAACCAGACGGAAATCATGGAACCCCATTGATGTGGCCGCTCTGGGTAGTTAGGAGATAAGCTCCTCCCAGAGTATCAGAACGTCCAGCCCCATTGCTGTGGCCGCTCTGGGTAGTTAGGAGATAAGCTCCTCCCAGAGTGTCAGAACGTCCAGCCTCATTGATGTGGCCGCTCTGGGTGGTTAGGAGATAAGCTCCTCCCAGAGTATCAGAACGTCCAGCCTCATTGCTGTGGCCGCTCTGGGTAGTTAGGAGATCAACTACTCCTAGAGTATGACGACGTCCATCCCAAAGTAAGTGGACGTCCAAATGAACTCAGAGGTTAAGCCTCTCTCAGAGTACGAGAACGTCAAGTACAAAGTATGGACGTCCAAATGAGCAAGAAGCCAAGATCATTCCAGACTACGAGTTGTTTAGGGTTAAAATACCCCAGGTACGTGAAAATACTAGCTATTAGCTACCAAGATCATTCCAGGTATTTTACCCCTTGTTTTTTTAATATTAGCTACCAAGTGAAAATACTTAGTGTTACAGTTGTTTAGGGTAAAAATACCCCAGGTACGTGGCCCAATCTCATAGTGACACGTGGCCCAGTAAAAAGGCGACACGTGGCCCAATGAGAGTGAGACACGTGTCCACCTGTCAGGGTGACACATGTCAGCCATCTCTAAACGCCCTAATACAACATCAGAAAGAGAAAAAGGCCCTGATGACCTCAGGCCCAAATCCCGAGAAACCCTTGAGAGTCGTAAAACAGCGCCACCCATGACACGTGGCAACCTCTGATTGCGCAGCCAATCATGTCACGAAATTCTAGGGCATAAACCCTAGAGGGGTACATGTTCCCACCCCTATAAATACCCCAATCATTTATGATGGGAGGGGTGGATGGTGACATAACATAAATATAGAGCATTAAAGAGCTCCAACTTCTCTCTACTTTCTCTCTCTAGCTTTTCCGATTTCTGATCTCTAACTTGATCGTCGGAGGCGAATATTCCGATAAACGGAATATTCGTTGTTTTGCAGGTGTCCACGTCTCGTTGCCAGGAGAACGTGACCAGTATCCGAGGAGTTCACAAAAAACCCCGAAACATTTGGCGCCGTCTGTGGGGATACTCGTCCGTTATGGCAATAGATGGTCAGACACCTAATACTGGTCCTCGCCCAGGCGAGGACGGATATGTAGAAGACATACGTACTACCATACATTCAAGCAATCCTTTGACTGCCTCATTTGAAGAGGCCGAGCAACCTCCTGTCACCCCAGCTGCCCTAATGGCCGAGCTGACTAAGCTCCGCAAGGAGTTGGCGGCTACCCAGCAAAAGGGGACAGGAGGCACTTCCAAGAAAGCCAACAACAAGACCAACGCAACTGATGCTGGTAACACCCCATTCCGCCGTTCGCATGGAAGGTCTCCCCGAGTCCCACGGACCAACTTCTCTAGCCTGTTGGCGAAAACACAGTCGGCTGGGGGGGGGGCAGACAGCCGACAAGAGTTGAGACTGAGCCGTCACAGCGTTTCAAAGACACAAGGGATTACATTCGGCACAGGCAAAGGGAGAGGGCCGCATACTCTGACACGGCCTCTACCCCAACCATGCCGGATGAAGTCTCCAACCAATCTTTCTCCCAATACACCAACACGTCCGTTTCCAGCAGGAGTCAAGCTGCTCATACTATCACTCCCGTTCCAGTTCAGCCATTACAATATTAGCCCCCTCAAGTACTCAATGGGTTGATACAGCCAACTCCCCAAGTCTTTGGGCAATATGGGCCTTATGGTCAGATGTTCGGCCAAGCTCTCTACCTGGCTGGAACGTCCGCTCAGCCTCACCCCATCGATTGGCAAATGCGTTTGTTGAATTTGGGAGATAAGCCGCCTCCGTTTTCGCAAGACATACTAGCGTCCCCTCAACCAGCAAAAGTGAAGAGTGTACTAGTGGGTGCCTATGATGGTACGGGCAACCCAGAGGAACACATTACCTCGTACAGGAACTTGATGTATTTGCAAAGTGTAGATGATGCTACATGGTGTAGATGCTTCCTGGCCACTCTCAAAGGGGTGGCCCAGGATTGGTTTAACAGCCTTCCAGCCGGATGCATCAATTGTTTTACCACCCTCAGTTTGTTGTTTGTGGGAAACTTCTCATACAACATCCCACCAAGAAAGACAAGTCTCAACTTGGCCACAATTGTCCAAGGAAAGAATGAAGGACTACGCTCGTACGTCCAAAGATTTAACCAAGAAAAAGCCCAAATTCATAATCTTCCGGACGAAATGGCTTACTCAGAATTTCTCCGGGGATTAAGGCATAATGGTTTTAAGTTTGATTTGGTAAGAAAAAAGATTCGGTCATACGCAGGTGTATTGCGGGAAGCCGAAGCCTATATTGAGGCCGCGGACTTTTGTTCGCTCACCAAATCAGAACAGCCGGCCAAGGGGGCTGAAAAGAAGCAATCTTATCAGCAAGACTCGGCCAGGCGAAAGAAAGAAGGAATCAAAAGAAAAGAAATTTGGGTAGCTGATGACAAGCAACCCAAGTCAAAGAAAAGCAAGACGTACGAGCCTCAGTATGAGTTCAACAAGGATGGCTACTCCATTTTGATGGAAATAAAGGACAAGTTTGAGTTTGAGAAGCCTCAGCCTTTGAGAGGCTCGGCCCAGTACAGAAACAAGAACAAGTATTGTCATTACCACAAGGATGTAGGTCATGACACGAACGATTGTATCAATCTGAAGAGGCTGTTGGATAAGTTGGCCGACAAGGGTCTGCTGAAACCTTATGTGACCAAGTCCAAATTCACCTACGAACGGACACACAACACGTCCGAGAAAAAGCAACAAAGTGATAAGAAAAATGACAAGGAAGATGATGGGAATAGCACTGATTCAGGTTTTGTGGCCGTGATATCAGGAGGCTTTGCTTCAGGCGGCCCTACCATGAAAGGAATCAAGCAGGATGCTCGAAATTTGTCAAATGTGATGCAAACGGACGCCGTTAAGGCCGAGCCATTTCCTGAAGTGATCATAAGTGAGGCTGACCATGGAGAGGTCAGGGCTTTGCACAATGATCCCATGGTCTTTGTCATGAAGATAACAAATTTGAAGGTGGGACAAATATTGATTGATACGGGAAGTTCGGCCGATATCATCAGCCTGTCTGCCCTAAGGAATTTAAGCTTCCCAGAAGATGCTCTCCAGGATATCACTCACCCCTTGGTAGGATTTGGGGGGAGTGTCATTCATCCGGTCGGACGGATTGATCTTCCAATCCGCTTCGGGCAGAAGGGAGAGGGGAGAGACATGGTCGTCTGCTTCCTTGTTGTTAAAGAGTTGATCGGCTACAACGTCATCCTTGGTCGCCCCACTCTGAATGCAGCCAAGGCGGTTATAGTGCCTCACTTAATGCTGTTGAAGTTTGAAAGGTCGGACGGAAAAATTGGAACAATCCAAGGAAGTCAGAGAATGGCTAAGGAATGTAATCAGCTGGCCCTGAAGCCAACAGCGCGCAGCCCAAAACTGTCCGAGCCAAAGGAAGAAGGAACCTCACTCCGAGCATACCAGGTCGGCCAGAAGTGTAAGGTGGCCAGGGCAGAAGAAGCCTAGCAATTAATGACTATCGGTCGGCCAGATGAGTTGAGGCCCCAGCCGGCCGGCAGCCACCAGGATATAGTGCTTGACTCCAACCACCCAGAACGGACAGTTAGTGTTGGCACTATAGCCTTGGGATTGCTTGGGGATGAGTTAGTCCAGCTGTTAAGAGAATTCAAAGACGTGTTTGCGTTTGAAGTTGGTGAAATGCCAGGAATAAGTCCTGACCTGGCCGTGCACAAGCTGGCCGTGAATCCTCTGATAAAGCCTGTCCGGCAGAAGAAGAGAAATCACGGAGAAGAGAGGAATCAGGCGGCCGCAGTAGAGGTAAAAAAGCTGCTGGACACCGGTTTCATTCGGCAGTGCTTTTACCCAGATTGGGTGGCCAATGTAGTTCTTGTGAAAAAGCCGAATGGGACTTGGAGGATGTGCGTGGATTACACGGACTTGAACAAGGCGTATCCTAAGGATAGCTTCCCCTTGCCTAAGATTGACCGTTTGGTTGACTCTACGACCGGACACGCCCTAATGAGTTTCATGGACGCATACTCCGGATTCCACCAAATTCCTTTGTGGGAAGAAGATCAAGAGAAAACAGCGTTTGTGACCGAGCAGGGGTTGTATTGTTATAAAGTTATGCCATTCGGCCTCAAGAACGCCCCTGCTACATTTCAGAGGCTTGTTAATACAGTCTTTAGAGACCAGATCGGCCAAAACATGGAGGCATACATTGATGACATGATTGTCAAGTCAAAAGAGACGGCCGACCATCTCAAGGATCTACGAGAAACGTTCACCGAACTCAGGCGGCATAAGATGATGTTAAATCCAAAGAAGTGTGTATTTGGTGTTGAGTCCGGCAAGTTTCTCGGATTTTTGATTGATCAACGTGGAATTGAGGCCAACCCTGAAAAAATTCAAGCCGTCCTTGACATGAAGTCTCCGAGAACAATCAAGGAAGTGCAAAGACTGACCGGCTGTTTAGCAGCCCTTGAAAGATTTTTGTCAAAGTCAGGGGATAAGTGCCGTTACTTTTTTCAAACCATTAAGAAGAAAGCCATGTTCGAGTGGACGGAGGAGGCCGAGGAAGCATTCGTACAGTTGAAGAGTCACTTGCATACATTGCCTCGCCTCGTCAGTCCGCTCAGGAATGAGAAGCTATACATCTATCTTGCCATCTCTGAACACTCTCTAAGTGCCGTCCTTCTTGCTGAAAGGGACGGCCATCAGGTCCCAGTATATTTTATCAGCCATGTACTTCATAATGTTGAGCTTAAGTACCCCCCAATTGAAAAATTTGGCCTGGCCTTATACATGGCATCAAAGAAGCTGCGGCCGTATTTTTTGGCACATTCAATTGTGGTCTATACAGACCAACCCTTGAAGAAGTCGTTCTCAACATTAGAGGCGAGTGGCCGCATGCTCAAGTGGGCCTTGGAGCTCAGAGGTTTTGACCTTGTGTTTGAACCAAGGAAGGCAATCAAGGGGCAAGCTTTTGCGGATTTTTTAGCTGAAATGACACGGCCTGATCTTCAGCCGGCCGGGGACCAAGTCTGGAAAGTGTTTGTGGATGGTAGTGCAACAGCGACCGGGTGTGGCGCTGGTATTATATGTGAATCTCCTGAGGGAGACAAGTATGAGTACGCGTTGAGATTTCAGTTCCAAGCGTCAAACAATGAAGCTGAGTACGAAGCATTATTGGCCGGCCTAAGGATGTGTAAAGCGGCCGGGGCAACCAAAGTTGAAGTATGCTCGGACTCCCGGCTAATAGTTCACCAAGTCAATGGTGGTTTCGAAGCCAGGGAGCCGGCCATGATGAAGTACATGCAGCTAGTAAAAGATGAGGCCGAGAGCCTAGAACATTTCTCTCTCAAACAAGTTCCTCGTTCAGAGAATCATCAAGCAGACGCCCTCTCCAAATTGGCTTCCTCGGCATCATGTGATACTCCAAGATTAGTGTTTTGGGAAGTAAAGGAGAAAAGGAGCATTGATGCCGAGCCCGTTCAGATAATAGATAGAAGTTCAACCTGGATGGATGGAATTATTTCCTACTTAAGGGATGGAATACTTCCGGACGATCCAAAAGAGAGTTGGCTAATGAAGAGGAGAGCGGCCTGGTTCGAGATGAAGGATGGGGAACTATTCAAAAGAGCCTTTGTGAAGCCTTACCTTAAGTGTATAACTCCTGAAAGAGGGCATGAAGTGTTGGACGACCTTCATCAGGGACATTGTGGCTCACATATTGGAGGACGAGCCTTAGCTGAAAAAGCGACACATTTGGGTTATTACTGGCGGAGCTTGAATTCGGACGCCATGAAAATGGTGAAAAAATGTGACAAGTGCCAGAGATTTTCGACCCTCATTCATCGTCCAGCAAATAGTCTATCAGCCATCAGTAGTCCGCTTTCTTTTGCTAAATGGGGCATGGACATTTTGGGGCCGTATACTCCTGCATCCGGCCAGAGACGATATGTACTAGTGGCAATAGACTACTTCACTAAATGGGTTGAAGCTGAGGCCATCCGGGGCATTAAATGGACGGATGTGTCAGCCTTCATTTGGAAGAGTATAATCACTCGGTATGGAATACCTCAGTCAATGGTGTTCGACAATGGACCTCAGTTTGAGACGCGCCAACTCAATGAATGGTTGGGGGACCAGGGCATAACTCATTGTTTTGCCTCAGTCGGCCGACCACAAGCCAATGGTCAAGTTGAGGCCTATAACAAGTTGATTTCAAATGGGATCAAGCGCAAGCTTAAAAAAGCAGGCGGCCTATGGGCAGACGAGTTGGTCAATGTGCTATGGTCCATACGAACAACAGCAAAGAGTTCTACAGGGGAGACTCCATTCTTTTTGGTCTATGGAGCTGAGGCTGTACTCCCAATTGAAATGTACGAGCCCACTTGGCGAGTAATGCTTTATGATGAATCGGCCAATTGGGAGGCCATGAAGACCGCCCTAGACTTTCTTCCAGAAGCTAGGGGCAATGCGGCGCTTAGGCATGAAATTTATCGCTTAAGGATGACAAGGGCATATAATCGCCGAGTGTTTAAGCGGCCGCTCAAAATGGGGGATCTAGTGTTGAGAAAAATGGAAGCTGTTGGCCGTGCCAATGAGGACGGCAAGTTGACCCCAAATTGGGAGGGGCCGTACCGAATTAGGGAAGAAGTCCGAGACAGCACATATCGCCTTGAGGCAATTGATGGCCGTCAGATCCCACGGACATGGAACACTGACAACCTGAAGAAATATCATGTTTAAGTTTTTATTTCTTTAAGTACTTAGCCAAAAAGCTGTTTATACAGCTAGGTCTACTGACCGAGCCTTGTAATTAAAGCCATACGGCCAAAACAATGTACCTTTGACAAAATTAATGAAAAGTCAGGCATTGTTGAACTATTTATTTGCCTGTTATTATTTATGATTAAAGGCCGAATGAAATGATTTACTAAGTTGCTTCCAATATGGCAACACGGCTTACCATTCTTACTAAATGGCCGAAGTGAAAAGGAAGCAAGGTTGCTCCCAATATAGCAATTCGGCCACACAAAAAAAAAAAAAAAAAAAAAAAAAAAAAAAAAAAAACTGATTTAATTCAGAGAACAAACTCTATGCGGACGATTAAGGCAAGGTATTCCGAACTTGTGTAGAAAGCAAGTGTCCTTTACAAATAGGGCAAGGGCATACCTAGGCATTTGGCCCGGCCGAGCAAGGAATCTCTAAGTTGAGATAATACTTAGGATTTCTAGGGTGCGTCCGAGCGATAGATTCAACGGACTGCTCGTACCATGATAGCCGAACGGCCAATTAAATTGATTCGGTGCTTCACCTAGTCCAAGGGCAATCATTACTATGATTTTATTAACTTGCTAGTCGTCATACCCTTTTAAGGCATAAAAACTACCAAGTTAATCAAACCACTTAGAGAATGGACTAGGCGAACACCGAATAAAGGGGCATACCCCTAGGAACGTACGAAAAGGCATAATATTGAGACGTACGAAAATCATTCAAAAAACGCAAAATTGCAAAGAATTGCCAAGTATGAAACAAAGGTGAAAGAACCGCGCAAAGGCGGACAAAATTTTCATTAATAGGACCGCACAAAGGCGGCCATAATGTTTACAATACCGCTCTAACAGGCGGCTTCAAATTAAAAACAAAAAAAAGAGAAGTACAGAATAAGCTAAGTACAAAGTAAGCTGAAAAAAGAAGGAAAGCTTGAGAGCTGAGCAGACGGCTGCTGGAGGACCTGAGCTCTACTTAGCCGTATTATCTTTGGCAGGCTCCTCCGCATTCTTGGCGTCCTCGGCCTTGGCAGCCCCGTCGTCCGCCTCCTCCTCATCCCCGTCCTCTCCGGACTCGGGGGAAGTAACTACCAGCTCAGGAGGAGGCATGCCGGCCTTCTTTGCCTCTTCTCTGAAGCAGACGTACTGAAGCCGCTTCTTGAAGCGTTCCTCATAATAGGCGGCTTCACCTTCGTCCACCATCAAGTCAAAGGCATCGAAGAAGTATGCCTTAAGTCTGTCTTCAACATCTTGCTCAATGCGGACGATCTCTTCCGCGCTGGGTGGCCGAGGAGTTTTAAGTTGCTCCTCATAGTCCGCAATGGACTTCCTTAAGGTCTCAACCTCGACCTTCAGCGCGTCCGCTTCATCTAGAGCAGACTTAAGGTTGGCTTGGGCCAACTTCAGCTCACTCTTCAAGGCTTCAGACGCCTCGAAGCCCAACCTCCACTTCTCCTTCTCCAGGACGGCCTCGTCCCTTTCAACCCTCAAGGCCTCCCTAGCCAAGGACTCTTGTTCGAGTGCCTTGCCCAGTTTGACCAGGTCCTCTGTTTGCCGCACCGCTTTGTCGGACAGCGCGGTTATTTGGGTCTCAAAATGTACCCTTTGGACGGCGGCAGTCCCAGTTACAGCATCCTCGGCTTTCCTGATTTCGAGCCAAGCTTGCTTCAACCGCTCGTTCTCTTTGTCCTTCCAGTCAAGGAAGGCGTTCAAGCGGAGGAAAAGCTGCGGACAGTAGAAGGAAAATTAGTCAAATAACAAGAAAATACACTAAGTGTTGGAAAGGAAAATGCGATAAAATAGGAGCGTACCTCGGCACTACAGTTAAGCATGGGGCCGAGGAACCCCTCATTGATCCCCCGCAGCTTGTCACGCTGCGCTTGGGGGACCGCGCGAACCATGGCCTCGCGCATGGCCTTCCTGTCCGCACCAGTCAGTGACTGGCCGGGCATCCTCAGTTACATCTCCTCTGATATATCTGCGGACGACCGTGCAAGAAGAGTTAGCTAAAATTTACAAGTAAATAAAGATGTACAAAAATAAAGAAACAAGAAAGGCTAACCAGTGGAGAAGCTTGGAGGAGAGAGATTGATGGGAGGAGGCGGCAAAGAGGCCTCCCCGTCGTTTTCTGGACGACCAGCATCAGCATCGCTGGCCGACTGACTGGCATTTAGCCAGTCAGATTTTTTGACTATCTCGACCCCCGCAACCGTGAAGGGGCCGGTCATTTTTTCTGGGGTTGACTTATCCCCACCGTCCGAAGGGACGGACTCATCGTGGACCTGATCAACAACAGGTTCCACGGGCTTGGAGGCCCCGCTTTGTGTCAGCCGGGGTTGTTCTCCTTGAGACTGCGTTGTAGCAGTCTGCGACTTCGCCTTAGCCGCGGTTTGTGAAGACGTCTTGGAAGCAACCGTCTTCCTCCTTTTGGATGCGTTCGCATCAGCAGTGGGCGTGGCCGGCTGCTTCCTCCTAGCCTTCGGAGTAGAGGAGGACTGCAAAAATACAACCAAAGTTAGAAAAATTTTACAAGGCAAAGTATATGCTTGCGTCCGTGTGAATTGGGGAAGGAGCTCCCTTCCAGCATGCTTGAACGGACGTAAAGCGTCCGTGCAAACTCAGGAAGCAGGCTCCTCCCAATATAGCAGAACGGACACAATGAGGAAGGAGAAATTCAAAAAATAAACTAAGTGTTTACCTCCTTGAGTTGCTCGTACATCTTGAAACGAGCCTTGTATCTGGCCAGGTCCACCTCGGACATCTCCACTTCCCCTTTTTGGGCCGAGTCCAGCATAGCGTACTCCTCCGCTGCAAAGAGAAAAAAGCAAAAAAAGCAAAAGTGTTAGAATATTTTTCTAAAAACTCTACGTGCGTACAAAAAGTTTATATATCTAAGTGTCCACCTTGGGGCATGTTCTGGTAAGGCCGTACGCAGACATGAAGGTAGTGTCCCTAAGCCAGTTGGCAAGAGGAACCCAATGGCTAGGGACACGTTCAGTTTTGTTACCCCGCTTGACTCGGTTGACCTTGAAGTACTCGAGCTGGTGTTCGTGGCTTGGATGGATGGGCGGCTTGTCAGGTTTATGGTCCCCGCGTCCGAGATGAATGGGATCCGGACGGCACTTGTTCATGCGGAGGTTGAACTCCGCATCTTGAGTTTTGATGCGGTAGAATCGGTGCTTCCAGTCCCTCCATTTGCTGACACGGTCGACCACAACCATGTAATCCCTGGTCGCACTCAAGATGAGCCAACCATCCACATCCTTCTCCAGCCGAGTGAGTGAGTGCATCTCACAGAAGACTGTAAAGTCTGGCGTGAAACCCTTGCAGATGCACGTCACTAAGTACCCAAAAATATTCAACCAACTGTTTGGCGTCAGTTGGAAGAGGCCAATGTCGTATTCGTCCGGAATTGTCCGGACGAATGGATGAAGAGGGAAGCGAAGGCCCACATCCAAGGCGGCCCTGTAAACACAAAACGCCCGTTTGCGCGGCTTCTCCTCATCCCAGGTAGCCACAGCAATGGCTTTCCTGGGGACTTGTATTTCGAATCCCTCCCCCAAATGGAGGGACTCCTTGCACTTCTCAAAATCCTTTTTTAGGAACTTCAGGGCCGTCTCCCGGCCCGTACAGGCGTACGGGTCCCTGAAGTTGTCAATGTTGGCGACGTTTTCCTCGGCCGCCGCCTCACCTTCGGCCGTCTCGCCCACGGCCTCTTTCTCAACTTCTTCTTCTTCCATTTGTTGAGAAGGAGCACTCCCAAACTCTGAAGACAGCACCCTGTCCAGGTCTGCTGCCTCGGCCGAGCTTCGGCCTCTTGAGCTTTGTACGCCCATGGAAGAAGGAACGCCCTCCTCAACTAATGGACGCTTGCCGTTGTCCTTGGCAGCGTCCGCCTGATTTCCCGAAGGAGGGGCGCTGCGAATAGGCAGGACGGACGGTTCTCTGATTGAAATTCCTGTCAAGGGTCTGTCCGCCCCGCCCAGTTGAAGCAGGGGTTGAGAAGAAGAGGGGACGGACGAACCACAAGCGTCCGCCCCAGGATTGGAAGGGTTGTCTTTGCAGGCTACCAGTTCGGCCCCATCCATGACTGAACTGGCAAATTGAGGGAACCTAAGTTCCGGAGCAGGTGCGGACGAGGCGCCTTCAGCTTGTAGGCGTTCCTCGAAGGAAGAAGTGACCTCCACGGCCAAGTGATGAGAGAAAGTGGAGGCGGTCGTTGTTTGGGTGGTGGAGTCAGTCTCCACCATTGTACTTGGGTTACTAGGGTCATAAGGGACCCTAGGGTGAACCAGACTACCGTCTGGGTTCCTGGCCGCATGAAGATCGCGCGTACGCATTGTTCTTGCCATTGCCTGAGGGGACAGAGAAGAATAAGTGGGGGTGAGTATGTACACATCAGACATGGACTCACTCCAAGGAGGAGACAACTCTTCTCCGTCCACTCTAAACTCCTCAGTCCCAGGCGAACGGCCGGACTCATGAGGAGAGTCGGACGAAGCCGAGT
This sequence comes from Chenopodium album, assembly GCF_948465745.1. Classification (NCBI taxonomy): domain Eukaryota; kingdom Viridiplantae; phylum Streptophyta; class Magnoliopsida; order Caryophyllales; family Amaranthaceae; genus Chenopodium; species Chenopodium album. The sequence goes on along the minus strand of NC_137845.1, from coordinate 52,971,426 downwards.
ATGGATCCAGAATTGAAGTAAAAGAAAAAGAAAACAAGTAAAAGTAAAAGAGAAAATGTAGACGGCCTACCTTTGTACGTTCTGAAAACTTTGAAGGTGGTGGTGAAGTTCTTGAAGATTGACCGGAAAACTCAAAAAATGCCCGGAAAACTCAGACTCACGGCGGCGCTCTTGAAGATTAAGGGAAAAATAACTTTCTCTCACTAGAATGCTCTGACTTCTCTCTAGAATTCACAATTGGGTAAGGTGTGAAAATGAGAATTCACCTCCCATATTTATAGAATGAATTCATGGGGGCAAAATGGTAAAACCATCTTTCCCGCCTAAACATTCAAACGGTAATTTCTTGAGAAATTACTCGAAGAAAGGGACAGAACGACGTTAGAGTTCTGTTAACTTGTGAAAAAACCAGACGGACAATTGACGGCACGTCAAAGTGAGTTGAAATGAGTTAAGTGACAAATTCAAGAGTTTTACACCTTCAACACTTAGTCTCCAAAACTTGAGAATATCTAAGAGAACAATGCGTCCGCCCAGTTCTCAGACGATTCAGACGTACGCAGCATGATTAAAGAGCCGGAGGGTACGTCTGAAATCATGGAAGCCCCATTGCTGTGGCCGCTCTGGGTAGTTAGGAGATAAGCTCCTCCCAGAGTATCAGAACGTCCAGCCCCATTGTTGTGGCCGCTCTGGGTAGTTAGGAGATAAGCTCCTCCCAGAGTGTCAGAACGTCTAGCCTCATTGTTGTGGCCGCTCTGGGTGGTTAGGAGATAAGCTCCTCCCAGAGTATCAGAACGTCCAGCCTCATTGCTATGGCCGCTCTGGGTAGTTAGGAGATCAACTCCTCCTAGAGTATGAGGACGTCCATCCCAAAGTAAGTGGACGTCCAAATGAACTCAGAGGTTAAGCCTCTCTCAAAGTACGAGAACGTCCAGTACAAAGTATGGACGTCCAAATGAGCAAGAAGCCAAGATCATTCCAGACTACGAGTTGTTTAGGGTTAAAATACCCCAGGTACGTGAAAATACTAGCTATTAGCTACCAAGATCATTCCAGGTATTTTACCCCTTGTTTTTTTAATATTAGCTACCAAGTGAAAATACTTAGTGTTACAGTTGTTTAGGGTAAAAATACCCCAGGTACGTGGCCCAATCTCATAGTGACACGTGGCCCAGTAAAAAGGCGACACGTGGCCCAATGAGAGTGAGACACGTGTCCACCTGTCAGGGTGACACATGTCAGCCATCTCTAAACGCCCTAATACAACATCAGAAAGAGAAAAAGGCCCTGATGACCTCAGGCCCAAATCCCGAGAAACCCTTGAGAGTCGTAAAACAGCGCCACCCATGACACGTGGCAACCTCTGATTGCGCAGCCAATCATGTCACGAAATTCTAGGGCATAAACCCTAGAGGGGTACATGTTCCCACCCCTATAAATACCCCAATCATTTATGATGGGAGGGGTGGATGGTGACATAACATAAATATAGAGCATTAAAGAGCTCCATCTTCTCTCTACTTTCTCTCTCTAGCTTTTCCGATTTCTGATCTCTAACTTGATCGTCGGAGGCGAATATTCCGATAAACGGAATATTCGTTGTTTTGCAGGTGTCCACGTCTCGTTGCCAGGAGAACGTGACCAGTATCCGAGGAGTTCACAAAAAACCCCGAAACAACAGTCAGCAAATTTCCTCCAATCAAGACCAGATTTTTGAGCATAAATAATCCTTTCAATATGATAGATATGATTTAAATCAAAAGGCAAATCTTTTTCTAGTTTAACAAGAAAGGTAGAATACTTTTTGGCTAAAGCAATTTGGATTCCATTAATTCTTGCCACCAATCTTCTTTTTTGATTAGTGATATTTCCAAATATATCATGATTCCAATTTTTTATATTAGATAAAAATTCTAATCTACCTTTTAGGAAATCATAACCATGCATATCCCAATTTTTTACAAAAAATTCAGAAAATTCTTTATGTTCTAACCAAGCAGCTTTGCATCTAAAAGGAAAAGGGCCACCTTTACGATTATTAAAAACAGAAATTAAAGTAGGACAGTGATCAGAGTAAGTGCGAGCTAGATGAGATACCTGAGTACTGGGGTAAGTATTCAGCCAACTTGGATTCCCTAATGCCCTGTCTAGACGTTCTTGGATAAGATCAAGACCTTCCCTAGCATTATGCCAGGTGAAAGGATTACCAGAGAAACCAAGATCAACCATGCATGCAGCCTCAACTAACTTGTTGAGATCAGAACACTGAGTTTGCCTAAACCTTAAGCCACCAGACTTCTCAAAAGGCTTAGTAACCTCATTGAGATCCTCCATGAATAGCTATGGGGTATCATCAGGAGGTAGAGATGCTTGAATATCATTCCAAAGTTTATGTCTTTGAGCAGGACTTGAAGGGGCATGAACAGCAGACAATAAGATCTCCTTACTATCAGGAGAAAACTTAAACAGAGCATGAAAGTAGTTTTTTGTTTCACCTTCAACATAATCAATCAACTCCACATTTCTATTGTACATTAACCATATCCCTCCCCTAAGACCATTAGGGTTGACAAATTGAAAGGAATCAAACCCCAGCAATTTAGCTACTTTTTCAGCACGTATACCATTACTCTTAGTCTCCAAAAGTATAAAAATACTAGGTTTATGAGTAGAAATTACCTCCCAAGCATGGGGAATGAACTCATTCCGTGTAGCACCTCGCACATTCCAAAGGACAATCTTCATGTTTAAGTCGGGAAAATCAGGCACAGGGTTTCCATTGCAGAACAAAATGTCAAATTTGTCCCACTCCTTCCAGGACCTATTATCGAAGGCCTAAAATTAGGTTTCCATTTGGTGATCATAAGGTAATGATCCAAAATAAACCAAGGACCCCCAAGCATGGCTCGTTCATAATCATCTTGGATAGAAAATCTAAACAAATAGACATCCTTTCCTAGATCTATAACCTCAAGAGATCCTTTTGGTCTCCACATAGCTCGGACTCTTTGTGTTATAAAAGATGGACGAACTGAAATTCCAAAGCATTTTCCCATCAAGGTTAGCCTCCAAGGTTTCCTTAATTTTTCCAGAGTATCCTTATGAAAAGAAATTGCCTTTAAAGGATCAGGTGGAGGAAGATCCTCATCTTCCCATTCAGTTGAAGTAATGACAATTTTTTGCGCCTCAGAAAACCACTGAGAAGAGGATCTAACTGCTTCACGAAAAGATTGTTTAATCATAGGAGGAGGTCTTACTCCCTGATTACCTTCAACTTCTTCATCTAACATAGTAACATCATTCGGAGATGTGTTATTTGTAGCATTAGAGGCATCTATGTGATCAGTGGGATCAACATGATTCAGAATCATGTTTGTATCAACTGAAATAGCAGAATTAACAACATGCAAGTTACTATTATCAGCTATGGTAGCATCATGCACGACCGAATCACTGTTGAATTCGAGAGGTACTGTTGATTCCATGAAAATGAACTCAATAGAAAGAAAAGAAAAGAACTAGAACTAAAACCATACAGGGCAGAAAGTAAAACTCGAAGACTGAATACCTGTAAAAGAAAAAACAATTTGAGGAAGAAAGCAATCTAAATCCCTAACAAAGGCTCCCAAGGCCTCCTTGCCTAAGCAAGAAGAAAAACCCTTGATGACCTTTGAGAGAGAGAGAGAGAAAGCTAGAGAGAGAAGACATTTTCCAGGCAGGACATCTTGATATTATTACCCTAACCCTGAGGAGTATTTTGTTTTCATAAACAACACCTAAAGTCCCAAGTCCCACTTGGTGAGCCAAGTATAAGTACATAATCTTGAAATATTGATGACAGTCCCCACTATTAATACGAATGTCTTGCTTCCTTGAGATGTGGAATAGCATTGGATAGTCTGCGATCTTCAGTTCACGTAATCTTCGAATCATGACAATCTTCAAAATTACTAATAGTAGCATCTCTTTCTTGATTTGTGGGTTAACTTTGGATAGGCTGCTACGGTGTATATAAATATAATTAAGTAGTACCTTAGCTTAGAGTACCCACAGCCATTAACTATTTGGGTGGTTATTAAGAGAGAGAAAATGAAAATATTAATAAAATATTGAGGAGAGAGAAATTATTGGGGTATCAATTGAATAACCAGGTTATTCAAATAACCGGTTATGTATATGGTCATGCAATTTTTTTTTTGCTTTTTGGTTGACATGGATGGCTAAGATTTTGACACGTAATACAAATATCAATGGTTGAGATTTGCTCTGAATTTATAACCGTTGTAATTTTTGTAACGGCCATAATTTTTAAAAAACAATTCTAAAAAAAAAAAATACACCAACGGCTCTATTTTATTTTTCTCTATAAAATGAGCCCAATATTGAAGTATTTTGAAACAACTTTTTTTTAAGTGAAAATTACTCTTCTTATTAGCAAATTGTGTTAAGATGAACATTCCAAAATCTAACAGAAAAAAAAATCCACAAAATCTCATAACTCATCACAACCCCAAAATAATCCAAATCCTCAACCTTACTATTCTAATCTTCCAATTGATCTCAACTCAGATTTAGATACAAATTTTCAAAATTTTCCGAATTACGGTTCACAAAATCTCAATTTCTCAAATCCAAGTACTTTCACTCCGTTTCCTTTTCAACCACCACAAAATCCTAATTATTCAAATTCTCCAAATGTTATCCCATCTTTTGAAAATATTCAAATCTCTCAAATTGATTCAACATTTCCCATGTCTCAACATTTTTCTATGTCACAAGGTGATGGTGCATTTCCGAGTTTCGATTGTTCATACACATCGAATGCATCAGATGACGAAAATGAACCAGAAGTTGAAGAAGGCGAAGGTAATGAAAGAGGTAATGAAGGAGGCAATCAAGATGGAAGGAAAATTTTTTGGTCAAAAGCTGAAGAAGTGGTTCTTGTGAAGGCTTGGCTTGAGGTTAGTCAAAATAAAAAAACTAACACTAACCAAAAGGGGGATGTTTTTTGGAGGAAAATTGAGGAAATGTATAATAATGTTAGACTATACAAACAAAGGTGTTTCGAAGAAGGTACTGATCGGGTAACTGTAGACACTCATTTGTGTCTCCCCAAAACCAAACCCAGTGATGAATACCTGTCACGTCGAAACATAATTGAATAAGGTGAAAGTGATTTGAAAGTCGAGTGTTGCGGTTTAGTTTTAATTAAATTCTTTTCTCTCTGTTTTTGAAAATGACCTTATTTATTTGAAAACGTCCATTTCAGTTTATTTTGGTCCATGATAAGGGTCCAATAATGGTGTAGATGGATGGAGCTCGAAGAGACCTTTCCAATGATACATTATAAGCCCGATTCCGATGAATATTGAGGAAGTTATGGCCAAAATACTAAACTGGGCCCAGTTATTTATTTTAATACGGCCCAATGATCTAGTGGAGGGCCCAATACTAATTATTATTCCTAAAATTATTAGGATTAATTATAGTTTTATAGAAGTTTCTAGAAAGTTCCTTTTAATTCTAATATTATTAGATTTAATAATTAATTATTTTTAAAAGATTTTTATTTGGAATAAAATATTGTTTTATTATCTTAAAAATATATTTTATCTTCTGTACGGATTCCGTAGATCAAGTTGATTAAAGATCGGATTCCGCGTGAAGAAAAACACGCTAATACAGGCTGTCGCCGCGCGACAGACCCTGTCGCCGCGCGACAGAGTCAATTCCTGGCGACAGCGTGGAGTTTTATTCCTTATCAAATTCTATGTTTTTCCGGATTATTTTCATTATAAATAGCGTCCGGATTCCTGTTTTCAGAAATCATTCACAATCATCTACAAACAATACTCTCAATACTCTTTCTTAATTCTCTCTATTCCCTCTCAAGAATTACTTAATTCTTTTCTTTCTCTCTCTTTCTAAACAACCTTTTTTCAAATACAATATTCCGCATTCACAAGACTTAGAGTCTCTTAGCCAAGTTCGAAGTTGCCTTCGCCCTAGACGTGAAAGGTTGATAATTTCTGAGGGTTTGGTCCAAAACTAGTCAAAACTTTGTTTAATTTGATTTTAATTTGATTCTTTAATTATTGTTTATTATTTTCATTGAAGTTTACTAACTTGTGTATTTTGTTATTAGAAAGAGGTACCAGGCTTCAAAGTATGTAATCTTATTACTCTCTTTCAATGTAGAAAGCATGATTATTATTGTTTTATATTCCTAGTATCATGTTAGGATGTTTTATATTCCTAGTATCATGTTAGGATGTTATTTTATGCTTTCTAGAATCATGTGTAGGATGCCTTTACTCTTTCTAATATCATGTTAGTATCATGTTAGGTTTAAAGCTTTGATCTTTATTGTTTAGTGACATACTAGGGTTTGTTATTAATCTTATTAGTATCATGCCTAGGATCTTGCTATTGTTATTAAGCTTTATTATGCCTTATCATGCTATTATCGTTATTATTATTATTGCTTTATTTATTATGTTGCTTGATATATATTTTTTGTTATTGCTTGATCACACCTTTTATGATTGTTAAAGGGAATTTGTACTTGAAATCACGCTTAATAAGATAATTATTAATCTGGTTTAGGTTAATGTGATTTTAACTCAAGTGATCGCCAATAATAGTATTATTTGTGCATTAATATTCAACCAACATAGATAAACAGGGTAGGTTCAATATAATGTTTGTATGTTATTCGAAAAGCGCGCATGAATACGAGCAGAACAAAGTAGAGGCCTATTTTATAGGGCGGGTCCTTTCTTTTGTAGATTGGATTCGTACCCTCATCCACGGACCCTATTTGGTTCAAGACCTTATGGAGTAGTTGACGGTCCTTTGGATTGTCTTTTGGGTTTACAAGTTCCTAAAACTTGTTGGCGACTCTTTTTGCTCTTTTTCTTTCCCTTTGGAACGCCACCGTACTTTAGTGTATGATCACAGTGGGGTTCAAGTTTGGGGTTATCGTAATGCTTGAAATATTCCCTACAGTTTTTGGCGACTCCACTGGGGAGGATTTCTATTTATATTCCTGAAATTTATTTAATTTTGGCAATTATTTAGAATGAGCGGATGAGACTCGAAAAATTCTAAGTATTTCATGTGCGTGATTTGATTAACATTATTGTCATATGCATTAAAAGGTCCTCATGGGAGTACCCCATGAGTCAATCCATAGGAATTTTACACGTAGGAAATTTGAGAAATATCTTTCATGACTAGAATCGAAAAGATGATGCGAAATTTGGAAAATTCGAAGAACACAGAAACTTGCCAAGGCATGTAGGAACTAGCGTCTAGAAAACAGGGCTTGTCGCCCGTAAAAAGTTTCTGTCGCCTGGCGACAGTTCTGTCGCCTGGCGACAGGTGATTTTTTACGGCGACAGTCCCTGTAGTCTGGCGCCAAGTTCTTCCAATACCGAGCCAGGGGTCTGCCTTCTTGCTTTGACCATTTCTAGTGTTGTTGGCTCGATTTTGCTTATTGATTGAGTTATTTTCTCACTTTTCTAAACCCATATGTGTTCTACATATGGAAATAACCCTCTGGGGGTTCCTGCTTCACCTGCCCAATGGAATATCCCACTATCATGTGCAAAGTTCAGATTTGGGTATGTGTAATGTTTGTGAATCCACCAAACCATGGAGTCGAGTCCGATTTCATCACGCACTCGCGGAATCCTGTCCATTCGCTCCAACCCTCCCGGTAGGCTTGTGTGCAATGCATATGGATTCTTAACCATGGACCTTTTTTACTTAACCCATATCCTCGAACTTTAGAGAACTAGAGCCATGGTTAGGTTGCAAACTCATCTTGTGACTATGTGAACTACTTGTGCACCCTTGCTTGTATTTATTATATATGTGTTAACCGTTTGTTTGACTTGTGTTAAAAACTAAATAAATTGACTAATGACTAAAAGGACTTTGTCTAATTAATTAATTTTGAATTAATTCAAGGCTAATAAATCAATCAATTCGACTTAGTACGACTTTAGGCATGTCCATTTAGAGTAAAATTACTGGAAACAGTCCAGATTAATGTTCCAGCAATGGCACAGGAATTTGGACTGTGGCGCTGCAGTTTAGTGTCTGTCGCTTGGCGACAGTTTTGTCGTCTGGCGACAGGCTCTAAACAGTGGCGACAGTCCTGTTGTTTTAGCGACAGTCCAGTTTTCTTGCTCGAGTCATCACGACGAGTCTAATTCACAGTCTACTAATCAGTTTATCATTTTATTTATGGTTCAAACCATGTTAAGTCTTTAATTGAGATTAGGCACTTAAAGTCCAATGGTCATACACTAAGAGTCAAAGACTTTGTTTAATTAATTAATTAATTAATTTGAACTAAAAAAAAAGGCCTAAAGTCGAGTCATAGTTCCTTTTAGTCAACCCGGATTTTTATTCCCGTATACTGCACATGCGTCAACTTGTTTTGGTCATAGCCAGAGTTCTAGGAAGAACCACGAGTCGAATAACCTATGGATCTATAGCCCCGAGTTTTATCTTTAATTTGGCGTTGGTTTCATCCCAATCAGAGTCACAGATCAAAAGGTATAACTAAAATACCACAGCCTGTCCAGTTTAGTGCACATACGTGAAGTCTTAATTTAGTCTTTGCTTAAGTCTAGTCACATAGTCTAGCCACATGGTCATGACACAAGTCTTAACATGTCACCTACACTCATTAGTCTTAGCACACACTTTGTATATGTCACCATGACCATGTCTTAGGTTCATGCATGAGTCGTTCTTCCGTCATTTGAGTTGGGGGTCCATTCTATTCTTAATTCTTCTTCATCTACATCATCTTCCCACTCTCTACATACTTTTTCCACACATATCATTCCCTTCATTCTTTCATGATCTCTTCCCATCTATGCATGTTGAATCGAGTTCGAGTCATGTGATTGACAACAATAATAATAATAAAAAAAAGGAGTAATGATGAGACAAAACACAAGGCAAGCTTCTCACTAAGATTTCATGCTTTCTTCTTCTTTTTTCAAACATTTCCCCCATAAGTCTAGCATAGGAACCTTGCATTTTCCTTAGATTTACTTTGTAGGTTTTTATTTTTCCCTTTTAATAAAATGAGCATTTTATTTTCTTGCATATGATCATTGCATTGTCAAAAAAAATAAAATATAAAAAAAAATAAAATAAATAAATAAATAAAAAAAACGCCGAATTAAGCACAAGGTATACCAATGATTAGAGGCACCTCTTGTAGCCATGTCATATCATTTTCACCCTTTAAATATATAATCCTTTTCTTGATAAACCACTTTGAGCCTCGTCTAACAATAGACCTTTCATTTTTCAACCCACATCTACTTAACCTTGGGATGGGATGGTGTGTAACTTATGCAAGTTTCAAATATGAAAAGCTTGAGTGATCTCAAAAAAATAAAATAAAAATAAGCAAAAATGAATAAAAGTGTACAAAAGGGCAAGTGTTCCAATGTCTTTGATATAAAAATATCTTTGATAAGAACATGTCTCAGATTGCGTTTCTTATCGAGTGCTCGGTACCGTGCCTGAGAAACATGAATGCCAAGTGAGTGATAGACCGCATGATCGAGATTGCCCACACTTATAAAAAAAATGCGAATATGAAAAAATGCAAAAGCAAAAAAAGAAGAGCAAAAAAAAAATATAGAGCTCAAAAGAGAGAAAAACTCAAGCATAAAAAAATAAAAAAGATTCAAAAGTAAGGTTACACACCTCGGGGGCTTATCTAGGGTCTTGAGCCTTTATCCCCTTCTTCTCTAACCTTTAGCCTAACCACGTTACAACCCTTAAAAAGGCCTTTTTGAGGTATACACACACTTGTGCGAGGTTCGGCTAGAGCTACGTTTGGCCTGATTCCTAACGGATACGTAGGCAACCTCATATTGAGGTGCGGCCATAATAAAAATGCATTCATTTTCACATTCACACACTTACACCATGATCATATCAAGGGATCTCCAATGCTCATCCCTATTTACTTAGAGCTAGACTTGGGGGCTTTATCCTTACATCATTAGCCTACCTAGCCTAAGAGTCATCATTATTTGACTCTTATCAAATAATACTTCTCCATACACTTAGCCTTTGCAGCTTAACTTTAGTGTCACTTTCACACACTGCACAGATACATGACCAAATAGACTTCCAATTAGGAACCTTTTGTCATGAAATCTTAACATAATGTTGAAGCATGCTTTGTCATATCAACATCACTCATCACTTATAATCATCATTGTATCAAAGTATGAAGTACTTAGCCTCTGTGCCTAAGTTACCTAAATACTTTCATAATCGAGTCAACTAAGATAGTTTAGGAGGAATTAATCCTTGCACCTTGAGGGATAGTATCAAATGCATATACTTGATCAAGCTCATTCAACATGCACCATCAAACACTTCGATTCTTTTTCGCATCTTTCTTTTTTCGAGAGAAAGTCGGTACCCTCCACAAAAATGACGGAAAATTTTTGTTTTTGAGTCATGTACACATCAAGTCCAGTGCACACACGAGTCACACATAGTGAGTCATCATTAAGTCAAAGTTCACATCGAGTTGAGTCTAACACATGTGTCAAACGATTTGAGTCGAGTCATGACAAGTCAATGAGTCAAGCAACACTAAGCCTTAGGTCAACCCTAAGATAATAAAAGATGAGCAAAGTCTTATAGTCTAAAATATAGATGCAGGTACATTCCGGCGAGCAAGAATGTTTCCGGATTTTTTCGAAAAACCGCGAGTATAGATATATGAGATTCTTTCAAGATGAGAGAAGTTTGAGCAAAATTATATGGAGATGAAGAGCCTTAATTTGCAAAAGATTTGAGCAGATTTGGTTGTAAGGAAACGACCAAATTGAAAGTTCAGAACGATATCGCGGCGACAGAAGTTCTGGCATGCGCCAGTGCAGCGACAGAATGTATGGCCCCCCATATTGGATTATGCGGACCTGGCTCAGCAATTTTGGGTTCCTTGGTACGCCAGTTAGCCCCTTTAAGCAAAATTGACATGATTTAATCAGCTTGATTGCAGTTGCATTAAGTGATCGACCTGACAAAAGATCGTCTCACTTAGCTTAAAGCGCCTAAGTATTGGCTCATCGCAAGCACCAAAGTAACGGTTCACAACAATTTCCTAGGATAGAAGAAGATTTGAAGATTCGAGATGACGAAGCCTTCAACAGGGGGCTTTAAGATTAAAAAGAGTCTATTGCTTGGATTTAAGAAGGACGGTTTGAGATGAAGCGACCTTCAATAGCTTTCGCTATGATTGGGGAGGTTATTATTAGATTTGAGAAGAACGATTCAAGATGAAGCGTTCTTTGATAGCTTTCGCTAAGATTGTGAAGGTTATCACTTGATTTGAGAAGATAGCACGAGATGAGCAATCTTCGACAACGCCCGCTAAGATTGTGGAAGTTGTTACCAAGATTTGGGAAGATAGCACGAGATGGGAAATCTTCGACGACCTTCGCTAAGATTGTGGAAGTTGTCATCAAGATTTGAGAAGATAGCACAAGATGGGCGATCTTCGACAACATTCGCTAAGATTGTGGAGGTTGTCACCTAGATTCGAGAAGAGCGGCTCGTAATAAGGCACCGAAATAATGGTTCAAGGCACCGAAATATTGGTTCAGTAAACGCGCCAAAGTAATGGTTCACAAAGGCAAAAGCACCAAAGTACCGGCACAAATATAAAAAACAATGATAAATAATGATATTAAGGGTCAATAGGTAAAGTGATTCTTTGGCAATGTCTCAACATAAAGGGAAATTGTTTAGCGGCGAAGTACGGTCGTGACGAGGTAGTGTCACAAATGGTGGGGATGGCGAAGCAAGGCCACCTTCGGCGGTCCCTCAAGGTAAAGAAGAGATTGTCTATAGCGGCGACATACTGCTGTGGCGACGTATGGCCACACCTAGAAGATGACGACATACAGTTATTTTCGACGATGTTCCCGAAATACTGTGGAGGATTGTCACCAAGAATATTAAAGGCGACGACATATGGTTATCTTCAAGGATGGCGTTCACGAGGCACTGTGGGGGTTGTCACAACAACAAAAGAAGCAACAGCAAAACGGTTACGCTCAGAGACGTGTGCTCGACGGTGCAAGATACGCATTTCTTAACTCTCTTATCTGTTTTAACTAATGATTAGTTTGCAGGTATCGGCGTTATAAGAATGATTTGGAATCGCAGAATGTTCTGAATCATTCTCCGTCCCTATCGATACTTTGACTTTCGTTTTTTGAAACATAAGTTTCTTCAAACTCAGTCAAAGTGGGGGCTTCTGTAGACACCCATTTGTGTCTCCCCAAAACCAAACCCAGTGATGAATACCTGTCACGTCGAAACATAATCGAATAAGGTGAAAGTGATTTGAAAGTCGAGTGTTGCGGTTTAGTTTTAATTAAATTCTTTTCTCTCTGTTTTTGAAAATGACCTTATTTATTTGAAAACGTCCATTTCAGTTTATTTTGGTCCATGATAAGGGTCCAATAATGGTGTAGATGGATGGAGCTCGAAGAGACCTTTCCAATGATACATTATAAGCCCGATTCCGATGAATATTGAGGAAGTTATGGCCAAAATACTAAACTGGGCCCAGTTATTTATTTTAATACGGCCCAATGATCTAGTGGAGGGCCCAATACTAATTATTATTCCTAAAATTATTAGGATTAATTATAGTTTTCTAGAAGTTTCTAAAAAGTTCCTTTTAATTCTAATATTATTAGATTTAATAATTAATTATTTTTAAAAGATTTTTATTTGGAATAAAATATTGTTTTATTATCTTAAAAATATATTTTATCTTCTGTACGGATTCCGTAGATCAAGTTGATTAAAGATCGGATTCCGCGTGAAGAAAAACGCGCTAATACAGGCTGTCGCCAAACGACAAGTCTGTCGCCGCGCGACAGACCCTGTCGCCGAGCGACAGACCCTGTCGCCGCGCGACAGAGTCAATTCCTGGCGACAGCGTGGAGTTTTATTCCTTATCAAATTCTATGTTTTTCCGGATTATTTTCATTATAAATAGCGTCCGGATTCCTGTTTTCAGAAATCATTCACAATCATCTACAAACAATACTCTCAATACTCTTTCTTAATTCTCTCTATTCCCTCTCAAGAATTACTTAATTCTTTTCTTTCTCTCTCTTTCTAAACAACCTTTTTTCAAATACAATATTCCGCATTCACAAGACTTAGAGTCTCTTAGCCAAGTTCGAAGTTGCCTTCGCCCTAGACGTGAAAGGTTGATAATTTCTGAGGGTTTGGTCCAAAACTAGTCAAAACTTTGTTTAATTTGATTTTAATTTGATTCTTTAATTATTGTTTATTATTTTCATTGAAGTTTACTAACTTGTGTATTTTGTTATTAGAAAGAGGTACCAGGCTTCAAAGTATGTAATCTTATTACTCTCTTTCAATGTAGAAAGCATGATTATTATTGTTTTATATTCCTAGTATCATGTTAGGATGTTTTATATTCCTAGTATCATGTTAGGATGTTATTTTATGCTTTCTAGAATCATGTGTAGGATGCCTTTACTCTTTCTAATATCATGTTAGTACCATGTTAGGTTTAAAGCTTTGATCTTTATTGTTTAGTGACATACTAGGGTTTGTTATTAATCTTATTAGTATCATGCCTAGGATCTTGCTATTGTTATTAAGCTTTATTATGCCTTATCATGCTATTATCGTTATTATTATTATTGCTTTATTTATTATGTTGCTTGATATATATTTTTTGTTATTGCTTGATCACACCTTTTATGATTGTTAAAGGGAATTTGTACTTGAAATCACGCTTAATAAGATAATTATTAATCTGGTTTAGGTTAATGTGATTTTAACTCAAGTGATCGCCAATAATAGTATTATTTGTGCATTAATATTCAACCAACATAGATAAACAGGGTAGGTTCAATATAATGTTTGTATGTTATTCGAAAAGCGCGCATGAATACGAGCAGAACAAAGTAGAGGCCTATTTTATAGGGCGGGTCCTTTCTTTTGTAGATTGGATTCGTACCCTCATCCACGGACCCTATTTGGTTCAAGACCTTATGGAGTAGTTGACGGTCCTTTGGATTGTCTTTTGGGTTTACAAGTTCCTAAAACTTGTTGGCGACTCTTTTTGCTCTTTTTCTTTCCCTTTGGAACGCCACCGTACTTTAGTGTATGATCACAGTGGGGTTCAAGTTTGGGGTTATCGTAATGCTTTAAATATTCCCTACAGTAACACGAGAAGATTTGTTGAAAATGAGGGGTACGGAGCAACTTAGAAACCGTTGGAGAAGGATTAATGCTTCATGTTCTAAATTTTGTGGCTCACATGCTCATGCTGAATCAAAAAGGGAAGTGGTATGAATGATGAAGATGTTATGAAATTAGCATATAGTATATATGCTAACGACAAAACAAAGTCTTCATTATGCTCTAAAACCTTTCAAGACAAGCATGTTTGGGACATCTTAAAACAACATGAAGCATGGAAACCAAGTGAAGATGTTGTTAAAAAATGCAAGGAAAAGACATCCACTCAAGGAAGTGACTCAAAGAGATCTCGTATCAATGAAGCTGGAAACTACTCCTCTTCATCAAACCCAGAAACACCAACCAGTGGTGATATTGGGTATTCAGGCTTTCCTTCTAGCAACGAATCTAGCAAAAATAAAGGAAAGAGCAAGGTGCCAAACATGCCAAGTGGAGCATGGCAACAATGGTTGGACACTGCCCAGAACATGAACCTTATAAGGCAATCAGAAAATGAAGTTGAACTTACAAGGTTGCAACTAGAAAGGGAGAAAGAAGCAAGGAAGCAAAGAAAAATTAATATGGAGTTATTTAAACACCTCGATTCAAAGCCAAACTTATCTTCGGAAGATCAAGAATTAAGGAGCACTTTGTTGAAGAAGTTGTTCCCCTCAGACTAATGTATTAGTGTATGGTTGATTATAGTCGTAATGTTGGTTGATTTCAAATAATTCCTTTTTTATTGTTCTTTTTTATGTACTTAAGGTCTGATTTGTAGTTTGAATATTTTTAATAAGTTGTTGTTTGAGGATGTGAATGAATTTTATATTGTAATGTCATTATTAATAAAAAAATTAAGTTAAATTACATGTCTCTTCTTATAATCGTATTATAAGCTTAATAATATTATTCAATATATTAAAGTTTGTATATAATAACATATAATTATTATTGATCTGACTAAACCTATTGATTCACTTTGATATATCACTGCAAAAGATGTACATTGATTTACATTACACTGTAAAGTATTTGATGTACCCAACACTGAAAAGCAAATATTAAATACTAGACATTGATGTACTTAACACTGAAAAGGTAATAGTGAATTTTGTTCACTGATGTACTTAACACTGAAGTATATCAAATGTTTAATCAAGTGTCAAGGCCACCAAGGGTTCCCGTTCCAAGGGATCGTGAGGATGGACACAGTCGTTTATGGAATGACTACTTTACCGACTATCCTATGTTCCCTCCACAATTATTCCGTCGGAGATTTCGCATGAACAAACATATATTTCTCCGAATTAAGCAAACTTTAGAAGAACGTCATCCCTTCTTCCAGCAAAGACAAGATGCTACAGGAAGATTTGGTGCCTCTGCATTACAAAAATGCACCGCGGCTATGAGACTAATAGCTTATGGCACCTCCGCTGATTCTGTGGATGACTACATTCGGATTAGTGCATCTCTTGCAAGAGATTCACTTCAGCATTTTGTGGAAGGAATAGTCTCTTACTTTAGTGATGAATACCTTCGAAAGCCCAATGAAGAAGATCTAGTAAGACTACTAAGGATTGGTGAACGTCGTGGATTTCCTGGCATGTTAGGTTCTATTGATTGTATGCATTGGAGGTGGAAAAACTGTCCACTTCGATTAAAAGGTATGTTTTCTGGAAGACCAGGTAAACCCACATTAATCTTGGAAGCTGTGGCATCATATGATCTTTGGATCTGGCATGCCTTTTTTGGGACACCAGGTAGTCGTAATGATATTAATGTTCTTGATAGATCCCCATTGTTTAATGATGTTTTTGAAGGTTGTGCACCCTCTATTAACTATGTTGTGAATGGTCGCACATACAATATGGGATATTATCTCACTGATGGTATATATCCTAAATGGGCGGCATTCATTCCTACAATATCACTACCACAAAATGAAAAAGAAGGTCTATTTGCCAAAGTACAAGAAGCTAAACGAAAGGATGTTGAGCGTGCTTTTAGAGTATTACAAGCTCGTTTTGCAATAATACGGAATCCAGCGCTAGCTCGTGACGCATCAATGTTAGGAAAAATAATGATAGCGTGTATTATTATGCACAATATGATTGTTGAGGATGAAAGAGATACATATAAAACGTATTACGATCCAAATGAATATGATCAAGCTACAAATGCGTCTTCAAGTAATGAAAATAATGAAGAGCCTTTTCAGTTCCAAAATAGCAACAACCGAATTGCAAGTTTGGAAACTTACATGTCTAATAGAGCACGTGTTCGTGATGAAGCTATGCATAAAGCATTGAAGAAAGACTTAGTTGAACATATGTGGCTCAAATTCGGTGTTCAAAGTAGGGACAATAATATGCATTAATAGATGTGTAATCGCAATATTATATCATTGTGTTTGTATTTGTTCGCGGTTCGTTATTATCTTTCAAAGACTTTTGTCATTTGATAGAATATATATGTATGATTTTTATTATTGTGGAATGTAGTAGGGTTACAATTATTGTTTGTGTCTTAATTAACGACTAATTACGTACTAATTAATATCAAAATTGCATTATTTTTAAATTTTTGAGGTTTTATCTAATTAATGTATGCTAATAAATAATTATTAATTTTGAATGATTATTACCAAATGCATTATTTAATAATAATAGAATTTAAGTAATAAATTGTGTGGTGGGGTTGGGTAAAAGTAGGAGAGAGAAAATGTATAACCAAAATATTATGGTTAACTATTGGCATACATTGGTTATTAAATGGTTATAAGAGTGGTTATAAGTGAGATGGAAGATGGATAAAATAATAAAATAATCAATAACCAAGATGGGGTTGGGCAACCATTGTGTATGCTCTTATAGGCTTCTACTACCCGAAAATTATAAAATTAATCGTGATTGATTGAAGGTGTGACCGTGTGAAAACACATTATCAATTTGGTAATAGTGTTATTCAACAGTAGCAGTAGGAGTTCTCACTTAGCACCGACAATCTTCAGAACTCGTGTTCTTTCAATCTTGACAATACTAAGGTTGTGTTTGGTAAACAGCTTATTTGAATAAAATTAGCTTATTTGACCAATATTAGCTTATTAACTATTAAATAAGCTAATTTAAGATATTTGGTGGGAAGCTTATTTGAAGAGCTTATTCCACTAAATAAGCTCTTTTAGGAGCTTTTTCAATATTCATTAATTTTGGTGAAATGACACTTATACCCCCATTTAATTTAAAATCTTACCTAAATTACCTACCCCACAATTAACTTATTGGTCATTTCACATACTCAATCACCTTTAAACTATCAGCTATTTACCAAACACTTTTATACAATCAGCTAATAAAATAAGTTAGTTAAATCAGTTAATACAATTAGCTAGTCAAAATCAGCTAACATAATCAGTTTCAGCTTTAAGCTATTCACCAAACATGGTCTAAAGCTTTAAGCCGAAACATCGACTCTACAAAAGGGTATTCTTCTTGCAATTGAAAGAGGCATAAAAAATATTCAAATTGAAGGTGGCAACCTTGTAATCATCATTTACTTAGTTAACAGGTTTATGGACGGTCTGTGGCAGATTGATTATATTGTAGTAGACATTCATATTCTTCTTAACAAATTTGAGAAGTTAGACAAGATGTACATCTTTTGCGAGACAAATCGAGCAACTGACCAGATAGCTAATGTAGGTTATTTAGTTACTAATAGTATGGACATTGTACCTTGTGAGAAATTTGTTTATATCCTATACTTGTATCACCATTCTTTTTCATAATAGTAATGACAAAAGAAACATTAAGAGATCCTTCTTTGACGACGGAAAATTCTAATGCACCTAATAGTGTCATAGTGACATGTTCTAGTGGATCACTTTTCATTAATACGACATACAACAAAAGTTATGTTCTTTTATAAAATTTGTGACATCATTTACTCCTTCACTTTAATTGTATAAACTATACATGGGGTGCATATAAATCCAATTTGTAACATTTTTTACTTCTTCATTTTAATTGTCAACTCATAATAAATTCACTATTTAGGATTAAAAATAAAATAACACGAATTTTACCATTAAACCTTAATAATTATGGACAGGGTTGAGCGCAGTCGGGGCCTAAAGATGTGTTTGGCTCCTATAAAGGCTATAATTTTAGAAAAAGTTTTATTAAGCCTAGAAGATTTACTACAAGAAGTTAAAAAATAGAGTACATGAGCCATCATATTAAAAAAAAAAAAAAAAAAATTTAAAAAAAAAAAAAGAAATATGTGAATATATTTTTATCTCACGACACGTATGGACAATATACATATGTACATGATGAGTTTGTACTTTAGATTAATTAATTAATTAATTCAATAAATCGCAAGAATGATTGTAAATCAATTACCGTAATTGATGCTTGGCAAGATGTCTTGAAAGGCAAAAACAAATTACGGAGTATAATTAAACACGTTAACTAGCTAGTTAGACAATTAATCATATCCTTAACACTTTGTACGTACTTAATTAATAATGCTAGCTAGAATACAATGATGTGCACGGTGCACATGCTTATTGAATTATCCACAAGGCTTAAGTAAAGTCACAATTAAAGCTGCAATACTTGGATTAATAGCATAAGAAAATAACTACTGTAAAATTGTAAAAATTACAAGAAGCCTAAAGTAGTTTCATAAATTCCAACGTCCAACGGTCTTCAAAAAGATCACGAGCGGCCTTCCAAACTTAGACGAACTGAAAAAGGTTAATGAAACTTACAAATAAGGCCCTAGTTTTTTGCACAAAACAATTTTGTCCTTTTTGTTTTTTATAGCGCATAGTTTTGGTCAATTATTACTTCCTCCATTCTTTTATCAGAGTGTCATTTCTAATATTTATTACTCACATAATAAAATAAAATGAGACTTTAATCAAAGGATGGAGGGAGTACATTTATACATGTAGAGTTTATAACGAATTATTGATAATATTTTGACAGGAGATGTTTCAAATTTAAATCCCAACACCATTTCATACAACTTTACTATGAATTATGTACTTATGTAGTTAACTTAGGTGAACTTGGTAAGGGATTTGGGTGGATTTTATACGATTAGATCCTTTGTAAAAATAATTAAAGGTTGAATACACTCTAATTAAGAGGCATATTGTGGTTGATAGTTAGTTCGATCACTACTCTGTATATTGTACTTCGTACAAGTATATATTTTTAAATGAAGTTAAAATATGCAATATGAGTAATATTATTATGAGATCATTGTAAGCAATGAAGACAGATATATCATATATGTGTACAAAAAAAATAATTTTGTGGGGGTAAGAACTAAGAAGTATTAAGTATTACACGGGAATTCCACAATTTTTATTGAAACAAATTAATACTCGTAATATCAATGGTCAAAGTTTTGTATTAACAAGTACGGACTATGGAATATAAAATTTTAAAAGATGGTAAAAAAAATGGAAAAAAATATAAGATGAGATAAGTTCAAATAATAAAAATTACAAAGTTTGTGTCAAAAAATCGTGGTGTTTGTGTTCAAAAAAAGGAAAAAAAAATTGAAATAGTAAAAGTTAGAGTAACACATTAATTTGCTTAAGAAAATACCCTTTTTTTTTTTTTTTGAAATGAAATGACTAGTTTATCAATTTCAATTACATTATTTATGTTTATGGAGGTTTTAGCTATCTTAGTCGTTAAAAGTCTTAGAGTGATTTCCATAAAAATAGTTTAAAGATGCAAAAATTGTCAAATTAGATTTTTACAAAATTTTCCCTACACCTTCCAATTTGACATTTATTTTTTATTATTTTTTTCCTTACAATTTAGTTGTAAACCGCTAATTAGGGTGTGTTCTATTGACATGATTTTTACTTATCTGAACTTATCTTAACTTAATTATCTGATTTTATATAAACTTATCTGAATTTATCTAATCTTATCTGAACTTATTAGCCGTTAGTAGAATTTATTTTAGTTATAAATTAAACTTGGTAGCCTTGATTAACTCTTATCACTACTTATCTAAACTTATTTTTCCTGAACTTATCTTATCTGGACTTATTAATCCTTATCTGAACTTATTTGAATTTATTATTAACCCTGAAATAAGTGAAAATAAGGTGAACAGAACAGGGCCTACCTATAAACCGCTAATTCAATTAGCGGTTTAGTTGTTAGATGAAATAATTCTTCCAATTACATGCACAAAGTCACAAAGTAACGGTTTTGTGTTGATCTGATTTTAAAAATAATACTACCTCAGATATAGGGATAAAAACACAACAAACTTGTTTATGTGGATAATATATCGAGAATTTTTTGTAAAAATATTGTAATTCATAAATATTAGCATTTTTGAGGATTATCTATATGGAAATCAAAATTATACCCAGGCCAATACCTAAAATATAATTTTATCTACATTATTTAAGTTTTATAAAAAAAAAATAAAAGAAAAAAGAAAAAAAAACCAACGAAAACAACCTTAATCATAAGTATGGTTAATTAATAGCCTTAATAAAAAAAACCAACTAAAACAACCTTAATCATCATTTCAGATAAAATAAAGTATGGTTAATTAATAGCCTTAATAATAACCTCTAGAAAAATGGACAGGTGAGTATTTAGGTGGGTTAAAAAGTGGGTCCAAAAATGGTGTCAGTGGGCAGTCTGTAGAACAACTCAATTGGGATGGAATTTGACAAAAAGAGAATTGGACCCACCGTCAACTTTATGCGGTTTGTCCGCCGTGACAGATACAGTTAGTTTTCCGATTTTACCCTCCTCCATGTCACATGAACATTCAAGAAGCCCCACCAATCGCAACGGTCAGAACCCCGCAGTGCCACCTGAGCTCTGGCCACCCAATAATACCAATACTGTACCCTCCTTTTGTTAGTTGTGATTACACTACCCCAGACCAACAACATTGCCTTGATTGCTCCATGCAGCCCATGCTAATACTACACGCCGTGGTTATGAATAAGGACGTTAATAGGGCGGGGCGGATGTTGGACATCCCATCCCCACAAAAAACTTTCATCCCCATCCTCGTTCCCATCTCCATTCCCGCGACAGGTTCAAAATTCATCCCCTTCCCGCTCCGACGGGTACAATTTCAAAACCATCCCCGTCCCACCCCCCACTTGGATATCCATCCCCACTTTATTCCCACTTAAGACCCGTCTAATCCCCACCTCCCAATACACAATTCAACATAATTAATATAGATTACAAGAAAAAAAATAATTGTTAATATTACACTTTTTTTTTTTTTTTTGAAGAAGTATTATATACTCTTTTAGTTATAATATTAGTGTATTACAATTATTATATCTACAATTTTAATCTTTTTACATATATTTTTTTTGTTATAAAATAGTATAAAAATATATAATTTTGTTTTTAAAAATATATAGATGTGGGTGTAATGTGGGGGTGTGGTGGGTACAAAGCAGGGCGGGGATGGAGCAGGTACAATGTAAAATCCACCCCGCCCCATCATCCATGGCGGGTATAATTTTTTTCTCCATCCCCGCCCCACCACCCGCCAAACCAAGACCCATCCCCACCCAATTGGGGCGGGGATGAGGCAAGTCTCCTATTTGACCCGCCCCACTGACATCCCTAGTTATGAAAATAATTATATACATTCACTTCGAGTGTACATTGTATCGTGCATTTAAAAGTATTTTTTACTTGATGATTAAATGAACATTAATCATTAAAATGAGTACTCAGTAAAAAATACTCTTAAATACACCGTGCATCTGGATGTATATAACATTCTCTCTTGATGTTTGGAGGGTGGCATTTAAACAAGATGTTCACATCTCTATTTGGGCTAGAGTCGTCACTCAATTAACTCCAACTAATGAATTATATGAAATGTTTTAACATTCACGCCTACTTGTTCATCATATATACTTCATTTAGGAATATAATATAGAAATTTGTGTTTAAATTAAAGATCTTCGACAGATAATTTTAAAGATGATTCTTATACTTGCAAATTAGAAAAACAAAGCACCATTTAAGACGGTTTAACTAGTGGTTATCTCGGACAACAACTTTATGTAATTTTACGTTTAGTAAGAAAGACATGACATGACATGATAAATAATTGCTTGATATTCAAAATTATTAGTGGACTAAGTCAACCAAAAACTTAAAGTGATGGTTGAACCTCGGGATCGGTTTATATACTCTATCACGCCCCCTTACATGAGAATCCATTGGGCTTGAAATGTGGATATAGCATGGGCCCCACCATACCCAACGTTTAATATTCCACTTTGAAAGGAGGGGTGGATGAGATTCACTTTTGAGTCACTCTGGCTCTTGATATCATGTTAGGTTTCGAAATAACTCTTCAAATTAGAGTATGTACCATTGTCCATTGATCAATATATATAGAGTTTACAATACTAATCCTAATTACGTTAGGAAACCTAGTACGATAAAGATACAAAATATACATAAAATCTATCATAATCTACGACAAATATTATCATATCACACCGTGCGGGAGGTGGTCGTACGCTAAAACAGGATCTAAACTCCAAAAATAAGTCTCGTGGAAGACCTTTCATGAAAATGTCCGCAAATTGATATCTAGAAGGAACATGTAGAACCCGCACGTGACCCAATGCAACTTTTTCTCTAACAAAGTGAATATCCATCTACACATGTTTGGTGCGTTGGCATTGTACCGGGTTGTTATAGATTGATAGATAGCACTGACATTATCACAATAAACAGTAGTAGCCTGACGAAGAGGATAATGTAGCTCCAATAAAAGATTACAAAGCCAATAAGACTCAGAGACAATATTTGCAACGCCTCAATATTCTGCTTCTGCACTCGATTTAGATAATGAAATGTAGGTTGACTCTTAGATGACCAAGAAACGAGGTTGTCCCCAAGAAAGCAGCAATAACTTGATGTGGAACGACGGGTAGTGGGACAACTTCCCCAATCAGCGTTAGTGTAGGTTATCAAACAATTAGAAGCAGACAGATATAAATATAAGCCATGATCAATGATACCTTGAAAATAGCGCAAAATGCGCTTCAAAGCATCATAATGAGATTCTCAGGGATCATGCACAAAAAGACACACCTGTTGCACTGCATAGACAATATCAGGCATAGTGAAAGTAAGGTACTGAAGAGCACCTGCTAAACTGCGATATAAAGTAGGATCTCAAAAAGATGGTCCTGAATCTGCACTAAGTTTAGACTTAGTGTCAACTAGAGTAAATGTAGCCCATGTAGGTTTACAAGAGTACATGCACTCTCTAAAATCTCATGTGCATACTTTTTCCGAGAAAGTAGCAAATAAAAAGGAGTACGGGTCACCGCAATCCCTAAAAAATAACTCAGAATGCCCAAATCTGACATAGGAAACTTAGTTTGCAACTGAGATATGATCCTCTCACGCAACTTGTAAGAAGAGACAGCTAATATATTATCATCAACGTTAAGAAGCAAATATGCCATATTATCACCTTGTCAATAAGTAAAAAGAGAGTTATCACTTTTAGCAATGACAAAACCCAATATGACCAAAAAATTCGCAAAGAGCTGGTACGTTACCAAGCTTGAGGAGCTTGCTTCAATCTATATAGAGCCTTGCGCAGTCGACATACAAAGAAGGGGGCTCTCCGATCAACAAAACCCGGAGATTGATGCATATAAACAATTTCCTCCAAATCACAATTTAAGAAGACATTTTTAACATCTAATTGATGAATCAACCACTTTTTAGCCATAGCTAAGCCAAGAACAGTATGAATAGTAGAGGGTTTAACTACCGAGTCTCATCATAATCCACATCAACATCCTGCGACTTGCCTCCACATACAAGACGAGCTTTGTGCCTTTTAAGGTCACCATTAAACTTGTATTTATAAAACCCTTATACAAGACGAGCTTTGTGCCTTTCAAGGTCACCATTAGACTTGTATTTAATTATTTTGGAAATGAAATTAACTCATATTTATATAATTTTTTCATTAAATTATAATAAGAACAAATATACTTGTATGTAAACTCCTTTCTATTACTAGTTGGAGGTCCGGCTAAATGTTTAAATTCTTGTAAAGTTATTGTCATTTAATTTAAAATACTGAATAGTAATACCATAAATATATGTTGAAATGGTGATTAAGTTCTGATAAGTATATTTTTCATTTCGAAAAGTGTTTGATCTTTGGCATTAACAATTTTTATAAATGAGAGAATGACATGAAACCAGAGGAGGGAGGGTGCTAATTTTTGTATTTAGAGAGCCACAAGGACGGGGGTGAGAATTGATTTCAGGATCTCCTGGAACCGAAAGAAAAGCTCTAACCACTAGAATTATCCCTCACTCTCGGAGGGCAGGTGCTAATAGTTGAAGAGACTTATTGTCTTCCTGATTCTTTTGTAATATTTCTAATGAACCAAAAATAGTTAAATACATATATATAGTATAAAGCTCAAATAGATGCAGCATGATTTATACATCGTATTACATTGATGTTACATGACGTTCCTACTATTTAATGTAATGCAAAAAATACATGATGCAACAATACTCTTTTAGCAGATGAAAATTGCTTGCAAAATAAAATAACCCACATTGCTACATTAATCTGATTGTCGGTCAAAGATGCTGCATGGAGATATTTGATTTGACTTTTGATCACATGCTAATTAAACTACATGAATGCCATCGCCTTCCAAGTTTCAAAGGGTTTGATCTCCAATTAAAATTTGAATTCGATCGGTCTAATTAATACATAACCACTTTTGGCTAATTATTTGATAAATGGCTGAAGTTTATTCTTTTTTAAAAATTGTAAGATACTATAAGGTCCATTCTTGATGGAAAATCATTTTTTAATATCTTATATCCATTATATATAATCTTAATTCTTTATTGTTCAAGATCTAGTGATTCTGATTGCATGGTCCAAAGAATTAGCTACAAAATAAACCACTATGATGTCAAGAGTACAATCTCTCAAGCATTGAATACAAAGTAGAGAAAATACAAACGAACCTATTATGTGAGTATGTGACTATGAAAGTAAAATGTGGTCATTTAGGGTCTGTTCTCTTACGTTGAAATTCAGTTCAGTTCAGTTCAGTTCAGCTGAGTTCAGTTCAGTTCAGTTTAGTTCAGTTCAGCTCAATTTAGTTTAGTTCAGTTCAGCTCCTAATTTCCTTCTCTTATAAATATTCAGTTCAGTTCAGTTCAGTTCAGCTGAGTTCAGTTCAGTTCAGTTCAGCTGAGTTCAGTCAATGAGAACATGCCCTTATTCCCCTACTTGATACTTGTTTTCACCTTCATTTTGTTATTGTTAGAATTATAAATATAAACGAGCTAGATCACTTAAATGATGGGTAAATGTAATATATATATAGTGGCTATTGGCTATGTGTATTAACTTGTTTTGGCTAAGGTTGATAAGAAAAATCGAGCTTAAGCTCTAGCCAAGCTCACCCAAGCATTCAATAATTTGTTCAAGCTTTGGCTCGTTTATTTAACTTAGACAATTGCCATAGCGAAACTTAGAAATTAAAAGTTTTTTAGTCCATTGATGCTTACTAACTACATACTATAATACTTATGGAAAAGATGATGAAACTTACTACTAGCTCCCACTTACTTGATTAAGTAAAGGTACAATACTTGCAAGTAAAGGATACCTTCCAAAAAACAACCAAAAAAAAAAAAAAAAAAAAAGAAAAAACCTATACATACATCACATTTGTTTCCTAATAAAATGTAAATTCAATTGTAGATGACATTGATGTTTTTGTTGCTATATTAGTTGCCATTGTTAGTGTTTAACTACTTGCTATTTGTTTTGTTTTATGAGTTAGTTAAATGTCAATTACAATTGTTATTTTGATGTCATTGTTGTACACCTTGCTACACTCACTAAGATTTTGACAAAAATGGGATAGTTCTTCACCCTAACCCTTCATTTAAAGAAAGAATGACCAATTCATATAAATTTCCATATACATTCAATCTTCACCGATAATTTAACCATAAATATGTGACAAAATCATCAACAAGTTCACTCTTCCAATAATTTAATCACTTTCTTAAAATATTTGATTTGCTCCAATAATTCATCACTCTAACACTTCATTTTAAAGAAGTAATCACCAATCTCCTATCATTAAACAGATTTAATATCAATTTATATACTCTCTACGTTTTTTAATCGCATACAACATTCAACTTACCAATCCAAAAAATTCATTTTACTGACTCGTTGCAATAAAGTTAGGGTCCTGATCAAGCAACTAATAGTCCTATTTATTGAACAAGTTGGCTAAACTTTTATCCAAATTTATATAAATAGAGATCCACAACATGAAATCTCCAATGCTTACAATAAAAAAAGGAGAAATTATATTTTAATAAACATATTTAGATAATCATCTTTCACCAATAATACGTAATAAAATCAGAAACAAGTATTACACACTTCTAATAATTTAATCACATTGTTAAATTACTACGTTATTATTGATTTGCTTCCAATAATTTAATCACATTCTTAAAATTAAAAAAAAAAAAAAAAAAAAAAAAAACCCTTAATAATTTAGTCATTTATACGCAGTTTTGCTACCCTACACACTAATCCACAAGCACGCTTTCTTGATACCGGGGCTGGTAACCGACTACCGGCTAGTAATGTCAAAACCGTAAATTCACAAAACCTGAATGGGCAATAAATCAAGCTCCTACCTTTCCAACTCATCACGCGTCACCACCGAAACTTCCGGTAATCCTGCCACTTTTTCTCTCTCCTCCATTTTCCTCCTTTTTATTCCCTTCTTCTTCTTCTTTCTCTCTCCATTTTTTTCTTCTCTCACTCAACTCCATACTTCCTGAGTAAACTAACCAACTCCATTATTCTTTTTCTCAAAAAAAAAATAAAAAAAAATAATTCTAATGTTAATACAGTATCTTTACGTATGAGAGAGAGAAAAACTCCGGCGTAAAACCACCATGATTTCCCGATTTACCCCTGATTTTCCGGTGTATCCTCTCTTTTCTTCTCCTTCTTCCCGTGTTTCTCTCGTCGGTGCTAACCATACCTCCGCCAGATTCTGCTCTCGCTAATCTGTTTTTTTTTTCTTCTCTCTAATAGTTCATTTTTTTTTCCTGTTAATTAAACACAAATTTTTTATCAACAATTGTAAAGCGAGGAATTCATCGATTTTTTTTTTTTGAATTTTATACAAATTTTTTGGATTTTTTTTTTTCTGTGGAAATTTGATATGAAGAAGGTTCCACACAGCGGTGAAGCTGTGTTGATGGAGTTACCGGCGAAGCCGAGCTTTGTACGAAACTTTCTGGTGAAGATTTTGGTATTTTGTGTCTTCATTTTCTGCTTTCGATTTGCTTACGTTGTCACAATCCGAGGTGAATCCTGCGATGTCGGCGATTTCTGCTTCTTTTCCATGCCGGAATCATTCAATTTCGCCGGAACGACGACAATCGCCGCCGTATCATCCGCCGCCGTCGTTTCTACCGAGGCTGTTTCCGACGATCGGAAAAACATCCTCTACACCAGCAAAAACTGGCGGAAATCCGTTCAATGCTACTCCTCGGTGTTCCAGGATCTGATTGCCGAAGGTTTTCTCTCTCCTGAATCGAAGTCTTTGTGCGTTGATACGCCGTTAGGGCAGGAGGTGCTCGCATTGAAGGAGCTCGGAATTTCCGACGCCGTCGGAGTGGCGAAGATGGCGGCGAAGCCGCTAGTGGTGGCTATGAAAAACTCCGGCCGTCGTCAGCCGTTTGAGAATAACACCTTCGATTTCGTGTTCTACGGCGGTGGTGGAAGGATTGATAGTCTGAGCAAATTCGAAGAAATTGCGGTCGAAATTGGGCGGACGCTGAAGCCCGAAGGGTATTTGGTAATCCACTCAAGAACTAACGATACATACAGTTTACATTCCTTAATTGCTTTATTCAATTGTTGCACATTTATTAAATCTCGTGAAATTCAAGGTTATATTGGTGATGATAATTATGTTGATGATGGTAGTAGTGTTATGATTCGTGAGGTTGTGATGAAGAAGGAAGAATTTGGTTCAATTGTGTATAGTGGTGGTAGTAAAGAATGCTCGGTTGTGCCGGGGTATAAGCAGGAGATTGTTCGAAAAGCCGAGGAATTGATTCAGGTGGAGCCATTGAAACCTTGGATTACATTGAAAAAGAATATACAGAATGTCAAGTATTTGCCTTCAATGGTGGATATTAGTTTTAAGAGTAGGTATATATATGTAGATGTAGGAGCTAGGAGTTATGGTTCGAGTATTGGGAGCTGGTTTAAGAAGCAATACCCGAAACAGAACAAGACGTTCGAGGTTTATGCCATTGAGGCTGATAAATCATTTCATAAAGAGTATGAGGCTAAGAAGAAATGGGTGAATTTGTTGCCTTATGCTGCTTGGGTTAAGAATGAGTCCTTGTTTTTCGAGGTTAATCACGATCCCGGGGATGATCCTGTGGAGAAAGGGAGTAAAGGGCGCGGTATGGGAAGGATTAAGCCGGTTCAATCGCATGATGGAGTGTCCAGTGGTGTTGATGAGATTGTAGGGTTTGATTTTGCTGAGTGGTTGAAGGCTACTGTGACTGAGAGAGACTTTGTGGTGATGAAGATGGATGTTGAAGGGACCGAATTTGATCTTATCCCTAGGTTGTTTGAGACTGGGGCAATATGTTTGATCGATGAGATCTTCCTCGAGTGCCATTACAACCGGTGGCAGAGGTGTTGCCCGGGTGAACGGAGTGCTAAGTATGAGAAGACGTACGATCAGTGCTTGGACCTGTTTACTTCCCTCAGAGAGCGTGGCGTTCTTGTTCATCAATGGTGGTGATCTTTGGTAACAGACCATACTCGAATGTCTTAATTGCTTTTCTTGTATTTTCTCCAAATAACTCTGTTTACCAGCAATGCTGTTCATGTTCTTATTTTCACAATTAATTCTCAGTCATAGAAGTTGTCTTAGGATCTTTACTTGCAAATGAAAATTACACTCAATTCAGTTATACCATATTCTTTGATTTAATTGTTTCCGTTCAATGTTGTTGATATATCCTTATCCTGAGGAATCTTGACTATCTTGGCAAATAATACTTTGATTATGTATCTAAGATGAAAACTCTTAATTGGTTTTGATGATGGATCTCTGAACCAAATGTTTGCTGTTAGTTTTTCGTTGCTGAGTGTTGTTTTCGTACCACATCTGGATTGGCATGATACTGCATTTTCCTATGGTCTCTCCTTTGTTTATATGCTGTTATGGTGCCACATTTTGCTCCCCTGCTTCAATTTGTGGCACGTTTGCTGGACGAAAGTTCTTCTAATCCAATATTATAAGCTGCATTGTCTTCCAGATTGAATTTTTTATGCTTATACTAGTGTTATTTAGCAATGAATGGTTCATGTTGAACTGCTTATGTTGACCCCCCGCCCATATTCCCTCGTTCAGTCGTTCTCCTCCCGCAATAAAAGAAGATAAAGGGAAGGCAATGAGTAAAGTGAAGATAAGAGGGAGAGGGAACAAATGTGCATGGAACTTTGTTGAAATTGATTGCCAATGCTTTATTCTGTTGGAGGGAGAATCCTTTTCACTGTTTGTTTCGTTTGCATCAAAACTAACCACATTTAGTTGGTTTTAAGAATGGTCTAATTGCACTACAATTGTGACATTTTGGTGCATTGATAGGCCTTAATTGATTTGTCATGTTCTTTTTAATGAGCAGTATGGCTGTGATTGACAGTGAAATAGATTGATAGAACCGCATATGAAATCTCCATGTGCTGACTGCAGCCCGCCAATTGTTTCGCAATTTTTCCATATTACCCCTTGATACATCATTATTTCCCCCTACGTAGATGGATTGAAAACGACTGCCAAGGAATTAGGAACCCTTGATGATTGGTAATGTACTAACGAGACCGTGATTTGATGAGTTTTAAGGGGTTAATCAAGAAATAGTTTGTTGGGCCTAGGAACATTTCCATGTACTTATGCTGAAGAATTTATTTTATGCTTCTCTAGCCTTCCCTACATAGAGAATTTTTTTGCCTTCATTCTTTTCCTTTTCTGTAGTTGATATTGATTACCGATATATTGGTAACTATCACATTAAAGACCTAGATGGTCTCTTGAGGACATTGAATAGCTGGAAATGAAAGTAAAAGGTTTGGTTGGGGTAGGGGTGGCCGGTGGGGGTTGGAATTGGTTGTATATCAAACTTTCCATTTTGTGTCTTTATAAAAACATACCCTTTTTTTATGTATAGGATCCTTTATATTTATTGAGTGGTCCTTCACTGTAATTTTCACCATGTTTTGTTTTAGGTGAAGTTGGGTTTTGTCAACCTGGCTGATTATGTTTCCATGTGAGTTTGTGACAGTTTTAATTTATCATGTGATTAGTCAAATATATTAACGTTTCATAAGTTTGTCTCTAGTGAGATGAATTTGGTCATACTATGAGACATCTGAGGGCTTAAACTAGTTTCGTGAATGAGAATTTGATCCCGCAACCTTTTACTCCTTGCATTCGAGTCATTGAGGCCTTGATAGGGTAAGGGAGAGGGATTAGGTTTGTATTTATGTCATGATTGTTATGTTACAAAGGTCGTGATCATATTGCTAACATTAGTATACTTGGTTAGTTATTTTAATAATCAACATATAGCACTTGAAATGTGCTTACTGCGGTGTGAAAGCGATTCCATCTAAAATTGTGCTATACTGTGATCTTAAGCAATTTCCCAGAAATTACTAGTTGCATTCATTAACACAACGAGAACTAGTTAAAACAAACTGTATTAAGAAAGCAATGATTGAGTGGTGGCAAAGCTGTAGATCTGTAACAATCATTGCTTAATAATTATAATTCCAGTTTCAGAGTGCTGTGATGCTTCTAGTTTAAGAGCATTTTCTTCCACGTATTTTGCCAATGTTAATAAATTAATATTAATACAAGTATATTTTATATTTTGACTGACAAAATGCCTGTGATTTTAATATGCTGTATGCTTTAAGTAGTATATGCATCACCTTTATTTGATTGGGATTAAGGCTTTGATTGATTGATTGATTTATATGCTTTAAGTAGTACATTCATCACCTTTATTTGATTGGGTTTCATGTGAGTTCATCATATTTGGCATCTGCATTGTCTCTTCACATTGATTGCATTCTATTTCTTACCAAATAATGGCATTAAAAAGCTGGTTTTATGATTGCATATTATGTGAAATGAATGTTTTGAGGACAGAGATGATTTGTACATCATGAAATGTGGTTAGCATTTGTAGATTCTTGATTTATTTGATCTATTGTCATGTTATGGTATATGATACACCAAGACAAATTTGAATTAGCTCATATGTTTTTGGGGCTTGGCGAACCTAGACCCATCAAAATTCATTAATTGTAAAATGAGATCGACCTAGACATGAAATGTACTTCAAATCGGATGATATGATTAATAGCGGGATTTAGGATGTTCTAATCAAATCAACCCATAACCACCTCTTGGTGGGGTGGTCACTTGACCCTTTGAACTACTTAGTACTTTTTTTTTTTTTTTGAAACAGAACTACTTAGTACTTAGACTAGTTAAACATGTCCAAAGTTGACCTGATTTGACTGACATAACAAAATTAAAAGTCAACCAAAAAAAAAAAATTAAAGTGTTCAATTCATACGGACTCTGAAGTAGTCTAGAGGTGATCAAAGGATGGGCTGGGCTCAGGTACTTACTCGGGCCGAGCCAAATAATCAACTAAATATTATAAAAATGCATACCTAAGCCCTCCACAAAATAAAATGTCTGGGCCTTGTTAGGCCTCATTAAACTCGGGCTGAAAATCTGTCCAAAACTCGCCAAAAATTTGGGTTGGGTTGGGCCGGGCTAGCAGGCTAGACTGAGAGTTTGATCAACTCAATAGTGAACTTATACTAGTATAAACAATGATTTGACAAACTAATCATAGACCTAATTAGACAACTCTACTGAATTAATTATAAAAGTGATTTGTTCATCGTTACAAGTTAAAATAACAGTATGCTATGCTTAAAAATCAAAGTTTGTACCACTTTTAAGCTTTTGGTATTTTGGTACAAAATTTGAGTCTGAAATATCAGAAATCAAGTACTCTATTAAATGTGTTCCATAGACAATGGGTACAGTTAGTTAATGTTATTCTGCTTGTAAAGGTCGAGTCAGTTAATTTTTCTTACATTGATAAGTATGCAGTATGCACGAACACATTTTATATTCATATTGTATTACAAGAATATAATTATTAGTAAATGTTAAACTATACTTCCTATTTTACCAACGTTGAGAAATTAACATTGGAACGAGTGAGCATTGGCTGCAATCTTAAGATGCTGCATACATTGCGTAGAACGTGGTACACTGGTGCAGTAATTTATATGAATTGGATGTCTTGTGTTTATATTGTATTGGAATCTACAAGGTTGGGGGATCCAAAAATGATTTTATGGTTTACAAAATAATAGAAATATTAAACTGATTTGAGGCTCTATATTATATTGTTCACATTATTTTCACTAAAATTACGGAAAAAAAAATCATAATAAGTTCAGATAAAATAAAATGATAGAATAAGTTGTGATAGAGTCAAAATGATATCCAATTTCAGTTTACACCAATAATAAGTTTTTATAAGTTTTCTTATCTGAACTTATTGGACCTAGTTATACTTTACCAGACCCTATTATTGGGTCATATTAGAACTTAAGGTTTCTCTATCTAAATGCAAATATATTCTAAATACAATGAGAAAACATAAAGGATCAAAGTGAGTACTTTTTAACTTAACACTTTGACCGTATTTTGTAATTATTATACTCTATCCTTCCTTTTTACCTTCCTACTTTCCGTTTTGACATGTTCTTTTATAATTATTAATATCTATGTTTCTAAACCATTTTTTCTCTACTACTAAAAAGTAAAAATAGAAACTAATTTCACTTGTTACTACTTCATTTTATATGAGCAGTAAAGCCCTGTTCACTTCACCTTTAAAAAAATAATATTCAGTAAAAATAATTTCACTTCAGCGAAAATAAGTTCAGTTCAGTAAAAATAATTTCACTTCAGTAAAAATCAGTAACTTTAAGAGGAAATATAACATAAAATCAGTAAAACTAATTTTAGTTCAACAAAAATAATTTTAGTTCAGTAAAATTAATTTCAGTTCAGTAAAAATAATTTAAGTTCAGCAAATATAATTTCAGTTCAGTAAAAATAATTTCAGTTCAGCAAAAATAAGGTGAAGTGAACGGGGCCTAAAGGGGAAGATTAAAAAAAAAAAAAAAGAATGGAGGAAGTATAAGGAAAAAAATTTATCATGTAGGATATTGTTAATATGTTGCAATTTGTATTTTCATAATATCAAATTTTCATCAATACTAGAGATATATTAATAGTTAGACTTGTATGTTGTAGACAAAATGCACAAAAAAAAAAAGAAAAAAAAAAGAGGGAATAAAATTATTACCCCAAGTATAAAATAAGAAATAATCAACAAATTTAGGAAACAAATAATACAATTATTTTTAGCAACCAATAACCACAATGTATCATTTTGGATATCAAAAAAATCAGAAAATTTAGGAAACAAATCATTTGATTATAGGCAACAATATCAAGTGAGATCCTAAGAAATCCACCATATATAGTAATTAATCCCCAAAAATGATGGATGCAAAAATAGATGATGCACCTATCATTGAAACATTGTAATTTAAATACATTTGCACAATTAGTTGCCTAATCTTCTTGATCCCCCACAAAATTTTAGGACAGCCAAAATTTTAATAAGAACTCATCAAATTTCAACCTCAAAGTTCTCCTCCATATTCTAATTCAAATTCTTGTTAATTGTTCTAATTAAAAGGAATATGTTCCATGATTTTTTATTTTGTGTAAGATTAATTTGTATGAGATTTTTTGAGAACATTTTTATTCCATTATTTGTATTTTCTAATTCTCAAAAACATATCCACAATCCTTCACATGTATTTTTGCCTACATTCTAGCTACCAAAGATTTTTGCTTGAATTTCTAAGAAAATTCTGGTAAATAAATTGATACAAAATTGGCTAGGTAGGAAGATTTAGTTTATAAAAATATAAACAAATTAAAAATAAAAAAATGGGAGCATGTTGTAGCAAAGAAGGGGATTATGGAGATCATCGACATATTGATACTTATGAACATGAATATGAACATGAAAATCATGTAATTGAAGGAGAATATGGAGCTTCAATTAGACTACATGGTTCTTCTACTTTTATTTCAATGGCAACTACACAAGGGAAGAAAGGAATCAATCAAGATGCCATGACAGTTTGGGAGGTAAACTTCAAAAAGTTTTATTTAATTGGGTATTCCACTTATATATGCTTCTGTCTATTAAATGTCATTTTTGTACTGAAAGAATTAAATGTCATTTTTGTACTGAAAGAAATAAAGATTTCCTTTTTTTTTTTTTTTTTTTTTTTTTTTTTTTACGTGTTCTACTTTTGATTTTTTGAGAACACTATTCACCCATTCATCACTTTGACCATTATTTGATAATTATACATAATGAAAAATATAATTAAATTGGGTTTCACTTGAATTTTCTCGCTATTTTTTTTTTATTTATTTATTTTTTTTTTATAAAAATGTAATTTTTATGAATTTTTTTAATTACAACTATGATATTAAATGGTAAATTTCAATTTGTGAGTTGGATAACATACAAGTCAAAGTGAAACAACTAAAAAACCATAGTTATTAATTACTTACTCTGTATTAGTCACTTTGACTGACTTTTAAAGCTCAAAGGGTCACCAATAGCAAACTAACTTAAGTTGAATACTTTATTTTAAAGTTAATATAATAATAATAATAATAAAAAAAAAAAAAACAAAATACAAAACACATTTGATTAAATCTAACAAATCGATATGATAACGTGTTAAAAGCAATTGTTTAAGAGTGAGGGATAGCTTAGGTGGTTAAAGCTTCTCTCATAATTCTATCACCCGTCCGGATAGATCTCCAAACACAAAAAAAAAAATAAAAAAAACACACACAAAATCAATTGCTTCATTTAAGATAATAAATCTGTTTAATACTCCGTATTAACTAATTTATGTTTATACGAACTTAATTTTGTCAAATACATCAAAACCAGCATAAAAATTGAAACATAGGACGTTTCAATGAATTTGACACTAAAATTTAATTGCTCAAAGCCTATAAATCAAAACTAGCATATTGATTTGAAACTTATAATTAGGTACTGGGTAATATCTTTTGTGTTCTCCTATTTTCATTGTTCTTCCAACAGCACCACCAAATATCATATGGCAATATAAGTTGAAAGAGAAAAGAAAAAAAAAAAAAATCTATTTATAAACCAAGATATGCTTTACGAGTATGACCAAATATATACATGTATTTATGGTTATATATGTACATGGAGACGGATTTAGCCTGATCACAACATATCATGCCTATATTCTGTCTTACGTATAAATCACAAAAGATGGTGAAAGGGGGTATGTGAATAGCTTGAAAATATAAAGTACAAAAAATGGAGCATTAGGCAACTCTGTACTAGCATAATTTAACATTGTAATGTGCTAAATTTTAACTAATATGATGGTTTCAGGACTTTGCTGGTGAAAAAGATGTGTTCTTTTGTGGGGTGTTCGACGGGCATGGACCGAGTGGTCACAAGGTAGCTCGCATTGTCCGCGATCAGCTACCAATAAAGCTCTCCACTGCTCATAAGCTTCTCCATATGAAAGGGCATAGCACGAGTGATATCGATGCATTTTATGAGGATGAAGATGGTGCATTGCTACAAGCATATCCTAGCATCGGCGAGACTATTGATAGCCACCGCGAGGGAGATAGTTCTGATGTTGTACAATTGTGGAAGGCTGGCCTATTAAGGTCATTTAGAGAAGTGGATAAAGAGCTCAGCCGAGACCCTACAATTGAGAGCTATTGTAGTGGTACAACGGCTGTAACGGTTGTCAAACAGGTTGATTTTCTTGGTTATACTTTATCATTAATCTATATTGTTCAGTTAAAAAAAAAATGATCATACATTAATTAGTTTGATTTT
The DNA here is from genome assembly GCF_948465745.1 of Chenopodium album. Classification (NCBI taxonomy): domain Eukaryota; kingdom Viridiplantae; phylum Streptophyta; class Magnoliopsida; order Caryophyllales; family Amaranthaceae; genus Chenopodium; species Chenopodium album. Next base: position 52,934,914 of record NC_137845.1, on the reverse strand, counting down.
GTCTAGCATACTTTAGTTTTGCACTTTCATACTAGTTTGATTTTGTCTAGCATAATTTGGTTTTGTCAAACAGGTTGATTTTCTTGGTTAAACTATCATTAATCGATATTGTTTAGTTTTTAAACAAAAAAACTTGGCTAGAGCATGATCATACATTAGTAGTTTGATTTTGTCTAGCATAGTTTGATTTTGCACTTTTATATGACTTTTACATCCGTTTAATAAACAAAAGCAATGCAAAATTAATATAATCACGGAAACATGCAAGTTTATTATGTTTATGTAGTAAAAATATGCAAGTTTTTCCCCTTGTTGTAGGGAGATCATCTAATAATCGGAAACTTGGGGGATTCGCGTGCAGTTATGTGCACACGAGGGGACAAAGGACAAGTGATACCACTCCAATTAACGGTAGACTTGAAGCCAAGCCTTCCAAGGGAAGCCGAAAGAGTGAGGAGTTGTAGTGGTCGAGTTTTTTCTCTTGAAGAGGAGTCTCATGTTCTTAGACTATGGCTGCCTGATGAAGATAGCCCAGGACTTGCCATGACAAGAGCATTTGGTGATTTCTGTCTTAAAGATTATGGTCTTAGTTCTACCCCTCAAGTCTTCTACCACCAATTGACTGAACAAGATGAATTCATTGTCCTTGCAACTGATGGGGTAAAGATACCTTACATGTTCTTATTGCGTTTCTCCTTAATTTTTTTGTTACATCTAGCCTAATAAACTTCACTTATACCTAAGAAAATAAAATTTGTGATTTTTACAAAGATATTTCACATTGTAAATTAATAACCATAATTTTATATCCTCTATTTTGAATTTTGACCATTAGAATCATATCACTTATTATTTCAGGTCAAAGTTAGTGACTTATAATTTTGACTATCAGAATCAGATGTGACTTATAATTTATGAATCATGTGGAACACGAAGTATGCTTTGAGTATGCTTGTTACATATGTGGTATGTTACTAAGGTTATACAATATTTTTCAGGTGTGGGATGTGCTAACAAATTTTGAGGTAGTAAAAATAGTCTCAGCAGCAAGGAAGCGATCCCATGCAGCAAAGTTCCTAGCAACGCACGCAGTTCGTGCCTGGAAGAGCAGGTTCCCATCCTCGCGAACTGATGACATCGCGGTGGTTTGCTTATTCTTCAAACCTCCACCCCCCGGAAAATCCGTGTCAGAAGTCAGCCACATTACTCCTGACAGCTTGAGCCACCTTAATTCTTCAGTATCTCAGCATACATACAGAAGCATTAGCAGTGATGCTGAGGAGGGGTTCGATTTTAGGGACAACAACAAAGGTAAGTTTCAGGACATTCCAGAGGATTGGGGTGAAGGAGAAAGTTTAGTGGACACATCATTGAATTTTCCGCGGTATACAAACTCTAGACACAAAGGCAGACCAACATCGAAAAGTGCTGATATCGATTTTTGATACAAATTTTTTAGCTTAGGGGAATGAATGAATTAGGGCAGTGAATGATTTTGTGTACATATTGGTTTTGAAAATGGCTTAAAACCTGCCTAAAGTGAGAAAAGTGTGAGGAACTCTTGACAATTTTTTTGTTTTCCTTATTAGTTAAAACTTAAAAGGAAGATGCAAATAGTTGAATCACATACTAGTTCCTCTTAGATGAACCAAAAGCTGAAATCAAGAAACTAAACTTCATATTTCTTCTATCATAAGATGTTGCTAAGAAAAAGAGAAAACAGATAAAGATGTGAAAGCTAAACAGAGTTTCATCGGTTGTAATTTTGTGAATACAAGCCTTGTCCCGTTGACAAATAGTTGATCAATTTTTTTTTGTATTTTTTTTATTTTTAAATAGCTCATCTTTATAAGTAGTGGCGGATCTTAAATTACTAATTATAGAATACCATCAATGCATTAGTATATACTCCGTAATCAATACAAAATATTACTCCGTATATCACAAATCACATGAATGACCAATAAATCTTCAAACAAAGTTACAATAATAATCAGCAATTACAATAAATTATTCTCGATCTTAACCTTATTTCGGACAGAATTTTTTTTTTTAAATGAACCGAATCTCTCTTTTTTTTTTTTTTTTCCAAACTCAAATTATTTTTACTGATAAAACTTAATTTTCATTGGTTCTCTACTATTATATGTATAGAGTTCACTTATTTACAGAGTTACTGATTTTATTAAATACCAGTAATAAACTAATTTATGCTTTTACCTGACCCTAGATGAGGTAATTGGAACGCAAATACAGTCAATGATTCATTCATTTGTTGTTGCTTTTGAATGATCAAGCCATGTTATATTCAGATCATCACGGCCAGGTCAATTTTTCAAAAAATCAAACCAATATTGGCATATGATAATGTTGTGGAAAATTGATTACATTGCTTTGAAAGGCAATCGCATTAATTGATTTACATGGAATTCCTTTCAAATTATCAGCTAAAATAAATATATACACCATATTTCTTACAAAACAGAACTTTGCAAGACCCAGCCTCACGTCTATCATGAATCATCACAACGGTACCTATGTACTCTTAAGTCTTAACATCGGAAGCACTCGAGACCTGTACGATGCCTGTCAGTCTGAAGCTCTCGAGGCCTGAACAGAGGCCACCTGAGAATTATAGAAAGCTTCATTTAGAAAAGTCGAAAACTAGAGAAGAACACACACAACATTGTGGAGATGCCATTTGATATCAAAAGTAAAGAGGCTTTACTATAGCGATAATATGAAACCCTAACAACTTACATCAAGCATAAGGACTGTGCAATATACCTATAAGGTAGGGTGTATAATAAGGATAGAATTTGAACCTGCAGAAACTGTCCATTCGATGATGAAGTTCCACAAATTCATACGATAATAATATACTCCGTATTTTAAACCTTTAATCATGTTCAGATGAGAGAATTTTCAGAAATATTAGTTGCTTCAGTGGATTGGTGAGACAAACTACTGATAAATCATTGCATGGAATCTAATTATATCCTAAATCAAGGAATCATCTCTTCGAATAGAAAAGTTACTCCAGTCCCCCAGAAATTATAACAATTCCTCTCGTCCCATGCAAATTTTGCCTTCAAACAAATGGAAGAAATTGGAATATTGATGGATCCATATATGGATATGAATCAGAGCAAGAGTAATGGAGGAAAGCAAATTTCTTCCCCTAGAATACACCCAATATTTCTTAAACTGAAAAGAAATGGAGATAAGGTCAGATAATGCAGACCCATTTCTCCTTTACACTACCCTACACATGCACTTCCTTCTCATTCTCTTCTAGTCTTCCCTACCCCTCTCTCCTCCATTGCTTTCCGAAAACAACATAATAGTGTGCCAGTTTAGTGTAAGAAAAGCAGGATAAACATACCGATTGATTTCAGGTAAGGTAAGCCTGTCAATAATGATACTTTTGACCAGATCAGAACCACAGCTTTCCCTTCTTATAACAACCTGAAATTCCAATATTTCCCCCACCCCCCCCCCCCCCCCCCAAAAAAAAAAAAAATTAAAAAAAAAAAATTAATATCTAATAAATAAACAAAAATATATAGTAAATATGAAATCCTCAGAAACCAGAATTAATATTGACCTCAACAGCAATTGCCTGTCTCTTATTTGCATTATCATCTCTTGCCCTATCACACCTAAGCTCCATAGAGTTCTCAGCTTTATCAAACAGTACTTCAGCAAACTGAAACCAAAGAAACAAATTATGCAGTAAATACGGCGTATCAAGATGGAGACAGATTATTCATGAAGTAATCCATCAAGCAATGATTTCAAGAACAAAACAAATCTTTAAACAATAAACATAAGGTATTCACAGAGATGATTCAGCCAAAAATATAATTTTTGACAAGAATAATACCAACTTCAATTATCCTTATTTAGATAGTCTCACTGTTTCATTAAGTGAGAATAATACCAAGTCTATGAGATGTCTTCCACTCTTGCCAAAGCATAATTAGCTATTTAAGCAAGTACACACGTCACATACTATTTGCCTCAAAATTGTGTACTTTCTTTCTTATATTTTATTTTCAAGAAAAAAGTCCTAAAAACAATCTACTCCAACTCCCCATGCCCCTTTTCTTTTTACCCACCTTCATTGTTGACCCCCTCGGCCTCCTATAGCAACAACCAGCAGCAACACCAAACAGAAGTTACTCTGATTGGTACCTGCTCCTTATTCAACTGCTAAAGTAGTCGTCCAGCGGTTAAGAGACCCCCTTAATGGTAAGCAAAAACCTCATAAAAATCCAAATGGTAACAAATAATCAGTGTCTCCACCCACCCATCTCCAAAACATTCAGCTTCTCTTCCAGTCCCAACATGCATTTCCCTGTATTCTAATTAGTTTTCTCAAAGTAATCTATGAAGATATCTCTACAAAACATCCATTACATACTGAATCTTTGCAGCTTTGCCCCATTTTCTCTCCTCCGCCTTGCCAAAGGTAGTAGCAGTGCACAGCTGGCAGAAAGCGACTAGTGTTGGTGTGCAGTAAAGGAGCAGAGACGTGTAAGGAAAGATGATGTTGAGACTTAGTCTCCGCTTGTCATCTTGACTAAGTTGTTGATAGCTTGTATCGAGATGATTATTGTTGTCAGGCTATGCCAATGAATGTCAATACTCAGCTCTCAAAACCAATGTATAAAAAGGTTCAAGGGCACCAAGGCGTTTCAGAGTTCCCTGCGCCTAAGGTGTGCCTCTGTGCGCCTCAAAGAAGAAAGGTTCATATAATGAACAATAAAAAAAAAAAATCTGAAAAAATCTTTATGCGCCTCCGGGGGTGTGCCTCATCAAAATCGCCTTGCCTAGACAAAAAAAGGGGCATGACCCCTAAGGCCTTGCGTCTCAGCGCCTTGGCGCGCCTTTTCAAACACTGCTCAAAACATTTTGTGAAATCAAAAACAACCCTTCTGACTACCAAGCTGAAGTAGGAAGCCTACATACGTAACTACTAATTGTCCAGATGTTGCATTGGTGGTGAATTGATTATCTTAATTAATGCATAAACTACATATACCTCATTGGACAGCCTTGAAGCATTTACTGCGCTACTTAGCTGATTGATTGGACAAATTAATCACAATTTTTCATGACTCTGCACTCACTCCAAACTTTTCCGGATGCAGAGAGGGCTACCAAAAGGATGATCACGCATAAACGATGATCACAGATAAACAATGGGTTAATTTATGTTTCTCAGTCAACCATTGATAACATGAAACTTAAAGAAGCAAAGTTTCCTACCTCAATCTTCTACTGAATACAAAGCTGAAACATGTATTTCTCCACAGCGGTCAGCTAGCAGATGCACTCAATAAATTCTATTCTAGAGCAAGTTCTGATACAAGATTAGTCTTTCTATTTGTTCATCAACATTCAACATGATTATCTCTCTCTAACTAGCTCTACTTATAGAGCTTTTATGTAACAAACAAATTAACTTTTCCCTTAAGCAACTAGCAAATTATTGTAACTCTACTCCTTCAAATACCCCTATACCCTAGGCCCTAATACCAATTTACAGCATTAATACCATTAGCTATAAAGTAACATAGCATAAACATTGTATATGGTAGAAAATAGGAAGAAAATGATGAATTTTGATTAATAAACTGAATTACAGTACTTTTGTATAATAATTTTACTTTTGAGAGGTGGACTCTATCCCAATTTAGCTTTCCAAAGATGACCCGAAACATTCAGCAATATTCAACATGATTATCTCTCTCTAATTAGCTCAATTTTAGAGCTTTTCCCTAATCCCAAACATACCCCTCTTCCATGATACTACCTCCATTTCAATTTATTTGCAACATTTTGGAACTAAGGCTTTGTTGTTGTATTTACCATTTGTGGATACTACAAATTATTTGCAACAAAGGTTTTCTTTCCTTTTTTTACTAGTCATTTATTTCTATGTCTCTCCTCATCACTGCAACTTTACTTTTCTCTCTCCATTAACACTCACAAACAAATTTTATCTAGATGTTGGTAAATGTCACATCCCTACAAATAAATTGAACGGAGGTAGTATGTTTTTTGAGGGGATCCTCTTCTCTAAATCAATTCATAGCATATTGGTTATTAATCACCTTGGTTAGCATTAATTCAGTATTTCAGTCATATCTTATATTTTCTTAATCTCTCTTCTTCATCCCTTAATCTGTCTTCAATTCTTATTCTTCATTTTGGTCTCCATGTGAGCTAATTCGTAGCATGTTGGGACTGTGTTCTAGCTTAAACTTATCAGGTTATTGATTAGTCTCAATGTATTTCAAAGCACAAGGCGCAATGAAGCAATAAAAGTCCTGTTGTGCCTTGGCGTAGCTCAGTGCACCTCTTTGAAGTGAGGCTCAAAATATAAAATAGTTGAAGAAATTTGCTTAAGTGTGCCTCGGATGTGTCTCTTTGAATGCACATTGCCTAGAGCAAAAAAAAAAAAAAAAAAAAAAAAACCGCTCTACCCTAATTGCTAAGCACCTAGGTGCGCCTTTTTATACACTGATTAGTCTGCTACTAAATCTCCCTGAATTTGCCTAACCGGCATACTTATACAAGTATACTGTACTCCTTTATGAATAAAATTCAAGTCTTATCATACTAGATAAAACAATGGGGAGAGAGAGAGAGAGAGAGACAGAGAGGTGGATAAAAATAAATAAACAAATAAATAAGTAAATAAAAATTTAGAATGTTCAACAGGTTACAAATTGCTTAAAGCCATTTTGGAATGACACCCATGAACTTGAGATTAGTTCATCAATATGTGGGAACTTTTAGAGAAAAGGGAAACTTGGGATTATTCCTACCATATTTTCTAAAAAAATAATGTTCCAGTTAAAAACAGATTATGATGTGTATAAAGACTAAAGAGACTTGCTTCAACAACATGATGATAAATAAATGGTATTTACCTCAAGGGGAGAGCACACAGGAATTTCATCGCAATGAGTCACAATATCACCGGGACAAACTCCTGCAGAATCTGCTGGGGATCCCTCTGTTACCTGGAAGGTGTTTACTTTATAAGATTCCACATTGAGGACAGTTATTATAAGCGTGATATAAGTCCAAGTAGTTTGAATGGTAAATGAAGGCCTCAAATTGTATTGAAAGGAACCCTGAACACAACAATTGAGCTATTCTCCAGAGTTGTAAAATACGGCATTCTCCATTGCAGTTTCAAGAAAGTGTGCAACGAGGTAAGGACCGAAAAAAGACATCCTTCAATTGTAAACATCACATTGGAACATGATCATATAGCATATACAACAATGCAAGCATATGATTATCCAAATGTAAGATTGGATTCAACAACAGATGATATATAAAAAGCAAAGACCACTATGGATTCCACAACTAGATGGCGTAGCCTGTAGGTGATAAAGTTACCTTCTCCACAAATACACCATTAATAGTAGGAAATTTCTGGTATATTGTTTCAAGCCGGGCCATTTTCAAAGAATCAAGGATTCGAGTTCTCATTCCCAGCCAAGGTTGAACAATTCTCCTGCAAAATCGGTACATATCACTACAAATGTCATTTTTTAAAGCATACATATAATGGGAGGCTTATACTGAAATTGGCATGAAATTCAAATAAGCTCATTATTTAAATAGAAGGAAATGGAAGAAAAAGAAGAAAAGAGAAAATGGAGAGAACAATTTCTCTTGTTTGGGTAAAGGATTGGGGGAAGGAAAGGAAAGGAGAGGGAGGAATCCATATTCCCTTTCTTTCTCATAAGCATAATGCCTCTAAAATTGGCGAGTTGGATGGAAAATAGAGCTCACCTTTCCCCTCCCTTTCTCTTCCCTCCCGTTCTCCTCTTTCCATCCCCTGCCTTTCCTTCCTTCTTTGCTAACCAAACAAAGCGTAAAAAGTCAACACTACAATGTGGATTCTAAATTTCTGATATAAAAAGACATTGTTTAGAAGAAATCACTACCTCCAAAATAAAATGTGAGTGGAAAACAAAAATTATTAAGATAATCTGAAACATAAAGGATATTTTTAAGCATGCATGGCCCAAGAATTGCAATATTTACCACTGTTTCATACGAGGTTTTCAACAAAAGCATGACACAATTAATTTCATGACATAAGTATAAGTTATTTTAGAGATAATGTTGGACCATTTATAGTTACATCCTAGGTTGCATAAGAACGGGTAATGACATAGATTCGAGTACGAAACGGATACAGGAAAACGTCTATCTCATAATAAGGGACACGGGTACGGGATGTTAAAAATTCATATAATATATGGAGAAAAAAAAAAAAAAAAAAAACTGACCATATATTTGTCATTCCATCCTCTAATGAGTTAGAATAAGGAAAGTGTGTCACTTTAAAAAAATAAAAGGTATGAGGAAAGTGTGACACTTAAAAATTAATATAAAAAAGAGAGTACATAGAGAAATGACCACATAATTAAAGTGGAGAAGGTAGGAGAGTTGGCAGCTAAGATATTAAATTTAAAAAAAAAATTAAAAAATAAAATAAAAACACAGCAGGGGAAAAAAACTAAATTAAATACATTAAAGACGAATTATTATTTAGAAACATAAACGGTGCCAAACTTACATCATATTTCAACAAATTAAATGTGAGGATGCAAGAGAATAATGTTTATTACATAATTTAATTCAATCACTTAATAATTATCCACTTAAATAAGAGATCACTGTCAGCCATCAACTAGTTAATTTTTCAATAATTGACAAATAAAATTGAACAAAATAAAGCAAGTATAAGGTTTGGAAAGAAAACAAAATCATGAAGAGAGGAAAAACCAACAAAGACATATCCATAACTTTTGAAGTGCTTCAAGCATCTCAGCAAAATGGTATTGGGAAGAAAAACAGAACAGTTTGCATCAGTGATATTCATTCCAATAACTGATCCTGAAGCAATGTCAACAAGAGGTCCACCAACGCCATACTAGTACATAAAAAAAGAGGTAAGCAAATGTCCCGAAAATATCATTGCACATCATCAAAAAACACACAAAACAAATGCAAATACTTTGTAAGTACTTAGAATAAATCATCATTACAGTTGAACAACAACATAATACAAATTGATAAGTTATAAATGTACTATCCTATTTTCATTAAAATCAGACCATAATGCAACATAGAATAACATCTCCACAGGATTATTAAGAGAAATACAACGTTATATCATTCACTCCCCCCCCCCCCCCTCTCTTCCCAATTAAAAATAAATAAATAAATAAATAAATAAATTAGAGTTTCTATCAAAACATATAAAAATTAATCACATCATCCATCCGATGCTTTATTTGCATAACTAAAGCCAAAGCCTTTTCTCAATAGACCTACGACTAACCAAAAAAACTAGAGTTAAGTATAACATTGAGGTCTATCTTTTTAATTTTTTCACCTTTTGGGACCTCGGTTTTTTTTGTTTTTTTTTTTTTCACCTTTTGGGACCTCAAGTGTACTTTCCGCCTTTCCGGCCAAAATTTAATTGTGCATGAGTTAAAAAGACAGTCCCTTGGTTAAATAACTTAGTCCCCTAAAAAGTCATCCTAAAAAAAGATAGTCTCCTATTAAAAAAAATAGTCCCCATTGTTAGACTTCACTCAAAAAAAAAAAAAAAAAGACTAAGGTCCCAAAAGGTGAAAAAATTAAAAAGATAAACCCCATTGTTAGACTTAACTCAAAAAAACTAACTTTACAACCTTCATTTACCCCACAAATCCACTATAGGCAAAGGCTTTCAAAGATCATTATAACCAAATATATAACCTCATCTTACTTATATTTCCCACATTAAATGTGAACTGGCACAAGTAAATTACATCATCACAACAAAGACAAATATTAAACATGCTATAAAGTATGAACCCATACTATAAGCACCACACAAGATTCATATAAATTAGATTATACACCGGCATGCACGATTCTCATTGTGCACACACTTTTTGCTAGCAACTGTTTAAAAATTCAAAATTAAGGGTTATAAATTTCCAATTCTAACGTGTAAAGTATATTTTTGCAAATTTTAGGAAGAGAAAGCAATACAAGGGTTTGAAAATATCATTGTAAAGAGATTTATTTTAGACATTATGAATTTTAAAGCAATTTAAGAGTTGATGATAGTCAATGAATTTAATAATAGGAAGATGAAATTGAAGAACTCACTATTGAAAGAATTTATTTCAGGTTTATATACTTGAGTACTTCTATTCCGGTTTTGTATTGTGATATAAAATTGATATGTTGTTCGTCTGATTATAAACGATGTTCTTTTAAGTTTTAACATATGTGCTTTCTCATTACGATCCTTCTTTAATTGTAGAACAAGAATTGACCATGTTTTGTTTTTTTTCTCTTTTTTTCTTTTTATGAGTTGTATGTTCTTTGGGTCTAAGCTAAATGCATTCTATGTAATTTACTTTATGAAATGTGCTCTTTAATGAATGGAGATTAAATATGCTCTTTAATGAATGGAGATTAAACATGCTATTCGGATTTAAACAATATGTTTTTTGTACTTGGATAGTATGTTCTTTAAATCTTTCGAGTTCATGTTCACTTGCTTTAGCCCATATTTGGTTTTGAGTTCATGCCTTTTGTTTTACCCCTTAGTTCTTTTAAGTTCATGTTTTTATTTTTTAGCTTTTATGCTCTTTAGGGTTCATGTTTCTATGAATTGAACCTATACGTCCTTTCGGATACTCGCTTTCTATGTTTTGAGGGGTGCCATTCTAAAATGGGTGCACGATCCATCAGTTTGGATAGAATAAGCATTACAAAGCTAAGAACAAAAATGAATTTGCACTCATGCCTAAAAATTTTGATTCAGAATCTCTGACCTTAATCCAAAGAAAGTTCAGTCTGATGGTTTAGTGTTCATAAGAACCTGTAGCCCTATGCCAGTTGATTATATGCAGCTACAAGTGATGTGAAACAATAAGTCACAATTTAGGGTTTATTGTCAGAGACACTCGATGCTATGTGCAACTAATGGACACATGAAACAAGAAGTCTGTTTTATGTCAAACACTATAAAATGCTTCAGTTTGCCCTCAAAAAAAAAAAAAAAAGCTTCAGTTAACATCAATTTGAAACAGTTACCAAAAAAAAAAAAAAAAAAAAAAATGATGTTAATTATCATAAATAACCTTTGTTCTATAAGTCATCACCAATACGGTTTTCAACTTAGGGAGTATTAATTAAAAAAAAAAAAAAAAAGATAAACGGAAGAAGCAGTTCTCCAGGTTTATTAAGGAACCATGTTGTATAAACAGCCACAGAGCCACTTACACGTGAAAATACGCAGCCTGTAGTCAAAACATCATCAGAATCTAAATCGTGGTCTTTGAGCAAAACTTCTCCGTGAGCAGCCAGCAAATTGTACGAGCTACCATGTCGACCAAGGGCTACCACACTCTTCCCAGGAGTAAACAGCTCAAAATCAGGCAGAAGAGTGGCAACATGAAGTTTAGGAACAGATGGCACCGTAAGAATGGCAATGTTGTGATGAAGATCAACATGTGAAATGGAACCAGGCACTGTTTTACGATTGGGCAAATGTACTTCAACCTGAAACAATAAACAGCATCGGCTTAAAGTTACCTCTCTATGCTTAACCATGGCTGTACAATATAGTTTAATTCAATGGCACACAATTAACTTAAATAAATGGTCCTAACCTTTATTGGTATTTAAACCGCGTATGACCATGCAACATATCCTTCAAATAATAAATATATTTTTATACACCACTTTACATGTACACACTAACAAAACTTAGTTATCTGTTAGCACGGACCAAGACATTAGACTGAGATGGTAAATTCCCATTACACACCACTCAACAACTGCAAACACTTCCTTGATTCCTTATAACAGTATTAAATTGCAACATTCAAAAGCATCAATGTGCAGCAAGTTTTATTCAATCCTCAAGAAACTACATACTACAAGTATCACATATAATAAAAAGATCAACCAAAAAACATTGTTAAAATGATTCAATCAGCTCATAAGAGCATTTTTTACGTTGTCATAGACCATGTTCAGTGATGGCGTTTGAGGTTATAAAATTATACAATGTAACAGGTTATAGAATTTTACTCAATCTATATCATGATATCATCAAAATGTCAACTTTTAACAATTCCTACCTATAGATAATTTAAGATACTAATGGTCAAGGTTGTTCATTGGAAAATGTACCAAATTAAAATGGGACAATAAAAGCACCTAAAGAAAACATTTCAACTATTCTCTTCGTTCTAATTTACTTGTACTGGACTTTATTCAAGTGGAAAAGCAGAGTAATAAATGGGAAGGTGAGAGAAGGAGTGGGACCCAAATCAATAGAAAAGGAGAGAAAATTTTCTTATACAAGAAATAAGGCAAGTAAATTAGGACATGCCAAATAAGAATATGGGTAAGTATATAGGAATTAGGAATGGAGGGAGTGATTTTCAATACAATAGTGTTGCTATGCCAGTTAGACCTAGAACAGGAGAAGGGTGCTCCACCAAAAGAAGGGTAGCAATTATAAGCAACTTTTAGGAAACTAATAGACAAAGACCTTTGGGTAAAATCTTAAGGGTACATGGAGAGGCATAGAAGCAATGAAGAGGACGCCACCAAGCAACACCACCATCATCAGAAGTTATTTGTTAAAAAATGTCAGCATAGTATGACAAGCCACCACTGCTAATGTAGAGTTGAGGAAAAATCTTGGTTGAGGATACCACTACGAAGAACTGTACGAAAAACATGAATGGGTCAAGCACTATTAATGGGCTATGTAAATCGTGGGAGGTGCTCCAAAAAAAAAAAAAAAATTAGTATCTTCATGAGTTCAAAGGCTTTAAATCCTTTTCATCTACTTTGATAAACACTGCTATAAAGCTTAGCAAAGAAACATAAAGGGGTGGCATTTTTGTTAAGTAATTGACTGTGTATCGCTCAAGAGGAAGAATCGGAATAGAGGTTGGGTGAAGCTTAAAGGATGCATCGAGGTTAGCACTGGGGTTAGACAGGGGGTTGCTAGCATGCTGGTCACAAAGAAGAAGGACAGGAACTGAGTGGGTTATGCACTCAGCAACAATATAACATTAGCTATTTAAGACAAAGTGTACGTTTCTAATTTGTAGTCACATTCCACACTGTGATCATGGAGATGCACAATAAAACACCCACCATACACCAATTTAGCATGTTGTTACTGAAATTGCAAACACTACTAAATTTAATACTATCAAGTATCAACCATAATGTTTCATTACTAATCTCCAAGCAAAGAAAAAACATTCAGGAGTATACATCTTGTAGGAGTGGTAAAGCGCTACATATACCACAAGCATAAAAAAACAAGGCATGTACACTATAAGTAATAAGACTAACCGTAACATTGGTAATGGTAGGCATGGTATCCTTATATCCTATGAAGAGACTAGAAGAGGTTAAGATCGTTCCAAACATATCATTCCACTCTATGAAAAATCCTGAGCAACTAAAACGGAACTTTTCTCCTGTAATAAAATAACAAATTTGTCAAAATTCATTTACAAAGCTGCTAAACAGATTCTTAGAATTAATTAATAGGCATATGCCCAAGCATACCTACGAAAGATGTCAGTGCAACAACAGATGGCGCAACTCTAAAAGCAACAGATCTTGCAATTCGACTATTATAGTCACCTTCATCCAAGGTACAAAACTCTCCATTATTTTGCAATCCTGTGACAGTGAACTGATTCAATATTGGCCCCAAACAAATGATAACAATTGACAACAAGGAAAGAATGCTCAATTGAAAAAGTCAAGTTCTACAACTCTACAAGAATAAGCATATTTAATATAGCGTCACTCATCAATAGGTCAGTAAAATCTCTATTAACCCAAGCACACAATTAGAGATGTGTAGCATTTTATTTCTTTAAATTAATCCATATTTGCAATGGCGAGTGTACAATGACTACTTATAGCCTCCATTGTACTGCAGAAATGTGTGAAAAAAGAGCATAAATAAGACCATATATTGCCAGTTTTCTACTATTCCTCAAAACTTGTGTATAGCTACAGTCTCTAGATTTTAGAGTTCCTGGATCAATGCATTCCTCCTTTAGTCCTTTACTAATTATTCAAACACGATTATACAAGACTACAAGAGTATGCCCCAACAAACAAATCCAAAATACTTGTCTGCGTCCAAATTTAAAATTAAGAAATAAGATTGCATATTTGCAGTCACGAAATTCCGTTGAAAGAATCAAACTAACAATAAGACCATCTATACATTCTTAAAGCAATCATTTGATATCATGTACAATATAATAATAGACATGAACAGACTATATAGTAAAGGGCATAAAACATACCGCCTACATATTTTGGCTTTTTATTAAACTTCAAAGGACCAACTTTTGTTTTAATCGTCGCTGCCAATGAAAATAAAACTGTGTTAACAAAGAAAATTTGTCTATGATAAATAGATTAATGAAGTATAACTTTTATATCATAAATATATAAACAGGTAACAGGCTCATTGTTCAATTACTAAATAGCGAATATACAATTCACATAATACACACACTTTAACCAGTTAATTTGGCAGCATGATTCCAGCTTAAGTGGCTCGCTCGAGACTTTGAGTCAAGTACATCTCTATACAAAAACATACTTTCAGATAAACTATACTCTCTCGGTCAGGATACAACACAATTTATCCCCCGTCTCAACCCTCCGTGCTTAACATTCACCACGAATTCACTAAAACACCGTTTGTCTACTGTAATTAGTTAATTATCATCCTCTCTTTATTTAAAGGGGTATTGTTCAGAAATCTACACATTATCGGTTTCTAATCAAAGTAATGTAACAATTTGCTTTCCGGTAATCTGACAATAGTATACACGACTATTATTTTTGTACCAATGTGCATAAAATTAAGAATAAGGTGCATATATAAAATAATCACTCAACAATATGAGTATTCTACCTTATTTTCTTATTTTACAAAGTAATTAATGTCCTAGTGTTCATTATTTATCAAAATATTCTTCAAAATAAAATCAAACTAACACTAAATTTCAACATTGTTTTGCTAATAGGAATATCAAATTGTTAACAATAATCCAGAAAAAAAAAAAAAAAAACAAAACAAAAGTCGAATTTGTTATTCAGATATATAATTGAGTTTATAACTATATAAGCAAAAACAAGAAATTGATCAAAATTGAAAATTACGGGGAAAAAAAAACCTTCGCCTCGTCGAATTTTGTCCAGTCTTTCGTAGATAGTAAGAGGACGCGATGACTGAGGTTCCTGCGGCTGATCAATCTCAGACATTGCTGCCAGTTACGAGTACCAATTGCCACTCCAAAATTCCTTCCAAAACCCAAAATTCTGAGACAATGGGCTCTTCTTCCTTATATGCAAATTCGGGGTTTTAACAATGTGGCCACTCACAATAGGAGTTACTCCCTCAATTTTCTTTTATTTGCATCAGTTTGACTGGTATATTTAATGAGACGCGACTTTGGCCATTAATATCTTTAATTATTAATTAGTAAAAATTATAACGGAATTATATTATAAAACTAGACATTATGACGAATCTAATGATATATTATATAATAACATTTATTTATTTTATAGAAGTGAAAAAATGAAATCAACCATGAATATGAATAGTGCAAAAATCAATGTGATACATTTAAAAAAAAAACGGAGGGAGTACTTTGATAGTGTTACAGAGGTTACCCGATCAGTGTTCAGGGGTTACTTTATTAGTGTTACAACTCTTACAAGAGTTACACTGTCAGTATTATAGTGATTACTTGGTCAATGTTTAGGGGTTATTTTGTTCTTTTACAAGCGGTCATACAGTGTGACAAGATGTGCTGATCTCTTATAAGTCAATCCAGCCAATATGCTCCATATTTGTAATTTTTTATTTTACAAGAGATGTAGTAGGAATAGATTTCCCTCGTTTTATTGACATTGAATTGACATATTTTATGAAAGTAGGATTTTAAATTAAATGAGGATATAATGATCATTTCACCTTAATATACTTAAATAAACTTACAAAAGCTCCTATCAACTCACCACAAAACTCTCCACTCAGCTTATTATAGTATTCAACTAAATAATAAATATTTATCAATAACTACCGCGTATTAATGTTATTTTGAAAATTACTACCGTAAATTAATAAACTTATAACTTACTACCGTAAAAAGTTTTTTAAAAACTTTATTTTACTATCAATCTCCACTTTAAGCCATTTATGACGTCACTTTAGACACTTAACTCATGACGTCACTTTAGACACTTAACTCATGTTTTTGGTTGAACTTTTAACATTTCAAGTATTGGTTGGATTTATCTAAGATTGTGAATGTACTTAGATTTACATGTTCAACAACATATGTCACATTTTATTGCAATGCATATAAAGCAGTGGAAATTGAATGTCGCTTATAACTAGCCACATGATCCTTTTTTTTTTTTTTTTTTTTTTTTTGGAACAACATGATTCTCTTCTAGATGAACTCATATGAACGATAATTAACTTTAAGTCTAGAAACAAAAAAGTCGATGCTCTAATCTTCATGGTCCCATAAATCAGCAACACTCTTAAATGGTCCATCACGCTTGTTAACAAACAGAGCCTCCCCATCCAACTCACGCTTCTGTACAATTCACAAATATTGATTTATTAGACGTTGGAGTATCCTAGAGATATATCGATTGACAACACCTTATTAATAATGTCCAAATTTATTAGAGTAGAATTGTACTTCGTATAATATATACTGTACCTGGTTTTTAATGGTGCAAAGAGCTTCAAAATCTTGCTCGGGTATTTCCCAATCGAAGACGTGAACATTCTCTTTGAGATGATCCGGGTTGGTTGATTTTGGTATAACACTGGTTCCTCGTTGTAAGGCCCATTTGACCAAAACTTGTCCAGGACTCTTGTTCAACTTCATTGCCACCTTATCTACCACTGGATCATGCACAAGATCTCGTCCTCCGTCTTGTGACCCCAACGGTGAATATGCCTACCAACAAAAGTCATGTAAATTTGCACTGGCTCGGCTCCATTTCGTAATAGTACATGTACGTATGATTGCTAACATGACACTCCACAAATATATACTATAATGGATAATGAATATGATTCAATAAGATCGAAGTTCATATTAGCATATATACATGATAAATCCCAAACATTAGGCCATTAGGGTGAGACATGTTTTGCACAAGATCATATTAGTGAAAATTTAATATAGAACAATCCTGGCCTTACCGTAACGTGTATGCTATTTTTCTTGCAAGTCTCGAGCATTTTGTCGTTCCTCCATCCCGGGTGCATTTCCATCTACAAAATTAACCTCATATTATCAATTCCCTAAGAATTATCAAACACATATCTCTAGCTAATTATGTTGAAATGTTGAATGTTTCAACCATACTATTTATATAAGCAAAGGTAATAATTACCTGGCAAACTGACGGCTTTATTCGAGCAATATCAAGCAGCTTATTAAGCTTCTTGATTGTAAAATTACAAACCCCAATGTCCCTAACAAGTTTTTCCTCCACGAGCTTTTCCATTTCCCTCCATACACCTTTCATGTCGAAATCCGTTACCTCCCCTGCCTTAGGTGGCCTACTAGCTCCTTCTTTTAAGTGAAATGGCCAATGAATCTGCAAATTAATTACTCTAGTTGTGTCACATTTCTTGATTTACAAATCCGTGTAACAGATGATTATTAAATGGGGCTGGTTAATTACAAGATAGAGGTCGAGGTAGTCGAGCTGAAGTTCTCGAAGAGTATTGTTTATAGCAGGACGAACTCTTTCTGGAGATAAATCAGTACACCTGCATAATGTATCATGATACAATTAGCATTCCCTTAGAAGTTAGAAAACTCCATGTGACTTATGTTCCATACTATGAAACTATATAGATTTATACGTATGGAAAATCAATGTAACAGTGTACTGTGATCTTGTGGATACCATCTAAACAAATACAAAGTACTATTATAGACCATTAGACCTACAGTAACTTTTTATCATTTTTACTTGTTAAAAAATAAAGAAAATGATTGTTTAAAGTTATACATTTACAAGTGTGATATATAAAACTGATAAAAGTTGTACATTTACAACTGTGACATATAACAGTCATGAAACTGATAAAAGTTATACATTTACAAGCGTAATATAATAAAGATGACAGAGCTAAGGACTAGAAATTAGACCATATTGAATCGGGAATTAAGTTTTGGGCATAGAATTTTGAAGATACCATAGCTTTGAAGTGACAAAGATATGCTTCCTCTCTATGCCTGCATGCATGGCTGCTTTAAGTGCACGACCGACCTGGGGAAATTATAGATTGATAAAAGAATTTAAGTTGACATACTAGATTCACCTAATAACCTGCCACATGAACATGTGCATAAATAGCTAGCAAAGGTGTGGAAGAACAACTCCCCTCATAAGGAAAACACATAGTAGTATTGGTAGCTTTAATATGCACTTTGTATGTAATAGATAAGACAAAGTATAATAATTGTATTCCAAAAACTAAAATAGCTAAAGAATCTTCATTGTCTAAGCAAGCTTAGTAGATATGGTAGTCGTGTAGAGCTCAACTTGTGACCTAAGGTCACAATTCAAGTTTGAGTCTGCCATCTACATACTTATGCTAAGAAGTGGAGAATCCCTCTAAGAAATCATTTGGTTAGATCTTTTGAATGGATTGGAATGGAGTTTGGTTGAGTTTTTTAATAATGAAATCTCATACACAAGGAGTTCTAACTCTACCTTATACTTGTAGAATCTCATACCCACCTCTCCCCCGAATTAAGATTCACAATTCATTCTTCATTCTAACAATAAATCAAAACAATTTTACACTAGTATGGGTTTTAGAGATTCCATACCAATCCATTCCAATATAATGAACCAAATACCCTCTTATAGGGATCCTCAAGTCTAGGGGTGCTAATTGAGCAGAGCAACTCACGAGCAGCTCGAACTCGACTTGGTCAACGCTCCACTCGAGTTTGCTCGTGCTCAATCGAATAACTCACGAGCAGCTCTAACTCGACTTGGTCGACGCTCAACTCGTGCTCAATCGAATAAGCTTGAAACTCAATAAGTGTACAAGAAATACAATATTTTTCTATTTTATTTATCTTTAAAAACAAAAATTTATCTTAACACTTAATAAAGTTAAAATAATAAACCTAAGTAGAAAAAATTTATATAAAGATAATAAAATATAATCAACTAATATTTGAAATTCAAGAGACCTAAACCTTTAAACGAGCAACTCATGATCGATTCGACTCGAAAATTAACGAGCACGAGTCAAGTAACCCTCTTCGTGATCGACTAGCTCGATTAGCACCCCTACTCGTTGGGAGCCGGCCCAAATTATATAATTTTTTTTAAAAAAAAAAATTAAATTATCAAAATACATGTAAAAAGGGTGGGAGTTTAAACCTTAGCCCCAACCTTTTAATCCAAGATCCAATACTATAACTCCCTTAGTCTCACTAAGTTAGCCTAGTACGTCTTTTTTATTCATTATTGTCTTGTTTAGTTTGCCTAATCATCGAAAAAAATAAATCTATATATTTTGCCCCTAACCGGCATATATACCCTTTTCAAAAGAGAAAGAGATAAAAACAAAGAAAAGAATAAAAAATCACATCGATCCTCACATATTTCCTTTTTAAAAAACTCATTTTGGGGCAATCTTGGTGGGATAAAGGAATATGTAATATATTACGGAGTACTATTTCATAACATTTTAACATCCATAATAGAGCATGAATTTATAAACTTTACCTCTTCTTGTACACCATATTGTGCTGCTGTATCCACATGCATATAACCAGCCTACAATAATAAGATTTACAAAACTCATAAGAGGTTTAAAGGAGTACTACACACATTGTGTTCAAGCATAAACTAACCAACTTTAGTTAGTTTTCTAAACATATAGACATATAGTCGAGTGTTGCAAGTATTCAAAAACGCGCATACCATAATAACTTTATCAAAACATTAACACGATACCTCGGCGACGGCAGTGAAGACAGAACTTCTAGCTTGAGAAGCAGATTTCCAAGTACCCAATCCCACCGCCGGTATTTTATGGCCGCTCACAAGCGGGAAGTACTCCATTTCTTGGTCATGAGCCGTAAATGTTGCCTGAGCCATAACTAATTGCAATATTTGCTCGACCAAATTGGATTAAATGGTATTTCTTGACACTCTAATTTCTACCTATTAATCACTTTCAAGTTTCAATGTATAATTGGCTGACTTTACTTAGCTAGCTCATAGATTCATATAAATCCTACTCCGTACTACGTTTGACGGTTGTGTACATGTGGGAGTGTTGCATGCATCATGTTGGACACGTCATTTTTTGAGGGTTCGTGTCATTTGCTAAGCACCATATATAGACTCAATTTAATCGATATGATCAAAACTAGTGTATGGACCGAACAATGCTCAGAGTCATTATTATAATTTTGATATTAAGATAATAAATATCAATAAAAAAATTGAAGAAGTAAGGGTCTATTTTGATTTACTGAACTAAGGTGAAATGAACTGAATTGAACTAAACTGAACTGATTGAAGCTGAACTGAACTAAATATTTTATGAGAGAAGGAAATTAAAAAGTGAATTGAAGTGAATTGATTGGAGTTGAACTGAACTGAAGTGAAAATAAGCTGAAGAGAATAGACCCTAATACAAAAAATTAAATAAAATAAACACCCTAATAAAGTTAGATATATAATTAAAAATGTTACATATAAAAGTATAACTAAATGTTGGCTAAGATGATATCGATTAGTTTGATCGTGGATGATGTGGCTCATTTCTAGTGTTTGAGAAAGGTACAGTGTCACGTGTCAAGTAACTACTAATTGTCGATTATGAATGATATGGCATGATTTCGGTGTTTGAGAAATGTGTTACATACGTGACACATATATTATTAAGAAAGGCTTTTTAATAGATTAGTATTGATAAATAGAAGTTACCCCTAGTTATATGTACATCTACATAAAAGTATGTAACCAAGCAAGTAAAACTATTTCGTATGACATAACTTATTTTGTTTTCGTAATGAAGTATATTATTATAACGTGTTTTTTCTTTGTAATAATTTGTTTATAATTGTTGTGTGTTTTTATAGTTATGTTGTTTATGTTCTTGATACTATTATTCATTTTTTTTATTGTTGTTTATGTGCTTTTATTGTATTATTAATGTGCTTTTAAAATTATGTTTGTGCTTTTATTATAACATTAGTGTTTTTGTTTGGCACAAATGTACATTTATCACAAAAAAGTATCAATATTATTGTACCTTGGTTCCATGCATGTAGAACTATATGTAACCGATAGTAAGTTCTAATTAGCGCAGTTTGATGGCTCTACCTTAAGTTTCACACTACATGTACGGTAACACTTAGAATTTTGAACTACTTATATAATTTATTTGTTCCTAAGTGATTTTATGCCATTCCTTAATGTTCTTTGCAAATCTACTTTGTTTCATTTTTAGCAAGAGTTTTTTAAAATTTTACTCTCATTTAGCTCACCAGACCTAATTGTATTGTTGGGCAATTTAAACCACTCCTTTGAGTATGTTTGGTCCCTTGTTTATTGGCCCATCTTTATACTCTCCCTTAATGTCTTTATTGGCATCAAATGAAAGAAATACTATTCCTAAAAAGAGTGTTTATTTGCTGATTAGTTAATTCCGTATGACAAAAATTATGTTTGGTGACATGAATTAATAGTTACAACCGATAACGTGACATGATAATGTCCTTATTCAAAAGTGCTTTCGGGTGAAGTTTTGGACGGAGTCATTGCAATGCATATAAAGTTATGTGCAAGTATTAGTGTAAGTGAGAAGAAATAAAGAATTAATTGTGTATGAATTTAGGTATCTCATTATCAACAAGTAAATATATATTCACAATTACAAAAAGTGAACAGCACTACAAATGGAAGCTATATTATGCTAATAAATGGATCGAATTACATTAAACAGAAGTAATTGTTGTATGTGAATTACAAGAATCTTCAACATGCATGTAACTATATTTAATTTCTAGCTTAGGTACAACCAAGACCATTTAAGTGTCTCGTCAAAAAAAAAAAAAAAAGTGTTCATGCATTATACAAACACATGGATAAACAAATAGCTCTAATTATATATTATTTACTTTTTATTTTGAACCAATATATTATTTACTTCAAGGTAGAAATAGTTGTACATAAAAAAAAAATAAAAAAATAAAAAAAATAAAAAACTATTGTCCAGACTCGCTTAGACAAAATTTTAACGAGTATATGTTCCTTAAGAAAAACTGCCTCATTATGCCCTTTATCTAAATACATTAGTCTTAAGTTTATTCATGACAACCCAAAATGATCAAGAAATCATTGGTTTGATTATGTGAAGGGGGAGATAAATAACCTCCCTCACAACAACACTCTTTAGGATAATGTGGTCCTTGTCCACAGAAATACGTATACGTTATGATGCCCGAAGCTTTGCATTTCTTCAAACATTCATCTCGATACTTGCATGGCCCTACGAATATGCAATTTTGCTCCATGTTGAATCCACCTTACCTAAGAAGCAATAATCAAATGAAAAATCTTGCATAAAGAAACAAAGGTGAATAATATGATTAAGGTAGATGAAATACCTATAGAAGATGCAACAACCACACAAACGACGAGACAAACAAGTGCCAATTGATGTTTTGATGCCATTCCTTCGTGTAAAATATTGATCTTTTTCTTTCGTTTTTGTTAAAATAGAAAGTTTTGTTGTCTATGATAACATTCTTTATACAAATAAGGATTTTTCCGAAAATAACACTATAAAATAGCCAAAATTTTGATTATAACACCATAAAATTTGAAACTTTTATTATAACACTACAAAAAAAACCAAAAAATTTGATTTCACTACTCTATAATGGGTAAAATCAAAAACCACAAATAAATAGCCATGGACATTTAAATTACTACTCTATATATAATGGGTAAAATCTGAAAAAAAAAAAAAAAAAAAAAAAAAAAAAAAAAAAAAGGTACTCCGTATATACCAAAAGATTGGTTGCACAATCGAGTTTGATTTTCCCATCAAATTATCCTTTCTATACAATTGTCTAATCAATATTTATTTTCCATCACGGTTTAATTGTTTCTATATTTAATTTCTACCATAAAATTTTCAATACTACACAAATTAAAATTGAGATTTTCAACACGTGCCCATAATACACACGGGACACCCATTAGACCATTAACAATTACAATATTCTTTGATAATAACAAATTGAATAAATATCTTTGCATAGTTTTTATTAAACGCAATATTTCCAAAGTTATTACATTTAAAATAGAAGTACTTTTTTTAGGAAAAACTAAAATAGAAATACTTCATAGTTTATAAAATTCCCTTTAAGATTCACTATTCCCATATATATTCCCAATTCTGTAGAATTTTTAGTTAGTTTGGCAGCAAAATTACTGTCAAAGAATATAATATAATATATATTTATTATTAATTACTCCCTCCGTTTCATAATGTTAGTCCCATATACTATTTTGGGCGTTTCAAAAAGATATACCCATATTGAATATATTTCATTTATAACTTGATTTTTTTTGGAATTAATAGTTGTGAATTGATGACATGACTCTAAGTAAGGAAATCTTTACCTTAAATTATACAATTATGACTTATGCTTTCTGTTTAGGGTAAAAATACCCCAGGTACGTGGCCCAATCTCATAGTGACACGTGGCCCAATAAGAAGGCGACACGTGGCCCTATGAGAGTGTGACACGTGTCCACCTGACAGGGTGACACATGTCAGCTATCTTTAAATACACAATACAACATCAGAAAGAGAAAAAGGCCCTGATTACATCAGGCCCAAATCCCGAGAAACCCTTGAAAGCCGTAAAACGGCGCCCCCCCATGACACGTGGCGACCCCTGATTGCGCAGCCAATCACGTCACGACATTCTAGGGTACAAACCCTAGAGGGCCACATGTTCCCACCCCTATAAATACCCCAATCATTTATGATGGGAGGGTGGATTGTGACATAACATAAACATAGAGCATAAAAGAGCTCCAACTTCTCTCTACTTTCTCTCTCTAGCTTTTCCGATTTCCGATCTCTAACTTGATCGTCGGAGGCGAATATTCCGATAAACGGAATATTCGTTGTTTTGCAGGTGTCCACGTCTCGTTGTTAGGAGAACGCGACCAGTATCCGAGGAGTTCACAAAAAACCCTGAAACATTTGGCGCCGTCTGTGGATATACTCGTTTGTTATGGCAATAGATGGTCAGACACTTAATACTGGTCCTCGTCCAGGCGAGGACGGATATGTAGAAGACTTACATACAACCATACATTCTAGCAATCCTTTGACTGCCTCATTTCAAGAGGCCGAACAACCTCCTGTTACCCCAGCTACCCTAATGGCCGAGCTAACTAAGCTCCGCAAAGAGTTGGCCTCCAACCGACAAAAAGGGGGAGGAGGTGCTTCCAAGAAAACACACAACAAGACCAATGCAACTGATGCTGGTAATACCCCATTCCGTCGTCCGCATGGAAGGTCTCCCCGAGTCCCACGGACCAATCTCTCTAGTCTGCTGGCGAAAACACAGTCGGCTGGGGGGAGGGGCAGACAGCCGAAAAGAGTTGAGACTGAGCCGTCACAGCGTTTCAAAGACGCAAGGGATTACATTCGGCACAAGCAAAGGGAGAGGGCCGCATATTCTGACACGGCCTCTACCCCAACCATGCCAGATGAAGCCTCCAACCAATCTTTCTCTCAATACACCAACACGGCCGTCTCCAGCAGAAGTCAAGCCGCTCATACCATTACTCCCAGACCAATTCAGCCATCACAATACCAACCCCCTCAAGTACCCAATGGGTTGATACAGCCAACTCCCCAAGTCTTTGGGCAATATGGGCCGTATGGGCAGGTGTTCGGCCAGGCTCCCTACCTGGCTGGAACGTCCGCGCAGCCTTAGCCCATCGATTGGCAGATGCGTTTGTTGAATTTGGGAGATAAGCCGCCTCCGTTTTCGCAAGACATACTAACGTCCCCTCAACCAGCAAAAGTGAAGAGTGTATTAGTTGGTGCCTATGATGGTACGGGCAACCTAGAGGAACATATTACCTCGTACAGGAATTTGATGTACTTGCAAAGTGTAGATGATGCTACATGGTGCAGATGCTTCCCGGCCACTCTTAAGGGGGTGGCCCAGGATTGGTTTAACAGCCTTCCGGCCGGATGCATAAATTATTTTACTACCCTCAGTTTGTTGTTTGTGGGAAATTTCTCATACAACATCCCACCAAGAAAGACAAGTCTCAACTTGGCAACAATTGTTCAAGGGAAGAATGAAGGACTACGCTCATACGTCCAAAGATTTAACCAAGAAAAAGCCCAAATTCATAATCTTCCGGACGAAATGGCATACTCAGAATTTCTCCGGGGATTAAGGCATAATGGTTTTAAGTTTGATTTGGTAAGAAAAAAGATTCGGTCATACGCAGGTGTATTGCGGGAAGCCGAAGCCTATATTGAGGCCGCGGACTTTTGTTCGCTCACCAAATCAGAACAGCCGGCCAAGGGGGCTGAAAAGAAGCAATCTTATCAGCAAGACTCGGCCAGGCGAAAGAAAGAAGGAATCAAAAGAAAAGAAATTTGGGTAGCTGATGACAAGCAACCCAAGTCAAAGAAAAGCAAGACGTACGAGCCTCAGTATGAGTTCAACAAGGATGGCTACTCCATTTTGATGGAAATAAAGGACAAGTTTGAGTTTGAGAAGCCTCAGCCTTTGAGAGGCTCGGCCCAGTACAGAAACAAGAACAAGTATTGTCATTACCACAAGGATGTAGGTCATGACACGAACGATTGTATCAATCTGAAGAGGCTGTTGGATAAGTTGGCCGACAAGGGTCTGCTGAAACCTTATGTGACCAAGTCCAAATTCACCTACGAACGGACACACAACACGTCCGAGAAAAAGCAACAAAGTGATAAGAAAAATGACAAGGAAGATGATGGGAATAGCACTGATTCAGGTTTTGTGGCCGTGATATCAGGAGGCTTTGCTTCAGGCGGCCCTACCATGAAAGGAATCAAGCAGGATGCTCGAAATTTGTCAAATGTGATGCAAACGGACGCCGTTAAGGCCGAGCCATTTCCTGAAGTGATCATAAGTGAGGCTGACCATGGAGAGGTCAGGGCTTTGCACAATGATCCCATGGTCTTTGTCATGAAGATAACAAATTTGAAGGTGGGACAAATATTGATTGATACGGGAAGTTCGGCCGATATCATCAGCCTGTCTGCCCTAAGGAATTTAAGCTTCCCAGAAGATGCTCTCCAGGATATCACTCACCCCTTGGTAGGATTTGGGGGGAGTGTCATTCATCCGGTCGGACGGATTGATCTTCCAATCCGTTTCGGGCAGAAGGGAGAGGGGAGAGACATGGTCGTCCGCTTCCTTGTTGTTAAAGAGTTGACCGGCTACAACGTCATCCTTGGCCGCCCCACTCTAAATGCAGCCAAGGCGGTCATAGTGCCTCACTTAATGTTGTTGAAGTTTGAAAGGTCGGACGGAAAAATTGGAACAATTCAAGGAAGTTAGAGAATGGCTAAGGAATGTAATCAGCTGGCCGTGAAGCCAACAACGCGCGGCCCAAAACTGTCCGAGCCAAAGGAAGAAGGAACCTCACTCCCAGCATACCAGGTCGGCCAGAAGCGTAAGGCGGCCAGGGCAGAAGAAGCCTAGCAATTAATGACTGTCGGCCGGCCAGATGAGTTGAGGCCCCAGTCGGCCGGCAGCCACCAGGATATAGTGCTTGACTCCAACCACCCAGAACGGACAGTTAGTGTCGGCACTATAGCTTTGGGATTGCTTGGGGATGAGTTAGTTCAGCTATTAAGAGAATTCAAAGATGTGTTTGCATTTGAAGTTGGTGAAATGCCAGGGATAAGTCCTGACCTGGCCGTGCACAAGTTGGCCGTGAATCCTTTGATAAAACCTGTCCGCCAGAAAAAGAGGAATCACGGAGAAGAGAGGAATCAGGCGGCCGCAGTAGAGGTGAAAAAGCTGCTGGACGCCGGTTTCATTCGGCAATGCTTCTACCCAGATTGGGTGGCCAATGTAGTTCTTGTGAAAAAGCCAAATGGGACTTGGAGAATGTGCGTGGACTACACGGACTTGAACAAGGTGTGTCCTAAGGATAGCTTCCCTTTGCCTAAGATTGACCGTTTGGTTGACTCTATGGCCGGACACGCCCTAATGAGTTTTATGGACGCATACTCCGGATTCCACCAAATTCCTTTGTGGGAAGAAGATCAAGAAACGACAGCGTTTGTGACCGAGCAGGGGTTGTACTGTTACAAAGTCATGCCATTCGGCCTCAAGAATGCCCCTGCTACCTTTCAGAGGCTTGTTAACACAGTCTTTAGAGACTAGCTCGGCCGGAACATGGAGGCGTACATTGATGACATGATTGTCAAGTCAAAAGAGCCGGCCGACCATCTCAAGGATCTACGAGAAACGTTCACCGAACTCAGGCGACATAAGATGATGTTGAATCCAAAGAAGTGTGTATTTGGTGTTGAGTCCGGCAAGTTTCTCGGATTTTTGATTGATCAACGTGGAATTGAGGCCAACCCTGAAAAAATTCAAGCCGTCCTTGATATGAAGTCTCCAAGAACAATTAAGGAGGTGCAAAGACTGACCGGCTGTTTAGCAGCCCTTGGAAGATTTTTGTCAAGGTCAGGGGATAAGTGTCGTTACTTTTTTCAAACCATTAAGAAGAAAGCCATGTTCGAGTGGACAGAGGAGGCTGAGGAAGCATTCGTACAGTTGAAAAGTCACTTGCATACATTGCCTCGCCTCGTCAGTCCGCTCAAGAATGAGAAGCTATATATCTATCTTGCCATCTCTGAACATTCTCTAAGTGCCGTCCTTCTTGCTGAGAGGGACGGCCATCAGGTCCCGGTGTATTTTATCAGCCATGTACTTCACAATGCTGAGCTTAAGTACCCCCCAATTGAAAAATTTGGCTTGGCCTTGTACATGGCATCAAAGAAGCTACGGCCGTACTTTTTGGCACATTCAATTGTGGTCTACACAGACTAACCTTTGAAGAGGCCGTTCTCAACGTTAGAAGCAAGTGGTCACATGCTTAAGTGGGCTTTGGAACTCAGGGGCTTTGACCTTGTGTTTGAACCAAGGAAGGCAATCAAGGGGCAAGCTTTTGCGGATTTCTTGGCTGAAATGACTCGGCCTGATCTTCAGCCGGCCGGGGACCAAGTCTGGAAAGTGTTTGTGGATGGTAGTGCAACAGCGACCGGGTGTGGTGCTGGTGTTATATGTGAATCTCCTGAAGGAGACAAATATGAGTATGCGTTGAGATTTCAGTTCCAAGTGTCAAACAATGAAGCTGAGTACGAAGCATTGTTGGCCGGCCTAAGGATGTGTAAAGCGGCCGGGGCAACCAAAGTTGAAGTGTGCTCGGACTCCCGGCTAATAGTCCACCAAGTCAATGGTGGCTTCGAAGCTAGGGAGCCGGCCATGATGAAGTACATGCAGCTAGTGAAGGATGAGGCCGAGTGCCTAGAACATTTCTCTCTCAGACAAGTTCCTCGATCAGAAAATCATCAAGCGGACGCGCTCTCCAAATTGGCTTCCTCGGCATCATGTGATACTCTAAGATCAGTGTTTTGGGAAGTAAAGGAGAAAAGGAGTATTGATGTCGAGCCCGTTCAGATAATAGATAGAAGTTCAACTTGGATGGACGAAATTATTTCCTATCTAAGGGATGGAATACTTCCGGACGACCCAAAAGAGAGTTGGCTAATGAAGAGGAGAGCGGCCTGGTTCGAGATGAAGGATGGGGAGCTATTCAAAAGAGCTTTTGTGAAGCCTTATCTTAAATGTATAACTCCTGAAAGAGGGCATGATGTGTTGGACGACCTCCATCAGGGGCATTGTGGCTCACATATTGGAGGACGAGCCTTAGCTGAAAAAGCGACACATTTGGGATATTACTGGCCAAGCTTGAATACGGACGCCATGCAAATGGTGAAAAAATGTGACAAGTGCCAGAGGTTTTCAACCCTTATTCATCGTCCAGCAAATAGTCTATCAGCCATCAGTAGTCCGCTTCCTTTTGCTAAATGGGGCATGGACATTTTGGGGCCGTATACTCCTGCGTCTGGCCAGAGACGATATGTACTAGTGGCAGTAGACTACTTCACTAAATGGGTTGAAGCTGAGGCCGTCCGGGGCATCAAATGGACGGATGTGTCCGCCTTCATTTGGAAGAGCATAATCACTCGGTATGGGGTACCTCAGTCAATGGTGTTCGACAATGGACCTCAGTTTGAGACGCGCCAACTCAAGGAATGGTTGGGGGACCAGGGCATAACTCATTGTTTTGCCTCAGTCGGCCGACCACAAGCCAATGGCCAAGTTGAGGCCTATAACAAGCTGATTTCAAATGGGATCAAGCGCAAGCTTGAAAAGGCGGGCGGCCTATGGGCAGATGAGTTGGTTAATGTGCTATGGTCCATACGGACAACAGCAAAGAGCTCAACAGGGGAGACTCCATTCTTTTTGGTCTATGGAGCTGAGGCTGTACTCCCAATTGAAATGTACGAGCCCACTTTGCGGGTAATGCTCTATGATGAATCGGCCAATTGGGAGGCCATGAAGACCGCTCTAGACTTTCTTCCAGAAGCTAGGGGCAATGCGGCGCTTAGACATGAAATTTATCGCTTAAGGATGATAAGGGCATATAACCGCCGAGTGTCTAAGCGGCCACTGAAAATGGGGGATCTAGTGTTGAGGAAAATGGAAGCTGTTGGCCATGCCAATGAGGACGGCAAGTTGACCCCAAACTGGAAGGGGCCGTACTGAATTAGGGAAGAAGTCCGAGACGGCACATATCGCCTTGAAGCAATTGATGGCCGTCAGATCCCACGGACATGGAACACTGACAATCTGAAGAAATATCATGTTTAAGTTTCTCTAAGTACTTAGCCAAAAAGCTGTGTATACAGCTAGGTCTATTGACCGAGCCATATAATCAAAGCCATACCGCCGCAACAATGTACTTTCGACAATATTAATGAAAAGTCGAGCATTGTTGAACTATTTTGCTATTTTACTTATCTTTATTTGCATATTATGATTTGTAATTAAAGGCCGAGTGAAATGACTTACTAAGTTGCTTCCAATATAGCAACACGGCTTATCAGTCTTACTGAGTGGCCGAAAAAAAAAGGAAGCAAGATTGCTTCCGATGGAGCAATTCGGCCACGGAAAAAAAAAAAAAAAAAAAAAAAAAAAAAAAAACTGATTCAATTCAAAGAACAATGCGTCCGCACCAATTCAAGGCGGACGGTTGAGGCAAGGTATTCTGAACTTGTTTAAAAAGCAAGTGTCCTTTACAAATAGGGCAAGGGCATACCTAGGCGTTTAGCCCGGCCGAGTCAGGAATCTCTAAGTTGAGATAATACTTGGGATTTCTAGGGTACGTCCGAGCGATAGATTCAACGGACTACTCGTACAAAGATAGCTGAACGGCCAATTAAATTGATTCGGTGCTTCACCTAGTCCAAGGGCAATCATTACTATGATTTGATTAACTTGCTAGTCGTCATACCCT
Source organism: Chenopodium album (assembly GCF_948465745.1). Lineage (NCBI taxonomy): Eukaryota > Viridiplantae > Streptophyta > Magnoliopsida > Caryophyllales > Amaranthaceae > Chenopodium > Chenopodium album. Next base: position 52,904,086 of record NC_137845.1, on the reverse strand, counting down.
TTAAGGCATAAAAACTACCAAGTTAATCAAACATCTTAGAGTATGGACTAGGCGAACACCGAATAAAGGGGCATACCCCTAGGAGCGTACGAAAAAGCATAATATTGAGACGTACGAAAAACATTCAAAAAGCACAACATTGCAAAAAATTGCTAAGTATGAAACAGAATTAAAGAACCGCTTAACAGGCGGACGAAATCTTCATTAAACTGACCGCGCAAAAGGCGGCCGAAATGTTTACAAAACCGCTCAAATAGGCGGCCTCGAAAAAAAAAAAAGAGAGAGTACAGAATAAGCTAAGTAAAGAAAGCTGAAAAAAGAAGAAAAAGCTGGGTAGCTGAGCAGACGGTTGCTGGAGGACCTGAGCTCTACTTAGCCGTATCATCCTTGGCAGGCTCCTCCGCAACTTTGGCGTCTTCGGCCGGAGCGGCATCACCGTCCGCCCCCTCCTCCTCATCCTCTCCCTCCCCCTCGTCCTCTCCGGACTCGGGAGAAGTAACTACCAGCTCTGAAGGAGGCTGGCCGGCCTTCTTCGCCTCTTCCCTGAGGTAGACATAGTTCAGCCGCTTCTTAAAGCGTTCTTCATAATATGCGGCCTCACCATCATCCACCATCAGCTCGAAGGCATCGAAGAAGTATGCCCTAAGCCTGTCTTCGGCATTCTGCTCAATGCGGACGATTTCCTCCGCGCTGGGCGGCCGAGGAGCTTTTAGCTGCTCAGCATAGTCCGAAACGGACTTCCTCAAGGCCTCAACCTCGGCCTTCAGCGCGTCCGCTTCGTCCAAAGCAGACTTAAGGTTGGCTTGGACCAACTTCAGCTCACTCTTCAAGGCCTCAGACGCCTCGAAGCCCAGCCTCCATTTCTCTTTCTCCAGGACGGCCTCGTCCCTCTCAACCCGCATGGCCTCCCTAGCCAAGGACTCCTCTTCGAGTGCCTTGCCCAGTTTGACCAGGTCTTCAGTTTGCCGCGCCGCCTTGTCGGCCAGCGCGGTTATTTGGGTCTCAAAATGCACCCTTTGGACGGCGGCCGTCCCCGTCACAGCATCCTCGGCCTTCCTGATTTCGAGCCAAGCCTGCTTCAGCCGCTCGTTCTCTTTATCCTTCCATTCAAGGAAGGCGTTCAGGCGGAGGAAGAGCTGCGGACAGAAGAAGGAAACTTAGTCAAATATAGAAAAATTTGCTAAGTGTTAGAAAGAAAAAGTATAGAGAAAAGGAGACGTACCTCAGCAGTACAGTTGAGCATAGGGCCGAGGAAGCCCTCATTGATTCCCCGCAGCTTATCACGCTGCGCTTGGGGAACCGCGCGAACCATGGCCTCGCGCATGGCCTTCCTGTCCGCGCCAGTCAGTGACTGGCCAGGCAGCCTCATTTGCAACTCCTCTGAGATGTCTACGGACGACCGGACAAGAAGAGTTAGCTAAAATTTACAAGCACAAGTAAATCAAGTGGTACAAGAATAAGGAAGAAAGGCTAACCAGTGGAGAAGCTTGGAGGAGAGAGATTGATGGGAGGGGGCGGCAAAGAGGCGTCCCCCTCGTTGTCTAAACGGCCAGCAGTGTCACTGGCCGACTGACTGGCATTTAGCCAATCAGATTTTTTAACTACCTCGACATGCGGAGTCGAGATGGAGCCGGTCATTTTTCCGGGGATGACTTACCCCCATCGTCCAGTGGGACGGACGAATCGTGGACCCGATCAGCAATAGGTTCCACGGGCTTGGAGACCCCGCTTTGTGTCAGCCGGGGCTGTTCTCCTTGAGACTGCGTTGTAGCAGTCTGCGACTTTGCCTTGGCCGCGGATTTTGAAGGCGTCCTGGTTGCAACCGTCTTCCTCCTTTTAGATGCGTTCGCATCAGGAGTGGACGAAGCCGGCTGCTTCCTCCTTGCCTTCGGAGTAGAAGAAGACTGTAAAAACACAAGCAAAGTTAGAAAAATTACACAAGGCAGAAAGCATGTCAGTGTCCGTGTGAATTGGGGAAGGAGCTCCCTTCCAACATGTATGAACGGACGAAATGCGTCCGTGCAAACTCGGGAAGCAGGCTCCTCCCAATATACCAGAACGGACAATGAGGAAAGAAAAACTCAAAAAATAAACTAAGTGTTTACCTCCTTGAGTTACTCGTACATCTTGAAACGAGCCTTGTATCGAGCAAGGTCCACCTCGGACATCGCCACCTCTCCCTTCTGAGTCGGGTCAAGCATAGCGTACGCCTCCGCTGCAAAGAGAAAAAAGCAAAGTGTTAGAATATTTTTCTAAAAACTCTACGTGCGTACAAAAAGTTTATATATCTAAGTGTCCACCTTGGGGCATGTTCTGGTACAGGCCGTACGCAGACATGAAGGTAGTGTCCCTAAGCCAATTGGCAAGAGGAACCCAATGGCGAGGGACACGTTCGGTTTTGTTACCCCGCTTGACTCGGTTGACCATGAAATATTCAAGTTGGTGCTCGTGGCTTGGATGGATGGGCGGCTTGTCAGGTTTATGGTCCCCGCGTCCGAGCTGAATGGGATCCGGACGGCACTTGTTCATGCGGAGGTTGAACTCCGCATCTTGGGTTTTGATGCGGTAGAATCGGTGCTTCCAGTCCCTCCATTTGCTGACACGGTCGACCACAACCATGTAATCCCTGGTCGCGCTCAAGACGAGCCAACCATCCGTATCCTTCTCCAGCCGAGTAAGTGAGTGCATCTCACAGAAGACCGCAAAGTCCGGCGTGAAACCCTCGCAGATGCACGTCACCAAATACCCAAAAATATTTAACCAACTGTTTGGCGTCAGTTGGAAAAGGCCAATGTCATATTCGTCCAGAACTGTCCGGACGAATGGATGAAGAGGGAAGCGAAGGCCTACATCCAAAGCGGCCCTGTAAACGCAAAACGCCCGTTTGCGCGGCTTCTCATCATCCCAGGTAGCCACGACAATGGCTTTCCTGGGGATTTGTATTTCGAATCCCTCCCCCAAATGGAGGGACTCCTTCTACTCCTCAAAATCCTTTTTCAAGAACTTCAGGGCCGTCTCTCCAACCGTACAGGCGTACGGGTCCCTGAAGTTGTCAATATTGGCGACGTTTTCTTCGGCCGCCGCCTCACCTTCGGCCGTCTCACCCACGGCCTCTTTCTCAACTTCTTCTTCTTCCACTTGGTGAGAAGGGGCACTCCCAAACTCTGAAGACAGCACCCTGTCCAAGTCTGCTGCCTCGGCCGAGCTTCGGCCTCTTGAGCTATGTACGCCCATGGAAGAAGGAACACCCTCCTCGACTAATGGACGCTTGCCTTTGTCTTTGGCAGCGTCCGCCTCGTTCCCCGAAGGAGGGGCGTTGCGAATAGGCAGATCGGACGGTTCCCTGATTGAGATTCCCGTCATAGGTCTGTCCGCCCCGCCCAGTTGGAGCAAAGGTTGAGAGGAAGAGGGGACAGACGAACCAGCAGTGTCCGCCCCAAGATTGGTAGGATGGTCTTTGCAGGCTACCAGCTCGGCCTCATCCATGACTGAGCTGGCAAATTGAGGGAACCTAAGTCCCGGAGCAAGAGTGGACGAGGCGCCTTGAGCTTGTTGGCATTCCTCGAAAGAAGAAGTGACCTCCACGGCCAAGTGATGAGAGCCAGTGGAGGCGGTCGTTGTTTGGGTGGTGGAGGTAGTCTCCACCTCCATGGTACTTGGGTTATTAGGGTCATAAGGGACCCTAGGGTGAACCAGACTACCGTCTGGGTTCCTGGCCGCATGAAGATCGCGCGTACGAATTGTTCTTGCCATTGCCTGTGGGGACAGAGAAGAATAAGTGGGGGTGAGTATGTATGCACCAGACATAGACTCACTCCAAGGAGGAGACAACTCTTCTCCGTCCACTCTAGACTCCTCAGTCCCAGGCGAACGGCCGGCCTCATGAGGAGAGTCGGACGAAGCCGAGTATGGATCCAGAATTGAAATAAAAGAAAAAATACAAGAAAAGAAAGAAGTGTAGACGGCCTACCTTTGTACGTTCTGAAAACTTCGAAAGTGTTCTTGGTGTTGTTGAAGATTGACCAAAAAACTCAAAAAATGCCCGGACAACTCAAACTCACGGCGGCGCTCTTGAAGATTAAAAGGAAAATCACTTTCTCTCACTAGACTGCTCTGACTTCTCTCTAGAATTCACAATTGGGTAAAGTGTGAAAATGAGAATTCACTTCCCATATTTATAGAATGAACTCATGGGGGCAAAATGGTAAAACCACCTTTCCCGCCTAAACATTCAAACGGTAATTTTTTGAAGAAATTACTCGAAGAAAGAGACAGAATGACGTTAGGGTTCTGTTAACTTGTGAAAAAATCAGACGGACAATTGACGGCACGTCAAAGTGAGTTGAAGTGAGTTAAGTCACAAATTCAAGAGATTTACACCTTTAACACTTAGTCTCCAGAACATAAAAATATCTAAGAGGAAAATGCGTCCGCCCAGTTCCCAAACGTTTAGTCCAAAGGGGAAAGTTCAGACGTACGCAGCATGATGAAAGAACCATATAGTACGCCTGAAATCAAGGAAGCCCAATCCATTTCAAAAATATGTGGACGCTCTGAGTAGTTAGGAGATAAGCTCCTCCCAGAGTATCAGAACGTCCAGGCCAAAATAGGAGGACGTCTAGTCCCACTGCTGAGGCCGCTCTGGGTGGCTAGGAGATAAGCTCCTCCCAGAGTACGAGAGCGTCCAGACTAAAAAGCAAGGATGTTCATTTTAAATGCTGTGGACGCCCTGGGTAGTTAGGAGATAAGCTCCTCCCAGAGTATGAGGACGTCCAGTCCAAAGCATGTGGACGTCCAAATGAACCAGGAGATAAGCTCCTCCCAGAGTATGAGGACGTCCAGTCCAAAGTATGTGGACGTCCAAATGAGCAAGAAGACAAGCTCACTCCAGACTACGAGGACGTCCAGAACAAAATATACGGACGTCCAGGTAGCAAAGAGAGCTTTGAGTCCAAAGTATATGGACGTTCAGGGCAGATGGGAGGTAAACCCAACCCAGAGTACCAGGACGTCCAGAATGCAAGATCAGAGGAGGCGGCCAGTAAGTGTACGAGCCACCCCCTCTGAGGGGCAAATGTTTAGGGTAAAAATACCCCAGGTACGTGGCCCAATCTCATAGTGACACGTGGCCCAATAAGAAGGCGACACGTGGCCCTATGAGAATGTGACACTTGTCCACCTGACAGGGTGACACATGTCAGCTATCTTTAAATACACAATACAACATCAGAAAGAGAAAAAGGCCCTGATTACATCAGGCCCAAATTCAAGAAACCCTTGAAAGCCGTAAAACGGCGCCCCCCATGACACGTGGCGACCCCTGATTGCGCAGCCAATCACGTCACGACATTCTAGGGTACAAACCCTAGAGGGCCACATGTTCCCAACCCTATAAATACCCCAATCATTTATGATGGGAGGGTGGATTGTGACATAACATAAACATAGAGCATAAAAGAGCTCCAACTTCTCTCTACTCTCTAGCTTTTCCGATTTCCGATCTCTAACTTGATCGTCGGAGGCGAATATTCCGATAAACAGAATATTCGTTGTTTTGCAGGTGTCCACGTCTCGTTGTCAGGAGAACGCGACTAGTATCCGAGGAGTTCACAAAAAACCCCGAAACACTTTCCTAATAAAAAATTTAAAAAATTAAATAAGGTAAACTAATTATGAATTATGTTGTACTTTAATATTAGATTCCAAATATATTTATTTTCTTATTTTATGTAATTGATTCCATATGAGACTAACATTATGAAACAGAGGGAGTAGTTGTCTACGAGCACATGTTAGACAAATAAATAGAAATTTACCTTGCATAGTTACATAAGTACCTAACGAAATTCAGGCCCTGTTTTTTAGAGCTGCTTTGCTCTGTCCTGCTCTGCTCTGCTCTGCCCTGCCAGAAACTTAAAAGAACAGGGCCTCACTTTAGCATGCACAGGGGCATTTGTCGTGCATATTGTATTAGTCATATGATACAAATAGTGTTTGCACATGGTAATGCCACTAAATCAGTAATGCATGCTTCAACCCCGTTTTGGGATTGAGATGAACATTTTTATGAATACATTGCTGGTGGAAATAAAGGCATGTTTTACTCGCCATGTTTTCATTTATTTCAGAAAAAAATAAGTGACAATAATATGAGTTGAGGATAAATATGTAATTTATGATGAGTTAAGAGAGAGCGGTCTAAATTCTAATAAGTCAAATAAGTTTGAAGTTTATATAAAAGTTAAGGTAAATTTAGATAGATATGAAAATTTTTCGATAACTAAGGGCCTGTTCTCATCAAATTATTTTCAGTTCAGTTCTAATAAGTTCGGTTCAGTTCAGCTCTAATAAGTTCAGTTCAGTTCAACTCCTAATTTCTTTCTCTCATAAAATATTCATTTCACTTCGGTTCAGTTCAGCTCTAATAAGTTTAGTTCAGTTCAACTCTAATAAGTTTAGTTCAGTTCAGCTCTAATAAGTTCAGTTCAGTTCAGCTCTAATAAGTTCAGTTAAGTTCAGTTCAGTTCAGTTCAACTCAGCTCATTTCAGTCAATGAGAACAGGCCCTAAGGCCCTGTTCACTTCACCTTAAAAAAATAATATTCAGTAAAATTAATTTCAGTTCAGTAAAAATAATTTCAGTTCGGTAAAAATAAGTTCAGCAACAAAAATAATTTCAGTTCAGTAAAATTCAGTAAATGTAAAGAAAAAATATAATAGAGATTCGGTAAAAATAATTTCAGTTCAGCAAAAATAATTTCAGTTTAGTAAAATTAATTTCAGTTCAGCAAAAGTAATTTTAATTCAATAAAATTAATTTTAGTTCAGCAAAATAAGGTGAAGTGAACGGGGCCTAACACAGGTGAATAGTCTGCCTCCCTCTCCTGAATGATTAAGGATCTGTTCACATTTATTTAACTAAGCTGAACTGAACTGAACTAATTGGAGCTGAACTAAACTGATTGGAATTGAATTGAACTGAACCGAACTAAATAGAGCTGAAATGAATATTTTATGAGAGAAAGAAATTAGGAGCTAAACTGAAATGAACTGAATTAATTGGAGCTAAAGTGAACTGAAATTAAATTGAAGTGAACAGGCCCTAAAAAGCTCAACACAAGTACGATTTGGGATAAATACTATGTGCTATCACATTCTTTTTATTTGTTGGTTGACTAACTACTCTTGATATATAAAACCAAAAAAAATATTAGATATGTTTAGTAAATGACTTTTAGCTGGGTTTTTGATTGAATTTTGGCTTTCTAGATTGATCAAACAGACAATAATATGTTTGATAAATGGAATTTCAACTAGTTGAAAAGCTAGCTTTCCCACCATAACTAATAAACTAATTAAAAGCTAGTCTTACTAGCTTTTTTTTTTTTTTTTTTTGTGTGTGTGTGTGTGTGTGTGTGTAAAATTACATTTTAAACCTTACTTTTCACTAAATACTTATAAAATTAGTGAAAAGTAAGGATAAAAAAAGTAATTTTAATCCCCTAAGGTAACTTTTATATAAAACAGCCAGTAGTCAACAACCACATGTACTAGACATATTTATTAATAACCAATAGTCAAACAACTAGCAACTTTAAAAGCTAATACAATGCAAACAACTAGTTAGACTAACTAGACCAACCAAGAGAAACATCCAGCAACCAATTGCCAAACAAGGCCATTGAAAACAAATAAGCTTAAGTAGAAATGGAAGACGAGTAATTCAACTTGGGTTCAGGTTGAGTCTGATTTGAATGAAAAGACACTTAGAACGGGCATATATTGGTTGGGTAAGACTAATTTCAAGTGTATAGATGATTAACCTTTGTGCGAACTTAATTCATTTTAATTACATTTGACCATAGTCATATCAATTCAAGTTGGATTTGTTTTGGACTTTTGGTCATCCAATTTTGAGTTAAGGTAGGTTAAAGTGTAGTCAATTGATCATGTACTTTCGGGTAGTATGAGGGTTTGGTTCGAGGCATTCAAGTCGAGTCAAATCTATAACAAGACCTTTATAGATAATAAAAACCCATGTACCAATATAGTTTTATTAGTTGATAACCAGTTGATAATCAGAAACCTAAACAACCAATAAGATCACAACTACTCAAAATTTATGAGTCGAGATGCCTTCTAGACGTAAAAAACTCGGTGTTGTCCATCTAGGGTTCGAACTCCAGACTTCCAAAGCACAAGTTGTATAACCTTGTGTTGGTTATAGTCCAATAACCCATCTATCTATAAATATAACTAAAGTAGCAACCGCTGACATCATCCCCTATTTAAATTGTACAAATGTCAAGTTGTGGTAAAAAAATTTCCCTCCTAAATCAATTGCTGACATCATATTCTTATTTTTATTTTTACTTATTTTTTGAAACCTTCTTAAATTTTGCCTTAAATTATTAAATTATATATTCGGAGTATATTTTTTTTGAAGACAATTATTATATTATATTATTTTCTATTTTTTTTTTTACATTATTATGGATTTATAAAAAACTATCTGGCTTCCAAATATAATTACTCCCGGTTTAAGAGTACTCTTTATTGTATAATTTGGTTAAATTTTTACTATCTTCAAAATTATTTAGATTTAAATACCATTGCAATTAATGATTATATTTCTATATTTTTTTTTTCTCATATGAGGTACATATATAAAATATATTTATTTCAAAGAAATTTTTTATGTCGTGCATCGCACGGGGCTAATCTAATATATATATGGGGAGTTTTTTCCCGAGTTTATAGAGAGCTACGTAAGATTTAATTTTTTCAACGTGCTATGTAGGATAATAAATTTTAGTTGTAACCAATTATATACGAGATTATTACTTTCTTTTAGAATTAAATAATTCAAATGTCACGTAAGAAAAATTGGTGAATGAGATTTTTCAGTTTAAATCAATTAAATATAAAATAATATCTTTTGATATCAGGAATTTTATCTAAATATATAACAAACTAGATGAAGCCCGTGCGGTGCATAGTTTGTTTGAATTTTTTAAATAATTTTTTAATATATATATATTTATGTGCTAAAATTTGGTATATATTTAGATAAAATTCCTGATATCAAAAGATAATATTTTATATTTAATTAATTTAAAGTGGGAAATCTCATTCGCCAATTTTGCTTACGTGTCACTTAAATGATTTAATTCTAAAAGAAATTAATAATCTCGTATTTAATTGGTTACTATTAAAATTTATTATCCTACATGGTGCGGTGAAAAAATTTAATCCTACGTGGCTCTCTAAAAACTCGGGAAAAAACCTCCCCTTTATATATATACTAGATGAAGCCCGTGCGATGTACGGTTTGTTAGTATTTTTTTTAAAAATATTTTTCATATATATATGATTAAAATTGTTATTATATTAGTTTTAAAATATTAGATAAAATTCCTAATCTCAAAGATAATATTTTGTATTTAATTAATTTAAACTTTAAAATCTCATTCGTCAATTTTGCTTACATGGCATTTGAATTATTTAATTGTAAAAAAAATTAATAATCTCTTATTTAATTGGCTACAACTTAAATTTATAATCCTACATGGCGCTAAGAAAATTAAATCCTATGTGGCTCTCTAAAAACTTGGGGAAAAACTCCCTTTTATATATATACTAGTTTTGTGCCCCGTGCTATGTCCGGGTGATTTATTGAATTTTAAGATAAATTTATAATCTTTATGTCAAAATTTCCGATGATTTTCTATCTAATAGGCATGTAATGACTAATAATAATGTTGTAGAAAATGTTCGCTTTAATACATTAAAAAATAAAAAAAAATTAGCAAAAAATAAACTAAATAAAATAAATGTTCAAAGTACGTTGGATTGGCCCGAACCCAAAACTTTGGGCAAGGATTGAACATTTTTTGACTCGTAATCTGAAGTAACTCAATCCGAGATGTTTCATGACCCAACCCTAATTGACTGGTATCCATTCTATTAGATTGTGAAGTATATAATTTTAATCGATTAGTATATATTATAAATGGATGTTTTACGCTCCAAAAAATATTATGATATAAAAAATAAATTTATATGATAATTTTTGAGAATTATAATCTAATAACTTTTTTTGAATAAAATTATAATTCAATTTGTACATCTGAAATGTTGGTATTTTATCGATAATAAAACTCTAAACTAACAATTTTATCCTAAAATTCTATCCAAATAGAATTCTAAACTAACTTTTTTATTTTATGAAATCTATTTAAATCTATCTGACATGGCGCGACACTTGGCGAAAAGTTGGAACGCCAAGTGTCGCAATGTCGCGACCTTGCTAAAAGTTTAACTTTATATATTTGTTATATATGATATATATTAGTTATATATGATATATATATTAGATTTTAGCACATAAATATATATATAAAAAAAATTATTTTAAAAAACTCAAACAAACCGTGCATCACACGGATTTCATCTATTTTAATTTATAACTATAAATCACTATGCATGACACGGAATCTAACGTAGTGTCAAAATACACGAGCACCCCTCAACTAATTTTACTTTGTAAAATTAAACTTTCGTATCAAATTATAGACCCATATATAAAAGGAAATTAAATGCCAAAATTGACTTTCCTTTAACAATTCTCCCCTCTTTCTTCACCTCTCCTCCTCCTTCGTCTCACCTCCACCATCATCATTCATTCATTCATCCTCTGTGACCCTCTTCACCTCCATTTCTTCCGGGGGTCCCAAAAAACCAAAAAAAATAAAAAAACACCCAAAAATTAATCAATAATCCCAAAAAAACCCAGAAAAAAATCCCAAAAATTCCCAGAAAAAAATTAACCACAATTCTCAATTACCATCATCATCAATGGCGTCACCCGACATGATGGGCGGAGCTCCACCACCGGCGGCCGCAGATCCGGAAGGAATCGACGGCGTAAGAATGTCATGGAACGCTTGGCCGCGCACAAAAGTCGAAGCATCCAAGTGTGTGATCCCAATCGCCGCATCAATCGCTCCGATCCGCGCACACCCAGAAATCCCCACTCTACCTTACGCACCTCTCCGTTGTAAGACCTGCGTTGCTGCGCTCAACCCCTTTTGCCGCGTCGATTTCGCCGCAAAGATCTGGATCTGCCCCTTTTGTTTCCAGCGCAACCACTTTCCGCCGCACTATTCCGGCGTTTCCGAGCACAATGTTCCTGCTGAGCTTTACCCTCAGTACACCACAATTGCTTATTCTCTCTCCTCAAATCCGGGGGACCCACATGCGCCTCAATCGAATGTTGCGGCTGTTCCTCCTGTTTATCTCTTTGTTCTTGATACTTGTATGATTGAAGAGGAGATGGGATTTGTGAAATCGGCGTTGAGAAGGGCGATTGTGTCGTTGCCTGATAATGCTCTTGTTGGGTTTATTTCGTATGGTACTCAGGTGCATGTTCATGAATTGGGGTTCTCTGATATGAATAAAGTTTACATCTTTAGGGGTTCCAAGGAGATTGCTAAGGATCAGGTGTTGGATCAGCTTGGATTGGGTCCGTCGTCTCGGCGAGGTGGTGGACCTGGACCTGCTGGTGCTGCTGGCCCTGGTGGGTACCCCAGAGGACAGCCGGTTGTGCAGAATGGATTGCCTGGTCCCGGTGTTAATCGGTTCTTGTTGCCGGCTTCCGATTGCGAGTATACTCTTAATGCGGTGAGTTTTATCATCTGGGATTGATGATGATGAGTGAATTGTTGTTGATTTATGCAATGTAGGTGTTGTAAGATCTTATAATTGAGTAATGACCTGTTTTGCTTGAAATTGATGATGATGATGTTTGTTTTATAGTGATCTGATTTAGTTCAATTTCTCCAATGTAGCATGATGAGTGGTTTTGGTTTGTTGACAGATGTTATTGTTATATAGTTACATTTTTTTTTTACCAAGTATTGATTTTTGATTAGTTCACATGTATAATTTGCAAGTTTGTTTTTTGATTTGTGCCTTTTACTTTATTGGGAGTGTTTTACTCTTCGTTTGGTTATAGTTGATTCGAAGTGATATCTAGGAATTGACCAAATTCTAAGCACATGTATTGGAAGTGATAATGACTCTTTGGTTGATTGCATCCTTTTTACCCAGGGAGCGTGGGCAAGGTTATCAACTTCTCCCTTTTGATGGGAGAAGTTGTAATCTTTTTATGTTTATTATTTGTTTAAACATAGTCGTTTGGACTTGAATTAGACATGGGCTGTAACAAATTCCTAGCCTTGGTCGTTTTGTAAATTGTTTGCACGCTCTTGGTTCTAAATTGACTGTCTTACATAGTATGAGAGTTGAGTATTTGACATTGGTAATTGAGATGAATGAAGAGTCCAAGCTATATAAGTTCGTGTCAAGTTAACAATTTTCAAGTTTTCATTTTTCCTTTATAATTATGTACATGTTCTTTATCCTCCTAATTAAGTGAACACAATTAATTTTTCACTTTTTGGGGATTGTCTGGGGTGGGGTTTGAAATGTGCTAATTTTTTTTTTTTGTTTGTGAATTTTAGTTACTGGATGAGCTACAAACAGACCAGTGGCCTGTACCACCTGGTAGTAGATCATTGCGGTGCACCGGTGTGGCATTGAATGTGGCTGCAGGGTTGCTTGGAGCCTGTTCACCAGGAACTGGTGCTCGGATTATTGCTTTGGTGGGTGGTCCTTGCACAGAAGGGCCAGGAACGGTATGTTTGCTTTGCAAGTTGTTAGGGTCATGCATTTTCTTTAATTCAATGCTACCCTTCTGTCGCAATTAGTGATATTAACAGGTTTGCTTCTGTGGCTTCTATCATGATTTACTTGGCTACTTGCCTGTTCGCTATATTGTCCGGTTCATACGCAAACGTTGAAGATATTCTGAATATAATTTATAATTCTCTCTATGCCACATACTAATTCCAAGAGTGAGAAAGAGAATTATAAAAAAAAAAAGTTAAGGGGGTTCATTTTCATTTTTTAAATTTTCAAAGATTATTGTCTCAGCAGGCTTCATGTTGGAATTGGAAACCAGTCATGCTTTCAATACTTAAGTGTGTTTCTCATTGAAAATGAAGTTCAATATGCTTTTATTTTTTCAAAAGTTAATGGACCAGCCCATGTGTTGGATAGTATAAATACAAAGTAAAGCATTGATATAGGGGGAGTTCCAGGCTGTTGCTACCCACTCTTCCCAAACTCCACCTCTGGTTTTAATTCTGTCCACAGCTAATGATTCTCAAGAAACTCTTTCTATGGTTACATTGAAGTAAAATTTGGGTCATTTAGTGGGGGAGGCAAAGCAACTTGTACTTGAGAAGTTATATAGGGTCTTGTCTAAGCATGTTTTATATTTATCCTTTTATTTACCGATGCATTATGCATACTGGGATTTACTGTGATCTGTGTGATTCAAATCCTGACCGTTTCTTTATTTTGCCCTTTGTGTTTCTTTTCAGATTGTATCCAAAGATTTGTCAGAGCCTGTTCGTTCCCACAAGGATCTTGATAAAGACGCCGCACCCTTTTTCCAAAAAGCAGTTAAATTTTATGATAGTTTAGGAAAACAGCTTGTCAGCCAGGGTCATGTGTTGGACCTCTTTGCCTCTGCGCTTGATCAGGTCTGTCATTTTCGTTGTCATAATTGTATATGTACTATGTTTTTTCTTCAATTATATAGTGTGTTCCTCTTTGATTGATTTACTGGCATTATAAGACTTGCATATGTCAAAAAATTTGTATTGATTTTTTTTTTTTTTTTTTTTTTTTTTTTTTTTGTTGAATTGAACATGTTGTGTATATCGATTTGCTATCTCTATACAATATGCTATCTTGGCTTCTGCCTGGATGGTCTGCTTGATAGCAATGTGACCGAGTTTGTGTTTTGTCTTTTCATGGTAGTTCCAGTACTAGCTCTGTCCAAAGGACATATATTTTCATCTTGTTATAATTGTAGTAGCTATAACTTTTAATATGCATATTAAGGCTAGACATAGGCATTTCAATTGCTACTTTGTTTTCTAATACGGCTGTGCGGAATATTTTTGTTGGGTTATAACTTATAAGTATTGGAAATCTTACTTAAAAAGTCAATCTTTTTGCTCACAAGTAGGATGTAAGTGACTAAGAACCTTGTAAAATTGGGTGAATGATATATCAGCACATGCAATTTTTTATTCTTATAATGAAGATTTGCAATTTGTTCATTAACGGAATCACAATACTTTGAAGGTTGGAGTGGCAGAGATGAAGGTTGCTGTTGAAAATACTGGTGGTCTTGTTGTGCTATCAGAGAGTTTTGGTCACTCAGTGTTCAAAGACTCCTTCAAGCGCCTATTTGAGGAAGGAGAACATTCTCTTGGTTTATGCTTTAAGTATGTATATTTTATTTGTCAAGCAAACAATTATGTGTTGCTACATCCTGTGTTTTCCCTGTTATCTTTTTGTTATGCTACTCTCTGTTTTAAATTCTTGCACCAAAGTTTCTGTTTAGTGATTAATTCTGTCTTATCTGCAACAGAAGTTGTTTTAGATAGTCTTGTGGCTTTTAGGGAGGTAAACAAACTTCCCTGATTACTTGTATTGGGATGCCAGCATTCCAGATGGTGTTTCTTTCTGCTTTAATGATAGAATCATGCCAGCATGGCTTGTTTTAAGCTTTTATATCCCTTAGCGGTGCATTGTTTGACTGTCTAGTGAGAATTTTAATATTGATTATTACAATGGATGATGTATCTGGGAAGATGGTCAATTAAGAAATGTAGCAAATATAATGATCATCAAAGTCAAGATTTGAACCTCTGTTTATTCCTTGATGATTCTGCCATTTACTTGTTTCTGAGAGGTGAGGGAAGGAAAAATATTGAACTCATAAAGCTGGGTCATTGTCATCCAAGAAGCTAGAAGCATTGTCATTGATTTTGGTTAAGAACAATATTTTTGTACTTATAACAAGTTCCTTTGTGCTGAATTGTAGTTTATACTTATGAATTTAAGAATACTAGTAGTAAAGAACAATTATGTTCCTTTTTATGCTAAGATTTGTGTTGTTTTGGGGCACTAATGATATCAGTGAATCGTTGCTGAATTCTATTTGAAGCAGTGATTACTTGCCCTACCCTGTTATTGATATTTGAGAAGCTTTATTAGAAGAGTTAATACTAAGTACTTCTTTGTACCTCTTGTAGAAAGGGGGCGTCCTTGATGTTTATAGTGGCATTATTGTTCTTTTGTTCTCTTTAAGTTTTGGTTTTCTTGATCTGAACAAGATAATTGTTGTCAATAGATTGACAAGGATTTTGAGTGAATACCTTTAGAAACTAGTCAAACTATGGATTTCGATATTTGGCTCTAATTAAATTATGCAAGTCTTTGATTTTGGTTTCTTATTATGCTGTGATGGTGTATTGCTTCTAGATTAGCTGATGTCAGACTTGTTTTTTTCTCAGTAGTGAATTTTGTGGGCTAGGTGTGTCATGCGGTCGATGTGGATATTCACACAACCCGAACAAAATTATATGAGTTAATGTATTGCGGAATGTGAGACATGTAGTAATTTTGAATAATTTTGGCTTGGAAGTGAATTTAAAGAAGAGTTCTCAAAGCGGAGTTTGTTGCAGAGCTCTTTTGGCTGAGCTGATTGTATAGTGTGATGCTCATCACCTGCTAAAAAAGACATATTGGAGGATGGCAATAATTCAGTTGGCTTGAATTGTTACTTGTGAACATCACAGACCATCACTAATCCAACCCCCCTTCTGGAGGGAAGGTGTGTTGGGGGGAGGGGGGGGGGGGGGGGGAACTGGTACATGTACTGTTACAGTTATAGACTATATCTATTAAAACCTATCAGGTACAAGTCTTCCCATACGTGTTCCTTGTACCATAGGTAGCACTTTCATAGACTCAGCTTCATGCTGTTGGGTTTTACTTGCTTTTGCTGTTGTCTGAAGATTGAACTTCAGGCTGGTTGATTGGGCTCTTGGAGAAATATGTCTGAGAAGATACCATCAAGTGTAGGTTTTAAGATAATTTACGTTAGGGTTTGTGTTCCATATATCCACTTAATGTGGGTGTCTTCCCTTGTTACATGGTTTTGTTTATTTATTTATATTTTTATATATACATGATCATTTCTGGTTTACAGTGCCCTTTTCCTATCTGTGATGTGTTTGCTACTTACATAGGCCACAAGGTTTTTCTTTCCTTTTTTCTTTTTTTTTTTCCCCTCTTTTTAAATTAATGCACCTATGCATTCGTTATTAAAATCCACTTTTTTTAATTTTTGCTGATACTTGTCATTCTTTATTATGCTAGTGGCGCGCTTGAGATATATTGTTCCAAGGATATCAAAATTCAAGGCGCTATTGGACCTTGCACATCACTAGAAAAGGTTTGGCCTGAATACTTCAAAGTCTTCCTTTAAAGTTTCTGTAGTATTATTGTGTATTTCTTATTCTTTCAATTTCAACCTTGATAATTGCTGGAAGATTCGTCAAGGTTTGTGGAATCAGCAAATGTTGTAAACTAGGTTCAGCTATGCAACCTAACACTGTCACTATTTGTCCTTGCAGAAAGGAGTTGCCGTAGCGGATACAGTAATTGGACAAGGAAATACAACAGCTTGGAAGTTATGTAGTCTCGACAAAAATACTAATTTGACTATTTTCTTTGATATCTCGTCTAGCGAAAAAGCAAATCCTTTTGGAACTACAAATCCACAATTGTACTTGCAGTTTCTGACCAGGTCAGTTGCTTTGGTGATTAAAAATTCATACTTATGTATTATTTTTGTTGAACATCCTGAATAATTTATCATTTCATGAGCTTATCTGACTGTTAATTGTTTTGTTTATTGGCAGTTATCAGACTCCGGATTGTCAAACAATGCTTCGCGTCACTACAGTCAGTAGAAGATGGGTAGAAAGTGTTGTTGGCTCAGAGGTGTGTTGCTTGAGAATTTTAATCATAGTTCTCGATTTCTTGCTTCATAAATGATCATATCTGCATGATTTACTTCTCCCAACCTGTGTATCTAATACATTTCTTTTGAATTCCTATACAAACATATGCCTCTCTATATTAAAGGAGCTGGTAATTTGCATGTTTGGTCCAAAATCTCTAGGTTAGCTTCATAAGATGTTAAATGTGAGAGTGAGACTTGCTGCAGATTTACTAGTTCATGCTGGTGGGATGGAGATAATGAGTATTGAGCAAAATATGCTTGTGGAATGGTTGAGCTTTTGCTCATGTGTATATGTACTTTAGTAGCATATTCTGTTGAATTTCTAATTATGGAAGTTTTGTAGACAAATTTTGGACGATGACCTTACTCTACTTTTTTTCAACACTTCCTTCAATGGAAATTGTCATATTACTTGCAAGTTGCGACATAACTTAATTAGGTAATTGCTAAGTGCGGAAATATCATGTTTGTCCTTATGTAATTACTTTATCCCACATTATAAAAATAATTGATTTTATATTAACTGCCATCTTCATCACCACCCAAATCACTGTCACATATTAAACTCACCACCACCGTCCTACATTACTTTACTGCTAATTATTTCCCCAAATCAAAGCCTCACCTCCACTTTCACAATTCCTTTTATTGAGAGAAGGAGAAAGAGAAAGAGAAGAGAAACTGATGAATTTCTTCAGGGTACTGATTTTTTTTTTTCCCTTCTGAATATGAACAACTGAGTACCAATTCGAAGGAACTGTTGAATCTTGATTATATGGATGAAATCCCTCAATTTGGGTTGGAGATAAAAGAATGAGGAACACTGCTTCAGTGGTTGAAGCTTGAAGGGAAGGGAATTCATTAGGATTAATTGAGTATTTTATGTTTAATTGAGTAATTTTTTTTTTTTTTTTTTTTTTTTTTTTTTTTTACCTCAGGCAAGAAGGTTGGTTGGTGATGATGGTGGTGGATGATATGTTGTAACACTGGTAAGGGAAGAGGGGAAGTAGGGGAGGGAAGGTGGTGGTTGAATAAGGGGTTGGTTTGGTTAAGTAAGATACTTAGTGTAATGGACTTTTTCCAAAGCAAAAGATAGTCAAAATCTGAGAGCCTGACTTGTAGCTTTTGCTCTAACAGTAGTCTATAATCTTGCTACTCAATACTCATAGTCAGCTCTAGAGTAAAATGAATAAATGCATCCCTCCGGCCCTCCCATTTTAGCTCAATGTTTAAAAAAACATTAAATCTACAATGGATACGGGTTGTTTAATAGTCAATTATGTATCCTTTCCTTTAGTGTGTTGACCAGTTATACTGTTATAGCTGATGCTGCTTGTTCTGCGTAGTTTTTGACTTGTGATGCGTTACTTGTTCATTATTTTGACAGTTCCTATTTGTAATGATGATAGGCTATACCTGTGAGTTATCAGTTTCCATAAGCATTTTAGTCACTAGAAGTTTAAAGCATTATTTTTAATTTTTTGATTTAAAAAAAAAAAAAAAAAAAAAGAATTTATATTGGTTTGGATGTCCTGATAGTCATAACTTCAATAACCTTGTTCAATAAAGAAAATATTAAAATTGAGTGGGCTGCGTTTAATATTTTATGTTGTTACAGCGTTTTCTGGAGCTGTGTATTTTGGAAATGTAGGTGCAAATATTGAGATAGGGCATTCTTTTTGCAGGAACTTGTACAAGGATTTGATCAAGAAACTGCTGCTGTAGTAATGGCTAGATTATGTTCACATAAGATGGAGATGGAGGTACTCTTTTCGCTGTCTTTGTGTCCTTTAATTGCTTGTTTATTCCCAATACGAAGGCTTGTATCTGGTAGTACATATCTTGCCATCCTGCTTATATTTGAAAGGGACTTAATTTATTTTATGTGGGCTTCTCATTATTCCTTCCAGTAATTCCTGTTTCCTGATAAGCTCATAAGTTGCGCAAATAACCATTATACATTTTTAAAGCTAGTTCATTTTGGATCAATTATTGATCCACTAGTGCTCAGTTTTTCCCTCAGCCTTCTATTTGCTGTGTTGTACTTTCTGTGATTGTTTCCTATGCTAACCTCCTTATGTCTGTTAGCTTCCTCTTCTAGTTTTAGCTCTTTGGTTTGACGTAAGTTGTCTTGTTGCAGGAAGGATTTGATGCTACACGGTGGTTGGATCGGAATCTAATACGGCTTTGCTCCAAATTTGGTGACTACCGGAAAGATGATCCATCATCATTTACATTAAACCCTTGTTTTTCCTTGTTCCCTCAGTTTTTGTTCAATTTAAGACGGTCACAGTTTGTGCAGGTACTTTTTTGTGGGTTCTGTGTCTTTTATATTATTTTTTGTACAGATCTCAATTATATTTTGTTTTCTTGCAACAGGTGTTTAACAATAGTCCTGATGAAACTGCCTATTTCCGCATGCTGTTGAACCGTGAGAACATTACTAATGCAGCTGTGATGATTCAGCCATCACTTATATCATATTCCATGCTTTCACCTCCGTCTCCAGCATTGTTAGATGTGGCATCTATTGCAGCTGATCGCATACTTTTGCTGGATTCCTATTTCAGTGTAGTTATATTCCATGGCATGACAGTCGCTCAGTGGCGTAATCAAGGATACCAGGATCAACCTGAATACAAGGTATGTCCATTTTTTGGATGGATTTTAGTGTGGTCTCAAAGTTCTCTCTTTGCATTATAAAAACTTGATATCGTTGCCTCATTGGGTGGAGATAGTACTGTCCAAGTAACAGCTTACTTTAAAGTAAATTTGTCCAGCACCCTGGTCCAGAAATTAGAACATATTTTCTGGTGCTTTCTTTTTATCTTGTGCCAGTGATATCTCATTGTGCAGACCGTTGTTTATCATCTTTTATCTTTTACTTTTCAGGATTTCAGAGAATTATTAGAAGCTCCAATTCAAGATTCTCAAATGATCATCCATGATCGTTTCCCTGTTCCCAGATTGGTTGTTTGCGATCAGCATGGTTCTCAGGTCAGTACATTTCTCTGATCTTCTATCTTTTGTACCAGTGTTTGGTAATTTCTGGATTTGATGCAAACTGTGATATGTATATACTGGAAGGCAAGGTTGTTCATTCTGTAAAGTAATAATAATCAGTAGATGTGGAAAGCTACCCTGCAATCCATGGCTAAAAGGCTATCGTATTCTTAGTGTTCCATTTGTTGCCTTTTTATGTCATTACCTTAATTTGGATGACTGGCAGATTGACAAGGCTCTGTCTTTAGCCATAGTTTTTTTTGATGTTTGGGAGCTCTAGAAGCTTTGTACTATGTCTTCCCTTTCGCTGTAGCTGCCATTTCTTCCTAATAGAGTTTGTAAATTGGAATAAATGAGATAGACAATTCTTATAGCGACACATCGTATTAAGAAATGTTGATCTCGGTGAAAGATATTACCACTATTCTTTCTTAAGTTTTATTGTTTCTTTCAAAGGCTAAATAATTATACAGTTGACCCCCAATGTCCCATGATCACCATACTTGTATTAACCAATAAACAATAGTAAGATCGTCTATATATAATACAGTAAATGTGATGCAATTATTTAACTGGTACTACTGCTGTCTACAATGATCAACAGGCTAGATTTCTTTTGGCAAAGCTGAACCCATCAGCGACGTACAACAATGTCAACGAGATGGGCACTGTGTCAGATGTAATTTTCACAGACGATGTTAGTCTTCAAGTGTTCTTTGAGCATCTTCAGAGATTGGCCGTGCAATCTTGATGGACATTTTAGGATTTGTCCTAATTGTACAAGTTCAGCAGGTGTGGAGTAGTGAATATCTTGGGTTCTTAAGTTGTTAACCTTGATATGCCTTGAGAGCGCCCTCGGGTCTAAGTTAACCTGAAGATAAATGTGGACATATATAATTCTTTTGGGGGTGTTTTGAGGCATTTTGAGGTTTGAGGCAATAAAAAGAGCAAGAAGCCCAATTGACTCTTTAAGTTATACACAAGGCACAATCGATATAAATTGTGAGAATATATCAGTTGTTTCAGGCGGCAGGTTTTAGTCAGGATATCTTTCATTCCTATTGTAATCATCACAGGTTAAAAGTATGTGCTTTTATTTTTTATTTTTTGTTTTGAATTTTTGTATTTTGAATTCTCCAGGTTTTCTGTAGTGCATTTGTTCCTAGAATTAGGAACCTACTCATGTGTCGCCTCATTTTCGTTCATTTCAGCTCCAAACTGTAGAATACCGTCTTTGTTTTTCATGTTTGGACTTATTTCCAGAATTTTGGTACAGTGAGAAGGTTTTCTTTTCCCAACCACATTGAGGGTTGGAGACTAAAGATTTCTTGTGGCTTAGTCATTCTTGTGTTAATAGGGCAAATCAGGTTCTCAACTTGGAGTGTATTTTACGAACAGCAGAAAGATCCTAATGATCCTTGGTCTATATAATGGAAGTTGTTCTTTTCCAGATAAATGCATTCTTAACCGCAAATTAAGGGATTATAATCATGTTTAATGGGAATTATATCCATTATAATCAGTTGCACGTAGACATGTTGTGACGTAGAGGTAATTGCACTTGGGTGTTTAATGGACGGGTTATTGAATACATATAGCTGATCCTAAATAATATAGCATGTGCAGGGATCTAACTACTCCGAACACTGATTAAAACTAGAGCTGTCAAAAGCTGATCCGACCCGAAATATCGATTCGAAGCCGATTATTAACCGACCCATTTGATCCCGGAGAAATGGTGACCCTAACCCGACCTGAAACCAACCCTAGACCCGAGTATGTGAGACCCGAACCCGAACATGAACCGACCTAGAGATGACCCGACCCGAATGTAACCCGTAAATTATTGACCTGAACCGAACCCGACTTGAACCGAAATTGATCCAAACCCGTTTAACCCATCAAAACCCGAATTTAACCCGACCTGATTTCAACCTGACCGTTCCTAACCCGACCCGAATTTAACTCGACCTGAAATCAACCCGACTTGTTATTGACCCGACCCAAATTCAACCCAACTTGTTATTGACCCGACCCGAATTTTACCCGACCTATTACTAACCCGACCCAAAAATTCAACCCGATCTGTTACTAACTCAACTCGAAATCAACACGACTTGTTATTGACTCGGCCTAAATTCAACCCAAATTATTCCTGACCCGATTTCAAATCACCTTAAATGCAATTTAGACCACCTTGTTATTGTTGATCAAAGCATTTTGTCTAGGGAGACCAAGTCGGTCCAGGCCAGCAAAAGAAAGGAGCATCATCCCCAAATTTAAGAGTTAAATATAGTATATATTTGTTGTATGGTCAAAGGAGATAATTATCTGATATTCCTAAATTATAGACTATAGTTCCCCAGTATGTTGCCATATATATTATATACAAAGGAAATAATTAGCTTGATAAAAATGATAATTATCTATTTATAGTTAGTTGAACCCGAATATGACCCGACTTAGAAATGACCCGACCTGATTGTAACATGCAAATTATTGACTTGAACATAACTTGACTTGAACCCAAGAATGACCTGACTTGGAAATGACCCAACCTGATTATAACCCGTAAATTATTGACTTGAACCGAACCCGACTTGAACTCGAGAATGACCCAACTTGAAAATAACCCGACCTGATTATAACCCGTAAATTATTGACTTGAACCAAACCCGACTCAAACCCGAGAATGACCCGACCTGATTCTAACCCGCAAATTATTGACTTGAACCGAACCCAACTCGAACCCGAGAATTACCCTAACCCGTTTTAACCTGTGCAAACCCAAATTAAACCCGACCTATTGTTCACCCTACCCAAATGTAACCCGACCTGTTATTAACCCGACCCTAACCCGATAAGATGTATGACCCGACGTGACCCGACTCAAGCATAACCCAACCCGAACCCGAACCCGACCCGCATAGCTTACGGCATTAACCCAAATTCACTCGACCCAAACCCGACCCGTTTACCCGAATTGACAGCCCTAATTAAAACTACCCAAGTTTTTGTCTCAATAGCGGCGATTAATCTAGCAAAACTATAGCAATGGCATGCAACTTTGGACTTTACGAGCTAAAACCAGCCTAGTTAACTAACGGAAGGGGGATCCTGTTGGCAACAACCATGGCAGTAGTTGCGCAACCTAACGGCCAGCCTACCAAGAGATACTCACAAGTCACAACAAAGTAGACATTTGCATAAAAAAATAAAAATAAAACAACAAAGTAGACATTGGCACATCGCCCTTCACGTGGAAAAATTGCAAAAATAGAGTTCCGTTGCCGGGACTTGAACCCGGGTCTCTCGGGTGAGAGCCGAGTATCCTGACCAACTAGACTACAACGGATATGTTGTTAATTATTTGATAGTAAATTAAAGTATTAATATTACAGCAAATTAAGTATTAACATCGTATTGTTTTTTTTTTTTGGATTGTCCGTGAAATGAACATAAGGAAATATGCTTCATGTGTATCTTTTTTTTTTCTTTTCTAATTTAAATTGGCTCACTTTCATTCCTAGCTTGCTATTTAGGTGAAATTCGCCCGTTATGCAAAATCTATTATATGGCAAACATGAACTTGATCGACATACCACTATCAAATTCTTTTAATAAGAATTGATTCACATAAATGCTAATGCATTACTTGATACAGAGTAGCTATTATGCCAAGTAAATTTAACGATCACAAGCGAAAAAACTTAGAACATTAATAAGTACAAGTAACATATACAAGTATATGTTATTTTACACACTGCTATATAGTTTACATTTTATTGGAGAGAAATAAAAAGATTACAAGACGTCGATTTAGATAATCTTCCCTTCTAATTATCTCATAAGAGAATTTAAGGAGCAATCTTTAGAGGAGGAATATCTTCAAAGTCCCAGAGCTCTTCCACACTCTTGAATGGTCCCTCCGTCTTGTTCACGAACAGATTTTCGCCATCTATGATTCGTTTCTACAACAATTTTACAGTGTAATCAACAACCTTAAACAAAAAGCCAACAAGAAAAGAAATTCTGGATTCAAATTCACAGTAATAGCTTACCTGTTCTTTGAAAGCTGAAAGAGAATCAAAGTCTTCTTGAGGAATCTCCCACCCGAAAACCTGTATGTTTTCCTTGATTCTATCCGGGTTACTCGACTTAGGGATGACACTAGTCCCTCTTTGCAATGCCCATCTTACAAGTATTTGAGCTGGGGTCTTTTTTAGCTTCTTTGCTACTTTCACCACCACTGGATCATTCAACAAATCTATCTTCCCTTCCGAACCCAACGGCGAGTATGCCTGCTCCAAAATATTGCAACACCACCCATTTTCAGAATAATTTCATATTGTGGATTATATTGATGTGCTCAAAGATCTAATGTGAAAAGTTATTAACCTCTTACAAACCATTTGTAGTAAGGTGAGTAAACGTACACATTACAAATCAACTAAATGCTGAGAATGTTGTACTACTACTAGTATTACATTAGTACATAATGTTATGATATATCGTTACCTAGAGTATATAACTCATGTAATTTTGGAAAAAGTTGACTTCAATTCGCAAAATTTTCCATGTCGCTAGTTCTACTTCAAGGGTCAAACTCAACTATGTTCGAAAATTTTCATGTTACTTGTATTTGTCTCTATTGAAAGTGTTCATGATCATGTCTATATATCTACTTTTTATTATTGAACATGGTACCATGGTGCCAAATATAACATTTCCTCAGACATGAGTTACTTAAGAGCACATTCCATGTTATATTTAAGGTAAATGTGACATCTTACAGTGGCGTGGATGCCATGTTCCCTACAAGCATTGAGCATCTTCTCGTTCCTCCATCCTGGGTGCATCTCCATCTGAAATGGCAATTCATGAAGATCATTAATCATATAGCAAAGAAAAAGCAAAATTCAAATCACTCTTATAAACCAAATTGTTGTTGATCTTAATTGTTTACAAGTGTACTTATTAGACAAAGTCCCTATTATTAGGCAATTTGTATGTTTACCTGACAAACTGAAGGCTTAACAAGAGCAAAAGTCATTAGCTTGGTAAGCTTTGCGACAGTGAAGTTGGAAATGCCAATGTCTCTAACAAGACCATCGGCGACAAGCCTCTCCATTTCCCTCCAAACTCCTTTCATGTCAAACTCTAGCACGTCCCCTGCTTTTGGTGGCATGCTTGCGCCTTCCTTTAAGCGAAATGGCCAATGGATCTACAAAACAAACAATAAAAATAGCCTAGCATAAGTGTTTATTTGGATCATACTAATATAATAAAGGACCAAGGTACATAAAATAAGAAATAAAATGTGATTAAGAAGGTAAGATAATTTACAAGGTAAAGATCAAGATAATCAAGTTGAAGTTTTTTAAGGGTGTTTTCGAATGCTGGTCTAACCCTCTCTGGAGTCAAATCAGTGCACCTACAAACTCAACAAAAAAAGTAAACAAGTTTAGTTTATGCGACTATATGACTTGTAATTGTAACCATTATATAAAAGGTGTAGAAATAAACCATAGTTTAGAGGTGACAAAAAGGTCAGTCCTTTCAACTCCAGCATGAATTGCAGCCTTAATGCCATCACCAACCTGATAACAAATGTTACAAATCAAATTTGTGTAGTAATAAAAGGAGTTCAAGCTATTTTTATAGGAAATTAAAATCAAATACTCCCTCCGTCCCTTTATTACATGCCTATTTCTCATTTTGCACGGGATTTAAAAAAGTTAAAAATTCCTTAAAACTAAAAATTGAGAGTACAAATATGCATGTGGGGTTAGAGAGAGATAGAGATAGAGAGAAAGAAAAAGTGGTTGAGAATTAGGAGAGAGAAAGTATTGGGAATTGATGTAAAGTACAAAAAAGAAAAAGGAAATTGATGACAAATCATCAAAACAAGAATAATATTGGCAAAAAGTACAACCTATAAATAGAAATAGACACTTAATTTTGATCACCTCAAAAAGGAATACAAGCATGTAATAAAGGGACGGAGGGAGTAATATAAAATAGTATGCTTTAAAAATTAAAAAAAAATAAAAAAAATCATAGTGAAAGAGTCAAGTTACCGCCTCCTCTACATCATATTCCCAAGCTGTGTCAATATGCCTGTAACCAGCCTGCACAAAAAAAAAAAAAAAAAAAAAAAAAAAAAAAAAAAAAAAAAAACATTATTACATTGTTGGCATAAAACGGGCCTAATTTTTTGCCAAAGCCCGACTCATGAATAGGCCCAATCCACAATAACAATTTTTACACAATTATTGATTAGCCTATACTAAAACTCAACCTAAAATGACACTTGTCACGATGTCATTAATCAATTCAATACAATAGACTTAAACTAGTACTCCATAAATCTATAGTTACCATTCTATTATTCTTCTCTTGGAACAACATTTCATTGCTTACTTTCTCTCTCTCTTTTTTTTTTTTCTTTTTTTTAAGTGTTTGAAAAAATGAAGTGTAACTGTATATTGTTATCACATGTTTAAAAAAAAAAAATAAAAAATAAAAAATAAAAAATAAAAAATCCAACATTAAGCTCGACAAGATTTACCCACAAACACATTAAAATTAACAAATAGATAACAAAATCAATTATTCATGATATACTTGTATCTAAAAGCGTTCATTAACTCATGACGAAAAAATTTAAACACTAAAACCACGTTTTGTAAGGTATAGTAAATCGTAGGGTAATGGATGTTTGTTTAATTTTGTTAGGATTTCTAATGTGTTCATTATAATCATTACCATGTATATGATCATCTAATCTTTATTACCTTCAAACATGTGATTTTGTTCATAAATTCCCATTACTTCACTAATATCTACCACCTTTAATTAAAATGATAATGAATATTTGTGAAAATAATGAGTTATTTGAGGAAGGGCTAACATTACAATAGGTATAGACATGAATTTTCTCCACAAATTTATTTTACTAGTATATAAATTATGATCTTTACCGTTTAGGCGTTTACCACTATTTATTACCAACTATCAAACGAGCCCATAGAGTGTTAACACTAAGCTGATTATGACAAGTACATGCATGTTATCTTCTACATAGAAGATATAAAAATAAAAATTTGTACAATAACCTAACATGTTGCTCGGGTCCAAAAACTCGTTCATTTTAAAAAAAAAAAAAAAATACCATACCTCGACGATGGCAGTTTCAACGGAGTAACGAGCTTGAGAGCCAGATTTCCACGTCCCCAAACCAACGCAAGGGATAGTATGATTACTCATCAATTTGAAGTACTCCATTTTATCATTTGCTGGAACAAATGTTGCTCGATGCATTTTTTTTTTTTCAATTCGTTTTCCCTCAAATTAGTTCTCTCTTTTGGTTTGTGAAGTATTTGTTCTAGCAAAATCTAGATTATATATACTTGGAATAAGTTGATGAGTATATTATATAACTCATAGACTCATATTAGGTTGTTAGCCACGTGTATATATATGTTATTAGTTAGTTAGCCACGTAGCTTACTATTGGCGGTTTAATTAAATTATTACTTTATAAAATATGATGATTTCTGTTCTGTTCTTTACTGGATAACACTTGTTAGTTCTTACTCTAACTTCTCCAGAGAGTCCTACATCTTGAAACATCCGTAGTCTTCATTCTTCAATACCTTCGAATTTGCGTTTAAAATATTTAGGATTGATTCTCTTTCTCTTCTAAGTTATATTGGCTTAACTGAAAGGTGGATGCATGGGTACGAGGATCGCTTTATATCCGTATTAAATATTTCACTAAATGGATGAAATTTAAATTCGTGATTTTTTTTTTTTTTGTCACATTAAGGGCATGTTCTCATTGACTGAACTCAGCTGAACTGAACTGAACTGAACTGAACTGAACTCAGCTGAACTGAACTGAACTGAACTGAATTGAACTGAAATGAATATTTTATAAGAGAAGGAAATTAGGAGCTGAACTGAACTGAACTGAACTGAACTGAACTGAATTGAGCTGAACTGAACTGAACTGAACTCAGCTGAACTGAACTGAACTAAATTTCAACGTAAGAGAACAGGCCCTAAGTATGACAATATGGTTGAAGACTAACTCAAATATAAACTTAAAATTATATTAGTTGAAATGTATGCTTAAATTATTGGTTGGAGTTCTTAAAATGATTTTATATTTTTTATATTCTATCAAAATTATTTAAAAGACTTAAATTTAATACAAACTGATATTCATGTGATATATAATCAAATCGATTGACTCATCACTTCGATTATTGGAACTTAGCCAAGCGTGACCCCGATCAAATCCAATAGAAAGGACATTTTCACCAATTCAAAATACTTTGTACATATACTTGATATTTTTTTCTTCATGGAAATACACACTCTAAATTTTACATTATTCACACACTATACTGTATATAAAAAGAAAATATTGTTTTAAAAGTAGAGAAGTGCTACTATAAGATGAGACAATGTTGTAATGCTATTACCATTTTTTCTTATTAATAGGAATTAAGATTAGCCTAAGAATACTGATTGATGAAGGCTAATTATCCATAGGCCGTATGATCTTTTTACTCGATCACTCCTATCATTGTATGAACCTCAGGCTCAGGAAACTTTGTATGATCATGTTAACTCTTACTTCAAAAACTGAATCCATTAAAATGTGTTTGGGCTCTTGATATAGTGAATTCTTTGTAGCCCACAACAAAATTATGCTAGTCATTATTGACGTTTTTGTCGCAAACCTATCAAAATTGAAGATAATTGAACTAAGGGCCTATTCTGATTTACGGAAATGAACTGATTGAAGCTGGACTGAATATTTTATGAGAGAAGGAAATTAGGAACTGAATTGAACTGAACTGAAAATAAGTTGAAGAGAATAGGCTCTAACTTGAGCAATTTCAAACAACCTATTTGCCATCTAAAACCTATTTTCCATCAAAATTGAGGAAGATTAAGCGACCCGACCTGAAGGACCCATTTGCCGGGTCATGCCATGAGTTCAGTACTAGAATATTTTTTTTAAAAAATGAATAAGAGAGGGTATATATGGATACCAAAATTTTTACTCGTGGGTAGTGTAAATTGTACTCCGTATAGTTAAATGAAGGATGATTGAACTAACCCAAGCAATTTCATATAACATGTTTGCCATCTCTATATCTTGTGCATGTCTAATAAAGTGTCAACTACTGAAAAATTCACCTGAAATTGTTTTGAAATATCAATGACATTTCTTAGGTCACATGTTCACAACTATACTATATAGTTAATATTCAAGTCATGAAAAAATTGGTATAATATATTTAGTGTGCTTGCACTTAAATAATGAAAAGAGAAAATGTCAATGAGAGGACAAGTTCAAGCAACAAAAGAATTGAATATTTCCTTAGAATGTTAGAATAATGGCTAAGGATGACCAAGCTGAATAGACCAAATCTTATGTTGGAAGCAAAGAGCTGAGCTAGCTAAATCATATTCAAACTGCTATTGGTTTTATTAATTAAGTTCTAGACGCTTAATCAAATAACTATTGTTGTCATGTTCAACAGTCTGTGCTTCTAGTCAATATTGACTAGTCTGAGTATATGGAATATGAATCAATTATCCAAATTTGAAGATTTTGGTCAAACTTATTGTTTGACCACCAGTAAATCTTTCTGGTAATCAATTATCCATATAAACTAGCTAGTAATTGATACTTAGCTTAATTGATTGTTTGGTATAGAATTGAAGCGAAATTACAATGCATGTCGTTTTCTAATTCTTAGAAAGTACGGGTATTACATACTCTTAACAATTGTTCAGTTTTGGGTTGAAAATTACATATGCCTTGAAAATCACATGTAATGTAAATAATAAACACGTGAATGTAATTTTATAGTCCATTTGCTAAGTGGTCGTTGTATATAGATTCATACTGGAGTCTTAATTAAATTTTGGTAATGCTAATTAATTAATTATACCTTCAATAATGCTTTATTATCATAAATTTTCACTAAAATGTATTGCTCCTTAAATAGCTAGCCATTGGAGCATATAGTAACTAAAATGATAATTAGCTTAAAAACTTATATTGCATGATAAGCTAATTGTCAAATTAGCTTATCATTGGAGTAGCTCTTAGGATGGCATTAGGCGGATATTGAAAACTCATGAAGAAAATACACATGAATTCAATTAATACTCCATATTAATAATACAGAGTACATATTTATTCATGATCATTTTTTTTTTATACATTATTAGCAAAATTGTCAAAGTTAATTAATATATAGAGTAAAAAAAAAAAGTCAAATGTATCAATTATTTTGTAAGATAAAGAAATTAAAGTTTAACTCAAATTAGATTTTACCCTCTCTGTTTTTTAAATGCATCATTTGAGATTTCACAGTTACGGAGGCACAACTTGAATAATCAAAATGTATACTTAGATATTAGTAAAAATTATAACAAAATTATATTATGATAGCAGACAATGTTACAAATTTAACAATATTTAAATGACTGTTTATAAATATATAGTACGGAGTAGTAAAAATATTAAATCAAAGGTAACATGTAAGGGCCTGTTCACATTTACTTAATTTCAGTTCAGTTCAATTCAGCTCCAATCAGTTCAGTTTAGTTCGGTTCAGTTCAGTTCAGCTCTTAATTTCCCTCTCTCGTAAAATATTCATTTCAGCTCAGTTCAGTTCAGTTCAGCTCCAATCAGTTCAGTTCAGTTCAACTCAATTCAGTAAATGTGAACAGACCTAAATAGTGCAAAATCTCAAATATTACGTAATACATTTAAAAAGAAAGGAGTGAGGGCCTCTTCTGATTGACTGAACTGAGCTAAAATGAACAAAACTGAATATTTTATGTGAGAAGGAAATTAAGAAATGAACTGAACTTAAATGAAAATAATTTGAAAAGAACAGACCCTGAGTAGCTCAATAAGTCAATCAAGTCGAGTCAATATTATGTTTGATCAAAATCAAAGTTCATTCTTAGAACATTCCTCCTCATTTCTCAATAGCTGGTTCCTACAGGCACCTGTACGGTGCAACGTACAGTCGTTTTGTAGGAAAGAACATGATATATAAAAGTAATGAACATATAACTATAGTGAATAGAGCATACTATTAAAATATAAAAGTAATGAACATATAGCTATAGTGAATAGAGCATACTATTAAAATGTAATGAACATATACTTAGAGTGAAAATAACATACTATCAAAATGTATTAAACATATAACTAGAGCGAAAGGAACATATTTGCACAAAAAAAAAAAAAAAGAAAAGAAAAGAACGTATGTTTATGTTTTTTGATTGTCAGTGTAATGTACTTTTATAATGTTCATTGCTTAATGTGAAATGTTTATTGAATTTTGTCTTCAAATTATGGTGGTTATATATAGATGATGTTTATTACATAATATTATCATGTTCTTTGTTAATATTACATATGTTCTTCAGATATGAAAAAATATATATATAATTGGATATTCATTACAAAACAACTATATGTTTTTTACAAAATAGTTAATTCTTCTTTTTGCGTTTTTTGACAGTACCAAGCAACGTAAAGCAGCCTGCACCTTAAAATTTTCACTCATTTCTAAAACTTAGCCTATAAGTTTCATTTACACCGTGTATTTAACAACAATGACATTTACTCCCCTTCTAAAAAAAAAAAAAAAAGACATTTACTCCCCTTCTAAAAAAAAAAAAAAAAAAAGACATTTACTCCCCTTTATTACTTCCTCACCAAAAACAGAAATATAATTGCAAATAATTCCCCTTTTTCCTCGAACCATCCTAAAAATTTACCTGAAATTACCACGAACTCCCTTATCATATTCCCAAATATAAAATCTTAAAATAAAAAAATTACCACAGCTGTAAATTTATCAATATTGTAAAAACATATCCCAGAGATTTTAGAGTTTTAGACCCTTTCCCAAGCAACTAACAGTGTACACCTGCCACTTACCCAACCGGTTAAAACAAAATTTTTTTAAAAAATAAAATCCCCTTTTCTTTCTTTTTTAATTTTTCTCCTAAAATTTTACTTTAACGAGTACTTGATTTTTTACAAAAAAAATAATTCCAAAAATACAAGAATAAAAAGAAAAAATACCAAGTACTTGGCCTCCAAGGCAACACCGCCTTACACAACACACCATATAAACCGCCATTATAAACCCCTCTTCTTTTTCTTCAACCTTCCTCCTTCCCACTTTCTCTCTCCTCTTCCCTCACTTTCTCTCTCTAAAAAAAACCCAGAAAAGATTTGAAGAAAACGATGATGGAGACCACCAATTCCAATCTCAATCTCCTCTCAGAAGATCCATCAACAATTACTCTGTTTCCTGTAACATTCTTCGATGGAGAAAGAGAAATCGATGTGGGTACTGTCCCAATCACCCCATCTCTTACCTTCAAATCCTTTCAATCTATCTTAAGTTCTAAACTCCAGATTTCACCCCATCAAATCACAATCTATTTTCAACGCCCTAATTACAATGATTTTCATCACCATCATCGTCGTCGTCATGCTGTGACGAACAAATTCGATTTTGAAAGCGCCATGAATGAACCCGATTCCTCTTTCTATGTCGTCCAGAAGCGTTCTCGTCGCACACGAAGGCGTAAACCCAAGAATCATCCTGCAACCAATGGTAATAATAATGATTTTGTTCTGCTAAGAAGAGATAATAATTTTAATTATAATAATATCGGTAATAATCTTGGGAATTATAATTTGAATGAGTATTTGGAGTATGTGAATAGGATGAGGTTGATTCAAGAAGTGGAGAGAGAAAGGGAGAAGTATATGATGTCGATGAATTTGAATTCCAATGTTTATGAAGATTTGAGTTTTGGGTATGGAGGGTATTATGGTAATTTTAGTGATGATGCTGCGTCTTCTTCGTCTTCCTCTGTTTTCTGTGATGTTTGTTATAATGCTGCTGTGAGAGGAGGAATGATGGATGAAACGGTGCCGTTTCATTGGTGTAAAAACGACGTCGTTACTAAGGTTTTTCGATCGCCGGCGGGTCCCATTGCTCCACCTAATAAGAAGAAGAGTATGGCTGATTTCTTTGCTTGATTTTTTTTTTTTTTTTTTTTGAAGAAAAAAAAAAAGAAAAAAGGGAAAATTTTTGTATAGATGATAATGTTCTTCTGAAAAAGAGGAAAAAACAGAGTTTGGGGAAAACTGTGAATAATTTTGGGGATTAAGGAGGTTGGATTATGATTAATGTGGGTTTAATTAGGGTTTTAATTAGGAGAAGATTGTGTTTATTAGTAGGATTGATTTGAATGATGGGAGTGTAGCAAAAAAGGTGTTGTTTTTGCTACTAAATTTGACTGATTTTTGTGACAAAAAAGTGCCCTCCTTTTTTTGTGAAGTGTTTTGGAGGTTTGCCTTTTTTACAAAAATATGTAAGCTTCTACTATTATCATGGATGATGATATTATTTTCCATCTCAATAATATGTTGTTTAGTTTATTTTTTTGTTGGATTGATTGATATTATTGATTCTATTTAGTTAAGTTTTCGTTTAATGGTTGTGATTCAATATTATTGTCTCGTAATTTCAATTGCCAATGTTATGATTTCTATTGTTATGTTACAATCAATTTGATTCTGTTAGAATTGTGGTGATTAAGACATGATGAATTTAAGACCTTGGTGTAACAATTATAAGCAAGTAGCAAATTAAGGGGATTGATATACATTTAGCAAATTAAGTGGATTAATACTAGATTGATACATTTAGCAAATTAAGTGGATTAATACATTCGATGAGATGATGTGTTGATTTTTCATGAGATTCACGAATTGTTTGCTCAAGTCATCTTTTGCAAAGCAATCGGAAAGAGAGGTACTTTTATTACTTAATTGCACTTGCTAATTAGTCATTGAAAGGTACATTAGACTACATTATTCTTTTCTAAGTTGTAATCCATATCTTTCTAGAAAAAGCTTGAAATGACGTGAAATTTGTGATTCAATGTTCAACTTTTGTAATCACATTGGATGAAAGTCTAGGAGAACAAGTTAATCAATTTAAAATATTACTTGTAACTTATATTTTAGACATGGAAAAAAAGTCTATTTATCTTCAATTGATAGAGACATATAGTAGCCTAGTATCTATGCATGTAGGTGATGTAGCCAATCCTTTTGTCATTAAGGAGTGCTGTTTCAAAAAAAAAAGAGTGCTATTTCTTATGACAAGCTTATTTAGGCTAGTGGTTTAAAGGATAATGTACTAGATATAGTTTGAATTTACTCATTAAATATGTTTTAAAAATTTAACCCGCCTATGTAGCTAATCGTAAAACAACAAAGCTAAGTAATCTCTATAACACTAATAAAGTAATTCTATAATATTAACTGAGTGACACTTAATTTTTTTTATTTTCTTTGGTAAAAGAGAGGGAAACAAGCCTGAACCTCAATATATGAATGTATGATAGATTAACATATTAATCAATATATTTCATATTTTAGTTTTCAGAAATATATTTCATATTTTCTTTATCCAACAAACCAACGATTTAATTCATGATCTATATGTTATTTGATGTTGTCAAGTAGTGTATTATATAATGAAAACTGACAAATTCTACGAACATATTTTTCAAGGAATAAAGGAGGGTTGGTTATCTACTAATGCTTCACACAGATCGACTTAATCAATCAACATACTTCGTACGAGTATTATTTAATTAAAGTAGTTTATTTATGAACAATTATGGCAAGTAGGTAACATTTGTGTGGCATTTCCTCTACCAACTTCATTATATTTTAAGGTCCTGTTTTATTCACCTTATATAAAGTTCTGGTAGATTAGATTTTAATAGGTTAGGGGTATCTAAGTTTAAATTATAATCAAATCAATTTTAATAACGTCTTATAAGTTCTGATAAGTTTATCCATAATAGAATTTTATATATTTTTTTTTAATGTTTTGTAGGCTGTAAATGTTGGCCGAGATTATCAATACAATTCAAACATTTTTCTAGCAAATATTTTACATACGTTGATAGAGAGTTAATCATGATGTTTGGATAAAAAATAACACGAGTTTAACTGAAATAGGGGATAAAGCATACTTCTTTTATGATTATTGACATTCATATGCGCAGAGGGCAAGGAGGGGGCAGTTTAAACTTTCACATTCGTTATTATCTTAATTGATACTGAAATAGGAGATGTGTTATTATAAGTTAAGGAAAAAATTTACGTCCAAAACGATTGTCATCTTCTTCAAATGCTCCTTAGCTTCTGTCCCCATTAGTATACATGCCATGCTTATATTTAGGTCATTCCAAATTACAAATTCATATAACACCACCACTTTACATTTTTATAAAAAATGGGGTTACTCTATTAAACAAGTAGAATCATTCTTTCATTAGTTAAAACAAAATAATAGAAGTTACTCTAACAAACAAATGAGGTTACTTATTGAGGTTACTTTTACGAATAAATAAGGTTACTCATACAAATATATAAATATATTATTGTTATAAAGTTATGTGGTCACATCGTGTGGCTAGTCATATATAAGACTTACCGATTTAATTTACATTTTTTTTAAACAATCGATTTAATTTACATTATTTAGTCTAAACTTACATTATATTATTCAGTCTGGACTTAGATCCTGTTCTGATTGACTGAATTGAGCTGAACTGAACTGGATTTATTGGAGCTGAACTGAACTGAATTGAACTTAATATTTTATGAGAGAAGGAAATTTAGAACTGAACTGAACTAAACTGAACTTATTGGAACTGAATTGAAAATAATCTGAAGAGAACAGACCCTTATATTGTTTTGTCTAAATCCATATTGTATTAACTTATTTAAAATTATCTTGAAATAATTCAAAATTGTATCTGAAATTAAGAAAAATACTAATTTAATTTTGTTTGGATCTATTTGTCCAAATTTATTTGACTAAATTGATTTGTTTGAACTTATGTTCTTTGACTTTATTTTGTAACGACTTAATAATATTTTGTCTGAATTAAAATATAATATAACAATATAAAATTAGATAAGATAAGATGAAATGAACATACTCTAACAATGACTTGTAAGATCTCAATTTCATGTTTAACCTTAAACAGTTGATACATTATCTCACATCCAACTGATCCAAGCACTTATTGAAAATAGTACCAGTCGTTGAAAAAAAAAATAAAGATGATTACATGACAATAAATCTATAGTTCTAAGCTCAT
Source organism: Chenopodium album (assembly GCF_948465745.1). Classification (NCBI taxonomy): domain Eukaryota; kingdom Viridiplantae; phylum Streptophyta; class Magnoliopsida; order Caryophyllales; family Amaranthaceae; genus Chenopodium; species Chenopodium album. The sequence goes on along the minus strand of NC_137845.1, from coordinate 52,867,867 downwards.
GTTTTGTAGTTCCCTCAAAAAAAAAAAAAAAAAAAAAAAAAAAAAAAAAGAAATTGAGAGGGAAAAAAACAAAAAAAAAAAAAAAAGAAAAAAAAAAGCTCATGTATTGTAGGAATCGCTTTCAAAAATAGCTAAGCTAACAATCTTTATACTAATAAAGTTTATCCTATATACAAAAATTAGTTGATATTTTATCCTTGGTTTTGTTAGAGATTATTGTGAGCTCAAAGGTTTATGAGATCTAGGACTCTTTAGATTGTCTTTTAAGGTTATTTTTACACTGTGAGTGATTGAGATTAATAAAGTTTAGAGTTCTGTGTTAAAAACTTGTGTGAGAATCCGCTTTATATAGTTGATTCAAGCTTGGTTACTTGCGTTTCAAGAAGCATTAGTTAGATAGTCTGCTTGATTAACTTATTGTTTGATTTGGTCCGAATTAAACCCACTTTGTTTAGAGGAAGCTATGGGGTTTTTTTTTCAAGTGAGCAGAAAGGAGAGCGAGCTTTTTATTTATTTAGATCACGATATCTTTGAAGGAAGGAGTCCATATAAAAAACTCTGAACTACCATGAGTAACCCCTCTTCGCCATGAGGTGATCGAGCTACCATATTATCTGCTTGTCCAACATAAGAAATATCAAGATAAACAACATGCATGTTTTGCAAGGAATGAAACCCTTTAGGCTGTTGTCATACCGTATATTGCACCTGTCTTATAATTATATTGTAAGGGAAAATTGATTTCAGAAGACCTTAAGGACATGGTTTGAAGTTTAAAGCACGTTTCGTTCTGAAGTAGAAAATGGACAGGTACAGAGGCACAGAGCCAAATGGAACGATATCAAGACCAACTATACTTTCCCTAACATAGTTATTGGTTTTATGATAACAAAGTGACAAAAACATACAGCTATAACATGTTTAGATTAACTGATGAAGGAATTATGCAGAACGGTAGATTTGATATACCAAGTCATGAACAGATACAAGCTATTAAGTACAATACTACTATTACTATGCTAGTCTAACTTGTGCTCAGAGACCAAAAGAAAGGAGAAAGAAAGGAAAATTTCAATCTGTATTATAGGCTAGACTAATCTAATCTAAGTCACTATTAGGTATACTGGTTCGTGAGCAAATATACGAGCTACAAAGTACAATACTACTATACTGACCTAACTCAAGCTACGAAGTACAATACTACTTCAGGTATGCTGGTGGCTGCACTCACCTTGCTGAATTGGAGACTGATTGTTTCTACATTTGAAATGTATTCGAATATCAATCTACTTTTTGCTTGTTATGCCTTAAGAACTGATGTAGCCGATTGTGAGATTTGCCATAGTTGCAAGTCGAAGAGATAAGGCAGTCTTGTATCAAGTGAGGATAAGATGCATACCATGGATCAACCAACAAAATAGCAGCATAGTCATTTATGTGAGGAATTGCTCTGTCTGCAAGTTTAGAATATACATGAATGAGGATATTGGTAAACATAAAATAAGCAGAGATTGAAAAACATGCAACCAAGTATTGGTCAATTACTAGTACTACTCACCAATTGACTGATTCAAAGCTTTCAGTATGATTTTCTTAATACTCTTCGTCTTCTCAATGCAATGTCTTATAGTGTCGAATCCAACATGAAGATTTCCTCTATTGTATTTGTTGGGTATGGCCCAAATTTTATAAGCCCATTATTTTGGTGGAATATTGTGCATATTCTAGAGGCTTTCGGAATAATCAAGCAAGGTCATTACTTGCTATTGATTTCTCTAGAATAATGTCCTACTTGAATCTTCTAGAGCATTATTGACATTGAAAGCTATTAGAATATAATGCATGGTTCGTGAATTTTCTAGAACATTATGGATACAAGAATGATGGAGGAATTCTTAGAATATTCCGGCCATTTCTTCCAAGCTCCATCTACACTTATAAATATAGGTCATGGACATTCAATCATTGAATACAACACAATACAAGAAGTCATATCATACACAAGCATTCCTACATACTACATCTCCTTGTAATATTTACCTTCTTTACGAATTCACTATTCCTACTTTGTAATACTCCTTTGTGAGTTTCTATTTTGAGAGTTCTCTTGTAATATTCACCCTTTCAAGGGTTCTTGTACTCTCCTATTTTGAAATAGTGGAATAAAAGTGCTCTATTAATTATTTTTCCAATTATTAATTCAATTTATACTTCTCAATCAAACACGTCTTTGCTTTTGTTGCACACTCTTCAACCCTAACAGTATATGTCATTGTTTGAAACCTAAAACAGCTTGCTAAATCTTGCATCACCAATGTCTTCCATGTGCTTGATTTTCTTAACCAATTCATTAGGGTAAAGAAGCCCAACCACAACTATACATCTGCCCATTCCAACACTGAGATTGATGCCTTTTGATATAGTACCACCAACTATAGCCAAAATTACTACACCATATTGACAAGTTTTGATTTCATTTAGGGTTCTAATTGCTAGCAAATCAACTCTATCCTTGTATTCCTTTAGCACACCTTTAATGCTGTATGTTCTCCATGCCTCATACACCTTGTCTTCATAGTCAAATGAGGAGAAGAATACAACTATTCCTTTAGAAACTACACTCACCAAATTCCAAAGCATTAGATCACCTAACTCCTCAATCTGCAGTACTCACAAAACACATGACAAAGAACAACCTTCAACAGTCAAATGATTAACTGAAATATGGTTACTTGAAAGAACAATATACATCAACAAGAAAACAAAAATAGGTCCACAAAATCACGATTAATCCACAAGGCTTTCAATAAAGTACACCAATATGAAAACATGATTTACAAAATCCATATGAACTAATCAAATTTCAGAAAATTTACAACAAACACAATATAGCAACATCTCATCAAAATTGGGAGCAAGGGAGCCAAATGACTGACCAACTTTGATGAGTCTGCATAGCTGATATATAATGATAGGCCAAATGGTCACTTGATACAGCAATTGTTAGGATATTCTCAAAATGGAAGGTATGACCATATGAAAAGAAATGTGAACTCTCCTCTATTGGTTGTAGAGTTCCTCCAGCCAAGACAACTACAACAGCTTGATTTATGATCTACAAAATATAAGAAAATCTTCATAAGATAATACAACTAAAAATGTCCCCAAAAAAAATTAAAGAATTACTTGATAAACACTTCATCACAGCAACATAATTCACTTACAACATATTCAGGGTCGTTAAGAACCGTCAAAATCAGGCACTAATCATACACTACTAGAAATCAGCTGAATTCCGACAGATTGCTTCCGACGGACACGTAAATTCGTCGGAAAAACTAAATTTTCCGACGGATTTATAATTCGTCGGATATTTCCGACAAATTCATTAATTCCGTCGGAAATTTCCGACGGAATTGAAATCCGTCGAAAAATAGGTAATTTTCGACGGATTTTTCCGTCGGAACTATTAAAATAATATTTTTTTTTTATAAAAAACACTCCTAACCCTAGATATATGCTGGGCGCCGCTTCTTTTTCTCTTTCCTCCTTCTCCTCTGTGACGCCCTATCTCCTCTTTCTCCTTCGTCTTTCTCTTTCCTCCTCCTCCTCCTCCTCTATTGTTCTCCCTTTCTCCTCGTTCGTCTTTCTCCTCCTTCGTCTTGTTCCTCCTTCGTCTTTCCCTTTCTTCTGTCTTTGTTTCTCGCGAATTCCATGGTCAAATTGGTGGTTTTCATCACTTTATTCGCATAATTTGGCAAAAGCAAAGGTTTAATGGTCAAATTCGACCATGAAAACTCTAGATCTAGAGTTTTCATGGTCAAATTTGGTCGTTTTAAACCAAATTCGAGTTGAAAATCAAGGCCATTTTCGGTTTATAAGGTATGTTTTCTTATTTTTAATTTTGTTTCTTTTTTCTAGATTTTATTGTTGTGTTTAATTTTTAGGTGGTTGTGGTTTTTGGGTGGTTGTGGTTTTTCGGTGGTTTAAGGTGGGTGGGTTCGGGTGATTGTTAGTCCGGATTGTTAAGGCGGTGGTGCGGGCTGTGGGGGTTGAAGCGGTGGTGCGGGCTATGGGGGTTAAGGCAGTGGTGCGGCTGTGGGGGGTTAAGTTTGGTGCGGAAATGGTGGTTTTTTTATTGTGCTTGGTGGCGGTACAGGTGGTGGGGTGGGGTTTTTTTTTTATTTTTTTTACAGGGGTTTCCGACGGAATTTCCGTCGCAAGATTCCGACGAATTAGTGTCCGTCAGAAGTTTCCGACGGACTTTTCCGGGCCGGAGAAACTTCTACCGAGGAATAAAGTCCGTCGGAAAAACGTTTTTGATGGAAAAGGCCATTTTTCCTACAAACACTTTTGCAACGAAATGTTCTGACGGAATTCCGTTGGAAAGGCGATTTCCGACGGAAAATAGGGGGTTTTCGACGGAATTTTTCCGTCGGAAATCGCTTGTTTTCTAGTAGTGCATAACCCGACCATTCGAATTTCACCCAGCTTCCAATAATCAATTGTCTAACCTCTACAAAAGCAAGCCATCCTTCTTTCAAGAATCTTGTGAAGTCTCCGTCCCGTAGAATCCTGGTGTGTAATCGGAAGTAATAACTCATTCTTGTTTGTCTATCATAGGCAGGAATATCAAAGTTATATTCTTGAAGCAATTGTTGATGAAGATTAGAGAGATTGGGGACTAAAAAGTCATGAAAGAATGTCCCAAAAACATTAAAATGTCTTGTATTCAGCTTACGTTCAATCCTCCTAATTGCCATTAAACATGGGCATCGTGTCGTATCGGGCCGCCGCGAGCCGTGCTTGGCCGTGCCTGGGTGGGGCTCGTGCCATGCCTGCTTCCCGGCGGATCGTGCCGTGCCGTGCCAAGTTTTGGCACACCTCAGCCCACGGCACGGCACGATCCACGTGCCTGGCGGGCCGTGCTGCCCCGTTTTTTTTTTTTTTTAATGTATATGTATATATAAAAAAATTGATATATATATATATATATATATATAATATTCGAACAACTTTTAATTTGAGTTTATATAAATAATTTTATTAATTTATGTTTTTGTATTATTATATTACTTTGTATTATTTAGCAAAAAATAACAATGCATATAATTAATTAAAAAAATTTACGAGTGCGATAAGCCGATAATACAAAAATTGATGAATAACTTATTTTATTATATGTCGGTATGAAAATCGATAATACAATAATTTATAATGATAATTAAAAATCGTACAATAAATAGTTGTATTTACCTTAAATAAATAAATTTATTTATTTGAATAAATACACCAACTATAGCCAAAGGTGGGTTTATTAGTTTCAATTTTTCCGTATAATTTTCCTCCTTATTTCTTCCAAATCTTCCCTTTATTTACCTTAAATAAATGTATTCATATTATAATGTAAATAAAATAAATAATTAATTAGTTGTGTGTGTTTAAGGTAACATTATGAAAAAATAAACTAGCTTAGTCATTGCCTTATTATATGAAATTGAAAAAATACGTCTTCACTCATGACATAAATGTTGACCATAACAGTCATCATGCAAGTTGATAACAACAATGTTACAAACTGAAAAGAAAAACAGTAGCATTGCGGGTTGATTTTCCTTGAATTTGTGACTTTATGAATTAAACTATTATATAGTTTTTTTTTTCCCCCGAAATATCAATCTTTTAATAATGTCCACTTTTCAAAACAAACATTTGCCAAAGTGATGATGAGGGAAATTTTGATGAAACATTAGAATAATTTTAATAAAGTTTATCTGAATTTATCTGAACTTATTAAAATTTATTTTTATTGTAAATAATACTTATCTCCATTTTTTATTAGTTGACACGTATTTCTTTTTAGGAAGTTTTTTTTAGTTGACACGGTTTTTTTTTTTTTTTTTTTTTTTTTTTTTTTTTTTTGCGTAAGTTTTATACCTTGCTTTTAAGTGTACCCAACTTGTTTTATCATTCTCTCTCTCCTCTCCTTAATATGTGTGCCTAAATTGAACGTTTCAACTAAATAGAAACGGAGGAAGCCCTTAGATAACTCTTATCAAAACTTACTACACCTGAACTTAACTTATCTGAACTTAACTGAATTATCTGAACATATCACAGTTGAAATAAGTGAAAATAAGGTGAACATAACATACCCTAAATTCTTAAAACATGATATTTCATTGATGATTTACTTAACAAAACATTGATTTATGAAAATGTCTATGATTAATAATGAATATGTTTGAATATATCGTATTATAAAAAAAAATTAAAAGGAAAAAAAAAATTACGTTGATTAAACCCACTTCTTTTCTCTTCACCCCGGCCCTCCGCCATGGCCACCTGCGCATGCATGAAACTTCCTAACAACCCTAAGAGCAACTTCAACGGCAAGCTTATTTAACAATTAGCTTGGCATGCCACTGCACATAAGCTTTTAATTAAGCTAATTGTCATTGTAGCTATTTTGAACTCCAATGACTAGCTATTAGCTTACAATTTAAATCCTTAATTAACTTTTTATATTCATTTTGTTGATTTTATTTTTTATTTTTTATTTTTTTTTGTAAGTTTTTCTCCAAACTAATTGCATTTTCTAGCTTCAATGGTCAAGCTAAGCTAATAGATAGGGATTATTTAATATTGTAAGTAAGTCCCTAACTACAACCATTGGAGTTGCTCTAACAAAATTTTTCAAAACCGTAATTAAAAAGGAAAATTTTATTTAATGAAAATCTCACATTCATTGAAATAATTTATACATTCGTTACAATTTTGTGTTTGAATACACGATAATCAGCATGCTGAAAGAATTTTCTTCCAAAATTAGACCACTAAAATACTTAATTGGAAAGTAACTCAAGTAAATTACCATTATTGATCCATGTTTTTTTTTTCTTTTTACTTATTTTTCATACCATTAAAGACATGACATCCTTCATCATTTTACAATCGATCTCTTACATATCATGCATATATATTGGTAATAAGAATTATGGGGGAAAAAAAACCTACATTAATGAAACCCAAGCTAATTAGTCTTTTCTCTCCACCTAGCCCCCTTCGCCGGCACCATGTTACCCGCGTATGCATGTAACGACCTAACAACCTTAACAAATGTTTTTCAAAACCGTAAAGAAAGGAGAAAAATCTAAATTATTTAATGGCTTTAATTTGCATAAATAGAGGTAATTAATACACTCAGTTACATTTTTATATATAACCGTCTGAAAACACCATGATCAACATGCTGATGAAAGAGTTTTCTTCTAAGGGTATGTTCTCTTCACCTTATTTTCAGATCAGTTTAATTCTTAATTCCCTTCTCTCATAAAATATTCAGTATAGTTCAGCTTCAATAAATTCAGATTAACTCAGTTCAATAAATCAGTACAGACACTAGAAGTATATAACCGATAAAAGAATTAACAAGAAAGCAATTTATATAACTTACCAATAATTAATGTATTTTTTCATTGATATCCCATACAATTTAAAACGTGATATCCTTTAATTTATTCGACAACCAGCCTTTCACATACACCCCTTTTACATACCTATCATGCATGTAATTATGTAAGATGGTAATAATTATTCTCCAAATACTTGACATTATTGTCATCAATCCCATTTTACAACACACAAAATCAAGTACTACCTTTGTTTTTTTAGTTGCAATAAAGGGATATTATTTATGAGACGTAAAATCAAGATGAACTAATAAATTAATTGAGCCCATTTGTTTCACCCCTCTCATAATTTCTACCCCATATAAACGATATCTCATGTGAGTGAGTATGATATAATCTCATCTCACATGAAATAAACACTCCTCTGTTCCCCAAATTTTCATATAAATAGATCCTTAATTGACACCCATTATATTTCACTCTACACTCTCATTGTCTCTCTAGATTTTCTCTCTCTAAAGAATGGAAATCAATCAAAGCAACTCCCGCTCAACTCAACCATTCCCTTGCATTTTGCTAAATTAATTTCGGTTGATAAAAATTTAATTAATTATAATGAGTAAAATGGAGGGATTGGGTGCAAATTTAGATGATGGAGAATTATGGATTCCATCTGATATTCTTCCAACTGATGAACTTCATCATCATCACAACCGTCCAATTGCTGCTGCTACTACTACCGTCATTCAAGATCCTAGCCATCAGTTTGCTGACTTTAATTTGCTTCCTCAATCTCACTCTGTTTTTACCTCTTCTGTTTATCAGGTTTTCTTTCTTTACCTTTTTTTTTTTTTTTTTTTTTTTTTTTTTTTTTTTTTTTTGGAATTTTAGCATTTTTTTTGGTTTAACTGCCTTGTCTTTTATTTTATTTATTCATGTTGGGATTAATGGTAATCAGGCTGATGTCATTCTTAACTTCAAGTATTTCAATACAAAAAAAAAAAAAAAAAAAAAAAAAAGGCTAAATTTTTTTAGTGTAGAGTGGTATATATCTTAGACAAATTATTTAATATACTTGTTCCGTATCTAAATAAAAATTAATTTGTCACATGTTTTTAGGAAGGCTATATGATATAAACGTTATGATTTAGGAGTTGATTAAAGGTAAAAGCATAAACCAAATGCTCTCTAATCTCTATGTGTCTTTGCTATTGTTACGCTTTAGCATTCACGGTATTCATCTTATATCTTTTGATTATTTTTGAAAATTCATTTTAAAGAATCCAATAACATCCTACATGATATGATATGATATGATTTAATTTTTTTTTTTTTTTTTTTTTTTTTTTTTTTTTTAGAATTAAATTTTTATAGCAGAATTTTATAACAGAATTAAAACGTAGAGTTCGGTTTATCAAAATTAATTTAAGAAAATAATAGAAACAATTTTCTCCTATACTTTTGGACTCAATGTACTAAATTTCTTTTAAATTCTACGAGACAAAATCTTAGTTTGGGTGGTAGCCAAGACAATACGAGGATGACAAATCATAATTAGAACGATATCTATTGAATATGTAAATAGGTATGATTGTAATAATATAAGAAAAATACGTTATTTAAAATTATGTGGTTGATTATGATAGAGTTATGAGAAAGAGAATGTTGGAAAGCTTAATTATATTGATGAATATACAAGAGTATATATAGTACAAGATTAAAGCATTGAACATATCAAACTATGACTAGATACAATATGACTAGGTACGTTAGCTAATTATAAAGGATATACTTTGATTATCAAAGTTAAGGACTAAATCAAGGGATTTATATATTCTAAACAATAACTCCTAATGATGATGATATAATCATCTTTATCCTTTATACGCCCCCGCAAGACGGACGTCTGGAACGAGAGACCGATCTTGGATATAAGATCGCAAATCTTATTCAATGTAGGAATTGAAGACTTGAAGTGGTGGTGAGAAAGGTTGCATTGCTTTGTGATTCTCCGAGAGGGTTTGGAGAGAGTGGAGCATTAGATTTTTTTTTGAGATAACAAAATATATATAGAGAAGGAGTTGCTTAATGGGTGTTTTTCACTTTTTTTTTTTTTTTTTTTTTTTTAACACGTGAACCATTGACTGTAATTTTTTTTTTCTTTTTTTTTTGCTAGCATGCACTTGCAACATATGGGAGAAGAATAAAAATATAGGGTTTCCTTCACAACTATTGAAGGCGAGATAGAAAAAAAAATATGATGGTGTTGAATGTTTATGGTGGTTTAGAACGGAAAGAATGTTATGTTTCTCCATATTGATTTTGGAGAAAGAATTTCATATTTGGCAACACTTGGTAGATAGACTACGTAGGCCAAAAGGGGATTGTTTCTCCATCCATAAGGGGGGGTTTGGAGAATTGAGTTTATATTCGACAACACTTGGTAGATAAACTATGGGGTGTCGAAAAGGGATTGTTTCTCCATAAGAGGCCGGTTTGGAGAAAAGAAAAAAGAAAAAAAAATTAGCATCTCTTGGTATATGAAATATGGGGTGCTAAAAGAGTTGAGCGGAAATTTGATTTGGGTTTGAAGCTTTCCGAGAGGGAAGGGAGCACGAGTATGGTCACTACCATTAGTCGGCATCGGCAAAGGATTTTGATAGTGTAGCCATGGTTGTAGCGGAAGCAAAAAAAGATGGATCAAAAGCTCATGATACCATGATAGAGTTATGAGAAAGAGAATGTTGGAAAGCTTAATTATATTGATGAATATATAAGAGTATATATAGTACAAGATTAAAGCATTGAACATATCAAACTATGACTAGATACAATATGACTAGGTACGTTAGCTAATTATAAGGGATATACTTTGATTATCAAAGTTAAGGACTAAATCAAGGGATTTACATATTCTAAACAATAACTCCTAATGATGATGATATAATCATTTTTATCCTTTATAGATTATATCTGTATAATAAAACAGTATCAAATGTGATTTCGGTGTAATGTCATAAGATTTATCTCAACATAAAACATAATTTTTCAAGAACTTGTAAATAATTGAAATATTAGACTAATAATCATGATAAATTAAACGTGTCAACTCAAAAAACGAAGTTATAGGTTTTAGTGGCTGACAAAAAATGGACGAATGTTTGTATGAATTGCAGCAGTTAGGAGTGTATGGAGGAGTGGCACAGTATGCAGTAACTACTCCGTCTCCTACTCCAAATGGGTGTTATGGACTGACAGTGGGTCCCATTGGAGTTGACCATGCTCACTTCAACTGTCATTCTGGTTCGACTTATTACCAAACTCCCCCTATGCTCGGGCCTCCACCTTACCCTGTCAACTCACCGGTTCAACCCTCGGTATGATTTTCTTAACCATGTTATATTATGTTATTTTTACTTAATTTTTTTAATTAATTATTGTTTTAAGGTACAAATAAATTCATCTTTTCAAAGGTTAATAATAAATGTTGTATGTCCATTTAATATAAAAATATCATGAGTTTAAATCTTCTGTTTCACAATATGTGTATTATGCGTGTCACGTTTTTCTTTTTCCTACAGCTGGTTGCACGCTACTAATGCTTTAGTCCCATGTCCACCATGTTTAATTATGCAATTATACTTTCTCTATTTGTTTCGTTTCTCTGTTTGTCTCGTTTCTCATTTTATGATTTCCAATGTGCTAACTCAATCACTAGTATTTTTAATCATCAATAAATAACAATTTCAAAAAAAAATCGATACTATGAACATACCAATCGGTGCAAATTTAATAATTTCTTTAACCATAAAGCATCATATTAGTCAAAGTAAAATATATAAATCAAAACGTTACAATTAAAGAAAAATGGGAGAAAATATTTATTAATATGGGTACAAATTATAAGATTGACTTGACTAGTCTAAGAGTGTCTAAGGTACAACTGTACATATGCAATAATTTTAATAAATATAAATATCATGTACAAATTAAATGAGATTTATGTCCAATTTTGTTCCTCGACAGCTATGTGTTTATCTGTATAATACTACAGATTTCAAATGTAATTTACGTTCATAATTTGTTTACTCCTTACTAGTTTAGCTAACCAAAGTTAAAGAAAATTGATTTTCATTTTAATGTATGCTAGATTGCTAGGTGATTGATAATCAATAATTAATTCATCTAGCAAAACCGATATTCTTATTTAAAATGTGACATTAGGAGTTAATTAATTAACAAATATAAATAATGGATTAGAAGTAGTTTACCAATCTCTAATTTAAACTTGCAAAATAAGTGATTATATCCTTAAGGTCATATTTTTATATGATGAGTCTAATGTCAATCTCAAGGGACAAGGGTAACAACATTCTCAGCTTTGATACTAGTATGAATTTTGTTTTCTCACTTGATTTATAAAACGGATGTAACAGGAAGCTAGTCGTGGTATGCCTGTGCATGGCCAGCAACCATATCCGATTCAAGCAAATGGTTACGGGTTTGGGTTCGGGTATATGAATGGCACTAGTGGCACTTCCGCTGGTACTGGTGTCTTCATCCCCCGCTCAATTGCCTCTTTGGTGGCCGCTGCATCCAACAATCGTAAAAATAATCAAGATAATAATCAAGGTCAGGTTATTCTTTCGTACGTACTTACGATATACTCGTATTGAGCTAAAAAGCCTAAAATAAAGAGTTTCATAGCATGCTGAAATTCATATCAATCAATGTAGCTTAAAATACTTCGTATTATGAAATTGGACTTGCTATTAATTATCACTCGTAAACCAAATTTGCTCAATCTGATTAAACTTCTAATTACACTTGTAAATAAGTACGAATTAAGGTACATGAATCTGTTTTTTTTTTCCTCATGTGTGACACTTGAATACTTCATGTCTAAAATACATGTGAAATCTATTACGAATTTATGATTATGAAACTTGTTAGTAATGGTTAGAAAATATTTGAGAATAATGGTCTAAATGGCACAAGGACAAACTATATATATTGCTAGAAGAGTTATTACTTGTGCGTCAGGAAGACTACATGAAACAATGATGTATATCTATATATATATATATATAGGAATAACTGTATCAATTCTCTTTATTATCTTAATAAATTAGTCTCTATATCAATTCTGAACTGTATGTATATTTTTTATAGGGTTCAAAATAGAGGTGATACCAAAGAAAGGAGGAGCCAAGAAGCATGAGAAAAGGAAGAAAGTAGAGAAAAATAATGGGTATGACTATCAACCAATTGCTGCTTCTGAAATGGTACTGCCCAAAAAATGGAGCTACTAAAGACGTTGTTATGAGCAAGCCGAGGGACGGAAGGAGTAGTAATATTGATTGTACTATTACTTGTATCTTACTTGTAATAGAGTGTGATAGCTCGCTTAACTTGAATAAATGTTCCATTATATATGGAGTTTATTTATAGTTTTTTGGTGTTTCTGCTTGTGTATCTTTTTATCCTGAAGCGCCCTGCTATGTTAGGATGCTTATTGAACTAGTCATGCTAGTTAAAAATTTCAAAGCTATCATGAAGATTTAGTCACAACTTAGAGCTAGCTAGGTCGATCCCTAGGCGTGCCTAAGAAATGAGCAAGAAAATACTATTGACTACAAGTCCACAATTAAGCTAACTTTAGGGGTGTTTTCTATTCACCTGATTTTTATTGATCTGAACTTATCTAAACTTATTTGAACTTATCTGAACTTGTTAGACCTAATTAAAACTTATTTTAGTTGTAATTTGTACTTGGATAGCCCTTATCAAAACTTATTAAACCTGATCTGAACTTATCTAAACTTAACTCAACTTATCTGAACTTAAGGTCTGTTCACTTCAGCTTAATTTCAGTTCAATTTAGTTTAGTTCAGCTTCGAATTTCCTTCTCTCATAAAATATTTATTTCAGCTATATTTAGTTCAGTTCAGCTCAACTCAATTCAGTAAATGTGAACAAACCCTTATCTAAACTTATTACACTTGAAATAAGTGAAAATAAGGTGAATAAAACACAATTGTATAGTACGTACCCTGGCCCCAACTAATCTTCTCTTCCTATTATACTGGAGTATAATCTACATAGTTTGATTTTTACGCTTGACAATAAATGATATTGACCATGAATGGATGATTTTATGGTACTCGTCCTTAAAGTGATAATCATTATACTAAATTTTTACTGCGGATTTTTATTTATGTTTTAATGTCAAAATTAATTATAAATAATTTATCTAATTTTAAAAATTCATTTATTAAATTTGAAATAATTTTGGATTTTTTAATTTTCCTAATTAATTTACAATTTTCAGTTTTTATTATTACTAAAATTTATAATAATTCTAAAGTTAATTATGAAATTAAAAAATATATAAAAAAAATAAAAAATAAAAACTACTACTCGATTATGTTGTATTTGTACTGTTCATATAACCACTCAATGCATTGCTTGGGTCCAAAAACTCCGACTTCGTGTATCCGTATAGTACCACTTTGCATAAAATTTGATTTTGGATGGGGATTTAAAAAAATAATGATTACCTTTTCTTAATACACAATAACTATTACTTTAAATAACAAGTTATATTTTATTCTATTAATTTCATCCTACTTTGCAATCATACTCCTTCAAAATTTCAACTAAACTAGATTAGGTCCCGTGCCATGCACGGTAATTTTTAATAATTATTTCATATTAACACTACATTTAGTTATTAAAATAAAAATTTGTCTAAAATATTATGCTGAATTTATGTTAGCCAATATATTTTCTTTAAAATTACTTTTGGCTACACATACCTCTATGTGCACTTGATGTATATAAATTGTGATAATTGGCCACTGGCAAGACATGATTTTAAAATATGCATGTGTTGATATGCATATATTTTTGTATATATATTTGATTTCACCAACAAATTGCATTGGTATCATTTATTAACCAAATTAATTTCCTAAAATGTAGGACATTACAAAATCATATATATATTTTATATTTTTTTTTGCTTAAATCTAAAATTGTTAATTTTTTTTGGAATGATACATCAAATCTTTAATTTTAAGTAATTTTTTTAATATTTGACATTCGAATTATTTTCTTTGAATATATAGTTGACAATATATTGTGGAAATATACATCAAATATTTATAATCTTTTATATATGTCTAAATTTATTATCTTTTATTTATTTATTATTGTATAAGATTTGTTATCAAAATAATTTATTTTTTTTTAAAAAAAAACTAACGACACACCAGAAAATGACACGTGTCATTGCTGGTGTGTCTTTTAGTATATATTTATTGATTGATTGATATTTATTTAAATACATAACATATCTTTTATTGTGTGGAAGAGAATATCTTGGGAAAAAATAATAAAATTTTTATTTAATTTAAGTGAGTCAAACTGCTGTAATAATATTTTTAGGGAAATTTAAATAAAATTTAAAATATAAATTTCTCTTTTAATGATAAAGTTTACAAATTACAACCAACTGTTAAGATTCTTTGCTATATAAGTTTTGGTCTCATTTACTTACAAAGAAAGCTTTAGGACATTGAAAAATAGGTATAAAAACAAATTTATTTTATGCATAAAATTAAACATATGTGAAGTTTATTATATATATTATAATAAAAGCAAAAATATTAAGTAAATTATTACCTGAAAAATCAAATTTATTTCAGTTCTTAATAGTTAATACACCATATTTAATAGTAATAATCGCAGCAATCACCATGCGTTTCATCGAACCAAAAGTATTTTCTCATTATTTTTACTACCATAATATAAGA
Source organism: Chenopodium album (assembly GCF_948465745.1). Lineage (NCBI taxonomy): Eukaryota > Viridiplantae > Streptophyta > Magnoliopsida > Caryophyllales > Amaranthaceae > Chenopodium > Chenopodium album. Next base: position 52,852,638 of record NC_137845.1, on the reverse strand, counting down.
AAAATAATGATTAAAGTCATGTCTCAACATGCACGATACTAATTTAATGCATTAGAGTTATATAGGGTTTGTTGCAAAATATAAACCCCAACTACATACTAGATAATATAGTACTTTGTGTATAAATAGTAATTTAAAAAGTAATATACAAAATTTAATCTTAAAGACTCGTGACAAATTCTCAATGGAAAACCTTACATTTTCACACACTATTTTTCATAATCTTATAACAAAAACAATATAATTAATCAACATAGAGTTTAAATTATCAGTTAAGATTATTTTTGTTAATTCACATTAATAGGAACGGATCTATGTTTAAGGTAATAGGGTCAATTGAATCAGTTCAATGATATAAAATTATGATTAATTAATAAACATAAGTAATTATATGTGTTAATAATATTCAATATATATACACCTAGTTTCATGTTATTTGTTAATTTATAAATATTTATAATATAAATTATTTAATTTGAACTCAGTTGTATAAAATGTTAGATTCACCAATGCACATGAATGTTCAACATTGCGAGATAAAACAATAAATCAAGTCACTTAAATTAGGCACCATAAACACAATTACTACAAGAAAAATATTTATTTGCTGCATTTCTTATCATACGCTGCAAATTAAAGCGTGTTTTCACTTCTTTTAACTAAAATAATGAATTAGCAGGGGTTAAAACCTTCAAACCGCTGCAAATCAATCATCTTTCGCCTTTTATCCCCAAAACCCTCGTTCATTACTCATTCTACTGACAAAACTTCTTTCAACATCTCTCTCTTTCCTCAAATCTATCATTCTCACGGCACGACTTCGACTTTCTCAGTCACCGGCGTTGCTGCGAGGTAGGTTCTCACTCACCGTTGGCGCTTCACCTTCTCTCCATCATTATTGTCAATCTTTGCGGTTGCGTTCTCCTCCGCTCCTCCAAACCTTTTCTTTGTCCTGCCCTTCTCTATGGATCCGTTCAAGTAATCTCTCTTTCTCTTTATTTAAATCTTCAATTTGCTTGATTTGAACATGTTTGAAGTTCTAGGGTTCATTGATTTGATGAATAGTTAATTGCTTCTAATATTGATTATTAAAAAGAAAATTGAATTAATAAACTTTGAAAGCAAAAAGATGGATGGACATGGACTCCAGAGCTGCATGTTCGTTGCTTCATTTTCCCAAGCATTTCGCTCAACAGAGCAGATTCGCTCACACGGCGAGGGAGAAGGTAAATTAGGGTTTTTGTCGATAATTTCGTCCAATTTTAATTGATTTCTTTTGGCTCTTAATTGGAATTTAATTTATCAAATTTCATACAATGGTGGAAGAAGACACGATTTTTCTGAATAAGTTTAGGGGTTACCACTGCCAATTTTGAAGATATTGATGAAATAAAGAGATATCTTACTCAAGGTAACTATTCTTTATTATCAAATTAAATTTTTATTTGGTTTAATTGTGCTTTGCTTTGATGTTATACCGCATGGGATTTTGTTATTTTGTGAACGTGTGATTGAATTTATACATTTAGGTCATTTGTCTATCAATTGCAGAGACAATATAGTGTTTTTAGGCCATTAATGTGCGAAGTTTCATCTGTTCATTTTATATATTGTGTTACATGTTAACCTTATATTTGACAAGCTTCTTAAATGTGCAAAGCATGCTTAACTGGTTGCTAGGTACTGATATGACTTAGAAAAGGGATGAGCTTGTGCAAAAAGGGCTTTTTACAACTTTTTATCATAAGTTTAAGGGCTTCAAACACCAAATACAGCAACCAGGGCCTAAAGGAGGACGGGTCTGACATATATAGTTGATCTTGCTTAGAAAGTGTTGATGGAGTGGTTCGCTCCCTAAAAGATCTTACATTGTGTTTGATTTGATTATTAAGCTTTATTTGTGATGTTGATCTTAGTGTTGCTAATTGTCTTAACCTTTTTTTTTTTTTTTTTTTTTTTTTTTTTTTTTTTTTGTGTGGAATTGAATTGAAAGGTCATAGACCACTTGTTCCCCCTGTATTTTGGTGCCTATTTTAAGAATCCCACTACTAGTGTCGAAGTTAGGTATAGGTCATGGGAATTTGGGTAGTACTATTCATTTTACTCTACGAGTGAAAATGTGATGTGTTAGATCATTTGGGTTGAAATTCAATATTGAAATATTGCAGCTTTACTTGCAAAACTAATGGGTATATTCGTGTGGATTGTTATGGAAGCCTCAATCAAATGAGAAGTGATTTGAGTATTTCTTTCATTTTTTTTTGTTGAAAATATACACTCCACATTGGTTTTTATTTTTTACTCCTTAGTTATTAGAAAGAGAATCATATATAATCGGTTGAAATTATCCCCTCAAATGCATTGTTATTACAGTTCTGAGATCGTGAGATGGTGTTGGCATTACAAGTTAGTTGAATACGCTCCTCGTTTTGCCATGCAGCCTAAATATGTGGTTTTATAATTTTATCTCTGTCTGTTGTGGCTGAAATGGTTTTGTATGGGTCTTTAACTGTTGTAATCCATCCCCTTTTTGTGGTGCTAGGACTTAGGAGGGAAGGAAGAAATTTGCAAGCCTAGTTGTTATAGATGCTGGTACTACTGCTTATGCCACTTGTACCTGCTTGTGCCACCACTACTTGCTACCTACCGGACGCCACTGCTGTTGCTGCTACTTGACGCCACTATAGTTGCTGCCTTCTATTATTTCCTCTTTGGTCTTTAGATTTGGAGCTTGTAATTTTGTATTTCTCACCCTGTTGTGTAGGGCTGTACAGAGTGCGGTTTAGACCGCACCAAACCGCACCGCGAACACCCCTACTGTTGTGGATGTGCTCCTGTTGTATAATGTTAAGCTACCAAACTAGCTAACACTGTCATATTGTATTTTTTGTGAAACTGTAATTTTACAGGATTTATTAATGGAAATATCAGATTTATTTATATAAATATAAGTGTATGTGTGTATCAATTTAAGGTGCAATTTTGGTACTTTTAATAGTGTAAATAAAAATATTGTTTAATTTTTGGTTCTATAAATACGGATGCAACAATTACATTTTTAATTAATTGTAAAAATGTATTAATTAGCAGGGGTTAAAGGTATAACCGCAGCAATATTGATTTGCTGCAGTTGTTTAAATGCAGCAAATCAATCAATTGATTTGCTGCCCTTGCGTTTGCTGCCACCTCAAAAACGCAGCAAATTAATCATTTTTAACCGCCGCAAATAAATGTTTTTCTACCAGTGATTTAAACAACAAAAATAATCACCCAAATTGGCAACATACCCCTATTAAATACATACCACTAATAAAATAAGCAAGTTACAATGACAAAATAAACAAGAGAGTTATGAAGGATAATTTCAAACCTCCGAGATAGGAATAAGTGCAAGTGGTAATGTAGACCGCAAGCAACGCACACACAACACTGAATAGACCCAAAAGAACTCCAGCCCACTAAGGGTGTGTTTGGATTAAAGGAAATGGAGGGAAAGGAAGGGAAGGGAAATGGAGAGATGAAATATCTTTCATTTGGATAACAAATGAGGAAGGAAGGGAATTGGAAGGGAGAGAAATGAAGGGATTAAATTGTAGGAAATTGATCCCTTCAACAATGGAGAGATTTGGAAGGAAAATTCAACATTCTTCCCTCCCCTCCTCTTCTCCTCCCTCCCCTTCTTTTCCTTCCTCCTTTATTATCCAAACACAGTGTAAAGAAGAAGATCATACGTCATCGTCACCTTTGAAACTGAGACTCACAGTGCAAACAAAGCACATACAACACTCACAATTCGGGCCAAAACAACTCCAGCAAACTGAAGGAGAAAATAGTCACTCTCTCGTCGTTTCTAAGAAAGAATAAGACCGACTCAAGTTACATCGTTGTCGCCACAACCCGCACCTCTAATATGATTAGGATGATTAAGTAAATAAAACACAATTATCTTACTAAATGAACATTCTAACTCCAAAATATTAATATTATTCAATACAAAAATCCCAATATACACCAAAAATAAATTTAAAATTATATTGTATGTTTGGGTTGAAATTAATGTCGTTACTTTTATAATTCTTGATGTACTGCTCATCTAAATTTGTATATTGTACTATGTGTCTAAACAATTAGTCAATTATAAATCTTGAATTTGCAACTTTATTTAAAACATGTACAAATTGGTGGGCAAGCATTTGGCTTTCAGTTGAGTTGTGAATAATGTTGTAGCCTAGCAATATGAACTACAAGGCATATATTATTTGTTTATTGCATAGTTGCACCTGATTAGTTACATAGAATTGTTTGTTTATTACATTATTTGTTTATACAATATAATCATTAAAAAGCTTTGATTTTAATTCTTTATTTTTATATAAGACCTCGTTCACTTTACCTTATTTTTGCTGAAATTAAGTTAATATTATTGAACTGGAATTAATTTTACTGAACTGATCAAAAATATTTTTGCTAAACTGAAATTATTTACTGAAATCTTCAAAGGAAATAACCTGTTGGTGGAACTGGAACTTATTCAACATTGTAAGTATCACCGGGCGTTAGTTCCTCTTCCTTATTTCAACGAATCAAATAGGTTTACATCTCTTCTTTTCTTACAGTAAATTTGATGTTGACCACTGTTATGGTTAATTTTTAGACTTGTCTCAACGCATGACAAGACGCATGACCAAAGAGACAGCGAAGCAGCGAAGGGCAGTATATCTCCCCGGAAAATCGGTTTGACTAAGTCCTGGAACATATTCACTTCAGCAGTTTGTTCCTCCTATTTTTATGGGATTTTTCCCCAGATAATTCAAAAGCAACAAGAAGATAGTCTCAAGACTAGGTCAAGCAACGGTCTCCTATTTTTGCGGAGGTCGATTGAAGCATCTTCAACGGATATCTCCAGCTTAGCTACCCTAGCGTGATTATAGTATAAATAGGACGATATTTGTATCATTGAGGATCATCTCACTCATACTGCTTAGCACTTACATTCAAAAGCTCTCACAACATTGTAATCATCTATTTATTCATAGTGAATCTGTGGTCTTGCACCCACCCGCAGTTTTTCCCGCATTTGGGTTTTCTGCGTCATCAAAACACCTTGTCTTTTATTGTTTCAATTCACGTCTATTTAGCGAACCACTCTAGCCGTCGTACGTCCCAGCCTTAGGACGCCCCTTGGCGAAATTTGGCATAAACAATTTGGCGCCCACCGTGGGGCCGACGACTAGATAAACTTCGAAAATCTCCAAAACAACCGATTCCCCTATCGAAACATCCCGCCAACATGGTGTCATCCGACGAGAACATGACGATTGAGCAACTCATGGAGCAGGTCCGCAAGGCACGAGAGGAGCTCGAACAGCAGAAGGCAGAGAACGCCAGGATCGCTGAAGAAAGTCAACGGACCGTAGAGACGCTCAGAAAGGAACTGGATTCTGTCCGCAGCAACAAGCCCCGTCACCGCCACAACACCGACAACATCTCCACTATGATGGACTTGGACTCCGGTGAAGAAAATGAGGATGAAGGTGAAGAAGAGGATGATCTCAGCGGTCGAGAAGCGGAAGACGGACCAAATTCGACGTCCCAGAGGTTGAGCAAGATAGAGGCCCAGAACGCCAAGCTGCTTCGACTGCTGAAAAGGCTGCCAGGAGCGCCCGTACCTACAATCACTGAAGACGCAGATGGCTTCGCCGCATTGCCGTTCGTGGAAGAGATCGCGATGGCCGACATCCCCAGAAGGCTCAACATCCCTCCTCCAGCGTCGCTCTATGATGGAAGCACCTGCCCGTTGGAGCATGTCAACCATTACAAGCAGCGGATGTGGCAGTACTCCATCCCCCGCAACCTGCTCGAGCCAGTCCTGTGCAAATCTTTCGGAGCTACCCTTACAGGACCTGCCCTTGAATGGATGTGTGATATTAAGCGTGGTTCTATTGCTAACTTTCAAACTCTGTGCAACAGGTTCTATAGTAAATTCAACAGCAGTTGCAAGGTTGAAAAGCAGACCAGCGACCTCTACCGCGTCGTGCAAACGAGCGGCGAGTCTATCAAATCCTACTTTAGCAGGTTCAACAAGGAGATGATCGGCATCAAAGGCTACGACGTCCGTACCGCCATAGAAGCTTTCAAGAGGGGACTGACGGACGACTCAGAGCTATACAAAGAGCTGACCAAGTATCCATGCACGACCTTCGAATAAGTCCGGACTCGCGCCCTAGCACAGATGCGACTGGAGGACGACCTCGCCATCAGAAAGGGTTTCCGACCTTCGCCACTCCCCAACAGCGACAGAGTCTCGAGGAGACCCGACGACAAGAAAAACTGGCGTCGTAGACCCTATGACAGGCCAGGTCAGGTAAACTCAGTGAATAATGTTAAGACTAACGTTGATCAAAGTTCTGGTGACAGGTCTCAGAAGCAAGATGCCGACGCACACCCCGACATTGCTGAATATGGCTTCTGCGTCGACATCGGGGGCGTGGTGAATGCCCTGCATTCTCTAGGAAATGTCGCTCGTTGGCCAAGGAAAAGCGACAGGCCGGACGAGGGAAAGGACAAATCCAAATGGTGCGATTATCATGGCGATCATGGCCACCGCACCGAAGGCTGCAATGCCCTAAGGAAAGAAATCGTCTTCCTCTTGAAGAAAGGTCACCTTAAAGAGCTGTTGGGAAAGGGCAAATCGAACAACAAAGCAACAACGTCGCAACAGCCTCAGCAGCAGCAGCAAGAAACTCAACAACCTCCAAAAGGGCCAACGGTCACTAAGGTAGTTCATGTTATTACTGGTGGATCTGATATATGTGGATTAACCTATTCCGCAGCAAAGAAAATAGCAAGAACAGGTAATCCAGAGGAAGCCGTCCCCATGGACGCCCAGTCGAGCAAAGACAGAGCACTAGAAGCAATGGTCCTAGCCTTCGACGACTGCGACTTGGGAGACTACCGAGAAGAACATCATGACTCCCTAGTGATATCCCTGACCATCGGCAACTGCTTGCTAAAGAGAGTACTGGTCGACGGAGGAAGTTCAGCCAATGTTCTGTTCAAAAGCACCTTGGAAGACATGGGGATCGACGACAGGGACGTCATCAGAAAATCAACTGTCCTCGTAGGTTTCAGCGGAGAAGCTCTCAGCACGAGCGGAGAAATCGTATTGCCAACCTTTGCTGGGGGCATCAACCTCTCAACGAACTTCAACGTCGTCGATTGTCCGTCAGCCTACAATGCCATCATCGGTCGCCCTTGGATCCATAGGATGAAAGCCGTCCCATCAACATTCCATCAAGTAATCAAGTTTCCAACAAGATGGGGAGTCCAAGTAATTAAGGGCGAAAGGCAAGAAGCCAGGAGATGCTACAGCTCCACGTTGAAGCCCTCTAAGAGGACGGTATAGCAATTACAGCAAGGACCAGCGTCAGCAGAGCCCGACGAGCAATCAATCGATGAAGTGGCGCTGGACCCGAGCCAACCAGAGCAGATTGTCCGGATCGGAGCATCACTCGACCAAGGTATAAGATCCGAACTGGTTGAATTCCTTAAAACTAACAAAGATTGCTTTGCTTGGTCGCACGAAGACATGACAGGCATCAGTCCCGACGTGATCACTCACAAGCTGAACGCCGACCCCAATCACAAGCCGATCAAGCAGAAGCGGCGCAAGTTTGCCCCGGAGAGAAATCAGGTAATCAACGACGAAGTCCAGAAGCTAATCGAAACAGGGAAGATAAGAGAAGTCAAGTACCCCGACTGGTTGGCGAACGTCGTAGTAGTCAGCAAGAAGAATGGGAAGTGGAGAGTCTGCATAGACTTCACCGACTTAAACAAAGCATGTCCCAAGGATCCATTTCCCCTGCCACACATCGACGCAATGGTCGACGCGACAGCAGGCCATGAGTTACTCACATTCATGGACGCGTATTCAGGGTATAACCAGATTTTGATGCACCCAGACGATCAAGAGAAGACAGCCTTCATGACGGACAAAGGGATCTATTGCTACAAAGTCATGCCATTTGGACTTAAGAACGCAGGAGCTACGTACCAAAGACTCGTCAACAAGATGTTCAGAGAACAATTGGGCGACACTATGGAAGTATACATCGACGACATGCTGGTGAAATCCAAAAAAGCAGAGGATCACATCAGTCACCTTAAGCAGTCTTTCGACGTCCTGAGACAATATGGTATGAAACTTAACCCTACTAAGTGTTCTTTTGGAGTGTCCGCAGGAAAATTCTTAGGGTACATCGTGACTCAAAGGGGGATCGAAGCAAGCCCCGATCATATCAAAGCCATTATCAACATTCAATCCCCCAGGAACGTCAAGGAAGTACAAAAGCTGACAGGGCGCGTCGCAGCACTCAACAGATTCATAAGCAAATCGTCCGACAAATGTCGCCCTTTCTACGACGTTCTAAGAAAGAACAAAGAATTCACGTGGACAGAGAAACATGAAGAGGCACTACAAGAACTCAAAAAGTACATGACGTCACCACCCCTGCTATCCAAACCAAAGGAGCACGAAGTCCTGCAACTGTATTTAGCCGTCAGCACGACGTCAGTCAGCGCAGTACTGGCAAAAGAGGACGACAGCCAACAACTGCCAGTATACTACGTCAGTAAGTCTCTGCTAGACGCAGAGACCAGGTATTCCGCCCTCGAAAAATTTGTGCTTGCTTTAACTACTGCTGTTAAAAAACTGCGACATTATTTTGAAACCCACCCAGTGGTGGTACGCACTAATTTCCCACTTAAGTCTATGTTGCGCAGCCCAGATTTGATAGGCAGGTTGGGCAAGTGGAGCGTCGCTCTAAGCGGGTACGACATCAAGTACCAGCCAAGGACGGCCATAAAGTCCCAAGCACTTGCAGATTTTGTGGCAGATTTCAGCCCGGAATTGGAGCCCTTAGCAGCTCAAGAACTGGAAGAAATCAACAGCGCTCAGAAAGAGGCAGTCTGGACAATGTTCTGTGATGGTTCGACAAACCAAAGAGGCGCCGGCCTAGGCGTCGTGCTAAAATCACCACAAGGGGACATGATAGTACAATCCATCAGCTGTGACTTCAAGGCAACTAACAACGAGGCGGAGTACGAAGCACTGATTACAGGCATGACCATCGCACTAGATTTGAAAGCAACAGGCCTAAATGTCTACAGCGACTCGTTACTAATCGTCAGCCAATTGAACGGAGAGTTTGCGGCCAAAGATTCAAAGATGATGGCCTACCTAGAAGCCGCCAAAAGAAAAGCCAAACAATTCAACCCATTCACAATCAAGCAAGTTCCAAGAGATAAGAACACCCAAGCTGACGCCCTAGCTAACCTGGGTTCCGCACTCAGGAAGTCGCCCTTCAGCACCATCCCGCTGGTCCACCTCCAGAAGCCGTCAATCAACACCTCCCAAATACCGGACGTTATGGCGATGGACGCAACCGCAAATTGGACAACCCCAATCATCAAGTACTTGAAGGACGACGTCCTCCCAAACGATCCATTAGAAGCAAGGAAAGTCAGGTATAAAGCTTCTAGATATGCAATTAAACATGATGTGCTGTTCAAAATATCATCCACGGGTCTTTGGCAAAGATGCCTCGTCGGCGACGAACAGCAGGATGTACTGCAGGAACAGCACGACGGAGAGTGCGGCAACCATTCAGGAGGTCGCAGTTTAGCAAACAAAGTCCTCCGAGTAGGCTATTTCTGGCCAACTCTGAAGAAAGACGCCGAAGCATACGTAGCAAAGTGTGACAGCTGCCAAAGATTCGGAGGACTAACGCACAAACCGCCAGAGATGCTCCACCCTACGTTGTGCCCTTGGCCTTTCATGAAATGGGGAATGGATATAGTAGGGAAACTTCCCGTCGCCCCAGGACAAAAAGTCTTCATGCTCGCTATCACCGACTACTTCTCAAAGTGGATCGAAGTAGATTCGTTCACTCAGGTACGCGACAAAGAAGTCATTTCATTTATATGGAGTAATATCATCTGCAGGTTTGGCATCCCCTCAGAGATCGTCTGTGACAACGGGTCACAGTTCATAAGTGACAAAACCAGACGATTCTGCGACAAGTGGAACATCAAATTATGCACATCCACTCCCAGATATCCGCAAGCAAATGGCCAAGCCGAGTCAAGCAATAAGACAATTATCCAATCACTCAAGAAGAGACTCAAAGAAGCCAGGGGAAAATGGGCCGAGGAGCTCCCGTTAGTTCTCTGGGCGAACCGAACGACGCCAAGGACGTCTACAGGACAGACGCCATTCTCACTTGTCTACGGATGTGAAGCAGTCCTACCATCTGAGGTACGAATCCCTACTGCAAGGTATGGTCTCATGACAGGCGATCAAAATAATATCGAGATGTCTTCCAACCTCGACACAACTGAAGAACTAAGAGAGGCAGCCTATCTAAGGATGGCGGCACAACAGCAAATTGTCACACGAAGCTTCAACAAAAACGTGAAGGCCAAAGTATTCAGAATCGGAGATTGGGTACTTAGGAAAGTCTTCCAAAACACCAGGGACCCAACGGATGGAAAGCTAGGCCCGACGTGGGAAGGACCATATCAGATCCTCGACGTCGCTGGCAAAGGAGCATACAGGCTCATGACTAAGGAAGGTAAGGTTATTCCTCGAAGCTGGAATGCAACCCATCTCAAACTTTACCACTTTTAGGTAAAGGCTAAGGTACTCAAACGCCCGATCTTAAGTCTTGAAAGTTTAATTTTATTTCCATATTTCAGATTAAGTGTTCTGACTTAAGCATCGGAGGGCCGTTGGCAAAAACGCCAACGGCCAGTCCTAACACATGTTTTGCAGAAAACGCAAGGGCATCAAGACGCCAGTCCCGGGCAAAGACACGACACACAGGTCAGTTAAAACCTGGAAGCTTGGATAAGACACGACAGGAAGTCAGTCACGACCCAAGACAGCCATGGCAGCAAAATATCTCGCTAACGACGTCGAGTTGGCCAACTAACGTACGACATCAGATATTTGGGGGCAACATACCTCCCATGTATACAAGCACTCAAGACTATTCAACGACCTAGTGAGAAACTTTCGTTCAATTTTTCTATTAAATGTAAAGTGCCTATCAAAAGCACAAACTTTTACTTGGTTTTCCAAAATAACGGCCATTTTATTGAAACATTGTACTTAGCACTTTTTACTTATTTCTTTTTGCAAAAAAATGATGTAAGCTTGTATCCAAAGATCAAACGAACGCAAGAAAAGCAAAACGCGAAGTATTTGTTAGCACACAAATCTAAAGTTTGTTCTGCAGAAAAGCAAAAGACTGACTGTCCCATGACATCCAGTAAAGACAAAGCAATAGCAATCCAAAAGTACAGACCTGATTGTCCCACGACGATCAGTAAAACAGGAAGTTCAACAAAAAAACAAGTTCAAAAGACAGACGAAAGGCAGGGAAAGCAGAAGTCAGGCATCCTCAGCTGTGACATCCATCGCCCCAGAAGTTCCGACTCCTGCGTCGACTTCAGCAGGGACCTCAGGATCAAAGTTGAGGACAGCGTCAGCAAAGGCGCCATCAAGGTTCCTGGCCCCCTCGTTAGCCTCCTTAGAATCAGCAGTGGACTTCGCATCGTCCCCGGGGACTTCACTAGCCGAAATCAGATCAGCCTCGGTCCCCAAGGACGACAGAAACTTGTTAAGCTCGTCCTGAGCAGCCCCAACAGTTAGACGACCAGACAGGAAATGCCTCAGCAGCTTAGCACGAGTCGTCAGCTGATCAAGGCACTTAGAGTTCACCGCATCTTCACGAACCTCGGCTAAAGTGGCCTCCAAGTCTGCAGCCTGCTTCTTTTTCTCCTCCAAAGACTCCTCCAGCTCCGCGACGCGCTTCTCCTTCAGCTCCAGAGCAACCTTAAGACTGGAAATCTGCGCGTCCTTCTCCTCAACCTGCTTCTTCACCTCCTCATCAGCAACACGTCTCGCGTTACTTATCGCCCCAACTGAAGAGCGAAGGGAAGCCATTTCCTTCTCAGTAGAAATGAAGTACCCTCGAGTTGCAAGCAAGTTCTGCAGAGACTGAAAGTACCAAACCAAAGAATGTCACTTAAGAAAAAGGAAAGAAAAGAATAGAGGGAGAGAATACTTACGTTGAGTTGAAGGGACACTGCCTCGCTGATAATCTGAGCAGGAGTCATCTTCTCCAGACGCCTCTCCGCGCTAGGAAACAACAGCTTCTCCGCAGTGGGCCAAAGGGACGCGGACATCGACATTCCAGTAAGAAAGTCAGAAGGGACGCGCAACACATAGTCAGCATCTTTAGGTGCCTTAGGGATGTTGGGAGGAGGACTGGGCATTGTCTTGATAGGAGGGACGTCCAGTACCACGTCCTCAGAGCTGGAAGTAGTCTGCTTTCTCTTCTTCCTTGCAGCACGTTCGAGCATCTCCTCGTACGACATCTTGGCAGACTTCCCTGATTGAGACTCTGGAACAGAATGACCCAAGCAGTCAGCACAGAACGAGAAAGCAAGAGGAAAAATCAAAGTAAGTCATCCTTACCAGCAGCCATTTTTTCCCCTTCACCTGTCTTTTTGGTACCAGGTTTTTCAAAGGTCCGTCTAGCAATAGGAATGCTCAGAACAGCCTCTACCTTCCTCAAATTGCTCCTCCCTAGTGAGACCACTGAGATGTCGATATCTGCGACAAAACAAGCCATAAGAACCACGTCAAAACGAAGTGAACAAAATTAAGCGACAGAAGATACAAGCAATACCTCCGTCGCGCCAACCACAACGCATCCAACTAGCCTCTACACCCAGGGATTCCCTATCTACAAACAAGTAGCGTGACTTCCAGCCACGATCATTCACTCCTGCTCGTTCTACCAAGGCAGGGTGCCCTCTCTTCAGAACCAATGTACACCTATTTGTCTTAGAAAAAGAGAGTTTGTACGCAAAAACAAGGTCGGACAAAGTAAAAGGGTCCTCCCAATCTGCAGTAACCTTCTCTAGGGTATGAGCCACTCTCCAGAATTGCGGCATCACTTGACTAGGGCCGATATCAAACACCTCCATCAAAGATCTAGCCAGACGGCCAAATTGAATAGTGTACCCCAGCTTAAAAGGGTACTCGTACATTACGACATGGTCTTTTGGGCAATCCTCTGGTCTTTCCTCGTCCGAAGGGACTTGGATCACAGCGCACTCGGGGAGCCCAGCCAAAGCAATGAATGCTGGGACATCGCCTTCGCCGAGGTCACTTGGAGGGTCGTCAGTATCAGCCATATCTCCCACAATTTTACTTTCACCCCTCTCTAAAACCCTAAGTGAAAATCTAGTTCTTGGAGGTAAATTGGGCTTCCTAGTCATACGATAACTATGAATGTAGAAGAAATCAAAGTTCGAGAAGAGGAATTTACCTGAGAAAGTGGCCGGAATTCGAGCAAAACCGCCGGAAAAATCAGCGCGAACTAAAGGAATTGATTTGGAAATTTTTGGAGAGAGAATGAGAATTTGGGGGAAGTGTGTAGAAATTAGATCGGCACGGTTATTTATGCAAGTGGTTGGGAGAAGTTATGGCAGTTTTCAAATTCAGTGGGTTAGTAGGAAGTTAATTGTTTCCTTGATCTATCCACGATCAACTCAACAATTGGGGGCAAATTGTTATGGTTAATTTTTAGACTCGTCTCAACGCACAACAAGACGCATGACCAAAGAGACAGCGAAGCAGCGAAGGGTAGTATATCTCTCCGGAAAATCGGTTTGACTAAGTCCTGGAACATATTCACTTCAGCAGTTTGTTCCTCCTATTTTTATGGGATTTTTCCCCAGATAATTTAAAAGCAACAAGAAGATAGTCTCAAGACTAGGTCAAGCAATGGTCTCCTATTTTTGCGGAGGTCGATTGAAGCATCTTCAACGGATATCTCCAGCTTAGCTACCCTAGCGTGATTATAGTATAAATAGGACGATATTTGTATCATTGAGGATCATCTCACTCATACTGCTTAGCACTTACATTCAAAAGCTCTCACAACATTGTAATCATCTATTTTTTCATAGTGAATCGGTGGTCTTGCACCCACCCGCAGTTTTTCCCGCATTTGGGTTTTCTGCGTCATCAAAACACCTTGTCTTTTATTGTTTCAATTCACGTCTATTTAGCGAACCACTCTAGCCGTCGTACGTCCCAGCCTTAGGACGCCCTTTGGCGAAATTTGGCATAAACAACCACTGCTTCAAATGTTGTCTCAATCATGATTTATAAACCTGTAAATCATCTCTCCTACAATCTTCTACAATCATGCATTAATGATCTTACAAGAAAATGATGTAGCATAATTGAAAAGATTAACTTATATACACTGTATATATATAATATGACCAAGATTAAAAGAATGTAAAAATGACTTACCCATTTACCTGTACAAACAAGTGTCGCCTTCCCATTTCTCTTATGAAGAATTTTGATGAGAGGAACTTGTACAATTTTCTTAAGAAACCAAGCCATCCATCATCTCAATAATTATAGGTTGGTTCCTCTTATATACAGTACGTACGCCGTACATCTTGGTCTTTGGAACCCAAGATAAATTGAGTTCTTTCTTGTTCGTAACAGTCACTGGCGGATCTACGTTGTGACCTGGGGGGACACGTGCTACCCCCAGAAAAATTGAAAAAAAAAAATCTGTTTACAAAAAAGCCTCCTTTAAAATAAAATATATACACTAAACAATGCATAGTATTTAAGACAACTAACGGTGCTTCAGCGGTAAAAAGCAGGTGTGTAAAATTTTCTCTTAGGCTTGAGGGGCAGCGGTTCGAATCTCCACAAGAACACTTTCTTTTTTTAGTTCATTTCTTTTTTTTTTTCCTTTTTTTGAGGAATTTTTAGTTCGTTTTAGTTCTTTTTTTTTTCTTTTTTTGAGGAAAGTTCAATTCTAAGTCTTTGTTTCGTTATTATTACTTTTTTCTGAAAAATATCAATTATTATTACTTTTTTCTGAAAAATATCAATTATTATTATTTTTTTCCCCAAATTAATTTTCTGTTTCTTGACATTAATATTCAAATAGAATACATAAAAATGACTTCCATCAAAAATTGATTCTTCACCAAATTACATACTTTTCACTTTTTTGACTTTATGTTCAAACATCAAACAAAAGTAACTTCCATAAAAATTGGCAACAATAGAAGTATTTCGATAACTAGTATGATTGACATAATTTATTACGGCTCAATGCAAAATCTAAAGATGTTTAATATTTGATGATAAATTTTTATAAAAAAAATCACAATACATTACGCAAAAATTTAACTTGACGTGTTATTACCAATTTAAATTTAGTTTGAGTTTCAAGTTAGTAGGTGTATATTGTTGTTGTTGTTTTTTTTTTTCTTCTAGTGTTTAGTGCTACCCCTAGTCTGGAATCCTGGATCCGCCACTGGTAACAGTAGCCAAAAATTTATATAACTACATTGATCTATAACCAAGAAACAACATATATCTATATATTATATATTCAAATTATTTTAGATACATGAAAAACTATTTCTCTGACATATAATCAAAATTTTCATGTATTACCAAGTCAGAAAAAAAAAAATAAAGTTCCTTTTGATAGGTTTCCAAGTTTGTTGTTCCACAAAATGTGTTCCTTGAGCTACTTCTAATCAATCAATTCTTTATGAAAAAAAAATTTAAATCTAATATCTTTTATACACACTAAAAATAACGTTATCCAAAGTTGAAAAAAAAAAATTCAAAAGAATTAAAATGATTTTAACAATAATACTACAAGGAACAAGCTTAAACCAATGTATGCATATAATGGAGAACTCAAAAACAGAATACTTACCTCAAAAGTATGAGTCTTTGAATATCTTTCACTTCTCTAGTAAAAGTTAATTTCCACATGGTGCTTGGAACAATGCAATGCTGAGTTCCTTCCTTTAATTTTCTTGTACGTACTCATCTTAGCCAAGACTTGCTTGTCAGGTTTTCCTGATTTCTTTGAGAAACCTGCTCTGATACCAATTGTTATTTAGATGAAATACTACAAGAGGGGGGGTGAATTGTAGTATGGAGCTTGCTAGTCACTTTTTGCAGAATTAAAAGAAACTTAACGCAATAGAGAAATAGTGCAAGGGAGATTTTACGAGGAAAACTTCCTAGGCCAAATAAGAAGTGAAAAACCTCGACCCCAAGGGATTTTGACTCAAAACATTCCACTAAAATAGGCCAACGACTCTGTTACAACCTATGAGGAACTTGAGCCTCTTCCGAGTTCCTCAACGAACTCGAGTTCCCCAATTAACTAATCCCTCAATCAGTTGATCACTTTAACTCTCTCTCTAACTTAAGACTTCACTCAAAGCCTAACTCTTTATCTTTCTCTCAAGCTTCACTCAAAGCTTTCTCTTTCTCTCAATACAAAGAACTCCCTCAAGTTCTCACCCCAATACAAGAGTTCACTCAAACCCTCATAAATTCCCCACTACAAGAGTTCACTCAAACCCTTGAACAACTCTCAAATACATATAAAAGATATAATGTATAAAACTAATATGTTGGACACTTTGAGATATGTAAGGAACTTGAGACCTGAAGGAACTGGCTCACCAACGTGGAGAGAAAATATATTTCTCTTTTACTGCTCTACCACTTGGGACAAACTCCATTATGGAATGACTCACTTAAGCCAGACAGTTTGGAATAAATGAAAACATCTCTTTTTATAGTGCTTTAAAGACAAACCCATTCATCCCATTATCTTCAACCATAATAGTAGTGCTTCCTAAATTCTAGGCATTATCTCCATTAACTCCATGAACATAAGAAGTAATGGAAGACATGGATTGGAGTCAAAAAAACATTTTCTCCATGATCTCCTTATTTTTCTCCAGTAAGAAGTTGTTTCAAATTAAACGTGAAAAACAATTTTTATTTTTCCAAAAACTTTATAAATAAAAATAGAAAATATAAAATAATAAATCCTAACCAAATCAAATTTTTATCAATTAAAAGCTGATTCGAATTTTATTCATTCAAAATAAATATTTTACAAAGATATTTTATCCTAAAATAACTAACCCATTTAATTTGAAATATTAAACTAATTAGAGATTAGATAGGAAACAACCTAAAACGAATCTCTAAAATATAGGATAAGATAAGGAGAATAATTATCTTTTTGACTAATAAGAAAATCAGATTTTATTTTAAAAACTTATCTTTTATAAAATAAAATCTATTTAAAATAAATAATACCAAATCAAAACTAACTACCTAGAAAGTAGGCAAAGATAATGCAATGACTATTAACGTTGAAAACTGGCTTTTAGTGCTGTGCAAACTCGTGTTTCTCCTATACACGAAGTTTAGACTAACTTGTAAGGAACTGGCTGGTCAGCAACACCCAGTTCCTTCGAGACTGAAGTTCCAATTTAGTTCCATAGGCATGTTCCAAATAATTTCTAATTCATGTCCAACATACTTACATGATTCCTAGAAAAATATACTCTTATTTTTCTATCTTAAAGCTTCTACTCCAAAGCTTCTGTTCCTTCAAAGGAACTTCTCTTCTCTTGTCTTCACTTACGAATTGCTGCTTATTCCTTGTAAAGAACTACTTCTCATTCTTCTTAGGAACTGCATACAAAGTCTAACAATACGTTTGTATGTTTAGACTCCATCTCTTTGTGTGTCCCCCCTTGGAAACTCTTTTTCTCTTTGTGTTCCCCCTGAGAAACTCAAGCACGATCCATACATTGTACGCTGGGAACCATCTTCGATGATGATCTAATCTATTCTTAACAATCTTCATGCTTCATGACTTGTTCATGCACACTCAATACACATATTAGTTAGATAATCATCATTTGTTCACAATCATCAAAACCTTACAACAGAGTGGAGTACCAATTGTGAGTTGAGTGACTTGGATGTCAACTTTGATCGAAGACAAGTGGGAAGATGTGGGTGAAGAACTTCTCTCTTTACATTAGGACGAAGAGAGGGGAATCAACCTCAGGGTCTTTTTAAGGGAGCTGAAAGTACAAGGGGCCGGGAAAAGAGAAGGGGAAGGAACCGAGATGGACATAAGAAAATTTTGAGTTATCTGCCCAACCTTTAAACGATTATGAAGAGCTAAGGAGCTTGAATGGAAGTGATGAAGAGATTGATCCCTACCCAACCTTTAAACCAAAGATTTCTTTGAAGGGAAAGGTAAACTTGACTCTTGATTTAAAACTTGATAGTGTTTACTATTTAAGAAAAGCTCTGCAACATCACTTTATAGATAACAAATATGATTATTACTTCTTGCATAATCGATCTGGGAGAGTAACTGTATAATGTAGATACAGGTGTAGTTACCCTTGGAACAAAAAAAGGGAACATACGTGTGTGTGTGTGAGGGGAGGAAAATACGTGTGCATTTAAGGTTCATGCTGTGAGGTTAGGTATGATAACACTTATCAAATGTAGAGTCTTAGGTTAGAGCACACATGTGGTTTTCATCACTCAAGTAGCAAGGTAACCTCAACATATTTAATTCAAAAATATTTGAATGAATGGAAATTAGACCATCACTGGAAATCAAGCAAGTTTATTGACAAATTTTATAGAGATTTGGGCATCAAAATTAAATACTACAAAGCACGGTTTGCTAGGGCTAGAAAGGGATGTAGACCAATAATAGGTATTGATGGGTGCCACCTTTAAGGTGTGTACCGTGGGATGATACTTGAGCTATCAGCAAGGATGAGAATAATAATATATTTTCCATAGCCTAGCAATAGTGGAGGTTGGGAATAGTTCAAGTTGGACTTGGTCGTTAGAGCAACTGATAATAGACATTGGGCACTTAAAATGGGAATGGTCTGACACTATGACTGATACGCAAAAGGTAAACTTTTCTAATTGGTCGATGTTGGAATGTTAGTTCTTTGATGTGTTGACAAATTTGTTTATCCATGAGTGGTGGCAAATAGGAAAAAAAAAAAAAAAAAAAAAAAAAAAAAAAAAAAAAAGAGGATATGAACAAGGTTCTTAATCAAACTGGAAAAATGGGAAGCAGACTGATTACCAATAGTTAGGGGTGTCAATCAGTTTTACGGTTCAATTTTGGGTTCGGTTTATTAGTTTTCAATTTGTAACGGGTTGGAATCATTATCGGGTCAGTTTGGGTCGATTTTAAATAATTTCAGATCGCTTTGGTATTTTTTATAACAGTTTCTTTTTGGGTCGGTTTTAATCGGGTTGGGTTGTAAGTGGTTCGGGTCATAATCGGTTCGGATTGAACTTGGTCAGTTTAAAAACAGGTTTTGTCAGTTTAAGGCGGGTTTGGGTCAAAGAATATCGAGTTCTAATCGGGTCGGGTTGTAATCGGTTCAGGTCGTAATCGGTTCGAGTTGAAACTAGTCGGTTTGAAAACGGGTTTTGCCAATTTATAACTAGTTTTGGGTTAAAATAGATCAGTAACTAATTGGGTTAGGTTGTAATCGGTTCAAATCATAATCGATTTAGATAGAACTCGATCGATTCAAAAACAAGTTTGTTCAAAACAAATCTGGTAAAATCGATTTATGTCATAAATATAAAGTCTTAAACAAGTTACATTGATCAAGTAATGAATTAGAACAAGTCGAGTTGTAAATTTGTAATTCATCGGGTCATAAACACGTTATAGTAATAATTATCACTTTATTAGTTGCATTTATGTTTTGTTTTAAGTAGCAAGTTACTAATAAATAGTAATTACTTAGTTATAATTTCTTTATTACAATTAGTTTATAAATTAAAATACGACTATTAATTATTAACTAACTATTAAGCTATAATTTTCATTGGTCGCTCAATTAAAACACGGATCACAATCCAAACCCCTCAACAAAATACTCACTCACACAACCGTTGCTTAAACCTATCCGTAATCCAATGCCTCTCATTCATCTCCCCAAAATCACTAAAACCTAATCAAAATCGGCCCAAGCCAAATTCAAACCCTAAAGTCTTCATATCTCATTCCTTACACTCACCCGTACTGCGTTAGGCAAAATACTTTCTCTCTCATAATTTTCACTCATAACGGGTTACGGACTTACGGGTTATAAATGGTTCGGTCATATTCGGTTACGGGTTGTAAACAGTTCGGTCATAACTGATTACGGGTTATAAACGGTTTGATCCTTACCAGTTACGGGTTGTAAACAAATTGGGTTTATCGAGTTTTTGTCAGGTTTAAAGGGTTTCGGTTTATAATGGGTCAGGTTGCTATCGGGTTCAAAGGTACTTCAGTTCGGGTTGTATCGGTTCGGCTTGATAACGGGTACGGTTCATTAACGGTTCTCAAACATCTGGATTGGTTCAGTTTAAGTTTTTAAAAAATCGGGTCGGGTCGGTTTACAGTTTTAAAATAACAGGTTCTTAGCAATTTGGTTCCTTTTCAGAACAGTTTGAAAGGGTTCGAATTCACCAGTTCGGGTCGATTTTTGACAGCTCTACCAATAGTCAAGGAAAAATTGGTTAGCCATAGTTAGAATAGCGGAAGGGATGGACTAGACGTAATAAGAGAAAACTAGACAGGGCTCTCGCAATGCAGAATGGATAAAGATTCATTGAGCCCATTATACTCCTACAAAATAAAGGTTAAATCATGGTCTCAAAGCCCAAAAAGCTTCACTGTCAACACATTTACAGTCATAAAATGGAGTCATTACTTGGACAATGCAATATGGCAAACCCAAAACCCTAAACAGTACCCAAATTTTTTGAAATGTCAATAATCAAATATATGACAAATAAAGGGTGTGGTATACTGGTATGTAGTATAAATGTATAATAAATCTTGGAAGGGGAATGTTTTTAGAATTCGCTTATGAAAAGAAAAAATATGGTCCAATTTGCTCTAACAAAATTAAATAACTTTTTTTTTCTTAACGGGAACAAAATTAAATAACTTACTAAATTGGTCTTCATTCATTAGATACAAATATACAACTTTATGGTATAATAAATTTTTATGGTATTCATCTTTAAAGTGACTACCGTTATACTAAATTTTTACGGACAGATTTTTATTCATGTTTTATTGTCAAATTTAATTATAAATAATTATCTAATTTTAAAAAATCATTTATCTTAATTGCTATGCGTTATACTTGCTTGAAAACATGAAATCCAATAATTCAAGTCCCATATTCAATATTAATGTTTAGACCTGGTTAGCCCAATTATAATAGGAGCAAACTTAAAGGGCCCTTAGTGGACAGGGTCCTTAGAGTATCTTTAATGGAAAGCTATAATTGGTTGTAGCTCACCTTGTGACATCAATAATTTAGGCTCATATATTTTCAAGGTACAATGTACTACAATGGTTAGCTACAATCCCTTGTAGCTTGCTTGAAAAATAAATAAAAAAGAATATATTATATTATCCATGTGTCATGATCTAAGTGGAAGATGCTTAACTTTAGAAAAAACAAGAAGTAGTGCTTGTTTGAGCTTAATTTGCAAGCAGGTTCCTTCTCCGTACCATTGGAGATGCTCTTATTAAATTGAGTTAATATAGCAATTAGAGAAAAGATACTACAATAATAAGGTAATTTAGTTCACTTATTTTCTGGTTGATTTGGAGAAGATGGAGATTGATAGATTTCACCTAATCACCAAATCAACGACAAATCACACCCCATCGGAAGTAGGCCACCAGTACCTCAAATCACACCCCCAATCCTTCAACAGCGGAATATCAAGCACCATTTGTCTTTCTTCCTCAATGAACGTGGCAGCAACAATATCATCATTCCATTTGCCTTTATCAAAAATCAATCAAATCCAACACACGCAGCTTCAAATTAATTTTTTTTGAACGGAAAGTAATAATATCATTAAATAATAGCCAAATGACATTTACAATAATAAAGATTGTAAATTATAGATTTAGAAAAAATATCATAACTTTATTATTTGACGGAGTAGGGGTTGACACAAAGTAGGAGCATATTTATGTATTAGTCCGTATTATAGATCTAGAAGTTTCTTATTGAAGATCAAACTCTATTGTGGGCTTTGGATTAAATATGATATACTTATTACTATTAGGTTAATGAAAACTCTAGAAATAATAATCTACCGAACTCTATAGTCCGTTTATAAACTATATAAACACAAAAACCACAATCTCAAAGCTCATAATCCATCTCATCTATACCAAAACACTCAACGCTCATCCTATCTTTCGGTGATCTAAAAACCCTTGCCTTCTTCTCTACAATGAAAAAACAAAGTGAAAGTGAATGTTTGATCAGCGATGCCACCAAAAAGAACAACAACTACAACACGTATTTAGCTTATAGTGTTAGCACCACCGGCGCGTATCAAAATAATCCACAACTTCGAACGTTCTCGTGTGGTGCTGTCTTTGGAGCTTTTATGTTCATAGGATTAACTTTATTTGTTTTATGTGTCGTGAATTTTATTAAAATCGTTAATGAAGATCGACCGAAAAATCCCTTCGAATTTCAGGTTGATTCTTTTAAGGTTGAAGTATTCAACAATATGAATATAAATAACTATTATAACAGTTATAATTTCAGCCTAAGCCTCTCCTTATTTACGGAACAAGAACAACTTATTGTAAAACAAGAAAATATACAGAAGAAGCCATATTTTTCAAGACTCTGCTAGTGTGTTAGGGCCTACATTGAGTATGTAGATTATATAGCTAACGGGCCTAGTTCTTGTGCCCTAATCTCTTGTATATATATTTGTGCATACCCCTAATACAAAATACAACACTCTATTCACTCTATTCTCTCTAATTTGACATGGTATCGGAGCCTCTAAAATTCTACTCTCTAAACCTCTAAATTTTTTTTTTCCCCCTAATCCCTAATTCTAATTATAATTCTTCTACTCCCTGACATCGATTACAACATTTTTCTACTTTGAATTTGGGGTTAATTCCTAATTCTAATTCTTCTGTTTTTTTATTGTGCGTGTACTGCCTTGGTTGGGTGTTGTGTGGTGCTTTGTCTACTATTGCGTATTTTGTTTCTATTTGGTGTGTTGTGAGCTCTTTGGTTGGTGCATTATTTCTACCTTTCTATTACTCTTGCTGCTTGATTATCAATGACGAACGCTATTGTTTTCAATCAACAAGATACTATGGTTAATAGTACTTCTCTGTCTAGGCCTCGTCATAAGTCGACGCTACATTGTTCTCATTGTAATCGTAAGGGTCACGATTATGAGACTTGTTTTCTTGTTCACGGGCTACCCGAATGGTGGCTTAACAAATATGGTCGTTCTTCATCTACGGTCACTGATTTTACTACTCCTACTTCTACTACTCACTTTCCCACCAATACTCCTATTTTAGGTGGGGTGTTTGATGTTCCTACCGATCGTATTACCGGTGATAATTTTTCATTGTCATGGATTATTGACACAGGAGCCTCACATCATGTAACGGGTGACGAGTCTTCTCTATTTGATACTCAATCAATTTTACCATGCCCCGTTGGTCTTCCCGATGGGGCTCAAGCTTTTGCAACAAAGGAGGGTCGTGTTTTCTTGGCGGATGGAATCATTCTTGAACACGTCTTATTTGTCCCTAAATTAAATTGCAATTTGATTTCAGTGTCTAAGTTGATTGATGAATCTAATTGCTTTGTCCGATTCACTAATTCTCTTTGTGCTATACAGGATCAATCCTCGGGGAGCTTAATTGGAGGCGGTGAACGAATAGATGGACTATATTATTTCCGGCGTCTCCCAAAAGTATGTGCACTCCCGGGTCCAGAGATTTCTACATTTGAGTTGTGGCATCGCCGTTTGGGGCATCCATCGGAGAAAATTGTCAAATTGCTTCCTGCTATTTGAGGTACTTCTGGTACTAAGTGTTTACACAAAGCTTGTGAAATTTGTCCTCTTGCTAAACAGACCCGAGCCAGCTTTCCTGATAGTGATAGTCGTGCTAGTCGTATTCTTGAAATGATACATTGTGATTTGTGGGGACCATATAACACGGCCTCTACTTGTGGCGCTCATTATTTCTTAACGATTGTTGATGATTTTTCACGTGGTGTTTGGGTTTATTTATTGAATGACAAAACCGAAGTTTATTCTTCTTTTTGCTCTTTCTTTGCTATGGTTAAGTGTCAATTTGATGTCAATGTTAAGTGTGTGAGGAGTGACAATGGCACAGAATTTAAACCCATAATCCCATATTTTACTGAAAATGGCATTCTTTTCCAAACCTCTTGTGTTGGCACACATCAACAAAATGGTCGGGTAGAGCGTAAACACCAACATATATTGAATGTGAGCACTAGTAGAAAAAACTAAATGGGAAGCCCCAATTGGCAAGCGGTTTTTCAAATCCGCTTCGAAAGACCCTATTTTTTTAAAAAAAAAACTCTTTTTTAGAATGGCAAGCGGTTTTGGCGCGAACCGCTTCCCATTACATGTATTGGCAAGCGGTTTGGGGTTGAACCGCTTGCCATTTGGTATAATGGTAAGCGGTTCAACCCCGAACCGCTTGCCAATTCAAAAAAAAAAAAATTTGCGGGAATTGAAACTCAGCAGTTAGCGGCACTTAGTCGAATTTTTCCCCAAAAATTCGAACAGTACTCTCTAATTCACTTCCCCTCTCTTTCTCACTCCTTGCTTCCAACTCCACTCTCAAGCATACTCCACCACCACCGCCGCCGCCGCCACCACAACTCCTTTCACTCCCTTTTCTCTCTTTTTTTTTTTTTTAATTTTCGTGGGTTTGTTTGTAGCTGCTCCTGTGCGAAAATTTGCAGCGTTCGTGGGGAGGTGTTGCTCAAGGTCGCTGGTGGTGTTCGTGGCTGCATGTTGCTGTTTTCGTGGGGGTGCGGCTGCCAATTCATGGGTGGCTGGTGGTGTGTGTTCTGATTTTTTGCCCCACCACCACACCTCTCTCTCTCCCTGCCCTAATTGAAGCTACTACTTCTTTCAAAGCCACCACAAGTCTAACTCTCACCCCACAATATCAATCCTTCTCTTTCACACTCTCAAATTAGGGTGAGCTCTTGCTAAACTTTACTTAAATATGTATTAATTGTTTGTTTATTCCAAACTTTAAAGTTAGGGTTTCAAATTTAATTGGTGAACACATTTATCTTAATTGTTTTATTAATTGTTTGTTTATTCCATAATGTTAATTGTTACTTTAATTGTTTAAATGTTATATATATATATGTTGTTTGAATATGAGTAGCTTTAAAGTTAATTTTTTGTAGAAAATAGTTATTAGTTAACATGTTAGTTTGTTAAATTTGGTTAGTAAATTATAATGTTTGAATGGATTGCTATGAATGAATGAATGGATTGTTAACCTTAGTTTGATTTTAGGTAATTTAATTAGCAATATATGAATGAATGAACTTGTGTATTGTTAGTTGAATGTCATATAAATGCAAATTATTGAATGCTTGCATCATCATTTGCCTAGATACCCGTTCGAGTCTTTCTCATTAGGAGAAAGTCTTGAATAGTCCCCGGTTGGGACTGTTCTTGGACGTTTAATCTCACTTAGGTAGTGAATGTATGTCTCTTCTTCGATTTTAAGTATATATGTTGACGTCTAACACTGATGGATTATTATTTGGTGAAAATATATATGCAGTGCTCATTGGAGCCTTATGGTGGTATGTGTTTCTAATAACACAATCTACTACTTTGATTCGGCTAGTACTTGGCCACCACGGAAGTTGCTAGTGCAGAACCTACTGAATGGGTAAATATTGATTCCTGTTGTTAAATATCCTCACCTAAGTTATTGAGTAGTTATGTTTCTTACTTTGAACTTATTTTCCTAAAGTGTTATGAAGAAGCTAAATTGCCGTTCTGTTGCGGGTCCAACGTGGAAATATGCAAAGGTAATGCTTTGAACAGTGCTTTGTTTAATAAACTTGGCTTCGATTATGGCTATGCATGACTAGATTACCTTTGTGTCATGTAAGTGTGCGCAACAAGACAACGGAGTTGATTGTGCCCTATACGTGATGAGGTTTATGTTTGCCATAGTCAATTGTTGCACGGAAGCTCAACACGTTGCGGAGGTATGGGTTTTTTTTTTTCCCTATCAATAATTGCCCAGGCAGCCCAGCAGCAGCACAGGCAGGTGCCCAGGCAGCTGCTGCAGCCATGGCAGCGGACCAAGCAGCTGCTGCAGCCATGGCAGCGGACCAAGCAGCTGCAGCAGCCATGGCAGCAGCAGCAGCAGCCCAGGCCGCTGTAGCAGCCATAGCAGCAGCAGCAGCAGCCCAGGCAGGTGCCCAGGCAGCTGCTGCAGCCATGGCAACAGACCAGGAAGCTGCAGCAGCCACGGCAGCAGCCATGGCAGCAGCAACAGCAGCCCAGGCAGCTGCAGCAGCCACGGCAGTAGCCTTGGCAGCAGCAGCAGCAGCCCAGGCAGCTGCAGCAGCCATGGCAGCAGCCCAGCTAGCTGCAGCAGCAGCCCAGGCAGCTGCACCAGCCATGGCAGCAGCCCAGCTAGCTGCAGCAGCCAAGCTAGCTGCAGCAGCAGCCATATGGCAGCAGCCTTGGTAGCAGCCCGGGGAATGTGGTAGTATTTTATGAACTTGGTGCGTAATTGAAAGTGAATTTGGCCATTGTGGTAAAATTTTTTGAACTTGTTGCGTAATTGATAGGGAATTTGGTAATGAAGTCATACATGTCATATTTAGGCCATTTTTGGTAAATTGCGTCCTAAAACTTAGTAAATTGTTATTTTGATGTGATTTTGAACCTTATACACCTAAGATTATGTAATAGTGACATGTTATGAGAAAGAAATAGTCCATTTGATAAGAAATGTAGAAATTGGGCAAAGTAGTAGTCAACTAGGCCTTATTTGGGCCATTTTGGATAAAATCCGTCCTAAAACTTAGTAAAATGAATTTTGATGTGATTCCAAGCCTTAAACACCTAAGACTAGGTAATAGTGACATTTTATGAGAAAGAAATAGTCCATTTGATAAGAAATGTAGAAATTGGGCAAAGTAGTAGTTAACTAGGCCTTATTTGGGCCATTTTGGATAAAATCCGTCCTAAAACTTAGTAAAATGCATTTTGATGTGATTCCAAGCCTTAAACACCTAAGACTAGGTAATAGTGACATGTTATGAAAAAGAATTAGTGCATTTGATACAAAATGTAGAAAATGGGCAAAGTGGAAGTCATATAGGCCTTATTTGGGCCATCCATGTATAAAATGTGTCCTAAAACTTAGTAAAATGTTCTTTTGATGTGATTTCAAGTCTTAGACACCAAAAACTAGGTAATATTGACATGTTATGATAAAGAATTAGTGCATTTGATAAATAATGTAGAAAATGGGCAAAGTAGAAGTCATATAGGCCTTATTTGGGGCATCTTGTATAAAATGTGTCCTAAAACTTAGTAAAATGTTCTTTTGATGTGGTTTCAAGCCTTAGACACCTAATACTAGGTAATATTGACATGTTATGAGAAAGAATTAGTGCATTTGACTAGAATAGTAGAAAATGGGCAAAGTAAAAGTCCAATAGGCCTTATTTGGGGCATCCTTAGATAAAATGGACCCTAAAACTTAGTAAAATGTTTTTTAGATGTGATTTCAAGTCTTAGACACCAAGTACTAGGTAATATTGACATGTTATGATAAAAAATTAGTGCATTTGATAAAAAATGTAGAAAATGGGCAAAGTAGAAGTCATATAGGCCTTATTTGGGGCATCCATGGATAAAATGTGTCCTAAAACTTAGTAAAATGTTATTTTGATGTGATTTCAAGTCTTAGACACCAAATACTAGGTAATATTGACATGTTATGATAAAGAATTAGTGCATTTGATAAAAAAATGTAGAAAATGGGCAAAGTATAAGTCATATAGGCCTTTTTTGGGGCATCTTGTATAAAATGCGTCCTAAAACTTAGTAAAATGTTCTTTTGATGTGATTTCAAATCTTAGACACAAAATACTAGGTAATATTGACATGTTATGATAAAGAATTAGTGCATTTGATAAAAAATGTAGAAAATGGGCAAAGTAGAAGTCATATAGGCCTTATTTGGGGCATTTGTATAAAATGCGTCCTAAAACTTAGTAAAATGTTCTTTTGATGTGATTTCAAGCCTTAGACACCTAAGACTAGGTAATATTGACTTGTTTTGATAGAGAATTAGTGCATATGATATGAAATGTAGAAAATGGGAAAAGTACAAGTCATATAGGACTTATGTGGGGCATCAATGGGTAAAATGCGTAATGCTCTTTTGATGTGATTTGTAAATGGCATAATGCTCTTTTGATGTGATTTGTAAATGGCATCAATTAGTCCTAGCTAGCTAATTATTTGAATTTTTTTTATAATAGTCAAGTGTTATATATATAATGTTTGTTTTTTTTTTCCTAAAGGTTTGCGCGATTCAAAGGGAAGGCCCGTTAACAAGCAAAGAAATCGATGAAATTTGCGACATTTGGGCTTATTTCGTGACATTTGATGGCATCTATTAGTATTGTCGGAGTGGGTGCACACACACCAAATTAATTAGTGAGCTTGAGTTTAGTTATTAGTATGATGAACATTATTTTAGTTAGTATATGTTTTTTTTTATATTAACATTAATTATGATTAGTACGTAGCTATTGATGGTGTTATATATCTTTACACATTTTGGTGTACTTACATATTATTGTTAATTCAATATTACAATGATGTTACTTTTGATATGATATATATATGTAATTTTTATTTCATGTTATTATTGTATTATTATTAATAATATTAATATTAATATTATTATTAATAATAATATTAATATCATTGTGACAGGTCCCTATTATAATTAAGACATGACTATTTATATTAAAACAGGTCACTAATTATATTATTACAAATTAATTATAATTTTGGAAAAAAAAAAGGAATGGCAAGCGGTTTAGGTTCAGAACCGCTTCCCATTTGAAGAGAATGGCAAGCGGTTTGGCGCCAAAACTGCTTGCCATAACAATTGACATAAGAGTATGTCAAGTGTAATGGCAAGCGGTTTTGGCGCCAAACCGCTTGCCATTCTCATCAAAAGGCAAGCGGTTCTGAACCGCTTGCCATTTGAATGGCCATTGGCAAGCCCCCCATTAGGGAGCGGTTCAAAACCGCTTGCCATTGGGGGGTTTGAACCGCTTGCCAATTTGTTTTTTCTACTAGTGGAGTCGTTCTTTGATGTTTCAAGGCAATTTGCCGATTACTTTTTGGGGTGAGTGTGTCCTTGGGGCGGTTTATTTGATTAATCGTACTCCTTCTACTTTGCTAGCCGATAAAACCCCATATGAAATTCTCTTTGACAAAGAACCCGATTTTGATGCTTTGAGGGTGTTTGGTTGTCTTTGTTTTGCTCATAACCAAAAAGCTAAGGGTGACAAATTTGCACCTAGGAGTAAGAAGTGTGTGTTTGTGGATTATCCTCATGGCAAGAAGGGTTGGAAGTTGTATGATTTAGAAAGTGGTGATATATTTGTCTCTCGTGATGTGAAATTCTTTGAGAATGAGTTTCCATTTGTTGATGATGGTGCTTCGGTTTCTCCTAATGTGGATATCGAAGACGCATCTAATGCCAATGTTGGGGTTGATCTTGACTTTATTGATGATTTGGAGTACAATTTAGAGGTTGGTGAGCAATCTCTTGTGCCCGAAAATAGCAGCCACGACCCTACCACTACTGCTTCTATTGCTGCCCATAATGGCAGCCCTGCTACTACTGTTCCTACAGCTCCTGTTACGGCCCCCCACCGCAGGCCATCTGCGGCATCTAGCCCCCCCAGCAGCCCCGTTGTGGGGTCTTCTGGCCCCTCTTCTACTGCTGCACAACCCTCAGACAGCAGCCACACGGCTGATCCGAGCTCCTCTATTATTGAATTAGGTCGTGGTCAAAGGTCGCGGCAAGCTCCTGGTTGGCATCGTGATTATGTCGCACATACTGTCTCTCTTCCCGATCCATCCTTTTCTCCAAGTTCACCGTCCACTCCAAGCTCCTCAGGTACTCCTTATCCTTTAGCACATTTTGTGAATTGTGATAAATTTTCTGTGCGACACCGTGTATTTATTGCAGCTATTGATACGGTGGTTGAGCCTCGTAATTTCAAGGAGGCAATGCAAGATGAGGGGTGGAAAGAGGCAATGCAAAAAGAAATTGATGCATTGGAAAAAAATGGAACATGGGTAATGGAAAAATTACCTCCGGGCAAGAAAACTCTTGGGTGCAGATGGGTTTACAAGGTCAAACTTAATTCTGACGGCACTCTTGAGAGATTGAAGGCTCGCCTGGTTATATTTGGTAACCATCAGGTTGAGGGTGTTGATTATACCGAGATTTTTGCTCCGGTTGCTAAAATGGTAACTGTTCGTGCTTTTCTTGTTGTTGCTGCTGCAAAGAATTGGGAATTGCATCAAATGGATGTCCACAATGCATTTCTTCATGGTGATCTTAATGAGGAAGTTTATATGAAGCTTCCCCCTGGGTTTCATGGCTCTCAACCTGGTATGGTGTGTCGTCTTCTGAAGTCGTTGTATGGTCTTCGCCAGGCACCTCGTTGTTGGTTCTCTAAATTGGCCTCATCTTTGAAAAGGTACGGATTTCTGCAATCGTACTCTGATTACTCTCTCTTTACTCTGCAATCTGGGTCTATTCAACTGAGTGTTCTGGTGTATGTTGATGACTTGATAATATCTGGTAATGATTCTTCTGAAATTTCGAAATTCAAATCATATTTGAGTGACTGTTTTCATATGAAAGATTTGGGTGTGTTGAAGTATTTTCTTGGCATTGAGGTTGCACGGAGTCCGGAAGGCATATTCTCATGTCAACGGAAATATACACTTGATATAATTGCAGAGTCCGGTTTGCTAGGGGCATGTCCGGCAGGTACTCCTATTGAGCAAAATCATAATCTAGAAAAATCTGAGTCCTCTCTTCTTTCTGATCCAGAAATGTATCGGCGACTTGTGGGTCGTTTGATTTATTTGTCTTTTACTAGACCTGATCTAACTTATGCGGTGCATATTCTATCTCAATTTATGCAAACCCCGCGACAGGACCATTGGGAGGCTGCTCTTCGTACAGTGCAATACTTGAAAGGGTGTCCGGGTCAGGGAATCCTTTTGAGTTCAGAGTGTGATTTACATCTTACAGGTTGGTGTGATTCGGATTGGGCAGGTTGTCCCTTGTCGCGACGATCTATCACTGGCTGGTTGGTGTTTCTTGGTGCTTCTCCTATCTCTTGGAAGACTAAAAAGCAAGACACTGTGGCCAAATCTTCTTCAGAGGCCGAATTCCGCTCTATGTCTAAAACTACTGATGAGTTGAAATGGTTAAAGGCTCTTCTTCTGAGTTTAGGTGTCTCGCATCCCCGCGCAATGAGTTTGTTTTGTGATAATCAATCTGCTTTGTATATTGCGCATAATCCAATTTTCCATGAGCGTACCAAGCACATCGAGGTGGATTGCTATTATCTTCGTGATGCGATTCAGGACGGTATCATTAGTCCGTCTTATGTGAAGACAACGGACCAATTAGCAGATATATTCACTAAGGCTTTGAGTAAAAGTCAATTCATGTATTTACTTGACAAGTTGGGCATTTGTGATTTGCATGCTCCAACTTGAGGGGGGGTGTTAGGGCCTACATTGAGTATGTAGATTATATAGCTAACGGGCCTAGTTCTTGTGCCCTAATCTCTTGTATATATATTTGTGCATACCCCTAATACAAAATACAACACTCTATTCACTCTATTCTCTCTAATTTGACATAGTGTCAATACAATATTATGGAGAGACACTTTCGACCACGAAAATCGAGCCGTTTTACCAAGAGATGCATAGCAAGAAGAAATTACAAATAGAGATGAGTAATGCTACCAAGTTAGCGGCTGACTCAATAATCGCTTTGTTATTTCAACAGGATTTGAAATTTGAAGTAATTATTCAAGGTCATTATTGGAGCTTACTTCATCATCGGGGATTTTCCAACTGTGAAGTGGTAACTACTTGTAAGGGGATAAAGGTTCACTTTTTACCCTCATATAATGGGACGATTATAGGGAGTATGATTGGCAATAAACTTCGTTGCAAATCCTCAACTCCTGACTGTCATTAAATCCACATTATTGTTTTTTATTTTTTAAATTTTTTTTATAATTGCTATTTTTAAATTTTAATACAAAACAAGAATAAAAATAAGGAAAAACTGTCTAAAATAATTGCCCAAAATTATCCCAACTTAGAATTATTAATTATTTAATAATTCGAACTTTAATGTGAGTTTTCTTTAAACTAGTATGATTGTCATCGCGCGCACCATGTTGCTAATCATATTTAAGACATTAATAAGGAAGCACTAAATAAATGTATTTGGATTACCTATTATTATTTTGTGTTTGAAGTTACGAGATACAAATTTATGACAAGTTGCTTAAAATCGAAATTTGTTTGACATTGCCTCCTATGCATGCATGGATTGTAATCACTTAGTATTATGTGCTCAAGTAAGTCAATAATTTAGATAACCATTATTTAATGGGTTTCAATATATATTGTTGACTGTATTATTGTAACAACGTTTAGCTATTGCATGTTTTATATGTCTATATGTATTGATTTGATTTACTTATTATTATGAATTTCATTGAATATAGAGTTACAATTTGTAAGTAGCTATCTATTGTGTTATGTAAAAAGGAATGCTATATATATATCTTAATGTATTATTTTAGCATTTGTATAGAATGTCATTAATGACTATAACGAATAAAGTTCATTAGCTAAGTAATAGTAGAGTTAGCAATTATCAGTGGCCATTACACATGTAGGTTTGCATAACAAATTGGACATATTAAGTTGCATGTGTACGTTATTTGTAGTTTGTCAAAAGGAATATAAGTTAATGCTATATTCATATAGATCATTATACCTCTTTTCAACGTAATTGACTTGTCATTATGGCTAGTATGATTCTTGGGAAAGAATATTGAATATGAGTTCTGCTTCAGTTTCTGAAAACAGAATATTGCCTGGGTCTTTTCTTGTCAAAGCTATATTTAATTGTATTTAATGTTATACAAATTTCTAACAATGTTATAGTTTTATAAATAGCATTGTTTGTTATCATCTACAAATCAGCCACTGAATTTTGACTATAAGCTAAGTATAAGCATATACATTAGTAATCTGTTTATGCATTTGGATGGCTAATTTTGCACCCACGTTTACAATATGTTATGAAGGAAATCAGGAAGATAAGCTGGTATGAAATATACATTTTTAAGCTGCTGTTGTTGTTATGATTGTAACAACAAAGGGCTACATCACCCTTGTTTAACAAACTAATTACCCTAGTAAACTAATTATAGTCGACGTGGTTAAAATGTTGATTGTTCAACCTTTGTTGCAGTTTCAGCTGCATCTTCATCTAAAAAAAGTGGTTAAAAATGTTGATTGTTCAACCTTTGTTGCAGTTTCAGCTGCATCTTCATCTAAAAAAAGTCGACGTGGAGTAACTGGAGGAGACTTGAGTCTTTGATCCTTGACAGTGGGAGATGTAGAGGATATTTTCTGATTCTTTATAGTTGGAGAAATTGATGACGCTTGGTGATCCTTAGCATTTGGAGATACCGTAGACACCTGCTGATCAAAAGCTTTTCTGTATAGTGACAGAAGATACTGCTCCAGATACCCAACTTCCAACTCTAGCACTGCAATTTCCTTTATCAAATCTGTTGCAAGCTGAAACCAAGCAATAGGCATAGAGTGAAGAAAAATTAGAAAAAACAACAAACTAATAGTACAATCCAAGAAAGGTTCTAATCACACAGAAGCACCAAACTTAAAGAGAGTTTTCTTTTGATTAGTGATTATCATATGCTTCGTAGTACATACCTTTGGGACTGTAGAAGGTTCATTTTTCTCGTAGGACACTCCAGAACCTAATGCATTTTCTAAAGCACGCCGAACAGCAAATTGGTCCTGCAACCTTTTCTCGAGATGTAGAATCTAGAAACAATGTCACGACAGAAAATAAGTAACCGACAATCTGATAGAGGGATTTTTGAAGAAAAGGGACCTCAATGCAGAAAGTTTAAGCAGAATTCACTTCTGAGTTCTGACCTCTTGTTTCAGTGAATGAGTTTCAACCCTTGGAGATTGCTGTTTCTTAGCCTTAACAGAGCCTTTAAGTCATCCGACATCCTGTTATCCAATCAATTAAAGCATCGATCAGAATCAAATTAGAAGTGGTAAAACAAGAACACAACATCCATTGAAGTAAATTAATCAACCTGCTAACCATTTATTGAGTCAATATGGCAGCTATTTCTGAAGAAAAATAGGGAAATGCACAATTTACACGCTCGAAAAAAGAAATTACCACTTTATACAAGCACTGGTAGTATGATACATCAAAAGATAACCATATCCAAAGTTACATAAAAGAAATAATAACATGAAAAAAGGCATAAAGTGCACATCATTATCATCATAATCCATGAAAATGGAATCTTATAAGATTCATGAAAGTTTATAGTCAAACAAACAGTATATAACAAACCAAAGAAAAGCATTATACACCAAGCATTATACATTATAGTAATACATACCAGACTAATCGGATACAAAACTCATGAATTGCTATTTCAAAAGGCATTAATTGTACACAAATCAACACACAATATTCAAAACAAATTAATATTCTGAAAATTCATGCTCCTATCATAATCAGAAATATAAATGCACTAAAAATATTGGATTTAAAAACTAACATTAGAAATTCAAAAACAAAAAGGAGGGGTAAAGAAACCTTTTTTGTTGAACAGGTTGACGATGGCCAGAAAGCAAACAAATTATTCTCCGGCTTGCCAGAAGAGCTTATCAGATGCTGGATCTATGGAAGATTCAGAGTGTGTGCTTCAAGCCTTCAATGGAGTAGAGAGAATTAAAAAGCAATTTAAGAGCACTATTCACAATAATAATGAGTACTTTTGTTAGCTCACAATAAACACGACAACCTCAATAGCTCAAAGACTGAGACCCCGACTTCATCATCGCTGCTTTGTTGGTTCGGTCACCAAAATCAATTACATTATACTAAAGGCGAAACTTAGAGAACACTTGGCAAAATATTATAAAAAGTTTTCCCTCCAAAACCAATTACTAAAAAAAACTTATTGTAATTAAATTATGACTTTTAGTTTGTATAAAATCTAAAATAAATGTCCTTAAATATCAAATTGCCCATTATAACTATTATATGTTTAATTAATTTCTTTTACAATATTTCATACTTTTTACTACTAAGTCTATTTATAATATTTATATCCATTATTTTTGGTAAAATTTATTGTCATTAGAATTATTTAACAACCGTGCATTGCACGGGGTTTAATCTAGTTTCAATTAAATGTCAAACCCACAAATCATAAACTTATATAAATGTTATCTAAAACATATGATGCTTTGTATTGTTGTGTTCTCATTAGCTGCTTTCCTTCTGTATATATGAAACATAAGACCCATTATTATTGCCCTGTCATATACAAAATATAAGGCAATTTTGCATATGCAGTTGCTTTTCGACAATTGAAACTAAAGAGAGACTTCCAAATGGTGCATACAGTAGCTCTGCTATAAGCAAACACATACCTTTGATCCCTAAAAACCCATATTAACCTTCTATACCTCTTTGATCCTCAAGCTCAATGTTGTAGACATCAATAGGTAGCAATCCATCAACAGGTCTCTTGACAAGCATAGCAACAGCCATCCTGGTAAAGTTAAAGAAAGATATTAGGATTTAATTTAAGCAGTAGAGAGACAACAATCAAGCTAAGATGGTGTTCTGTTATAGGAACCAATAACCAGTCATTCTACTTTAAATTTACATCAAGCAAATTAAGGTATGTTCAAACAAACGATTTTTAGCAATTTTTCAAAAGCAGAGTCCCAGGTGAAATCAATTAGGGTTCTAACATACTGAATTGAAAACCACAATAGTAGCTGCATAAATCAATCGGTTGAAGTAAAATAGCGATCCAATCCGATCAAATAAACAAGCAAAGATAAAATTCAGAAATCAAACCAATCATTAAAAAAGGGTCAAAATGCATAAAATCAAAATGAAATTATAATAGAGTCCTTTAAGAATACTTAAAATATGATAAAGACTTGCAGGATATAGATTAAAGTAAAGCAACAATCCAATCCGATCAAATAAAGAAGCAAAGATAAAATTCAGAAATCAAACCAATCAATAAAAAAAGAATCAAAAAGCTGAAAATCAAAGTAAAAATATGATAAAAGTCACAGGATATAGATTCAAGAAATTCGATATCACCCACTTAATTCAAAGAGGAATCCTTTCATTACATCAAAGAGCCCCCTTTTCAACAGAATTTCTTGTATAATTGGTGCTAAAGCAGATATAACCCAAAAAAATAGTAGTAACCAGAAGGTATTGCACTCGTATTCTATAATTAATTTTATGTAATTTGATAGTTGACCTGCGTCTAAAAAAAAAAAAAGGTTCACCTCAGAAGCTTTATCAATGGAAGCGTGAAAACCCAGAAGCCCCTTCAATGGAAAATTTCTCCTTTCTATCTTCCCCTACAAAAATTCAAACCCAGATTTCAATTTCTTAATTCTAAAACAAAAATTCTATATAAATTCAAGTATCCAATAATAAAACAAAAAAAAATCGAAAGAGGAAAGTACCTCAAGTCCTCAACAGCAAAGAGACCGTTCTTCAAGAATTGAGCAATTCGATTCCCCGAAAACTGAAGGCCGACCCAATCCCTATCAATAATTGTCTCTAATATTGCATGAGCTCCATCAATAAATCTGAAAAAACAACAAAAATAAGAAATACTGGATGAAGAATGAACGAGAAAACAACTACAAAATCAACATCAATTATTTTAAAATTAAGAATTTAGTTGAAATTAGAGCAAACAATAAAAATAAAATTAAAGAAGCAATTACCTCCCTAATTCAGCATCCCGCTTAAGATCAACCTCGGTGAGACCCGCAAGTAAAATCGGCTTATTAATTCTATACTTTTTACTAAACACATAATAACACTGATTAAATTCATTACAAATCCAAATAAAAATTACAAAAGATTGACGAACAAAGAGATATACCTGATATTCGTGGATGTTGAGACGGCGAAGCTGCTGGTGCTGCTGCCGCCATTTTTGTAGCGATCCTCTAACCATTTTTGATAGATCGACGGCGATCTCGCGAATGAAGGACAGAGATTACTAAGAGTAGTCTAACAGGTGAAGTGCGAAGAAGAATGAAATTGGAGAGAGGAGAGATGAATGGAGAGAGAAAGCACCACCGCCTCATCAATGGTGGAACAGGAAGCCAGGAAATAGGGAAAAGCACCAATTGCATTAGTAAAAAAAAAAAAAAAAGGAAAAACAAATTCAAAAGTTAAAAAAAAAAAAAAAAAAAAAAAAAAAAAAAAAAAAACAGAAACAAAAAAGAAACGGCAAGGGTAGATCCGCCAAATCACTGTTCATAAGGATTTTCAGAAGAAAAAAATAGGCATAGATTAAGGGCAAAATCGGTATTTTACTGTTCATAAGAAAAAGTAAAAAAAATGATAACTTAATCCTTGAATTTGGCTTTTAAGGATTATGGATGATCCCAACCGGTCATCAAACTTGTAATATTATCTTTCATACATCAAATCGTTGCAAACAATATGAAAATGAGGTAATAACTAAAAAACCAACCACCCCTTCCCCCACTAGTCCAACCACCTTTCCCGCCCTGCTTTCCGACCCCGATCCTCACCCTGTCGCGCCCTTCACAAGTACATAATTAACCTTATGTAACACTTTTGGGTAAAAGTGTTATTATAGACATTAGGTAACACTTTAATGGATGTAGTGGATGATACATTCGTCCATGTTCCCTAAGGTCTTACGTAACACTTTGGATAATGTAGTAAAAGTGTTACTATAAACCCTCTTATGGAACACTTTTGTATAATATTAGTATCATTTTTAAAGTGTTACTTTTTTGTTTCTATGTAACACTTACTTATCTTTAGTAACATTTTTCAATCACATAGTAACATTTTATCCAACATTGTGTATCACTTTTGCGAACTACTGTAACACCTTGTTGATTATTAGGTAACATTTTTCAATTATCTTTTGTCACATAGTATCACTTTCTTCGACATTATATATCACTTTTTGCATACTAACGTAACACCTTATTAATTGTAGGTAACATTATTATTATATTTTTTTTGAGACAATTATTATTATTATTATTATTATTATTATTATTATTATTATTATTATTATTATTATTATTATACAAATAACAAAAACCTACAAAGTCATTCAATTTACAAGAAATTGGTGGAGAGCCTAGATACAATCTAGGCCTCCACCCCTCTAACATAGCAAATCCTATCCTAGTGAACATATGAGCTGCATCACGTGCCCCAATATCCTAACTTTTTGAGAACTTCTGGATCCGTATCAGCAATGCAACAACCTCCTTTTCTAACTCTCTAAGAGAAGAGAAAAGAAAGGAAGAAAGCCTTATCCAATTGCTCGACAACTGAATTTGTACTTGACCCGCTTTCGATTGGCCGCATTAGTCACTACCCGTCCAAGAACTAAGTCAGATAGCCCAGATCGTGTCAAATTATTATTATTATTATTATTATTATTATTATTATTATTATTATTATTATTATTATTATTATTATTACCTTCTCTAATTCCCCAAGTGAAGAGAAAGAGAAAGGAAGGAAACCATATTCATTTGCCTGACAATTGGATTTGTAATTGACCCGCTTATGTCGAGCCGCATTAGCCACAACCCGTCTAGGAACAAAGACAGATAGCCCAGACTGGGTCAACGGAGAAGACTCTGTCAAGTCACGACTACAAACACTACTATTATTATTAAAATATATATGCAACACTTAAAAAAATTTAAATATAAAACCACGAATGTGAAACTAACATATACGATAGACTAATTTTGAATTGATAAAAATTCATAGTTTCTTTACAAATAATCCATAAACACCAATTTTTGTTTGGCTAAACAATCTAATAATGAAAACAAAAAGAGAATCATCTTTGGTCTCTAGTAGACCACCAAATTCCAAGACTAAAAAGGCAAAATAAGTCAACAGTATAGCGAATAACAGCCGCTACTAGTAACAACTAGTAGTAATAGTTGATAGCAGTAGCTAACGGTAAATATAACAACCTAGAAATTCCTTTCCTTTAAAATCCTGTTTTGCTCTTTTTAAAACTCAAAAAGGAAAATCTAAGACATTATTGCCACCGTGAAAACGGCTAAGACAATTTATCAAAGACACACAGCGGAAGACTCTCTTTGAAACCACTCAAAACAAGTTAACTTAAAAGTCAAACCGAACGAAAGTAAAGTCAAACTAAATCAACCTACAACTTGGAACCATTATAGGCCCTTCTTAAAACCGAACAAGTACTTAAAAACCTTTGCGTTAGTCTCACAAGCATAATATAATATAATAATTAAAGCAACAGACCACATCATAATCTTATAGTATAGAAACTAAGCATGGTTTGCTCTTCACTCACGCCCATCATGAATATGCTTCATCACCTGAAAAGCTCATCTCTACTTGTCCCCACTACTCACCATTAGAAATGGGTCGTCGTAGGGCCAAGATAAAGACAAGACCAACAAAACACACCAACACGCAATTAGCAAAGTTGAATACATAAGCGTAATTAAATACACTAACATACTTTTACCTATCAACACACAACTTACCTGGTTGCACCTGTTTTCAAGCACACGACGTACAACAAAACTTCTCAACTAAGCAACTAAATAATTTATTTAGTTTTGATTACGCATCGAATGGGTTTCCCCCCTAACCTGCCCCAATAAAGGGGTACTAACACGGGAGCTAACCGTGCCAGTATAAAAGAACCACTCGTAAGTGGAGGAATTCCTGCGCATAATAAAATGGAAAGTACAGCGTCTTGTACCCCCAGTAGAAGTTATGGTTAAATATAAAACCACATAACTAGCTCCCCCCATATGTTCATACTCAAGGTATATACGTTCCAAGAGTTTTGGTGCATAATCTCTTTCACTTTACGTTATTTACATATTTTTTTGACTTGGTGATGACTCTCAAACTATAATACATTCCATCATAATAGTTATTCAAACAATCAAATATACCAATTTAATTCTTGAATAATTAGTGATCACATAATATTTAATGTTGAACCCTTTTTAAATCTACCTTGGTGTCAAAGACACCTTAAACGCATAATGTGCCATAATTCCTATCCCTCGGTGTTAGAAACACCTTAAGTGCACTAAGGCACCAAAATATAATTTAATCCTCGTGTACAAAGACACTTAAATAGCTCCTTCCTCATGCTTATAGCATCAATAAAAATTATATGAACCATAATAAAATTCCTTTTCAATATTCCAAATCAAATTAAACATTTAGTTTAATTAAATTAACCTTTAAACATGCCAATAATAAAAATAAGGTTCAATGACAATTTTCCAATATCACCAATTCCAATAAATAATTTATTTCAACCAATCATGCTTCACAAATAATTCACCAAAACCATTCTCAATTCAATCAATCCAATTCCAATAACCAATCTCATTTCAATTCAATCATTCCAACCAATTCCTAGCATGACACTAACTTGGAATCAATTAAATAAATCCTAGCATGTTTCTACACGCTTAATAAATTCCTGAGTACGCGTACGTACCTTAAATAAGCTCTTAAAATAGCCAATTGCATTATAACACCTCTCGAATCAAATCTCCTACATAAAAGGACAATAACACTATATTAATTACCCTTGTATACACAATTTTCAGCAACTTAAACTCACTTTAATTCTTTCTAATTAATCTGAAAATTATTTAAAAACTCCTAATTAACCTCTCTTTTAATGGATAATTAAACTCTTTCATTTAAATCACAATTCTACTACTTTAAATAAAATTCCAGCAATAATACTTTGTTAAAAACTCCTTAAAACTCATCAAAAATCATATCTTTATACGTGGTTAATAATCAAAATTAATGGGTATTCAAAACCCCCAAATTAATTGATAAAAAGAACCCTAAAAATCCCATCTTTCATAAATTAAAACTCTAACTTTTATCATATCAAAATCTGAAAATAATAATCATAATAATAATCTAAAAATATAATTTAAAACCCTTAAAACATGATTTCGATACTAATTAAAAAAATTTTAAACAATTTAAAACCAAACTTATACTAGAATACGTATACATATACATTATGTGAAACAAAGAGGAGGAGAAGGAAGAAGAAGAGTGCCACGGTGCTGGTGGTGCAGCGGCGGCCAGAAGGCGGCAGCGGAGTTTTGGCTGGACGACTGTCGGACAACGGGTGGGTCGGTGGCAGCGAACCCATGTCATGGCTGGGGGTTCCTACGTGAAACAAAGAGGAAAGAAAAAATAAAGGAGAAAGAGAAGAAGAAAAAAAAAGAGAAGGAAAAGAGGAGAGGGGAAGGGCGTGGCTGCTGGGGTCGCCGGCAAGTGGCCGACCGGCCGGCTGGCCATTCCCGGCGGCGGCAGTAGTGTGGGGTGGAGCAGCACTTGGAACCCCATGGTGCAATCCCACGTGAGAACAAGGAAAGGGAAAGAAGAAAGAAAAGGAAAAATAGTCCACTTTGACCATTTGACTTTTGTGTGGGGAATTTTGGGGATCTAGTAGATATATATAGTGTAGGGTAATTAGAGTAGGTTTGGGCTTCATGATGGAATAGTTGACCCAAATACAATAGTGGGCTAAATGGGTTAATTATAGAAATGGGCTACAACACAATAGAATATGTATTGGTCCAAAAAGATTAAACTTGCTTTAATTTTATTCATAATCCCATATTTTAAATAATTATGCCCAAAATATATTTTATAAACAAATAAATAATTTATAAAATACATTAAAAATACGGGGTATTACAGTAAACACCAGTAGCAGCAGACAGCACCAGGCATCAGTGACAGCAGCAAGCATCAATAATAGCAAAAACAGCATCAGACAGTAGTAGTAACAGCAGCAACAGTTCAGTGACATCGGCAGCTTCATATATATGCAAGCATGTTTCTTGTGGCACCATTACTTGCTACTCCAATCCTTCATCTATCTTGATCCATTTGATCCTATTTATGACATAAGTATAAAGTATCTTAATAACTAATGTTTCTATAATACAAATCAGACCACTGTACATTTAATCTTTTACGATGTGCTCAGGAATTGGAGTTCAGAAGGGACTTACATGTGACATCGCTACTTCAATTTCAAATCTTACTGCCTTATAAGTATTGTAATGTTTCTACCTACAATTAAGTTTTATTTTTAGTGTTTCTGAACTGCATTGGCACAAAATCAGTTAATTCTATTGTTGTCATATATTAATGTATTGCTTGGTATTTATTTCAGAAATTTGTCAAATAATAAACTAAGTGGAAACGAGTTCCTCACATTGAGAATCTTGTAAACCCCTTTCAATTTCATTGCTTTATTGATAGTCAAACAATTCAATATAACTAGAGTAACTGTCTCGGAACTGCTTTCAGGATCTTTCAGCAAATAACTTCAATGATTCAGTTCTTAGAACATCTGTCAGAAAGATCCAGAAAAGGATTGCTTTCTTTGAGGTAATTTTCTATTAATGAAAAGAGGACTTTGTTTTTATTTTCTAGTTAACTTTCTATTTAAATTCTATTCCTGAAAAACAAGAGGAAGGGGGAGGTGAATTCCAATTTCCCTCCAAATCTCTCTAGTTTTGGAGGGATTATGTTTATTAAAGGGAGAGGGAAAATGGATCTCTCCCTCTCCTTTCCCTTCCTTCCCCCAATCCTTTACCCAAACAAGAGAGTTTGGTCCCCTCCCTTTCTCTTCCCTTCTTTTCCTTCCATTTTCTTCTATCCAAACAAAGTCTTAGTGATTAGGCTTTTTTTTTTAGTTCAATTGTAGCAAATCAGTCAACTAATTAAACCAACCTTGTCACCCTTGCAATGAATATGAGAGCAACCCATCTCTTTGCACCAGTACCAGCATGATTTGCTCTTTTTGTCTTACTTACAGCTGGTTTCATTTTTGGTCTACATAAGAAGAAAGAAGCAAAATATAAATTAGGGCTTTTTGTCAGAAACTACCTATTAAAATGTATTTTTTTATGAAAAACTACGTACCTAATAAAAAAAATGTTGTAAGAAACTACCTATTAAAATGAAAATGTTGTAAAAGACTACCTTTCACCAGATTTTCACCGTTGACTAATTTTTCCGACGTTGACCACCCACTTGCCGATCACAAGACCTTTTAAAACCATTTTTTTAATTCCCCACCAACAATGCCCACCTTCCTTGCCACCGTTGACATGCTAAAGTCGTATCACCTAATCAAAAGTAATTCCTAAAACCACTAACTAATAATAGATAGGGAAGTAGGGTCGAATCCACAGGGAAACGAGTCTTTCTATTCCTAATTAATTATTATAATATAAATTATTAAGTAACCAAAAGTTGTTATTTGAAGGAACTATACTACGAAGTATATGAGTAGGGAGAAATCAAATAATAAAAGACCTAGGGCATAGGTTCACCAATAAATAATATTCCAGGGTAAAACATAACAATCAATCATCAATGCATCAATTAATCAGATCATAAAGGGCTTTCGCTACGTATTACAATCACAGAGTTAATTTACCGGTATTAAATCTCATCTCTCGAATCTTGACCTAACCATTTATAAATTAGTTTGCCTATTGAAACTAAGCCTAAACATCAATTCTCATCTCTCGAATCTCGAATCAATATTACTAAACTCATACGAATTAAATCTGGCCAAATCTAACCGC
Organism: Chenopodium album; assembly: GCF_948465745.1. Classification (NCBI taxonomy): domain Eukaryota; kingdom Viridiplantae; phylum Streptophyta; class Magnoliopsida; order Caryophyllales; family Amaranthaceae; genus Chenopodium; species Chenopodium album. Next base: position 52,808,669 of record NC_137845.1, on the reverse strand, counting down.
ATAGCATTAAATCAATCAATAGGAAATTAATCAAGCACTGACAATTAACAATAATAAATTACCCCTTCATATTATTTATGGATCCCCATAACCCTAGAAAGAAAACTACTCACACATAATTAAATATAAACTAAACAAAGCAATAAAACAAATCATGATGAAAGAGAGATAATAAATAACTGAGATTAAAGGAGAAGAAAGCGTTACCAAAGTTGAAGGAAACAAGAGATGGAATTAAACAAAGAGTTGTAGAGAGAGAAAATAATACTAGAGTTTAAGAGGAGAGAGAGAAAAGTTAGAGAGAGAAAGAGAGAGAGAGAGAGAGAGTAAGGGAAGGGAGAAAAGAATACTAAACTCGCTTAACAAAAGCGTATATAAAACTAAGCTCGAAAATCCTAAATTAAAACAGCTTAAACGACGCTTAAACTTCTCCTCAGAAACACGCGCCCGATCGGGCCCGCCTTTTTCTCTTTGTGAGCTTCTCTTCTCGCGCCCGATCGGGCGCAGCACTGCCCGATTGGGCGCGCCTTCGGGCGGAGACCCTTGCACCGAGCGGTGACACTTCGGGCTACTTGGACTCCTTGTTTAGGCTTGTAACTCGGCCCAAACCAAATATCCTCCTTGGGGCTTTAATCATTCGGTCCAATGCCTCATCTTCTCATAAGTCGAGCCCTTAATCACCGGTTCGATGACTCTAACCGATCTTGGGCTACGAAAGATGGTCGTGCTCCTCCAATGCTCGTAGTCTCTCCATAAAATCCCGGGAAAATGCTCCAAGAGTGCAATTCCCTATAAAACTCAACCAAAACTACGAAAACACTAGAAAACACATATTAGTAATAAAAGTGGCTCTAAAGAGCCAAAAACACTACTAATTATGACCAAGGGACGGGGGCAAAACACTATATAAAATGAACATATCAACCGTCCCATCATTGTACAATTTTGACCCACAACCACAACACTTAAATCCACCTTAAAACACCCCCAAAACTACCTTGAAGCATCCCCAAAATCAACACAAGCCCTCATGTAACCAAATATAGGGATTGAATGGGGATATTGGGCACCAAATTAGGGAGATATAAAGGTGAGAATTTGTTTAATTCAAATCATGTGACCGACCGAGGGTGGTCAACGTTGGAGATATAAGTCAAAGACGAAAATCCAACGAATAATTATTTTTTACAACATTATTTGCTTTAATAGATAGTTACTTACAACATTTTATTTTAATAGGTAGTTTCTTACAACATTTGTTTATTAGGTAGTTTTTCACAAAAAATTGCTTTTAAAAGGTAGTTTCTCACAAAAAGTCCTATAAATTAATATATTCTAATGTTAATCTTTCTCTCATTATTTAGTACATGATGTGCAATAAGTGCTATAAGAAACAAACCAGGAGCAAAATGTTGTGAAAAAAATTAAAGATGAAATTGAATATGTTAAGCTATCAACTACAATCTGATTTGATCATGCTTTACCAATTTGAACAAACAGGTACACTAGAGCTAGGCACTTTGAAAGAATCACATATATGTTGTGTTACCTTAGTCTATCTTGAGATTAAATCTAATAGCACATAACTTCAAAACATGAAACAGTTCTGGACACAAGCATTATTAATTATATTTTGCGTTAGTGTTATTGGAGGGATTAAGCAAGTTATATTGGAGGTTCTTAAAGCCTTTTCCTCTCTTTCTGACTTTTGCATTACAAAGTAATACTAAACTAAAACTTAAACAAAATACAAGAGCCACAACCTGTGAACTATCACCGACTATGATGTAATATTTGTTCTTATATTTATAGGACTTGAAGAATGCGAAGTCAATTGTTGAGTGGATAGCATGGGCTGAATTTGTTTACAATTTCAATCCCATCATAGATGAATGGTACAGAGAAGCACCAAAAGAACTTGATTTTAACATTTTTTTTAAAGCACGCAAGTTCCATTAATTAATCAATAGACAAAGAGTCCATATAACTTGCTTAATCCCGCTTCACGTGTGACCAAACGACAGACACATAAGGAGAGATATCTTGGGGAACATGATTTTCCCAAAATTGCTCATAACCAAAAGGAACTAGCTTAGCTAAATTATGTGTGACGCAATTTCCATCCCGCTTCACGTGTGACCAAACTACAGACACAAAATTCGAACTTGCAGCAAGGATGTCATTGAGAACAGTATCAATCTCTAAGGAAACTGATTTCTTGGTCAACCGATTGCCTTGCAGTCAGACTCCATGATGATCTCAGAACAGCCATATTTCCTTCCTAGATTCAAAGCAAACAGCAGCGCCTTGGCTTCAGCTATCTTAGGGGACCAGTACGCATGGCACCTTCTTGTAGCAGCCACAATGATCTTCCCCATATGGTCCTTTACAACCTCCCCAAGCCCCACCCATCCTACATCAGCAAGACTAGCATCGGCATTTCTTTTAACCATATTTACAGGGGGATGGAGCGTGCCATCTGTTTGGGCTGGGAGAGGGGCGAAGACCAACTGCACCATAGATGCGAGCAGCATATTTACCTTGTTCATCAACATATATCTCAACTCGCTATTTGATTACAGCATTCAGAATTGATTTGTTTTAAAAAAAAATCTTATAGTTCCTGTCTCCATAAATACACCAAGCAAGGAACATGCCCCGTTGGATAGTCTTAGGCCCCAACCTTTTCCAACTTAACACAAGATTACACATAGAGTCAAACTCATTCTAGTTAGCCATTTCAGAGCATAGGTAGTCATCCCACATGTCTTTAACTCGGCAGCAGTCCACAAAGGAGTGGTTTACAGTTTCGATCTTTGTGGTACACGAGGGCAGTTAGCATCAGGTGTGAGATGCCGAAAGAATAGAAGACTTTTGACAGGAAGGGTATTGGTAAAAAGTCGCCAGAAAAGTGTCGTACCTTCGGGGTGACATTCGCCTTCCAAATTAAATTTCCAGCCAAGCTTGGTGGAAATGCTCCAAGTCACATCCCTTGCCAAGTAAGTACGCCGTGTTAATAGTGTACTCCTCCGACTTTGAGAAAGCCCAAATCAGCTCATCATCGTGCTCTCTTTCACTAAGAGGGATAGCCAAGATGCATTGTTTATCCCTCTCACTAAAATGCTCCTCTAGAAGATCAATCCTCCATTCCTTCCTTACCGGATCAATAATCTCACTAACATTCCAAATTGCAGTGGATGCCTCGCTTAGAATGTAGCGTCCCTCCGCATCCGCAACCCATGGGTCCGACCAAACATTAATGTTGTTGCCATTCCCCACCTTCCACAAAATCCCTTCCTTAATAATGGCCTTCGATGCCCAAATACACTACCACGAGTAACTTCCTGCCAATCCAAGGAAGGAGCCAAGAAAATCAGAATGAGGATAATATTTGGCTTTAAACACACGCCGAAGTTAAGATGAAGGGGCCTTTACAAGATGCCATGCTTGTCTTCCTATGAGAGCATCATTGAAAATGCTCAAGTCACAGAAATCCATACCTCCTAAACATTTCATGGTGCACATAGATTCCAGATTTTTCCAGTGGATTTTCCTTTTCCCATACCTCGAGCCCCACCAAAATCTTGCCATAGCCGAATGAATGCGCTGTATCACCATACTTGGGAATTTATAAATTCCCATCAAATAGGTCGGAATAGCTTGAATGACAGATTTTAGAAGAATTTCCTTCCTAGCTCTCGACAATAGCTCCTCTTTCCACCCTTGCAGTTTTTTCCATATCCTATCCAAGACTGCCTCAAAAATGGCTTTTTCGATCAACCCACTATAGTCGGAATCCCCAAAAGGGTTCTTTGGACACTAAATGTGGCTGCTATTTTTCATGTCTGTCAACTTGTCGCATATGAAGTATTTCCATCAAACCTTCTCTCTGCTCACTAGGAACCCCTTTGTTGAATGAAACCTCTGACTTTTCATAGTTAATTTTCTGTCCGGGTGATTTTTCATACTGGTTGAGTAATTCAACTACAATTTTGCATTCCTGTCGGTTAGCTCTGGCAAAGAGAAGACTATCGTCAGCAAATAAAAGGTGAGAAATTTCCGGCCCATTGCGACTAGCTTTGGCTCCATGAAGAAACCCATCACACACTTTATTCTATAACATACTAGAGAAGACGTCATTTACCAGAATAAATAAATAGGGAGAAAGAGGATCCCCCTACCGAAGACCCCTAGTAGGGGTAACCGTACCACTTACTCCTCCATTGATTACGAAAGAGTAGGATACCGAGGACACACAATCCATCACCAAGTTTACCCATCTACCATCAAACCTCATCGTTAGAAGGAGTTTTTTCAGAAAGCCCCACTCAACTCTGTCATATGCCTTACTCATGTCTAATTTCATTGCAATTGTCCCCTTCTTGCTTTTACTACGATTTTTCATAGTATGAAAAATCTCCTTAGTAATGAGAGCATTGTCAGTAATAAGCCGGCCAGGAACAAAAGCACTCTGATTTTCGGAGATGATGTTAGGAAGAATATTCTTTAGTCTCATAACAATAGACTTTGACACCAATTTATAAAGCATATTACACAAAGCAATAGGGAGATATTCAACAGTAACAGTAGGGGAATTAACTTTCGGAATAAGCACAATATTAGTATTATTTATAGGATTTGGGGAAGAAAAACCATGTAAAATACTACTAACAAAAGAAGTCACCTCATCACCAATAATATGCCAAAACCGTTGGTAAAAGATAGCATGCATACTATCAGGGCCGGGGGCTTTACATGGATGCATTTGCTTAAGGGCTTCTAGGATCTCCTCCTTTGTGAAACGGTCATGTAAGCTCTGAATTAATATCAGAGGTGATGCAAGGTCTGATGTTGTCAAGTGCTTCTTGGATGTCATGATCAAAAGGGGACGAGGACGTGAAAAGTCCTCCAAAATGCTTGGAGATAACCTCCTCAATTTTGTCTTCATCCGAATACCAAGTTCCCTGCTCATCATATATTCCACTAATAAAAATTTTCTTTTTTCTTTGAGAAGCTTTATGGTGGAAATATGCCATATTTTTATCTCCATCACGAACCTCCGATACCCTACTACGAATGTACCAATAAGCTTCTAGCTTCTCATTCAAATCATCTAGCTTTTTTCGAGTTTAGAGCACTCTCGAATATTTTCCACAGTCGATCTCCGTACCTGGCCGACTTCAAGGCTTTTTCAACATCGTCAATTGGCTTCTCAAGTTTATTAAACTTGGTACTGCTCCACCTTCCTAATCCCCTAGCTACTGCAGTGATCCATTCTGTCATGGTGATCTCTGCCGAATTTTCCCACGCCTCTCTTACTGCATTTTCACAAGACTCGTCCAACAGCCACCCTGTTTCAAATCTAAAATTATTTTTCTTCTTTTTTTTGCTTTTTCTCCTCTCATTGTGTCTCAGTAAAAGGGCCGTGTGGTTTGATTTGTAGCGGACCAAATGCTTCACCACTGCATTATTGAGTTTTGAGGCTGGTACTTATTTTCTTGTAGCTATTATTTGTTATAATTAAAGTGCTACAACTTTTTTTCAATCATCATTTTTGTTATAATAAGAGTCTATGTCAAGCTCAAATTCCTAACTCTAATCAAACTATTCTAGCCCAATTCCTTTCATGGTTTGTCAAGCCTCATGCTTGTTTAACCCAATACCCTTATGTGTGATCTCATATGATCCATTCTATTAGGGACTATTTAAATAGCCTAAATATCATTTGACATATCTAGCACCAGACAATGACGACCCTATAGAATGAACTAATTATCTCCATAATAGTAACCATTGATATTCCTTCAACACCGACTTTACCCGACCCATATATATGACCTGAAAGGCCGAAATCGACTCGATTTGACCCAATCATCATATTTTGTAATCATCCAAATGGTCTAAACCACTCGATTTACAATTTTACTGTTCATATAAACCACTTGATTTTCTAATTCACATTAATATCCGATTTATCCTATCAAAATTAGTGTTATTAAATAATTAATTGGAACTATGTAAGACTTATATATGACTGATTTACAATTGTACTATTCATATAACCACTCGATGCATTGCTTGGGGTCCAAAAACTACTACTGCGTGTATCCATATAGTACCACTTTGCATATAATTTGATTTTAAATAGGAATTTTAAAAAACCATAAACATTGATTGAATGACAAATATATATATATATATATATATATATATATATATGAAAATTTACAAATTGCAGCCATTTAAAGTTTGTATTTTGCAAATTGCAGCCATTTAAAAAAAATACAAATTGCAGCCCAAAAGTTCTTATAAATTGTAAATTGCAGCCCGATTCAACTTTTTCATCAGTTTAATTTTCGAAAAATATGCGGTTATGGTTTTAGGGGCTATTTTAGTCCTTAAGGGTTTGGATTGAGCTCGGAATTAGCAAAACAATAACGTAAGTGTCAGTCAATAAAAGCGATTAATCAATTTATATCTTTACTAAACTGTAATATAATCTTGATTAAAATATATTCATATGTCAAATATAAAAGATTTATTTTATAGATTATGAAATAGTTTTATAATGTGCGATAATATGATATCAATAGAATCTTTGAAAATTATATGTATTCTAAAAATAAAAAATAATAAAAAAAAAACACTAAAAACATAAACAGGGACACGTGTCAGTCATGAAGTTAGTGTACCTTTGTTTCAGTATAGTATATAGGTAGATTTAGAAACAACAATTATTAAAAAAAAAAAAATGAACCCCGTTAGATCCGGAAAATCCCCTTACAAGTGAACCCCGTTAGATCCGAAAAAAAAAAGAAAGGATTTTCAAAAAAAAAAAAAAAAAGAGGAAAACTATATAAATAATATTTGAAACAGACATGTACAACATTAGGCTCGTAGCTCAGTTGGATAAGTTACTCTAGAGTTGGATAGCAGGTTCTAGGTTAGAGTCTAGTAGGACGCAATCTTAGGTTTTTTTTTTCCTGTATTATTGTATCGGATCGTTTTATTTTGCAATTTTATTAAAATTTGGACTTATTTTGTTGTGTACTCGAGTATTGGTTTTTATTTGAACACTCTATTTTATACTTTAATACTCGATTAATATCCGTTATTCGAATATCGGGTGTTTGATGAAGTTCGAACCCCTTAGCTAGATACAATTCTTGGATCCGCCACTGTTTTTTGCCCTCATATCATAGGATGATTATATGCAGTATGATTGGCAATGAAATTCACTACAAATCCTCAACTCCTGACTATCATTAAATCCACACATTATTGTTTTTTTTTAAATAATTGTTGTTTCTAAACCTATATATATACTATACTAAAACAAAGGTACACTAATTCCATGACTGACACGTATCCCTGTTTATGTTTTTAGTGTTTTTTTTTATTATTTTTTATTTTTAGAATACATATAATTTTCAAAGATTCTATTGATATCATATTATTGCACATTATAAAACTATTTCATAATCTATAAAATAAATCTTTTATATTTTACATATGAATATTTTAGTCAAGATTATATTATAATTTACTAAAGATATAAATTGATTATTATAAAAAGTATATTATCACTCAAATATACTAATCTGAATATATAAATTATTTTATTTATAAAATATAATATACTACCTCCACTTTAACCCTATGAATTGTAAATGGATAGAACTCGGGAAAACAAGCTGGGTAGTATTAAGCAACAAATAAAATGTTTACAAGATGTTTGAATAATATTTTTTTACTTTATAAAAAATAAGTTTTTATCCTACCTACATAATCTTTAAATTATTTGTTTTTTTTTCTTGTATGGAACCTTCTTTTTATTAACAAAAATATCTACAGTATTATTAAAACTCAATGGGACAACATGCTATCGTCATGTTACCGTTCCTTCCATATGACTTGGCGCCACATAAGTACTATGTGTATCATTAATTAATCTAAAACTCTTCATTTGTGTAACTTTTATACTTAACTAGTGGATCCAACGCGCGCGATACGGCTAATTCTTCTAGAAGGGTTTTTGTGGTTGGTGTTATATTTTATAGCCGTTAGCATGGTTTTTTTTTTTTTTTTTGTAACTATTTACATACGATGTATATAGCTTAGCTAGATCATAATGTTCTTGTTTATTCACAAACCACAAATGATAAATAAGAAGTTCCACATACATTTGAGCATGAAATACTAATGTCGTTGAGTGCTTGTACCTGCATACTATAAACAATCTATAAATAGTGTACGTTACGATCATAAAAATGATTGTTCTTTAACTTCTTGAGTATGAGCCAAAACACCAGCAAAAACAACTTTTTAAGAGTGAGAAATAACCCATCCAAAAATGAAGTATCCTTGGAAGTAATATCTAATACTTTAAGCCACTAACACAAATTGAATACAATACTAAAATTGTTGATAACACTTTATACATATAAGAGTTTACAGTTCTTCTCTAGAAACCGCTCTTAAACACCTGCTTGAGATCATCTCCTTGCTTGCAATCTTAACTTCTCTAAAGAAACAACATTCCCATGCCAAACTATTGACTTGAATCCACGGTGGAGGTTAAGAAAGGGCTAGAGGTTCGTTTAATTCACAACAAATACAAATATTGTACACGAAAAGGAGATGTTCTTGTCATGATACTTGTTATAGTCACGGACCCATTTGCAATTCTTAGACAAACTAAATCCTGTCAACAAAAATATCATGTGCTCTTGGTGTATATCATAGATTGATTTCCAATAATGTATAGCAAATATATATCACCATTGACTAACAAACAACATTCTAGCAAAGGACACGATTTAATGTATGAGATTTAATTAAAAGCATGGATAATGGAGCTCAATCATGCCTAAGTGTCCTAAAACATGAGAATAATTTGATGCAATAAACCTAAAAAGGCCATTCTTTAGTAACATACTCATTCACTAACAACTGATAAAAAAAAATCCTAATTTAATTCAAATTTTGATCAAAATTTAGCCACACACATCATAACTTGGGTATGGATTCAAGCAATATACATAATATGTAAATATATAGCATTATAATAAATTCAAGCAGTTGCAAACTTGCAATGGATACATGTGACGGATTCCATTTTTAACAATGAAGCGAATCAGTGAATTTCATTGCTACTTAATCCCACTATCAAACTACCAATAAAGTAATAATAAAAATCCAAAATTCTTCACCCTCTCATCTATACAATATAGAAATACAACAATACCAAATAATCCAATCATAAAGTACTATATAATTCAATCTTACAGTTTATTTTGTAATTAGTTCATGAACCTACCTTATTACGGCATTATGCACCTGCTATCAATTACACTACAACAATAACAAAGCCTTAGTCATTCTGAATCTATCATCAATCACACTCAAATAAAGTAATTCCAACCAAAAAAAAGACACTCCCTCTTCCAATAATGGAATTTTGAACATAATCAATCAATGTCGAATTCAATAAACAATTAATTGAAGACGAGTTTCAAGCTCAAAAATATATTCCTCAAAACATTTAATCCATATCTATCGGGCAAAATCATACACGATTTCCTCAAATCATGAAATCAAAATCAATTTATCAACACATTCAATTCGTCATTCCAAAACATTCCTCTCAAATTACAATCATATACCATAAAAATGACCAAAAATTACAAATAATTTGTTCAATTATACCAAAGAAAAAAATCATAAATTTTCAACCTAAGAGAAAGAGAAATAAATTACCAACACAAGTCATATAAGCAATGGAAGCATAAGCTCCATGTTTAATCAAGCATGGTGGAACCTCGAAAGAAGATGTGCCATCAAGCTAAGGAGTTAACATTAGAGGAAGAGAAAACGAAAATTCGTGATTGAGACTTTAGAGATGATGAATTAGTCAGAGTAATATAGAGGAGAGATAAGGAAAAGGTATCAAAAGTTCAAAACTTTAATTGAGGGTAAAAATGTAAATAAACTTTTTTAGGGGTATAAATGGAATCACACTGTTCATAAGAGTTTGTTTCCACTTTTTATAAAGTAGGGATATCCCCATAGAATGTAACATCTAAATAATTGAACCTCAAGACATTAATCACACACTAATAGTTGTTGATTTCTTGGATGCTAATTTTCTAGATCCAATACAAAGCACTCCGTTAAAATTACATAAGTTATTATTTAATTATGTAATAAAGTAAAATGAATAAAAACTAACACTCATTAATCTAAAATTTATTATTACTAGGGTGGTGTACGCGCACGAAGGAGTTAGCTCTTGTAGAAAAATTGTATTGGCATGTATTTACACCTTTAGTTTGGGTGGTAGACCTGCTAGTTTTAATACGTACTATTTGGTTTATGTGCCTATGTGGTGACTTTGTAAAAGTATTAAAAATCCACCAAAATCTTTATAACAATTATTTTTTGAAACCCTCAAAAGTTTGTTACTGTTATTTCAAAACTATTATTAAATAATATTTAATTGATTTGCATGCCTTCAGATCTTGAACTATTGTTAGTTTAGAATTCTTAATTGATTTGCATGATTTAATAATATCTAGCATGTTTTTCATCAAACTAATTTTTTTTGAGCTCTAGTCATACGGAGTAATAATATGTGAAATGTTCGTTTTAGCTAAAAACTTAATAATCTAAGTTCTTTATTGTTCAATGACCATGTAATATGTATATCTATATCTAATACAAAATCAATAACTACTTAGTTATTATTTTCCTCGTAAATTCTCTCCATCATTTATACTCCGTACCGGTTTTTTTTTCCATCGATTTCCCTTGATTTTAGGATTTTTAAGTTCTTTACACCTCTTGATAACATCTGCTTAAATACAACTATTTAATATGAATCCCATTCAAATTTCATAACGTTATTTTTGTGCCATCAAACAATGTACAATTCAAAAGCTAATAAACCTTAACAATAGTGTTGCAATTAAAGGATGACAAGATTGTAAATAAGAAGAGCAAACACGAAGGAGTAAAAATAAACAGTCTCTTCGTAAATACAATTTTTTTTCTTTTTAAATAATGATAATAACATATGAAGTATAATTTTTAAATTAAAAAAAGGCATTGTAAATACATTTTTTTTCTTTTTAAATAATAATTTTAACATATGAAATATAATTTTTATATTAAAAAAAGGCATTATAAATTTTTTGTTAAATTTTTTTTTGAATTAATTGATGATATGTTTAATGAAAAAAAAAACATTAAATATATTAATGTGAGCAAACATATTAATGAGGGTAAAAAAGTAATTAAACATTTTTGTACATATTTTATGAAGGTATATTTGGTAGCACACTATATTCCTAAGAGTTGTGTTGAGTAATTAGGTTTTGATGATTATAAACTAATGATGATTATCTATCTAACATGTTTGTTTAGTTGTGCATAGAAAGAACAAGTTATGCTTGGAACAGGGTATGACAAGTATATATGTAAGGAACTTGAGTAATATATGATAAGCAATATAAGGAACAAGCACAATAATGAGAGATGGTTGATGAGCATGATGATGGCGAAGGATTCATGAAGGTAACTATGTAAATAGATGTTTAGATATGTTAGCTTCACGAGGTAAGTATCCTATGCATATATAGGTCATGTATGTGTAGGAGTCTTTTAATTTAGTTTAGTTTTCTTTATTGTTTTTATAAATGAAAAAACTAACCTTCTGTTTTACTTTGTTATCCTCAGAAGTTTTCTCAGTTTGTCATCATCAAAAAGGGGCAACTTGTTGACCCCTATGAGGTTTTGATGATGATAGTTATGATTGAGCAAACTTCCATTTAATAAGGATTTTCTAGTGTTGTGATGTTTGCAGGTTTAGTAAACTCTGGGAGTTGAAGAAGGAACTGAAACAGAGGAGCTTAAGAAGATCCATGAGGATACAAGTAAAGTTAGAAGAAGAGTTCCAAAAATGGAACTTCAAGGTGTTCCCTGACAAGATCATATCAAGGGTTGTAATGACCTGTATCCGATGTAATGTTGGGGCAATGATGTGTCCTGATAGGAACATATCAATGGGTTGTAATGACCTGGTTCCGGTGTAATGCTGGAATAAAAACCTGAGATCCAGAATACATCAAGACTACAGGATTCCAGAACAAGAGTCTCAGAGAAGCAACATGAAGACGGAGAAATAGAAGTATATTGCTCTAGGATTCATGTAAGTATGTTGGACATAAAAGTCGGTCTGGAACAAGTTTATATAGAACCAAGGTGAACTCCAGAAAGTCAATGAAATTAGAGTTACTGACTCGTCAGGAACTCAGAGAGTGTCAGAAGTTCAGAACCTAATAGGAACTTAAGTATGCACGTCTTTAAAAGTCGGTTTTAATGATATATATTTATCTAATACGTGCATATCTTTAGGGATTTGGTTTTACTGAATAAAAATATTTATTTTCTAATAAATCCCTTTTGGAAAAAGATAATTTAGTTTAAAAAGTATTTTTAAACAAAAAGATAAGTTTTGAATAAAATCTGATTTTATGTTAATTATATCTTTATTATTAATGACAGATTTTATTCTTAACAAAAAGATATATTTTTGGAAAACTTATTTTTGGAAAATATCTTTTAAACTTATCTTTTCATAAAACCTATCTTTTTCAAGGTGAAATGAATAATTCGAGTGTACTATAAATATGCTCATATGTATTCATTCAAAGTTGAGGCTGATGAAGTGGAGTGGTCGTGCTTAATGGTTTTATCCTTCACCACGAAGCTAAGTCAGTCCTCCTGGTCAAAGTTCCTATCAGGTTTTGGTTACAGTTCGTCCAGTGAGTTCCAGACAGATCTCGAGTGTCCAACATATTAGTTTTATCTCTTTATTCATATATATGTATTTAGAGTTATTCAATGAGTTCTTGTAATGGGAAAAAGGGTTTGAGTGTTTTGGATATTGAGGTGTGATGATTTTGAATTCTCTAAAATTCAAGTGGAGTGAGTCACCCTGAGTGTGTCTTGGGTTGCACAGTGAGAAAAAGGAACCTGAGTGTGTCTTAGGTTGAGAAAGGAACCTGAGTGTGTCTTGGGTCGAGAAAGGAACTTGAGTGTGTCTTGGGTCGAAAAAGGTGCCTGAGTGTGTCTTAGGTCTGATAGAATAGGTTCTTATCAAGTGGCAAGTGTCCGTGGTGGAACTTGAAAAGCAAAGGTCTGTGTAATAGGTAGTACTAGGAGAGTTGTCTATTATAGTGGAATTTGTTTATAAGTCCCAATAGGGCCGAGGTTTTACTTCCAGTTAGGCCCTGGAAGGTTTCCTCGTAAAATATGCTTTGCACTCTTTAAGTTCCTAACTATAACTGTTTTATATTCCGCGAAAATTAGGCATTAGGAACTTACTACAATTCATCCCCCCTCTTGTAGTATATCATCTGAAATAACAAGTTGTGTTCTACTTTTTAATAAGTTAGGGAAATTTTTTCTTCACTTATAAATATTGTTGAACACTAATATTTTAAATTTACTTTTGATCAAACTTACAAATTTATATTAATGAGGGGCATCGCCCGGGTCTATAACTAGTCTATCTATACTAATATATTAAAAGGCGTTTATAAGAACGTCCACGTGTCACGTAGGCTCCCCTCATTACGCCATGTCACCAACTCAAATAATCATTACGCCACGTCATGCACAAGGTGTTCCTAAGAACGTTTACATATCATGTAAATTACCCTCACTATGCCACGTCACCTACTCAACTAATCATTACGCCACGTCATGCACTTATAATAATAAAAAGAAAGCTCTCCACAAGATTTGAACACGCAACCTCTAAATCTAAAACTAAGTGTTATAACACCAATCTAAGTTATTTTTTATTTATTCTTTTGAATACAAAATATTAATATGTAACAAATGACAATTCAATATAAACAACAAATTTAATTACAAGAAAATTGAGTTATAAATTACAATGTATATTAATGATCAACCCTATGTAATTACCCAGGGCATCGCCCGGACCCAAAAACTAGTTTTATTAATTAAAAGTCATACGACATCTACAATAGATATTCGACGTTAACAAATACATAAGATATTGAGTCAAATAAAATTTTCCTTCATAAAAATCGACAGGATAAAGTCGTATCACCTAGTCAAAAAATAATTTCTAAGTTCCTCTAACTATGTAGATAGGAAAAAAGGGTCGATCCACAGGGAAACAAGTCTTCCTATTCCTAATAAATTAATATAGTCTAGATTATCAAGTAACCAAATTTGTTGTTGTGAAAGAAATTAATCTAAGGAGAATAAAAGTAGGGAAGAATAAAGTAGGGAGAAATCAATTAATAAAAGCCTAGGGCATAGGTTCACCAATAAATAATATTCCAGGGTAAAAACACAATAATCAATCATCAATGCATCAATTAATCAGATTATAAAGGGCTTTCGCTACGTATTATAATCACAGAATTAATCTACCGATATTAAATCGCATCTCTCGAATCTTGACTTAACCATTTATAAATTAATCTGCCTATTGAAACTAAGCCTAAACATCAATTCTCATCTCTTGAATCTCGAATCAATATTGCATAACTCATAAAACTAAACCTGCGTAAATCTAATTGCATAGCATTAAATCAATCAATAAGAAATTAATCAAGCATTGACAATTAACAATAATAAATTACCCTTTCATATTATTCATGGAGCCCCACAAACCCTAGAAATAAACTACTCACACATAATAAAAATTAAACTAATCAAAGCAATTAAAGTAAGCATGATTAAAATAATGATAAAATAAAGAGAATAATAATAGTATAAAAGTAATAAGAAAAGGAAAGAAAAGTAAACTAAAACTAAACTAAAACTAAACTACGTAAAAGCTAGGTTAAAAGAAAATTAACAAAACTAATACTAAACTAATAAAAACTTGCCTAATAAAAGCTACGTAAAAATCATTACTCCTAAACCGACAAACATCAGCAAAACAAAACCGAAAATTAGCAAGCCTAAGATAGGCGGTCCATTCGTTGAAGCAGCCTAACGTCGATCGGGCCCGTCTGAACTCGTGGCCTCCTTCTTCCGATTGGGCCCGGTCAGCTGAGATGGATCTTGACAACTTCTATTTCTTGGGCCCAAATCTTCATTCTTTCTCATCACTTGATCCGCAACACTTGTTCTATCCGTGATAATACTTTAACATTGAAACTTTGGACCTCACTTAATCGAGCCCTTAACCACCAAACTAAATCTAATTAGCTTAATTTTGGGCAAATAATATTTTATTATAAAATACGATCCGACTCAAATATCTTCGTAGTGGCTCAATAAGCTCAGAAATTATCATAATTCTGCAAATTCCTACAAAATAATACCAACTGTACAAAAACACTAGAAAACGTATATTAGTAATAAAAATAGCTCCGCAAAGCTCAAATAAGCACAAATATGACCATGGGACGGGGAATAAAAATATATATAAAATAGACTCATCAAAAACTACGATCGTCGAATAGATCTTACACTATGGAACATCTCCCGCTTATATAGCTGGAAAATATAGTTTTGTTGGAGAGACAATCTAACAATTAGGGATGGCAATGGGTCGGGTCCACTAAGACCTGGACCCAAACCCGGAATTTTAGAGGAGGATCCAGATCCGACCCAGACCCACCGGGTCTAAAAAATCAGACCCAAACCTAGATCCATCGGGTCTAACGGGTCTCAGGTCTAAAACGGGTCCAACTATACTTTTTCATAATCTTTTATATATATATTATAAATTTATAACTATACTACTACTTGATATAATAAAAGATGCATATTAAAAAATTGTTCATATTTTTTATACACAAATGATTTGTTCATTTAAAAAGTAAAGACAATGCATGAAAAAAAACTTAAAAACTAAGATTCTTGGTTGCTTGTTGTTTTGGTGACGTACTTTCTCTAAAATCTATCTTCTCAACCTCTAATTACGTAGTATATTACTAATCTAATATATCTAATTAAGTGGTTTATTTTAATAATAGTATGTCTAATATACATTTTTTTATTTATAAAAAAAATAAAAAATAAAAAATTAAAACGGGTCCATGGGTCGGATTTGGGTCCAAAAAGTGTAGACCCAGACCCGGCCCATTAAACTTAGACCCAGACCCGACCCAGATACATTGGGTCTAAAATTTAAGGACCCAGACCCTAAAATATGGGTCGGGTCCAACCGGGTCTGGGTCGGGTCTAGGACCCATTGCCATCTCTACTAACAATCCTTTGTAGTCACGAGAATGTTTTCCTTCTAATTCACCTGCCTTTATTCAAAAACTTGATAACTTTTTCACCAACAAAATAATTTCACGACAATCCATAAGATCTAATATCATGGATTCAAAACTAAGAAATTTTTCCCCCGAAAAGAGAAGAAAAATCTTTTCTTTCGAAGGAGATCGAAAAACCCTTGTCTTTCGGAGGAGATCGGAAACCCTTTCTTTCGAGGGAAAAAAGTTCCTCCCAAAAGGAGGAAGCATTATTATAAACCTAAAAAAACTTTAAAGAAATAAAGATTGGGGCTTTCTACTGTTAAAGTCGATGGAAGCCCCTTCAAAATTCAACAATGGAGGCTAGCTTAGGGTTTTGGAGAGAGGAAGGAGAGGAGAGTTTTAGTAGATCTCTTTCTTGTATGGAACTTGATATAACATATACGTATTGAATATAGATTATCACTCATCTATCACTCAAGTATACTATCCCTAAAAATATATATTTTAGTACGTAGTATTCTATCTTTTTTTATAGAGTGTAATATATAAAGTAGAATATTATTTAAAGATATGGAGTGATACATATACTTTATAGAAAAGATATATATACAATACTATATTTCATCTCTCTATATATAGAATATATGTATTATAATTCTTTTAGAATTTGGTTAAAGATTGGCAAGTGATAATCAGGTCAAATTTCGACGGAATAGTTCCGACAGACACGGAAATTTGTTGGAAAATTCGAATCCAACGGATTTTTATCCCGTCGGATATTTCCGACAGAATTATTAATTTCATCGGAAATTATGTACTTTCCGACGGAAATATGTATTATAATTCGAATCCTTTTTCTCTTTGTGAGCTTCTCTTCTCGCGCCCGATCGGGCGCAGCACTGCCCGATTGGGCGCGCCTTCGGGCGGAGACCCTTGCACCGAGCGGTGACACTTCGGGCTACTTGGACTCCTTGTTTAGGCTTGTAACTCGGCCCAAACCAAATATCCTCCTTGGGGCTTTAATCATTCGGTCCAATGCCTCATCTTCTCATAAGTCGAGCCCTTAATCACCGGTTCGATGACTCTAACCGATCTTGGGCTACGAAAGATGGTCGTGCTCCTCCAATGCTCGTAGTCTCTCCATAAAATCCCGGGAAAATGCTCCAAGAGTGCAATTCCCTATAAAACTCAACCAAAACTACGAAAACACTAGAAAACACATATTAGTAATAAAAGTGGCTCTAAAGAGCCAAAAACACTACTAATTATGACCAAGGGACGGGGGCAAAACACTATATAAAATGAACATATCAACCGTCCCATCATTGTACAATTTTGACCCACAACCACAACACTTAAATCCACCTTAAAACACCCCCAAAACTACCTTGAAGCATCCCCAAAATCAACACAAGCCCTCATGTAACCAAATATAGGGATTGAATGGGGATATTGGGCACCAAATTAGGGAGATATAAAGGTGAGAATTTGTTTAATTCAAATCATGTGACCGACCGAGGGTGGTCAACGTTGGAGATATAAGTCAAAGACGAAAATCCAACGAATAATTATTTTTTACAACATTATTTGCTTTAATAGATAGTTACTTACAACATTTTATTTTAATAGGTAGTTTCTTACAACATTTGTTTATTAGGTAGTTTTTCACAAAAAATTGCTTTTAAAAGGTAGTTTCTCACAAAAAGTCCTATAAATTAATATATTCTAATGTTAATCTTTCTCTCATTATTTAGTACATGATGTGCAATAAGTGCTATAAGAAACAAACCAGGAGCAAAATGTTGTGAAAAAAATTAAAGATGAAATTGAATATGTTAAGCTATCAACTACAATCTGATTTGATCATGCTTTACCAATTTGAACAAACAGGTACACTAGAGCTAGGCACTTTGAAAGAATCACATATATGTTGTGTTACCTTAGTCTATCTTGAGATTAAATCTAATAGCACATAACTTCAAAACATGAAACAGTTCTGGACACAAGCATTATTAATTATATTTTGCGTTAGTGTTATTGGAGGGATTAAGCAAGTTATATTGGAGGTTCTTAAAGCCTTTTCCTCTCTTTCTGACTTTTGCATTACAAAGTAATACTAAACTAAAACTTAAACAAAATACAAGAGCCACAACCTGTGAACTATCACCGACTATGATGTAATATTTGTTCTTATATTTATAGGACTTGAAGAATGCGAAGTCAATTGTTGAGTGGATAGCATGGGCTGAATTTGTTTACAATTTCAATCCCATCATAGATGAATGGTACAGAGAAGCACCAAAAGAACTTGATTTTAACATTTTTTTTAAAGCACGCAAGTTCCATTAATTAATCAATAGACAAAGAGTCCATATAACTTGCTTAATCCCGCTTCACGTGTGACCAAACGACAGACACATAAGGAGAGATATCTTGGGGAACATGATTTTCCCAAAATTGCTCATAACCAAAAGGAACTAGCTTAGCTAAATTATGTGTGACGCAATTTCCATCCCGCTTCACGTGTGACCAAACTACAGACACAAAATTCGAACTTGCAGCAAGGATGTCATTGAGAACAGTATCAATCTCTAAGGAAACTGATTTCTTGGTCAACCGATTGCCTTGCAGTCAGACTCCATGATGATCTCAGAACAGCCATATTTCCTTCCTAGATTCAAAGCAAACAGCAGCGCCTTGGCTTCAGCTATCTTAGGGGACCAGTACGCATGGCACCTTCTTGTAGCAGCCACAATGATCTTCCCCATATGGTCCTTTACAACCTCCCCAAGCCCCACCCATCCTACATCAGCAAGACTAGCATCGGCATTTCTTTTAACCATATTTACAGGGGGATGGAGCGTGCCATCTGTTTGGGCTGGGAGAGGGGCGAAGACCAACTGCACCATAGATGCGAGCAGCATATTTACCTTGTTCATCAACATATATCTCAACTCGCTATTTGATTACAGCATTCAGAATTGATTTGTTTTAAAAAAAAATCTTATAGTTCCTGTCTCCATAAATACACCAAGCAAGGAACATGCCCCGTTGGATAGTCTTAGGCCCCAACCTTTTCCAACTTAACACAAGATTACACATAGAGTCAAACTCATTCTAGTTAGCCATTTCAGAGCATAGGTAGTCATCCCACATGTCTTTAACTCGGCAGCAGTCCACAAAGGAGTGGTTTACAGTTTCGATCTTTGTGGTACACGAGGGCAGTTAGCATCAGGTGTGAGATGCCGAAAGAATAGAAGACTTTTGACAGGAAGGGTATTGGTAAAAAGTCGCCAGAAAAGTGTCGTACCTTCGGGGTGACATTCGCCTTCCAAATTAAATTTCCAGCCAAGCTTGGTGGAAATGCTCCAAGTCACATCCCTTGCCAAGTAAGTACGCCGTGTTAATAGTGTACTCCTCCGACTTTGAGAAAGCCCAAATCAGCTCATCATCGTGCTCTCTTTCACTAAGAGGGATAGCCAAGATGCATTGTTTATCCCTCTCACTAAAATGCTCCTCTAGAAGATCAATCCTCCATTCCTTCCTTACCGGATCAATAATCTCACTAACATTCCAAATTGCAGTGGATGCCTCGCTTAGAATGTAGCGTCCCTCCGCATCCGCAACCCATGGGTCCGACCAAACATTAATGTTGTTGCCATTCCCCACCTTCCACAAAATCCCTTCCTTAATAATGGCCTTCGATGCCCAAATACACTACCACGAGTAACTTCCTGCCAATCCAAGGAAGGAGCCAAGAAAATCAGAATGAGGATAATATTTGGCTTTAAACACACGCCGAAGTTAAGATGAAGGGGCCTTTACAAGATGCCATGCTTGTCTTCCTATGAGAGCATCATTGAAAATGCTCAAGTCACAGAAATCCATACCTCCTAAACATTTCATGGTGCACATAGATTCCAGATTTTTCCAGTGGATTTTCCTTTTCCCATACCTCGAGCCCCACCAAAATCTTGCCATAGCCGAATGAATGCGCTGTATCACCATACTTGGGAATTTATAAATTCCCATCAAATAGGTCGGAATAGCTTGAATGACAGATTTTAGAAGAATTTCCTTCCTAGCTCTCGACAATAGCTCCTCTTTCCACCCTTGCAGTTTTTTCCATATCCTATCCAAGACTGCCTCAAAAATGGCTTTTTCGATCAACCCACTATAGTCGGAATCCCCAAAAGGGTTCTTTGGACACTAAATGTGGCTGCTATTTTTCATGTCTGTCAACTTGTCGCATATGAAGTATTTCCATCAAACCTTCTCTCTGCTCACTAGGAACCCCTTTGTTGAATGAAACCTCTGACTTTTCATAGTTAATTTTCTGTCCGGGTGATTTTTCATACTGGTTGAGTAATTCAACTACAATTTTGCATTCCTGTCGGTTAGCTCTGGCAAAGAGAAGACTATCGTCAGCAAATAAAAGGTGAGAAATTTCCGGCCCATTGCGACTAGCTTTGGCTCCATGAAGAAACCCATCACACACTTTATTCTATAACATACTAGAGAAGACGTCATTTACCAGAATAAATAAATAGGGAGAAAGAGGATCCCCCTACCGAAGACCCCTAGTAGGGGTAACCGTACCACTTACTCCTCCATTGATTACGAAAGAGTAGGATACCGAGGACACACAATCCATCACCAAGTTTACCCATCTACCATCAAACCTCATCGTTAGAAGGAGTTTTTTCAGAAAGCCCCACTCAACTCTGTCATATGCCTTACTCATGTCTAATTTCATTGCAATTGTCCCCTTCTTGCTTTTACTACGATTTTTCATAGTATGAAAAATCTCCTTAGTAATGAGAGCATTGTCAGTAATAAGCCGGCCAGGAACAAAAGCACTCTGATTTTCGGAGATGATGTTAGGAAGAATATTCTTTAGTCTCATAACAATAGACTTTGACACCAATTTATAAAGCATATTACACAAAGCAATAGGGAGATATTCAACAGTAACAGTAGGGGAATTAACTTTCGGAATAAGCACAATATTAGTATTATTTATAGGATTTGGGGAAGAAAAACCATGTAAAATACTACTAACAAAAGAAGTCACCTCATCACCAATAATATGCCAAAACCGTTGGTAAAAGATAGCATGCATACTATCAGGGCCGGGGGCTTTACATGGATGCATTTGCTTAAGGGCTTCTAGGATCTCCTCCTTTGTGAAACGGTCATGTAAGCTCTGAATTAATATCAGAGGTGATGCAAGGTCTGATGTTGTCAAGTGCTTCTTGGATGTCATGATCAAAAGGGGACGAGGACGTGAAAAGTCCTCCAAAATGCTTGGAGATAACCTCCTCAATTTTGTCTTCATCCGAATACCAAGTTCCCTGCTCATCATATATTCCACTAATAAAAATTTTCTTTTTTCTTTGAGAAGCTTTATGGTGGAAATATGCCATATTTTTATCTCCATCACGAACCTCCGATACCCTACTACGAATGTACCAATAAGCTTCTAGCTTCTCATTCAAATCATCTAGCTTTTTTCGAGTTTAGAGCACTCTCGAATATTTTCCACAGTCGATCTCCGTACCTGGCCGACTTCAAGGCTTTTTCAACATCGTCAATTGGCTTCTCAAGTTTATTAAACTTGGTACTGCTCCACCTTCCTAATCCCCTAGCTACTGCAGTGATCCATTCTGTCATGGTGATCTCTGCCGAATTTTCCCACGCCTCTCTTACTGCATTTTCACAAGACTCGTCCAACAGCCACCCTGTTTCAAATCTAAAATTATTTTTCTTCTTTTTTTTGCTTTTTCTCCTCTCATTGTGTCTCAGTAAAAGGGCCGTGTGGTTTGATTTGTAGCGGACCAAATGCTTCACCACTGCATTATTGAGTTTTGAGGCTGGTACTTATTTTCTTGTAGCTATTATTTGTTATAATTAAAGTGCTACAACTTTTTTTCAATCATCATTTTTGTTATAATAAGAGTCTATGTCAAGCTCAAATTCCTAACTCTAATCAAACTATTCTAGCCCAATTCCTTTCATGGTTTGTCAAGCCTCATGCTTGTTTAACCCAATACCCTTATGTGTGATCTCATATGATCCATTCTATTAGGGACTATTTAAATAGCCTAAATATCATTTGACATATCTAGCACCAGACAATGACGACCCTATAGAATGAACTAATTATCTCCATAATAGTAACCATTGATATTCCTTCAACACCGACTTTACCCGACCCATATATATGACCTGAAAGGCCGAAATCGACTCGATTTGACCCAATCATCATATTTTGTAATCATCCAAATGGTCTAAACCACTCGATTTACAATTTTACTGTTCATATAAACCACTTGATTTTCTAATTCACATTAATATCCGATTTATCCTATCAAAATTAGTGTTATTAAATAATTAATTGGAACTATGTAAGACTTATATATGACTGATTTACAATTGTACTATTCATATAACCACTCGATGCATTGCTTGGGGTCCAAAAACTACTACTGCGTGTATCCATATAGTACCACTTTGCATATAATTTGATTTTAAATAGGAATTTTAAAAAACCATAAACATTGATTGAATGACAAATATATATATATATATATATATATATATATATATGAAAATTTACAAATTGCAGCCATTTAAAGTTTGTATTTTGCAAATTGCAGCCATTTAAAAAAAATACAAATTGCAGCCCAAAAGTTCTTATAAATTGTAAATTGCAGCCCGATTCAACTTTTTCATCAGTTTAATTTTCGAAAAATATGCGGTTATGGTTTTAGGGGCTATTTTAGTCCTTAAGGGTTTGGATTGAGCTCGGAATTAGCAAAACAATAACGTAAGTGTCAGTCAATAAAAGCGATTAATCAATTTATATCTTTACTAAACTGTAATATAATCTTGATTAAAATATATTCATATGTCAAATATAAAAGATTTATTTTATAGATTATGAAATAGTTTTATAATGTGCGATAATATGATATCAATAGAATCTTTGAAAATTATATGTATTCTAAAAATAAAAAATAATAAAAAAAAAACACTAAAAACATAAACAGGGACACGTGTCAGTCATGAAGTTAGTGTACCTTTGTTTCAGTATAGTATATAGGTAGATTTAGAAACAACAATTATTAAAAAAAAAAAAATGAACCCCGTTAGATCCGGAAAATCCCCTTACAAGTGAACCCCGTTAGATCCGAAAAAAAAAAGAAAGGATTTTCAAAAAAAAAAAAAAAAAGAGGAAAACTATATAAATAATATTTGAAACAGACATGTACAACATTAGGCTCGTAGCTCAGTTGGATAAGTTACTCTAGAGTTGGATAGCAGGTTCTAGGTTAGAGTCTAGTAGGACGCAATCTTAGGTTTTTTTTTTCCTGTATTATTGTATCGGATCGTTTTATTTTGCAATTTTATTAAAATTTGGACTTATTTTGTTGTGTACTCGAGTATTGGTTTTTATTTGAACACTCTATTTTATACTTTAATACTCGATTAATATCCGTTATTCGAATATCGGGTGTTTGATGAAGTTCGAACCCCTTAGCTAGATACAATTCTTGGATCCGCCACTGTTTTTTGCCCTCATATCATAGGATGATTATATGCAGTATGATTGGCAATGAAATTCACTACAAATCCTCAACTCCTGACTATCATTAAATCCACACATTATTGTTTTTTTTTAAATAATTGTTGTTTCTAAACCTATATATATACTATACTAAAACAAAGGTACACTAATTCCATGACTGACACGTATCCCTGTTTATGTTTTTAGTGTTTTTTTTTATTATTTTTTATTTTTAGAATACATATAATTTTCAAAGATTCTATTGATATCATATTATTGCACATTATAAAACTATTTCATAATCTATAAAATAAATCTTTTATATTTTACATATGAATATTTTAGTCAAGATTATATTATAATTTACTAAAGATATAAATTGATTATTATAAAAAGTATATTATCACTCAAATATACTAATCTGAATATATAAATTATTTTATTTATAAAATATAATATACTACCTCCACTTTAACCCTATGAATTGTAAATGGATAGAACTCGGGAAAACAAGCTGGGTAGTATTAAGCAACAAATAAAATGTTTACAAGATGTTTGAATAATATTTTTTTACTTTATAAAAAATAAGTTTTTATCCTACCTACATAATCTTTAAATTATTTGTTTTTTTTTCTTGTATGGAACCTTCTTTTTATTAACAAAAATATCTACAGTATTATTAAAACTCAATGGGACAACATGCTATCGTCATGTTACCGTTCCTTCCATATGACTTGGCGCCACATAAGTACTATGTGTATCATTAATTAATCTAAAACTCTTCATTTGTGTAACTTTTATACTTAACTAGTGGATCCAACGCGCGCGATACGGCTAATTCTTCTAGAAGGGTTTTTGTGGTTGGTGTTATATTTTATAGCCGTTAGCATGGTTTTTTTTTTTTTTTTTGTAACTATTTACATACGATGTATATAGCTTAGCTAGATCATAATGTTCTTGTTTATTCACAAACCACAAATGATAAATAAGAAGTTCCACATACATTTGAGCATGAAATACTAATGTCGTTGAGTGCTTGTACCTGCATACTATAAACAATCTATAAATAGTGTACGTTACGATCATAAAAATGATTGTTCTTTAACTTCTTGAGTATGAGCCAAAACACCAGCAAAAACAACTTTTTAAGAGTGAGAAATAACCCATCCAAAAATGAAGTATCCTTGGAAGTAATATCTAATACTTTAAGCCACTAACACAAATTGAATACAATACTAAAATTGTTGATAACACTTTATACATATAAGAGTTTACAGTTCTTCTCTAGAAACCGCTCTTAAACACCTGCTTGAGATCATCTCCTTGCTTGCAATCTTAACTTCTCTAAAGAAACAACATTCCCATGCCAAACTATTGACTTGAATCCACGGTGGAGGTTAAGAAAGGGCTAGAGGTTCGTTTAATTCACAACAAATACAAATATTGTACACGAAAAGGAGATGTTCTTGTCATGATACTTGTTATAGTCACGGACCCATTTGCAATTCTTAGACAAACTAAATCCTGTCAACAAAAATATCATGTGCTCTTGGTGTATATCATAGATTGATTTCCAATAATGTATAGCAAATATATATCACCATTGACTAACAAACAACATTCTAGCAAAGGACACGATTTAATGTATGAGAT
The DNA here is from genome assembly GCF_948465745.1 of Chenopodium album. NCBI lineage: Eukaryota > Viridiplantae > Streptophyta > Magnoliopsida > Caryophyllales > Amaranthaceae > Chenopodium > Chenopodium album. Next base: position 52,783,187 of record NC_137845.1, on the reverse strand, counting down.
TTAATTAAAAGCATGGATAATGGAGCTCAATCATGCCTAAGTGTCCTAAAACATGAGAATAATTTGATGCAATAAACCTAAAAAGGCCATTCTTTAGTAACATACTCATTCACTAACAACTGATAAAAAAAAATCCTAATTTAATTCAAATTTTGATCAAAATTTAGCCACACACATCATAACTTGGGTATGGATTCAAGCAATATACATAATATGTAAATATATAGCATTATAATAAATTCAAGCAGTTGCAAACTTGCAATGGATACATGTGACGGATTCCATTTTTAACAATGAAGCGAATCAGTGAATTTCATTGCTACTTAATCCCACTATCAAACTACCAATAAAGTAATAATAAAAATCCAAAATTCTTCACCCTCTCATCTATACAATATAGAAATACAACAATACCAAATAATCCAATCATAAAGTACTATATAATTCAATCTTACAGTTTATTTTGTAATTAGTTCATGAACCTACCTTATTACGGCATTATGCACCTGCTATCAATTACACTACAACAATAACAAAGCCTTAGTCATTCTGAATCTATCATCAATCACACTCAAATAAAGTAATTCCAACCAAAAAAAAGACACTCCCTCTTCCAATAATGGAATTTTGAACATAATCAATCAATGTCGAATTCAATAAACAATTAATTGAAGACGAGTTTCAAGCTCAAAAATATATTCCTCAAAACATTTAATCCATATCTATCGGGCAAAATCATACACGATTTCCTCAAATCATGAAATCAAAATCAATTTATCAACACATTCAATTCGTCATTCCAAAACATTCCTCTCAAATTACAATCATATACCATAAAAATGACCAAAAATTACAAATAATTTGTTCAATTATACCAAAGAAAAAAATCATAAATTTTCAACCTAAGAGAAAGAGAAATAAATTACCAACACAAGTCATATAAGCAATGGAAGCATAAGCTCCATGTTTAATCAAGCATGGTGGAACCTCGAAAGAAGATGTGCCATCAAGCTAAGGAGTTAACATTAGAGGAAGAGAAAACGAAAATTCGTGATTGAGACTTTAGAGATGATGAATTAGTCAGAGTAATATAGAGGAGAGATAAGGAAAAGGTATCAAAAGTTCAAAACTTTAATTGAGGGTAAAAATGTAAATAAACTTTTTTAGGGGTATAAATGGAATCACACTGTTCATAAGAGTTTGTTTCCACTTTTTATAAAGTAGGGATATCCCCATAGAATGTAACATCTAAATAATTGAACCTCAAGACATTAATCACACACTAATAGTTGTTGATTTCTTGGATGCTAATTTTCTAGATCCAATACAAAGCACTCCGTTAAAATTACATAAGTTATTATTTAATTATGTAATAAAGTAAAATGAATAAAAACTAACACTCATTAATCTAAAATTTATTATTACTAGGGTGGTGTACGCGCACGAAGGAGTTAGCTCTTGTAGAAAAATTGTATTGGCATGTATTTACACCTTTAGTTTGGGTGGTAGACCTGCTAGTTTTAATACGTACTATTTGGTTTATGTGCCTATGTGGTGACTTTGTAAAAGTATTAAAAATCCACCAAAATCTTTATAACAATTATTTTTTGAAACCCTCAAAAGTTTGTTACTGTTATTTCAAAACTATTATTAAATAATATTTAATTGATTTGCATGCCTTCAGATCTTGAACTATTGTTAGTTTAGAATTCTTAATTGATTTGCATGATTTAATAATATCTAGCATGTTTTTCATCAAACTAATTTTTTTTGAGCTCTAGTCATACGGAGTAATAATATGTGAAATGTTCGTTTTAGCTAAAAACTTAATAATCTAAGTTCTTTATTGTTCAATGACCATGTAATATGTATATCTATATCTAATACAAAATCAATAACTACTTAGTTATTATTTTCCTCGTAAATTCTCTCCATCATTTATACTCCGTACCGGTTTTTTTTTCCATCGATTTCCCTTGATTTTAGGATTTTTAAGTTCTTTACACCTCTTGATAACATCTGCTTAAATACAACTATTTAATATGAATCCCATTCAAATTTCATAACGTTATTTTTGTGCCATCAAACAATGTACAATTCAAAAGCTAATAAACCTTAACAATAGTGTTGCAATTAAAGGATGACAAGATTGTAAATAAGAAGAGCAAACACGAAGGAGTAAAAATAAACAGTCTCTTCGTAAATACAATTTTTTTTCTTTTTAAATAATGATAATAACATATGAAGTATAATTTTTAAATTAAAAAAAGGCATTGTAAATACATTTTTTTTCTTTTTAAATAATAATTTTAACATATGAAATATAATTTTTATATTAAAAAAAGGCATTATAAATTTTTTGTTAAATTTTTTTTTGAATTAATTGATGATATGTTTAATGAAAAAAAAAACATTAAATATATTAATGTGAGCAAACATATTAATGAGGGTAAAAAAGTAATTAAACATTTTTGTACATATTTTATGAAGGTATATTTGGTAGCACACTATATTCCTAAGAGTTGTGTTGAGTAATTAGGTTTTGATGATTATAAACTAATGATGATTATCTATCTAACATGTTTGTTTAGTTGTGCATAGAAAGAACAAGTTATGCTTGGAACAGGGTATGACAAGTATATATGTAAGGAACTTGAGTAATATATGATAAGCAATATAAGGAACAAGCACAATAATGAGAGATGGTTGATGAGCATGATGATGGCGAAGGATTCATGAAGGTAACTATGTAAATAGATGTTTAGATATGTTAGCTTCACGAGGTAAGTATCCTATGCATATATAGGTCATGTATGTGTAGGAGTCTTTTAATTTAGTTTAGTTTTCTTTATTGTTTTTATAAATGAAAAAACTAACCTTCTGTTTTACTTTGTTATCCTCAGAAGTTTTCTCAGTTTGTCATCATCAAAAAGGGGCAACTTGTTGACCCCTATGAGGTTTTGATGATGATAGTTATGATTGAGCAAACTTCCATTTAATAAGGATTTTCTAGTGTTGTGATGTTTGCAGGTTTAGTAAACTCTGGGAGTTGAAGAAGGAACTGAAACAGAGGAGCTTAAGAAGATCCATGAGGATACAAGTAAAGTTAGAAGAAGAGTTCCAAAAATGGAACTTCAAGGTGTTCCCTGACAAGATCATATCAAGGGTTGTAATGACCTGTATCCGATGTAATGTTGGGGCAATGATGTGTCCTGATAGGAACATATCAATGGGTTGTAATGACCTGGTTCCGGTGTAATGCTGGAATAAAAACCTGAGATCCAGAATACATCAAGACTACAGGATTCCAGAACAAGAGTCTCAGAGAAGCAACATGAAGACGGAGAAATAGAAGTATATTGCTCTAGGATTCATGTAAGTATGTTGGACATAAAAGTCGGTCTGGAACAAGTTTATATAGAACCAAGGTGAACTCCAGAAAGTCAATGAAATTAGAGTTACTGACTCGTCAGGAACTCAGAGAGTGTCAGAAGTTCAGAACCTAATAGGAACTTAAGTATGCACGTCTTTAAAAGTCGGTTTTAATGATATATATTTATCTAATACGTGCATATCTTTAGGGATTTGGTTTTACTGAATAAAAATATTTATTTTCTAATAAATCCCTTTTGGAAAAAGATAATTTAGTTTAAAAAGTATTTTTAAACAAAAAGATAAGTTTTGAATAAAATCTGATTTTATGTTAATTATATCTTTATTATTAATGACAGATTTTATTCTTAACAAAAAGATATATTTTTGGAAAACTTATTTTTGGAAAATATCTTTTAAACTTATCTTTTCATAAAACCTATCTTTTTCAAGGTGAAATGAATAATTCGAGTGTACTATAAATATGCTCATATGTATTCATTCAAAGTTGAGGCTGATGAAGTGGAGTGGTCGTGCTTAATGGTTTTATCCTTCACCACGAAGCTAAGTCAGTCCTCCTGGTCAAAGTTCCTATCAGGTTTTGGTTACAGTTCGTCCAGTGAGTTCCAGACAGATCTCGAGTGTCCAACATATTAGTTTTATCTCTTTATTCATATATATGTATTTAGAGTTATTCAATGAGTTCTTGTAATGGGAAAAAGGGTTTGAGTGTTTTGGATATTGAGGTGTGATGATTTTGAATTCTCTAAAATTCAAGTGGAGTGAGTCACCCTGAGTGTGTCTTGGGTTGCACAGTGAGAAAAAGGAACCTGAGTGTGTCTTAGGTTGAGAAAGGAACCTGAGTGTGTCTTGGGTCGAGAAAGGAACTTGAGTGTGTCTTGGGTCGAAAAAGGTGCCTGAGTGTGTCTTAGGTCTGATAGAATAGGTTCTTATCAAGTGGCAAGTGTCCGTGGTGGAACTTGAAAAGCAAAGGTCTGTGTAATAGGTAGTACTAGGAGAGTTGTCTATTATAGTGGAATTTGTTTATAAGTCCCAATAGGGCCGAGGTTTTACTTCCAGTTAGGCCCTGGAAGGTTTCCTCGTAAAATATGCTTTGCACTCTTTAAGTTCCTAACTATAACTGTTTTATATTCCGCGAAAATTAGGCATTAGGAACTTACTACAATTCATCCCCCCTCTTGTAGTATATCATCTGAAATAACAAGTTGTGTTCTACTTTTTAATAAGTTAGGGAAATTTTTTCTTCACTTATAAATATTGTTGAACACTAATATTTTAAATTTACTTTTGATCAAACTTACAAATTTATATTAATGAGGGGCATCGCCCGGGTCTATAACTAGTCTATCTATACTAATATATTAAAAGGCGTTTATAAGAACGTCCACGTGTCACGTAGGCTCCCCTCATTACGCCATGTCACCAACTCAAATAATCATTACGCCACGTCATGCACAAGGTGTTCCTAAGAACGTTTACATATCATGTAAATTACCCTCACTATGCCACGTCACCTACTCAACTAATCATTACGCCACGTCATGCACTTATAATAATAAAAAGAAAGCTCTCCACAAGATTTGAACACGCAACCTCTAAATCTAAAACTAAGTGTTATAACACCAATCTAAGTTATTTTTTATTTATTCTTTTGAATACAAAATATTAATATGTAACAAATGACAATTCAATATAAACAACAAATTTAATTACAAGAAAATTGAGTTATAAATTACAATGTATATTAATGATCAACCCTATGTAATTACCCAGGGCATCGCCCGGACCCAAAAACTAGTTTTATTAATTAAAAGTCATACGACATCTACAATAGATATTCGACGTTAACAAATACATAAGATATTGAGTCAAATAAAATTTTCCTTCATAAAAATCGACAGGATAAAGTCGTATCACCTAGTCAAAAAATAATTTCTAAGTTCCTCTAACTATGTAGATAGGAAAAAAGGGTCGATCCACAGGGAAACAAGTCTTCCTATTCCTAATAAATTAATATAGTCTAGATTATCAAGTAACCAAATTTGTTGTTGTGAAAGAAATTAATCTAAGGAGAATAAAAGTAGGGAAGAATAAAGTAGGGAGAAATCAATTAATAAAAGCCTAGGGCATAGGTTCACCAATAAATAATATTCCAGGGTAAAAACACAATAATCAATCATCAATGCATCAATTAATCAGATTATAAAGGGCTTTCGCTACGTATTATAATCACAGAATTAATCTACCGATATTAAATCGCATCTCTCGAATCTTGACTTAACCATTTATAAATTAATCTGCCTATTGAAACTAAGCCTAAACATCAATTCTCATCTCTTGAATCTCGAATCAATATTGCATAACTCATAAAACTAAACCTGCGTAAATCTAATTGCATAGCATTAAATCAATCAATAAGAAATTAATCAAGCATTGACAATTAACAATAATAAATTACCCTTTCATATTATTCATGGAGCCCCACAAACCCTAGAAATAAACTACTCACACATAATAAAAATTAAACTAATCAAAGCAATTAAAGTAAGCATGATTAAAATAATGATAAAATAAAGAGAATAATAATAGTATAAAAGTAATAAGAAAAGGAAAGAAAAGTAAACTAAAACTAAACTAAAACTAAACTACGTAAAAGCTAGGTTAAAAGAAAATTAACAAAACTAATACTAAACTAATAAAAACTTGCCTAATAAAAGCTACGTAAAAATCATTACTCCTAAACCGACAAACATCAGCAAAACAAAACCGAAAATTAGCAAGCCTAAGATAGGCGGTCCATTCGTTGAAGCAGCCTAACGTCGATCGGGCCCGTCTGAACTCGTGGCCTCCTTCTTCCGATTGGGCCCGGTCAGCTGAGATGGATCTTGACAACTTCTATTTCTTGGGCCCAAATCTTCATTCTTTCTCATCACTTGATCCGCAACACTTGTTCTATCCGTGATAATACTTTAACATTGAAACTTTGGACCTCACTTAATCGAGCCCTTAACCACCAAACTAAATCTAATTAGCTTAATTTTGGGCAAATAATATTTTATTATAAAATACGATCCGACTCAAATATCTTCGTAGTGGCTCAATAAGCTCAGAAATTATCATAATTCTGCAAATTCCTACAAAATAATACCAACTGTACAAAAACACTAGAAAACGTATATTAGTAATAAAAATAGCTCCGCAAAGCTCAAATAAGCACAAATATGACCATGGGACGGGGAATAAAAATATATATAAAATAGACTCATCAAAAACTACGATCGTCGAATAGATCTTACACTATGGAACATCTCCCGCTTATATAGCTGGAAAATATAGTTTTGTTGGAGAGACAATCTAACAATTAGGGATGGCAATGGGTCGGGTCCACTAAGACCTGGACCCAAACCCGGAATTTTAGAGGAGGATCCAGATCCGACCCAGACCCACCGGGTCTAAAAAATCAGACCCAAACCTAGATCCATCGGGTCTAACGGGTCTCAGGTCTAAAACGGGTCCAACTATACTTTTTCATAATCTTTTATATATATATTATAAATTTATAACTATACTACTACTTGATATAATAAAAGATGCATATTAAAAAATTGTTCATATTTTTTATACACAAATGATTTGTTCATTTAAAAAGTAAAGACAATGCATGAAAAAAAACTTAAAAACTAAGATTCTTGGTTGCTTGTTGTTTTGGTGACGTACTTTCTCTAAAATCTATCTTCTCAACCTCTAATTACGTAGTATATTACTAATCTAATATATCTAATTAAGTGGTTTATTTTAATAATAGTATGTCTAATATACATTTTTTTATTTATAAAAAAAATAAAAAATAAAAAATTAAAACGGGTCCATGGGTCGGATTTGGGTCCAAAAAGTGTAGACCCAGACCCGGCCCATTAAACTTAGACCCAGACCCGACCCAGATACATTGGGTCTAAAATTTAAGGACCCAGACCCTAAAATATGGGTCGGGTCCAACCGGGTCTGGGTCGGGTCTAGGACCCATTGCCATCTCTACTAACAATCCTTTGTAGTCACGAGAATGTTTTCCTTCTAATTCACCTGCCTTTATTCAAAAACTTGATAACTTTTTCACCAACAAAATAATTTCACGACAATCCATAAGATCTAATATCATGGATTCAAAACTAAGAAATTTTTCCCCCGAAAAGAGAAGAAAAATCTTTTCTTTCGAAGGAGATCGAAAAACCCTTGTCTTTCGGAGGAGATCGGAAACCCTTTCTTTCGAGGGAAAAAAGTTCCTCCCAAAAGGAGGAAGCATTATTATAAACCTAAAAAAACTTTAAAGAAATAAAGATTGGGGCTTTCTACTGTTAAAGTCGATGGAAGCCCCTTCAAAATTCAACAATGGAGGCTAGCTTAGGGTTTTGGAGAGAGGAAGGAGAGGAGAGTTTTAGTAGATCTCTTTCTTGTATGGAACTTGATATAACATATACGTATTGAATATAGATTATCACTCATCTATCACTCAAGTATACTATCCCTAAAAATATATATTTTAGTACGTAGTATTCTATCTTTTTTTATAGAGTGTAATATATAAAGTAGAATATTATTTAAAGATATGGAGTGATACATATACTTTATAGAAAAGATATATATACAATACTATATTTCATCTCTCTATATATAGAATATATGTATTATAATTCTTTTAGAATTTGGTTAAAGATTGGCAAGTGATAATCAGGTCAAATTTCGACGGAATAGTTCCGACAGACACGGAAATTTGTTGGAAAATTCGAATCCAACGGATTTTTATCCCGTCGGATATTTCCGACAGAATTATTAATTTCATCGGAAATTATGTACTTTCCGACGGATTTTTCCCTCGAAAAGTACATTTTCCAACGGAATAATAATCCGTCGGAAGTTTCCGACGAAATTTTCGTCCGATTTTTTAAAAAAAATCTTTTTAGAAAATCCTAAGAGGCTAAGATCCCTTCCTTGTCCGCCTCTTTTTTCTCCCTTTCCCCCTTCTCCTTTCCTTTCCCATTCTTCTCTCTCTTCATTCTCCTTCTTCTATCTGTTCCCACTCTCCTCTTCGTTCTCCTTCTCTCTCCTCTTCTTCTTCTGGTTCTCTTTGTATCTCCTCTTCTCTTTAATAGAAAAATACAATAAGGTACCGAGTCATGCCCACCAATTTTTAAAAACCAGTGGGGAAAAAGTAGGCGGGATTTAAGAGGAATTAAATTGACACTGGTTCAAACCGAACCGGTGTCAAAGTTTAAAAAAAAAAAAAAAAAAAAGAAAACGCGCCTCGACTCTTAGCTCTTTCTCACTCTCACTTCACCCTTTCTCCTCTCTCTTGTCTCTTTGCCTCCTCTTTCTCTCTCTAATTCTCTGCTCCACCACAGCCCCACTCTCTATTTCATTTCTTCTCTCTCCTTATTCCCAGATTTTCTTTCTTTCACTCTCTCTCTTCGTAGCGAATGGCTATAAGGGTGACGGCGGCGGTGGTGAAATGGTGTCGCGACCATCGTAATTGATGGTCTATTTATTTACCGGTGCTAGATCTTTGCAGATGTGGTGGATTTCTTGACGAAGGTATGTTGTTCTTTGATTTGAAATCTAGGGTTTATGATTTTTATCAATTTAAGTGTCTATTTTTGCCTTTAAATACGAAATTGAATCCTACGGCATGTTAATTGAGCAAGATGTTCGACATTATTTACATGCATGTGTTGGTGAGTTCCCTTTTCTCTCTCCTTCAATCTCCTTCTCCATAATTGCGCCGCAAGCAAGGCCATCAATGGCTAGGGTTTATTTTTGATTTATTAATTGCATTTTAGGGTGATTTTGGAATTATATGATTTCAGAATTAGGTTTTGGGCTGAATAATGATATGTTACTGTATAAAATTTCAATTTAACGAGTTAATTAGCAGAAAGTCATATCTTCAGTTTGCTTTAAAAGAGAAGTCGAGTCAATGTAGTTGATTTTGCTTTGGGTTTACAGATTAAGGTAATTATCACCAGGTCTGTGGTGCATTTGACACACGGAGTGTGTTGTGAGAAAGTGTTCAGTCACTTAACTGTGTGATAACTTATTTTTGACTTAAGCACCTTGTTATGTGGTTCACGTCATGGGAGCTTCAGAATGCAATATGAGGTTATAGGACTTTAAAGCAGCTGTGTGTCAGACTTCTTCTGTAATTGCTATTATTTGTTGAAGTGGTCATATTAACCATTATCTAATGAGCCAAATTTTAGTGCATTGCTAATTTGCTAGTAGATAAGTTCAAGAGAAAGGAGGAGAAAAGGAAAAACCCCGAGCTTTAGTGTTCAAGCTAATCTGTTTTGTGGAAAGGTTGTGGAAATGTAGTTATCCTACAGCATTTGGTACTTTTTGAGCAGGTAGAGGTCTTAGTTTTGTTGGGATACAAAGTGTTAGGAGATGACATTTAGCCATATTAGTGGCATGAAACATTTGAGGTTTGAAATTGTTGGAAAGGCATTCTTGAAAAGTGAGTAAGGTTGTAACTTGTAAGTCATTTACTTAGAACTTTACCTACTTTGATTAGATTGGAAAGGCATCATGTTTATTAGGTTTTGGGCTAATTATGTTAGTTTTATGCTGTATCTTTAATAGGTTTTGGCTCTTGACAAGCGCTTTCTTAGCTTGACCCTGTTCAGAAACACTTCAGCAAAACCTCAAAAAATTGGTAATTTTTTCTCATCTGGGTAATTGAAATTGTATTGTTTTATGCTGTTTTTGGATGTATTTATGTTTGATTTTATGTCAATTTATTGATATTGGAATTGGGTTGAGTTGTAGGAAAGAGAGCTAAATGTAGAGGGAAGGTTTTTATGCTTCATTGTTTGGTATTGAAGCTCCTGAAGCTTTGGTAATTGGAGTTGTAGGAAAGAGGACTTGATGAGGTTATACCTTTTTTTTTAACTGGTTTCTTTCTTCAATTTTTCGAATTTTATGTAGTATGTTGCTTTTAATAGTAAAGGGATAATGGTTGCTAGTTTGCTTATGCTGATTGAATAGTAGTGTGGAACTGTTATTGATTAAGTTGCTAGAGTAGATATTGTATGAACTATTTGAAAACATGTTAATCAAAGGTGGTGGGTAGCCGGGGAGTTTACTTGGTTTAGATCTTTAGGATGTGCATATCCTATCTGGTAAATTAAAACCTACATGTCACACTGTTAAAAGATGGCTGCTACTTATTGACTTCGGCCAAGTTCCCTCCCTTTGTAGATCACACACATTGTTTCCTGTTTTTGCTGAATCTGTCTGGCTAACTTAGTTTCTTTTCTTTTGAAATTCCAAAAGAGCTAATGTGGCGGTGCAAAAGGAGCTTCATAAATCAGAATCTGACCGCTCCTGTATACACTTGGAGTTGATATAGCAGGCACTGGATTAACGTAAGTACTCGTTTAACTGACTAACCTTGGCACCTTGCTGTATATACTATATATAAATATATGGCAGAGTCCCTTGTCATGTCTTCCGTATTTCATTGCATCATGCGGTTATGTACAATTTTACCTGTGTTCAACCGTGCAAGAGAACTATAATAAGAGTTTGAGTATTCTTTATTGCCCATTACTACTTCATGTATTGTCTACTTGGAATGAAGTTGGTGCTCAAAGAGATTCTACAAGTCTTTTCTCCATCTTTTTTTAATTTCCGAAATAAAAACTTTGCTTGTAAGCTATTATCAAATTGTTCTGCATTCGTTCTGTTCTCTGAAGGAGAAAAGCCTTAAAGTTTATCATTATTTTTTCAGTTATGAAACTGGAGATCATGTTGGAGTCTATGCTGAGAATTGTGATGAAATTGTGGAAGAAGCAGGAAAGCTATTGGGTCAGCCACTGGATTTGAATTTCTCGATTCACACAGATGCAGAAGATGGTACACCTTTGGGTGGCTCACTACCACCACCATTTCCTGGTCCTTGTACACTTCGCTCTGCTCTAGCTCGATATGCTGATGTTTTAACCTCTCCTAGAAAGGTTATTCTCTTTCTTTTCCCTTGCACTGAGCTTATATTTAATTTTGGTTTCATACTGGGAAATTGGCATTATTAGTTCTTATATAGCTATTATACTCAGGCTGCACTACTTGCTTTGGCTGCTCATGCATCAGAACCCGGTGAGGCAGAGAGATTGAAGCATTTGGCATCACCTGAGGGCTGAGGGCAAGGTTCATACATCTACATTTTTCAAATTGTCTTTCTGTAAAAAAATGATTTAACTTTTTTTTTTTGGGTACTTTGTTTCTCCCTGATCTTGTTAAATCATTCTCTTTGGAAATTATATCTGTTTACTTGTTTAGGATGAGTATTCAGCTTGGATTGTTGCTAGTCAAAGGAGTCTTTTGGAGGTTATGTCTGAATTTCCATCAGCAAAGCCTCCTCTTGGGGTATTCTTCGCTTCCGTGGCTCCTCGGTTACAACCACGTTACTATTCTATCTCATCCTCACCAAGGTGGCTCAACTTTAGGCTTTGTGTTAGTTTATTGGTGTATTGATTCTCATGAAGAATATGGAGATTCTAAACTGCTTAACATGCGTCTGCAGACTATATCCAAACCGAGTTCATGTCACATGTGCCTTGGTTTATGGTCCTACCCCTACAGGGAGAATCCACAAAGGGAGGTTTGTTCAATAAGTAGCATATCCGTTTTAAATGGCTACTACTTATTGACTTCGGCCAAGTTCCACTTGAAGGGAGGTTTGTTCATTTTGGACACCAAATGACAGCGGTGAACTATGTTCAAAGCCTTGTATCACCTCGTGCAGTTTTTCTTTTCGGTGAACAGAATGGATGATATTTTCCATTTATTTCTCTTATTGACTTTATGACAGTAATAGTCTCTTTTTGTGTTGAACTTTTTCTTGTTGTTGACATGCTTTGAAGTTTAATCTTGTATTTTACTAGAAACTAAATTTGAATTATTATGTAAAACTGTTAACAGATGGCTGCAACTGTATTAATTTCTTTGTGCTTTTGTGCGGATTTGTGTGTGGTGTTGGCATCATAATGGATATGGCCGAGAAAGATGAGTCAGAGGGACGTTACCCTGCATGTCACACTGCATATGATAAAGACTGAATTGTAGGGATGGCTGCAAACTGTGAAACGTTGTTTAACTGCTGCAGCCGCTGCCTCGCAGGCCCTGCTGCTGCTGCAGACGCTGCCTCGCAGGCCCTGCTGCTGCTGCAGACGCTGCCTCGCAGGCCCTGCTGCTGCTGCAGACGCTGCCTCGCAGGTCCTGCTGCTGCTGCAACCGCTGCTTCTATGCTCCTGCTGCTATGTCTACGCTAATGCTTCTATGCTCCTGCTATGTTGTTCTACTCTTGCTGTTGCTAATCTGCTCTACACTACTGTTGTAATGTTATTACAGTCGGTCTGTTTACAGTATAAAACTATATTCTGTTAATTTTTTTTTTTTGAATTAAAATTTTAATGTTACGGCTATATATTAATGAAAGTTATAAGCTTATCTATATCTTAGTCTTTATAAATCAATTTAAGTGAAAAAAATGCAAAAAAAAAAAAAAAAAAAAAAAAAAATTGGCACCGGTTTTGAACCGGTGGCTTTTGAAGGGAGTATTGGCACCCCTCAAATGTCCACTGGTTCAAAACCGGTGGCATAGGGGGGTTTTGAACCGGTGGGGATTTGCATTTTTCTATTAGTATCTCTTTTTTTAATTTTGATTTTATTTTGTTGTTTTTTGGGATTTTTTTTTTAAATTTATGGTGGTGGTGGTCACTGTTGGAGTTAAGGTTTTGGGGGTTGGGTTGGCGAGGTTGTGGTGGGTAGAACTGGGTTGTGGTCGGATTTTTTTTTATGTTTTTTTGGTTTGCGGTGTCGTGGTGGTATTGAACCGGTGTCGGTTCAGCCTAGGTTTGGTGGGTCTAAAATTGCTAGGGTTTAAATAGGGCTAAGGGAGGGAGGTTAGTGGTGGTTTTGGGTGGGTGGGGTTTAAATAAGGGCTAAAGGGAGGGAGGTTAGTTGGGCTTTAAATCGGGCTTGGAGGTTTGGTGGGGCCCCGGTGGTTTGGCGGTGGGGCTGGTTGTGGTGGGGGATTAGGGTTAAGGTTAGGGGCTAGTGGTGGTCTGATGGGGGGTAGCCGGTGGTGGTCTGAAGTTGGGGTTAAAGTTAGTTAGGGGTTAGAGGTGGTGATACGCCGTGCCGGTTGTACGGCGTATTTTTTTTTATTTCTGTTGAAGTTGTTTTAGACGGAATTTCCCTTGCAAATTTCTAGCGAAATTGTGTCCGTCGGAAATTTCAGACGGATTTTTCCGGTGCCAGTCTCTTCCGACGAATGATCCGTCATAAATTCTGTTTTTTAGTAGTGATATTTCTCTACGATAGTCAATAATAGATTATGAATAGTTACAAATTATAACTCTTCTTGAGAATCTTGACCATTTTATGAAGATTCTAGAAAATTTTATGAATTACTAAAAGATTTATTATATTGCATATTATAGAATAATCTGAAAAATCCTATATCCTCCGTATTTTAGTCAAGTTTAGATTATAGTTTAGTTGATGATATTATTAATAATATAGATTATCAATCATATATAAGTCAAATATACAAGTTTATATGTATAACACATGGTCAAATATATAATTATGATTAGTGCATTTTTCATATTTTTCATTTACTCAAATTTGATCATTATAAATATTTATACACTTAAATCAATTATCTATACCCCTTTATAGAAGGTGATATGATTATTTTTTGCCACTAAAAAAATAATTGACTAAAAACTTTTATCAGAATGCTATATATAAAAAGAAATGATATAACGCTGATTTAAACTCAATCACGCTGATTTTGCCGCCTCCTTTTTCTCTCTTCTTTTCTTCTCTCTCTTCTCTCTTTAGGGTTTTGATTTTCTTGGCCGTTTAGGCCGAAAATAGTCTAATTTCTTCGGAAATTAAACTATTTTCGACCCTTTTTCTGGATTTAATTCGCTTTTTTGTTATCTGATTTGTTTTTCTTTGTTCTCTCCGTTTGTGAGAGCCTATCCCAATTTTTTTAGATTTCTCCAATTTTAGGAATTTTGATTCTCATCTATGGATGAAAATTTACTTTTAGGGTTTTAATAATAATTGAGAAGGTGATTTGGATTCATATGGGTTTAGGGTCGTCATCAGTTCTATGATCAAAACATCAACGCAGATTGTGAAGGTCTCTACTTGGAAAGATGCAAAGATATCGAAAATCACTACTCGCGTCAAGTTTGAAGCGGTGGAGTGTGAGCTATGCCAGATATGCAAATTAGTTATGATTTTGATTGTAAAAGTTATGTTATTTTCTCTAGATTTGTGGTTTACAAATCTTTATTATTGTTGTAGATGTCGTAAGGCTATTTATTAATGAAAATATTGTTCTTCCTATAAAAAAAATGTTTTGTAATAGTAGTCAAATTTTTAAAATTATGTTTTTCAAATTATGTTTTGCGACTATTCATCAGTAGAGTTCCGTCAAAATGATACAAATATATCTTAAATTATTTAGGAGCAGTTTAGAAGTGATAATGCCATTAGTTTAAGGCTGTTTAATTCTTGTATTGAGAATTTAGATCATTTAAGGGATGATTGTAAGTTCCGAAAGACTATTATTAATTAATGAAATCACCCCTCCCTATTCCATTTTTTTAAAAAAATAAAATAAGTTTAAAATATGCTACACCTATAATCAAATAAAAACATATTTAAGATATGGGCCGGGTATTGTTAATTAGTTCACGGAATGAATATAGGGATTAAGGATAATATTATATGTCACTATTAGAATTTGGTTAAATTGCGACCGTTTTTCAACGATTGTCAAGAAAACGATCGCAAAATATGAAATCTGCGACCGATTTATATGTGGTTGCAATATTACGACCGTTTTTAGAACGGTCGCTGTAGGCATCGTTCAAAGCGCGCCTACGTAAAATATGTTGTGAATATGCTTGACACTCATAGGAAGTGGGAATTGACATTATAAGATTAGGGACAAGGAAAGTAGGGAGCCGCCAACAAGTTTTTAAGGAACTTGTAAACCGTTCATGGATCATTAAAGGCAACCACGATTAAGGGACAACGAAAGGCAACAACGATTAGCCCGTGAAGGTTACACCGCATTCATAATCCATGAGATTACTAACTCCATATGGTTCAGAACCACGAAAGGAGGATCGGGGATGATGGTACAAAGTAAGTCATGGAGTCACATTCGCCCGTATTGACCTCTACTCGATTCTTATAGCGAAAAGTATTTCCTGCGATCTCAAAGGCTTACAAACAAAGATTCAATTTGCTGCAAACTATTATTAGGGGTAAATTGGTTGAATATTAATGCAACATATAATTCTAAAATATTTGTGATCACTTGATTAAACAATAAGATTAAAAACGAACCTAAACCGGTTGTCCAACTTATCTTATTAGTCATGATTTCAATTACATATTCCCTTTAAACATGCAATATGGTGATCAATAAATATAATATAATTAACATTAATATTGGAAGTAATTTAACAATAATAACGTTAGTCAAATCAAATAATAATAACTCTAATCATGATACTAGCAATAAAGAATAAAAATAAGAGTAATTAAGTGATTAATTACTCACATTTTCCGCGTTTCCTTGAATTGCTACATCATGAATATAATAAATTGTTAGTAACTTCAATAAAATATAAATCAAATCGAAACAATTAAATAAAAAGAGAGTTGATTTGTTCCAAACCCTCAGTTAATTGTACCTTTCACGCCTTGGTTTAAGGACGAAACCTCGGGTCAAGTATGGACTCCTTGGAGTACTTAGGGGAAGTATTATGGAAGAATAAGGAGGCTAGTGTTTAGGCTAAAGAGGAGAAGAGAAGAGAGCATGATTTGATGTATAAGAGAGGAAGAGAGAATAATTTTTGGTGCCCCTAAACTGAAGAAATCAAGTTCGTATTTATAGTGAAAAAGAGTAGGGTGAAGTACAGAACCCTAGAATTGAAGAGCCGCGAAGAAAAAACCCTAAAAAAACACCATGTCACGGTTCACAATACCGTGACACGTGGCTGAATACCATGACACGGTGCACAGCACCGTCACACGGTTCACAGCACCGTCACACGGTGCACAGCACCGTCACACGGTGTGCATACCGTGGCGCGGTATTTTCCTGTTTTCACGCGTTTTTAAAACTAAGATAACTTTTCATCCGTAACTCAGAATAAGGCAT
Source organism: Chenopodium album (assembly GCF_948465745.1). Classification (NCBI taxonomy): domain Eukaryota; kingdom Viridiplantae; phylum Streptophyta; class Magnoliopsida; order Caryophyllales; family Amaranthaceae; genus Chenopodium; species Chenopodium album. The sequence continues at coordinate 52,766,548 of NC_137845.1, read as the reverse complement.
ATAATATATAGTTGGAAAGCTTAGCAAGTCTAATTTCCAAACCAATTATAATCAAGTTAAAGTATTTTGTAGATTTTATGATATGGCCGTTTTAGTGAAAGGGTATCGGTTTGGGGCCGAGTTTAGTGTTTTGCTCATATCTTCTTCGTTTTAAATCGGGATTGGGCTTATGATATATCGTTGGAAATCTTATTGAAATCCATATCCTACTAAATAATAATTGAATCAAAATTCTAGGGTTAAAAAATCAGTTAAGCTCGATTTTATAATGTGGACACGAAAAGTGGAAAGTAAGTTATAGTTTAGCAAAATGGGCTAGAAATTGGGTTAGTTTATGAAATGTATTGGAATTGAATATGGATTTAAGAACTCCTAAGATTAAATACTACACCCGACCAATGATGACGGTGAAAGGTTGTTGATCATCGGGTTTGGTTTTGAGGAGACATTTTTAGGTGTCTACAGTAAGAGATTTGCAACCGTTTTTGTAATAGCCCTCATGATTGCTCTAAAAGGATTTAATATACTACTCATATCAACAAGGTGCATCTTCCTTTTAAGGGGATCATTTTCCAAGATACTCACAGTTAAATGTGCTTGGCTGGGAGTAGTCTTGGGATGGGTGACCTCCTGGTAAGTTTTCTCGGGGAACGCATGAGTAAAGACAAAATGCGCCGGAAGGACTCGTGTTGATATGTGAGGATAGTTGTTGACCCTTGATGCACATTTCGTGACAATAGGACACTCCCTAATTTTTTTGGGGTCGGGGTGTTACAAATGGTATCAGAGCAACCCTGTGACCGTGTGCTTATCATGGATAATTAATCCTATTTCAGTCGCTAGAGAGGGACAATTCTGGGGCCATATGGTCGTAACCAGACTGGATGTAACACTTTGGCTGCCCAGTTGCCATTAGGCGTAATACTGGAGTCCCTAGCATTCCAGACGCAACGAGGGCGTTGCCGGTCTCAAGTGTGAGTGTATGTTATACCCCTCATGATTGCTTTAAAAGGATTAAATATACTACTCATATTAACATAGTGCATCTTCCTATATGGGCTTTATTTGCCAAGATACTCCACAGTGAAGCGTGCTTAGCTGGGAGTAGTCTAGGGATGGGTGACCTCCTGGAAGTTTTCCCGGGATGCGCATGAGTGAGGAAAAATGCGCTGGAAGGACTCGCATTGGTCTATGAGGACAGTTGTTGGCCCTTGATGCGCATTTCGTGACAATAGGTCCCTTCCTAATTTGTTTGGAGTCAGGGTGTTACAGTTTTTGGGCTATTGAACAGTCGCAAAGGTATTTAAACATTTTTTTTAATAATATACTTGTCTAAAATAATTCGAAATAAAAATAATCTTATTGCGACCGCATATAGTATTTGTTTGTTGGTAACCATGAAAATAAAATTCGAACAAAGAGTAAGAAAATTCAAACAATAATTTTGTGGCAAGTATATTATTTTGGGTTTTATTGCGAACGTTTCCTTTATTTTCAACGACTGGTTGTAAAACAGTCGCAAATAATATTAATTGCGACCGTTTTAGTGGTGGTCGCAAAATAATTTATTTTGTGTTTTTATTGTTTGTTGGTAATTTTATGGATTTTTGTTCGAATTTTGGGTCGCAAATAATATTATTTTGGGTTTCATTGTTTGTTGGTAATTTTATGGATTTTTTATAATTTTGTGGTTTGTTAATGTTATGGGTCAAGCGTTGTTTTGGGTGGGCGGGTGGTGGCGGGTAGAAGTTTTTAAGGGTGGGGTAGGTGGAGGGCGATGGTGTTGGTGATGGTGGGAAGTGGATGTGGGGCTGGGCTGGGTAAGGCAGACCAGTAAGGTGCATTCGTTTTAATTTTTTTTATTTTTGAAAAACTTTTAGCGATCACTTTTGGCGGTCGTAAATCCGAAATTTTGCGACCACCACAAAAACGGTTGCAATTAATATTATTTGCGACCGTTTTTCAACCGGTCGGTGAAAATAAAGGAAACGTTCACAATAAAATCAGTGATCGTCAATCAGTTGCAATAATGTTTTTTTGCGACCAAGTGAATAAAAACCGTCATGTTTTGACCGTCGACGGTCGCAACTATTTTCAACGACCGTTTGCGACGGTCGCAAAAACCTTGATTTTTAGTATGTGTGTGTGCCACAATTAAAGATGGGCACGGGCCGTGCCGGCACGCGGGCAGCACGGGCTCGGCACGACTCCGGCACTGCCTGGCACGGCACGGCACGGCGGCCCACCTGTGGGCCGTGCCGTGAACACAAATTTGGGAATCGGCACGGGCACAGTGGGCGGCACGGTGGCCGGCCCGTGGGTCGGCACGCCGGCACGGCACGTGACACGAGGGCACGGCACGCGGCATGGCCCGACACGGCACGTGTTTTATTCAAATTTTTTTATGTTTTCGGTTTATCGCACTCGTAATTTTTTTTTTTATTATATGCATTGTTGTTTTTTGCTAAATTAATAAAATTATTTACATAAACTTAAACATAATTAGATAAATAGTTTATATAACCTTAATTTAAATAAAGTTGTTCAAAACAAAATATATTAACATTAACATAAACATAAACATAAATTAATAACATTATTTATATAAAATTTAGTTGTACTAAAAAATATATATATATATATCGTTTTTTTATTTACATTTATTATTAAATAATAATAATAAAAAAAAAGTGGCACGGGTTGGCCCGCGGCCTGGCACGACAAGGCCCGCTAGGCACGTGGGCCGTGCCGTGCCGGGGGCTGGGGTGTGCCAAATTTTGGCACGGCACGGCACAGCACGCCTACCACCGCGACACGGCCAGGCACGGCCCGTTGCCCATCTTTAGCCACAATAGGGTTATTCAATTAGTGTTATAAGGGTATTTTTCAATAAAAAAATTAGTGTTATAGGTTAGTAAGGGTGTGTTATAGGTTACACGGTTAGCGTTATAGGTTAGTAAGGGTGTGTTCTATTCGGTTGATTTTCACTTATCTGAACTTATCATATAGGCCATATTTGGGCCATTTTGAGTAAAATGCGTCTTAAAACTTAATAAAATGCTCTTTTGATGTAATTTCAAGCCTTAGACACCTAATACTAGGTAACATTGACATGTTATGAGAAAGAAATAGTTCATTTGATAAGAAATGTAAAAAATGGGCAAAGTGGAAGTCATACATGCCATTTTTGATAAAATGTGTCTTAAAAATTAGTAAAATGCACTTTTGATGCAATTTCAAGCCTTAGACACCTAAGACTAGGTAATATAGACATGTTATGAGAAACAAATAGAAAATACATAATGTTTAGCCTAATTAATTAACTCTAACATAATTTTTCTGTATTTCAAGTTTTGCAAGGTACAAAAGGATGGTCCGTTGACAATCAAGGAACTTAATGAAGTTCGAGACATGTTGGCGTCTTTTATCACCTTTAACATGTAAATGTCACTTTTATTGTGAATTTATGTTTTGTTAACTTTTTAACTATATTATTATTCATTAAATACTTAGTATTGTTTGTGTATATATATATAACACTTTTTATTTATTGTATTGCATTTGGGAATATTTATATCTATATATATGTATTGTTGTTTTTATTACAATTTTGAAATTATTCTTATTATAATTAATAATAATAATATTATTATCGGTAATTATAATTATTTTGTTAATATTAATATAAAGGCCTGAAAAACAAGTTATTATTGCTGGAATTACATGTTTTTTTTAAATATTAAGAAAACAGGGAAAAAAAATACTTAAAATGGCACCGGTTAACCGATGCCAATAAGTGCATAACCAAAAAAAAAAAACCGGGAAGAATATTTGGCACTGGTTAACCGGTGGCAAAAATAGTTAATGCCATCGGTTAACCGGTGCCAAAAGCACTTTTTCCCACCGGTTTTGAACCGGTGGCATATGTTGGAGGAATTGGCATCCCCCACATATTCAGCGGTTTCAAAACCGGTGGGTTATGGGGGGTTTGAACCGGTGCCTAAGTGCTTTTTTCTACTAGTGAATTTATTTCAACTTATCTGAACTTAACTTATCTGAAATTTTCTGGGCTTATTAAAAGTTATATTAGTTGTAATTTAACTTGAGTAGCCCTTATCAAAACTTAATTTTCCTGAACTAAACTTATATGAACTTATTAGACCTGAATAAATGAAAATAAGGTAAACAGAACGGATTCTAAGTATTATGATTGTTACTTTGTCAGTGTTATAGGGGTTACTATGTTATTTAAGGGTTACTCGATAAGCATATAAGACCATGTTCATTTCACCTTAAAGATATAATATTCGGTAAAAATAATTTAAATTAAGCAAAAATAAGTTCAGTTTAGCATAATTAATTTCAGTTCAGTAAAAACCAGTAACTTTAAACGAGAAATATAATAGGGAAACATTAAAAAAAATTAGCAAAAAAAATTTCATTATAGTAAAATTAATTTAAGTTCTGTAAAAATAATGTAAGTTCTGCAAAAATAAATTAAGTTCAATAAAATAATTCCAGTTCAACAAATATAAGGTGAAGTGTAAGGGTGAAACAAACTCGGTTTAAAACCTAACCGAATCGAACACCGAACCGAATAACGAATATGGTTTGGTTTTTTTTCGAAAGTGGTTCGGTTTCGGTTTGTAAAATCAAGAAACCGAAATTATATGGTTCGGTTTCGGTTTCGAAAAATGAAAAACCGAAAAACCGAAACCGAACCGAATTTTCGGCCCAACCCAAAAAACCCTAGTATATAAAGAAAAAAACCCTAATCTTTCTTCAGCCACTTTCCGCCCTTTCTCTCTCCTTTCCTCCTCTTCTTTGCTCTTTCTCTCTCCGTTCCTCCTCTTCTTTGCTCTTTCTCTCTCCTCTTCGAACTCTTCTTTCTCTCTCTTCTTCGATCTCCTCTTTTCTTTTCCTCTTTCTTGTCTTTCTCCTTGCCTCTACTCCTCTTTCTTGTCTTTCTTGTCACAAATTTCGCTTAATTTGGCCAAAACAAAGGTTTTCATATCAAAGCAAAGATTTTCATGGTCAAAACAAAGGTTTTCATATCAAAGCAAAGACTTTCATGGTCAAAACAAAGGTTTTCATATCAAAGCAAAGATTTTCATGGTCAAAACGAAGGTTTTCGTAACAAAATTCGCGAAATTTGGCCAAAATGAAGGTTTTAATAGCCAAATTCAACCATGAAAACTCTAGATCTAGAGTTTCGTGGTCAACTTTGACCGTTTTAAACCAAATTTGAGATAAAATTCAAGGCCATTTTTGGTTTAAAAGGTATGTTTTCTTGTTTTTAATTTTCTTTCCTTTTTTTTTGAATTTTTAATAAATCCATTAATATGATATGATTTCTGGTAATTTTCGTGCTTGTTTTGGTAAATTTCATTATTTTTGATAAAAATCTAGTGGTGGTGGTTTCGGTTTGGTGTAGGTGGGGTGTGGTTGGGTTGGTTTCGGTTATGGATTGCGGGTTAGGGTTATCGGTGGGGGTGGGTTGTCGGTTCGTTGTGGGTTTGATTTGGTTTGGTTTTGTTTGGTTCGGTTTTGATTGGTGTGGTTTGGTTCGTTTTTTTTTTCCCGAAATTTGATGTTTATGATGCTTGATAAGAAAATTTGGTGCGCGGTTTCGTTTTTTTTATGAAAACATAAATTTAGGTGGTTTGGTTTGGTTCGGTTTCAAAGCTAAAGTGGTGTGGTGTGGTTTGAAAAATCAAAAAACCAAAATATGGTGGTTCGGTTTCGATTTGGGCAAAAAACCAAATCGAAAACCGAACTTTCACCCCCTAGTGAAGTGGACGGTGCCTAAGAATTTACTCTGTTAGTATAATAGGGGTTACTTTGTTAGGGTATGTTCTGTTCATCTTATTTTCACTTATTTCAGGTTTAATAAGTTCAAATAAGTTAAGTTCAGTTTAGGAAAAATAAATTTAGCGTTTTATTGAACTGGTGTTACAAATGCATTGTACCTGGAAGACATACCTATGTACTTGTATATTTTGTTTTGGAAGGGGGTATACCTATGTATATTATTGTGCATTATGAGTTCAATATGTAGAACTTCCTATATAAATATTCAAGTGTCTTGTTGTGCCTTAATTTTTTGGTCAAAGAATGGTGTATTAAATTTTTTTTAAGGTTCTGTAAAAAAAAAAAAAAAAAAAAAAAAAAAAAAAAATTTAAGGCAACGGTATTCATTTAGAAATTGAAGTACAATTGTGTTTTGTGCTAAATCATGCTCAAACGACTTTTTTTTTTTTATAACTGAAGGCAAGTTGCATTTAATAATTTTTGGTTTTTTTATCATGTATGGTTAACGGTTAGACCATGGTTAGTTAACCACCGGATTTATGACCTTATTACCTAAAGGGTGAAAAAAAATGAGTACATAAAGGGTGAAAAATATGAAAACTTAGTACATTACTCTATTATTAAATGCTTAACCCCCTTTTTAATCATATTTAAGAAGGTGACCCTATTTTTGCCCTCTTTGATATGGACTAAACCCGACAACTTCAATATGCCCTAATTGGCAATTAATAAAAGGACAATGTTAAAGTCGCCCTCTTTGTTAAAATAAAAGTCGCCTTCTTTAAGCTATATTCTTGTAGTCTAATTGTGATGCAGAAAACTAAATTATGGCAGATAATCTAAATCTATTAACTATTACTAAAATAGAAGATGATGACGTCACCACTGCCCACATGTTGCTCTCTTAATAAAAAAATTCCCGCCTAAATGCAATGATGATGTCATCTCTTTTTTTTTTTTTTTTTTTTTTTTTTTTTTTTTTTTTTTGGGGTAGGCTATCATATTTAATATTTTTGAAATTTAAAGGTTAGAAGGTTCTACATTACAACTAAAACCTATCAATTTATCGTAGGAAATTCCGAAATTGAAACAATTTTAAATAACACACTAAAAAACTCCTACATTGAATTGTGAATTAGACGGTGTTGAACAGATACTATATCATAATTTTAATGAAAATCAAAAATTTTAAAATTACAAAAAGTATGTAGTTCTTATTTATATTTATGTATAATAGCAATTTATTTTTAAGATGTACAAATTAAAAATAGATTTTATATAAACCGTGCATCGCTCGGGTTCTAACCTAGTTATATAATAAAAAAAAATGTGTCTCTTCAATTAACTATAAATAATGTATAATTTATTTGTAAATATATTTGTATCGAATGAATATCCATATTGGTCCATATGTTTGAATTATTTGATTTAACGAAAAGTTGGTTTACATTATTAACCGAGAATAAAGATTTACTCTTGTTAAAAACAAAATAAATAAATAAATAAATAAAGGTTCGCCAAATAATATTTGGTAATGTTTAATTGTAATCTAGTTGTAAATCCACACGCGTTGCGAACGGTTTCCAAAGTTATCGGTAATGTTTGTAAAATGCTAGGTCGTGATTGTTTGTTTTGTTTGTTACGATTAAGAGACCATGTTTGATATAGTTTTCCGTTGTGGTATGTATGATATACATAGAAGGTTACAATTTTTTACTATAGAAATATGTGGGTTATTTGTATTAATGTATGACTTAATTAAAGTCGAACATAAAAAAGTATTAATAGTATTAGGTGAATGTTCTATGTGAAAGTGATTGTAAGGCACTAAGGCAGATCATGTTTTTCCTTCATTTATGTAAAACTTATAGTGACACAATTTTAGTTGATTTTGGTGAGGATTTATAAAGTACATTACAAAAGACATGTCAAATAACTTTGCTAAAAAATCAGAGATCCTAAAAAGGGAGACAGAGAGCCCTCAATCTTCATAGGAACAACCAAATGATTAAACCTTAAGGAAGTGTGTACTAAGTGATCAAAGGAGAAAGTAAGCAACACCGTAAATGAAAGGTGGAGCAGAAAAATGAGGAAACAGCACCAACTAAAGGGGGAAAAGAGGTATTCAAACTAAATTAACAATTGCAGTACACATGAATGATTATTAAAGATACTAATGGACAAGCATTGGAACTCGTGCTAGTAGGTGTAGTTCCACAAAGGCTAATGGTAATACAAATTCTGGTGGATAGGGAACTGGTAAAGCTAATGTGAAAGGTAATTCCATCTGTTGTAGGGTGTAAAAGGGAAAAAGCTCGCAACAATAGTGACGAACTAAATATGAGCGAACACTTGAATCTTCATTCAAGCTTCCCATCTTTCTTTGTTGATCTCTACACATAAAGCAAGAATCATCGAAAAAAAACAGTCACAAAACAGCGAAATAGAACAAGTTTAAGCAAATAAGCAAACACCCACATCATAAATCTAGGGGGGAAAAACTCCAAAATAGGCACTAACATTCGGACAGGAATATATCACCAAAAATATGATAAAATTCACCCTTTCTCTCATTAATCTGTTCTTCCCGAACAAATAACTCTCATTACCTTAAATTCTCAATTTAATAACATCAATTTCCTGCAAGCTAATGATTAGCAACTTCTGCTTACCACAACTAAGAAAACATTCATGAGTTGTCATTGTTAACAGATAAAAACAAAGAGAGCATACAAAGCATAGACTAAGCAATGAGATGAAAAGGATAGCCCAGAGTTACTTATTCAGCCCCTAAAAGTCAATCATATTATAAACATGCACCCACACAATTCAATCAACATTTAAGTAGTAAATTGTAGTTAATAGTCTGTATACCTGAAGACACTTGAACAAAATTCTTGCGCAACAACTCCAAGCTTTGCTCCAGCAATCCACACAGATTATTTTGATAAATCAAGCTCCAGGTGAACGCACTACAATCAAAGAAGAACAACAGGGGAAAATCAGAAAAAGTCAGTCATGTGGAATCAGCGTTTGATAATTTGATAAGAAAGCATAACAAAACTAACAAGAATAAAGGAAAACATGCACATAGAATAAACCTCGCAATCAATTGATAACTATAGAAGCAATGTACAACAATAAAGTATCAAAAGAATTAAGTTCAAATTAAAATTCCATCTAAATCACAACCCTAAGTTATAATGGCAAAGTCACATGATATTGTACTGCAAATAAATGAACAATCAAAGAAAACTGAAAAGTAACAACAAAGTGATTCCACTTATCTAAAAATACACTTAAAGCAAATCATGACCTAAGGGATATTAAACAAAGTTGTAGACACAATTACAATCAACTCATTACATAAAAAGAATAATGATAAATCGTAAGTTTTAACCTCAAAATTAAGATTAAAGTAAAGCCTAAATTGATTTCTTAAATTGATCTTTGGAATATTACCGCAAACCTAACAAGTTATAAGACTAACATTTGACAAATAGAAACCATAGCTCAGAGTGGTACAATTAAGGCTTAGTTATCAATGAAAATCACCTTAATTGCAACCTGAAGTCAACAAACAACCTATGCTAATTCCATACCCAAACACTCACGCAATAAAGTAGCAGTCTTACTAATCCCAACCTCATAACTCTTCACAATAAAATTCTCTAAATAAGACAACCCATCTTTAGTCAAGCTTCCCAGCTGCAGCCAGTTAGCCAACCCAATCAAACCCGACCTATAGTAGAAGTAATACTGTGACATCAGAATGGGGCATAAGCATCTCCTTGTCTCCTAACTGCAAACTCTAAAAAAAGGGGGAAAAAAAAAAATCAGAAACCATTGATCCTATTATACCCTAAACCCAAAAAATCTAAATTCTCATTTTAAAAAGGAAAAAAAAAAATCAATAGGGAAGGATGGAGAAAGGGGAAGAAGGGAGATGAAAGAGATTGAAATGGGAAAGACAAGATATGAGAGAGAACTTACAGAACCATGCAGAGAAGAATTTCAGCAACATAAAGCAGTTTGAATGTAAGAACTACCTTTCTGCAAAGTTGTGAGCTCTAACTTTAGCACCCAGCACTATGTTATCACTCTCTGCCTATTCTCTGGAACAGAATATATCAACCACAATTAATACGCTTTGCTAGTGGCATTTGCAGCATTGCTTTCTACCCAAATCTGCTCGTGCCCCATTCTTTTAGCCATTTTACAGCCAAATCGAACTGCAGCAGCCTCTGCAGCCTCAGCAGGGAAGTATGCAGGGATCCTCTTCATGTCAGCCCACTGTACAGTCCCATCTTCATTTCTTGCAATCGCACCCAGACCTCCAGCACTACCAACACCAATATGGGCATCGACATTGATCTTAATAAACCCAGCCTGAGGGCAGTGCCACTTGGAAACAACAGCAGGTTTATGGTAGCTCAAAGGTTTGAAAACCTTGCTCGCATATGAGCAATATTCCTGCACCATTCTTATACAGCCGTCAGCAGCCACACACACATCAGTACGAGTGTTCTCATGCACCCTTCGGTTTCTGCAGAACCAAACAGCCCAAGCACTAGTCATTATTCTTCTGAGCACACTTCTGTCAACCTTGCTGTCCATCCAAAGCACTGAAAGCAGCCACTTAGTAAAATTTGTTTGTCTCGGAGAGTCTGTAAATTTCAGACAGATCATACTTCACCCAAACATGCTGTACCTCCGGGCAATCAAAGAGGGTGTGGGCAATTGACTCCACCTCAGTCCCACAGCCCCCCACATTTATCATCCTGAGCAATGTGGCGCCTGAATAGTTCTTGCTTGACAGTCATGCTACCTTTACAAGCCTTAACAAGCCTTGATATAACTAGCTAATCGTAAAGTATTTATTTACCCTGGAATTTCATAGTTTAGGCAAATACGGAATAACAGCTAAAATAATATTTCCTGCTTCGTATCAATATTTTAGAAAGATAAAATAAAATTTGCAGCTAATGGATAATTAAATATCCAATAATAATAATAATAATGATAATAATAATAATAAAAGAAGATCTGCTCATTCAATCAGATAAATGGAAATTAAATCTAATATAGTATACTTATACTATTATACTAACTAGCTAATCATAAAGTATTGTTAGTATGTGGTAGATGTAAGGTAATAGACATATATGATTTGACTATTTGCATGCAAGTCAATTTTATTTTTATTTTTTTGTTGTTTTGGTACTACTACAAGGAGTTTCCCAAGGCTTCATCCCGAGACCTTGGTTAAGGAGCAAGAGGCCCTTAACCACTCATGCGAACCTCAGTTGGTTGCATGCAAGTCAAATTAAACAGAGAACTGCACCATTATATAAATGAATCATAATCAGAATTGAATAGAGTAAAACTTCAATGGAAAGAATTAAGATGCTGGCACAAAATTGAATGCTAAATCAGCTATGTATATTGATTGAATGAACCTTGATATGATAGGCAGAACATATATGTATACCTCTAATTGATATTTGTAAACATTTGACAAAATTTCCCTAATATATGTACTGTACTTAAGATTTGATTTGATCTGGTCTTACTGTATCAGTTGATCAAGCTAAAAGACTAAGCCTACAAATCAGTACTCAGCACTGTGCCAACAGAAACAACAGCACCAGAGAAATCATCCTGAATCATGAAGAGAAAGGGATTATCAGCCACAAATTTCTGCTCTGAAGGTGTTGTTGCTGGAAAACGATGTGCAGGGCCATTGAGAGTTGTGTAAGTCACAACAGAAAAAGATGTTCCCCTCGCATTAGTTTCAATTCGAGTCTTCTGGGTAACATCTGTGACATACAATAGTTCCGAAAGAGGAGAGTCAATAAACCTCATGAGCTCATTCTTGCCTGCCTGAAATGGTAATGTCAAGCCTAAATGTTGCATTTTACTTGACAATGACATCTCACTTTCAATGTTGAAAGTTGGGAATGAAAAATCTGAGATTTCCTTTTTATGTCTATTGACCTTCTTCTGGAAAACTTTTGTGCCCATTTTCATTTCTTCTAAGAATTGTGAGAGGCTTATCTTTCTTCTTCCAACAAGAGATCTCCCATTGGAAAGGTCAGTTATCTCCGATGGAACAAGGATGTAAATTGAGAAGCTTCGAGGATCTTGTCCTGCTATCTTTTTGCCTCCTTTAATTGGCATTCTAAGAACCTCAGAACCCTCAAACTCTCCACAATAATTCAGTGAACGTTGCGCTCCTGAAGGATCCATTAATGTTTCATCTGAATTCTCCAACTCAAAGTGTAATGCATTCGCCAAAATCACAATCGTGTCATTGTAGTACAAGGTCTCTGGCAGAATAGTTTCGATCATCCCTTCAGTTTTTGTCCTGCTCCATGAGTTGACTTCTTCCTTCACTTCTTCAGCCTTCAAAACACAGGTGCAGTAACATTAATCAGGAATTCAGCATTCCATATGAGTGCAATTCATACATTTACAATATCATTTACTAGAATCAAGTATTAAGATGAGTAAATGTGTGCATTGGAGACTGAAACAGAAAGTTTGTATGCGTACATTGTACAACAAATCAACACTCTTAACATCAGCATCATGGACATTTTCAAGCAGCTCCTTATATGACTGAATTAATGGACATTGTTGGTCAACCCAAACGCTGTTACTGAACAAGATACTAGGCCCATCTCCACCCTTGAATGGCCTTACAACATCAAGGAGCTTCATGGAAGACTTGTTCAATTCCTTCTCTTTCAAACAAAACAAATCAACAAATTGATCACGGGTTAGTCCTGTGGATCTGGAATTAGCATGTTTTAAACAGCACTTGTCGAGACAGGAGAGCAGAAAAGGTTCTCTTGAGGTGTCTTATTTGAGCCATCTAGCAAGATGTGCCTTGCTACATTGAAATTGAAATTTTTTTTGCAGTTCTTGCTCGAATCTTTAGGAGATATGCTAGGCAAGTCGACAGTGAAGTTGCATTTGCTATGTTTGGTGTAACAGCGCTCCTGCTGCTGCCAAATTGAACGTGTAGCAAATGTCCCCTGCAGTATTTGGTAACATGATGAACATCTAGAATCTAGAAAAGCCATAGACAATGCAACAAGTTTATGCAACGAGTTTAGAGCCCTGCCCATTAGCCATATAGCCAATGCATTCGTCAGCCATTGAAATTAAAGCCATTTCTACCACCATTCATCCATAGAAAAAGATAAGATTAATAATTCTCATGACCGAATTGGTTATGTCAAAGACGGCGCCATGGCCTTAGATTACTCCAACTACTCAACTAGTATCTTGAAAGGGAAACTGTCTTTTTTTTTTGTCAATCTAGAAACAAAAGAATTGAAATGGCAAATTATAACTATAGTACTGGATTAATTTATTGTAAACCACTTATGCTCATTAACCATGAACTTAGAGCTCAGTCAAATATGTTTCTGCTATAAGCTGTTCTGATCGAATCAATCTACAAAGAATATTATTGGGTATGTGTCATTTGAAATTTAAGCATAACTCTTCCAACAATATATACATATGACTAATCGATTATGTATGTTACTCGAACTCGTATACCCATATTTAACGCGGGTATTTGTCCAAGTGTTTGACTCAACTAATTTTTGAAGATTTTTCTAGATACTCCACATAATTTATTAATACCAAGTTCATCCGAAAGAAGCAACAAATTCCCATAATTCAAGATTGCATATAAAATTCAAGAGGACTCAACAAATACTCTGCTTATCATAGTTTAATCAATTCAAGTCGATCTAATTAATATGCAAAAAAAGTTTAATCAATTCAAATCGATCTCGGCTTCAATGGAGATGGAGGGCGGAAGAGCCGAGGAGGGAAAACTCAATTACCCTCTAGGGTAAACTATACCCTTAATTTCTCCCCGTGTTATTAGGGTTTTCGAAGCCGCCGAAACCGGTGGCGTTGGTAATGCATGTTGGAATAGCTTGGAGATGGGATGGAGGATGAGGATGAAGATTTGTTGGAGGAAGGAGGAAGGTAGGATCTGTTTACTTGTTGAGTTAACCCCAAATAACTAGAGTTAACTCAAGCATCCCACAAATTACATATGCACCCTTCAGTAACAAAGGGAAGTTACCTTTTTGACCCTTATGTTTCTCAATTTGAGAAACTGGGCATCCCTCGAAATTTAACATCATTTATTTGGATGTTTTTGGGCCCACTTAGGGCGTGTTTGAAATTTGTTGAATTGAACTGAATTAAACTGAAATCAATATTTATTATTAAAACTCAAAGGCCAGAAGTGTCATATCGCCACGTGTCACTTTCTTTTTCTTATTTAGACACGTCATCAATTAAACTGCCACATAATACAATCGATTACATGTACATGTTAAATATGTGTCAATAAATTGTATGATAAATTAATTAATTGTATTTAGAATAAATTGTAAAATAATTTAATTAATTTTAATCACTCAAAATAAGTTTGTGACCGATTGTATTTATTTTGAGCTCAATTAGAACTATGAATAATTACAATGTATTTAAATTGCTTTGACCCACTTAATTTGTAACCGGTATGTACTTAATGTGATTTATTTATTGAAAGTTTTCCTATCAAAGTTTAAATATACCAACGTAAAAAAAAATATTTAAGTAATATCCACATTCTTCCATAATAAAAAAAAATTAAAAAAAAAATTAAAAAAGAGAAGAAAGAAACTCGGGGCATCGCCTGGGTCACTAACTAGTTTACTGATTAAAAGTGAATTAAAGTGAATTCAACTAAGATGTAGTGTTAACCCTAGCCTCTCTTTCCTCTCTTCTCTCTCTAAAACCCTATCCTCCATTGTTGAATTTTGAAGGGGCTTCGATCGATTTTTATCGGTGGAAAGCCCCAATTGTTTGTTTTTGTGTGCTTTTCTATTGTTTTAGGTTTATAATAATTCTTCCTTTTCTAGGAGGAATATTTCTCCCTCAAAAGACAGGGTTTTTCTTCTTCTCTAGGGGGATTTGGCTCCTTCTAAAGAAGAAGACAGGGTTTTTCTTCTTCTTTAGGAGGATTTAGGAAGGCTTTTCTTCTTTTTTAGGAGGGTTTTTCTTCTCTCCTTTGAGGGAGGATTTGCTTTTTTATTTCATGGATTGCTATAGAGTTGTTTCATGGGTAAAATTTTGTGCGAGATCGAAAAAGAGGTTAATATTTCGATTACAATCTAACAAATCAGACGGAAAAACAAAAAAAAACCTAAGATGTAGTGTAAAAAAGAAATAAGCACAACTGAACTGAATGGAATTTGCTGAATTGAATTAATATAAACTTAAAATAAGCTGAAAAGAATAAGGCTTTACTTTGTCTTATTTAATCTGATCGAAATCAATGTAAATGTTCTTTGCGGGTATCGAACACAGCTCAACAAAAAGTATCTAAACTATTTTAACCCAAAGTAAACCAACTTTGCCAAGTTTACCACCACATTATACTTAACAATTAATAGATTTTATCATTCACAGGGGTGGCCATGGCTACCCCTAGCCACCCCCTAATTCCGCCCCTGATATGAGGGATATAATCTTAATAGTAATGTTCAGCTTTTCCGAATTATTCTAAGCATTTATGTTTTTTTTTTTACTTTGCTCGAGGGTTTAATGGTGTATAATTTGATCTAATTTAATTTCAATTTTTTTTGTTTTTATTATTATGACTAGTTTTATGACGCACGTGCATACTTTCCTTTATTTTTGTTTCCTTTTTATCCCTTTTTTTTTCCTTTTTTTTTCTTTCTATAATCGAGAAATTCCATGTTAGTTTCTTCAAAAAAAAAAAAGGAGAAATTTCATGTTAATAAGTCTAAGTAAAAAGTAAGTAAAATCAGGGGGTAAAAATCGTAAATATCATCGTATAATAAGGGTAATTAGGTAGTTTTAAGCTGACTTGGAAAAATGGATGTGAAAATGGATCGTTAGAGAATTTCACTGTGTGTGTAAGCAAAAAGTGAAGAGTCTATTATATACATTCGGATGTACTGTAACAAATTCTACAAAAAATGACCGTTACTGTGAGGTTTTCCTTTACTCTTTCTGAAACAAATCCTAACCTCAAATTTTGAGTTCGAGAATTCGAAAATTAGTGGTCGTCGTGATTGGTTTTAAAGCATCAACGTTGAAAATTCCGATGCCAGTTCACATCGGCGTCGTCTATGTATGAGGCTATTGATATTGTTTTCAACGAACACAAATTTAGATTGGTGAATTTGGAAGGCATTTTTGTTTATGAATTTGGAATGCATTTTGGCATTTCTGGGTAGTAATTATGCCCAATTGAATAAAACGGTATCTGTTTTGGGTGTTTTTGTCCCTCGGGAGAGTTACAGCTTGAACATTGGTCCGATGCGGCCTGTACCTACAAAACAAACGGAGACACCGGTTGGTAGGTGCTCCGCCTCCGACGATCAAGTTAGTAACTTGAAGGGAGAGAAAAAGGTGCGGAAATTTAGGTGGGGATCTGCTCGGATTCCAAGCTCAGTTGTCTCTATCAAAGGGACAGTTTGTAATAAAATGGAAAAACGTGCCCTCTAAAAGAGGGGAATCTCCCTATTTATAGGGTCCTTGGGAATTGTGCCCCTGATTAGGTCACAAAACCCTAATCAGTGGTGGGCTGCGCCGCATTGCGGCTTTCTCGGGATTTGGGCCTGAAGGCCGTCATTTTCCCAAATATCTGGGATGACACGTGTCAAGCAGGGATAGGTCCACTTTGGACCATCCTGGGGCTGACACGTGTCGCCCTCTGGTTGGTCCACATGGCGGGGTAAAATTACCCTAAACATTTGCCCCTCACAGATGTGACGTGGCACGCCACGTGGCATCTGTGACACGTGTCACTATCTTGTTGGTGGTAATTTTACCGCCAAAATTTTACTGTTCACCATCTGAGTAAATTACAGGAATACCCCTTAGTTTACCCTCCTTATATAGCCGTTTACCCTCATTATTCTTGTACGTTTCACAAAAATTTTCAGAGAAAACTTAGAGAGAATCTTGAAAGAGAGAGCAGAAGTCATTTGTCTGAGTCACGCGCAAGCTAAGAAAACTCAGCCTCATCAACACAGGCGGACCCGTCTATCTTCAGATCTCAAATCTAAAGGTACCGTCTCTGACTCTCTCAGCTCTTTTTTATTTTACCGCTTGTACATATTTCTTGCAATAAATGGATTCATCACCAACACACACGACACAACCTAGGTTAGAATCCAGCCGTTCACCAGGGACGGCTGAGTCTAGGACTGGTAGTGCCGTCTCAGGGTGTTGGGACCATCCTCATGCTTGGATTCCGACCATTTGCGCGTCTGTGAAGGACACAATGGCTCGGACTATGCAGACGGCACAGGACTCCAATAATAGGAGCGAAGGCTCAGGCGGCCAAACGCCTGAGGGGGAGACGTCTGGCTCAGAACACCAGACGGCTCCGGAGAGATCCCCTCCGCGTGGCCCCCCAACTCCTCCAGACTCGTTTTTGGACGAGTGCGACCAAGGCGGTGAGGAGGTCGCCTTAGCTTCTGTCTCCCAATCTGGGGAGGAGACGGGGAGTGGATTTACCGTCTCCTCTTCTGAGAGCAGCGATGATCTTCCCCCGCTTGAGGATAGCGAGGAAGAAGAGAGGAAGAAATGGAACGAGAAGGATGATCCCTACAAGATCCACGTCTCCATCAAAGACAGGGACCTCATGGAAAGAGGTCTTGAAATTTTTTTGAAAGTGCACCCAATGGGAGACGGGTGGAAAATAAAAGTGCCTCCTGCAGACGACACCATCTCTTGGGAAGATACTGAACGAAATGCCAACGGCTACTTCGGCTGTTACGAGGCGGCGTTCAAGGCTGGTCTGCGCTTCCCCCTTCACCAGGCGGTGAAGGCAATCTTGAGAGGCTACGGCCTCGGAGTCTGGCAACTTACCCCCAATTCTTGGGCAAATATTCTGGGGTATGTTGCCGCCTGTGAATTCCAAGGAATTCACCCCGGCTGGGAAGCTTTTGCTAAGATGCACTATCTTAGCCGCAGCCCAGGCGGGTACAGAGCGTGGTATACTTTGACCACGTTTCCTCAATATATGATGACCTTGGATAAGGTCTCAAAATTTGACGGCTGGAAGCACAGGTTCTACCTGCTGACGGCCCCAACTAGGCGGGAGAACTGCGAGCTCCGCCAATACAATAAGAAGCCTGACCTTCTGGGTCGGAAATGCTGTCTTCCCCGAATCCCGGATGAGGACTTCGACAAAATAATTGAGGCTGATTTCTTCGGCCTCACAGACGCCACATTGTCAACCGGGGAGACAATAAAAGTCCCCAGAAATTGGATCCCTAAGAGCGCCTGGCTCAGGGACGAATGCTTCCTAGCCGCCTGCGGCCTAGGACATATGTTCACCAGACGTATGCGCCTGAATACACTTCCGTCTGTAGTACTTTTGTATCGGAATCGTTTTTGATGATGTACTAATCAATTCCCTTTTTGTTTTTGCAGAAGAAGCTCTGAACATGTTGCCAGACGAGAAGACCCCAGACGGTCCTCAGCACAGATCCGCCGAGACTTGGCGGAAGCCCAGGCGAGAGAGCTCAGGGCCAAGGTAAACGCCCGACTCTTTTCTTAAGTTTGCTTTCAAAGTTTATTTTCTTCGACTGCTAACATTAACTTGTTTATTTTCTCAGGGAGGAGAGGTGGACAAGACGTTTGAGAAAAAACTCAAACGGGCTAGGGAGGAGACCACCACCTCTTACCCCAGCAAGTCCTCAAAAAAGGCTGCCTCCACCGCACCTCCCAACGCCCCAGGCGGGAAGACTCAAATGCGGATAGGGGGAAGGACGGACAGGGTGAATGGCTCTCTAGGCCTTGACCTGGCTAACCCCCTATCTGTAACCGGGGGGTTCACCACACCTGCCAGCGGCTCTCGCCTGGCCGGCTCTGCAGGTAAGAACCCTTTTGAATCCCCGCCTGAGTTGGGATGGCCGTTGCGAGTGAAATCACACTCCCAGCAGACGTCATCCTCAGACGATCGAAACCAGATTGGTGCTGCTTTAGTTTCACACTCTAACGCTGATTGTGGTGCAGATCAATCACCCCGCAGGCTAGACGTCCAGAAGCACGCCAAGGCCATGTTGGAGGCTGTCAGCAAACGGGATAAGGATGCTATCCCGGGGATTGAGACGTTCAATCTTGAACGTATCCTGTCCCTCCTGGCTGAGGTAAGACACTTGAATAATTTTCAATAATTTTCTCCAAGTTTTTCTCCGCCTGCAGTGCTAACCTTGTTTGCTTTTGCAGGCTCTTCTGCGGGTAGATGGGCTCAAGCGTCCTTACACCCGCAAGCGGGATGAGGTAAGACGGGCCAAGCAGTCCGCCTCAGACGCCAATAATGTTGCTTTATACTCGTGTATCATTGACGATCTTGAAACTAAAGCAACCCAAATGACACAGGCGGCCAAGATCCAGGAATTGGAGGCGGACTTGCGGGCGGCCAAGCAGAAGGCGACGGATGCTGAGACGGCCCAGAAACAGGCGGAGGAGGACCTCCCAAGCTCAGGGAGGACCTTAAGAAGGCTCAGGAGGATCTGGAGAAGCTTCAGGGTGTCTCGAAAGAGAAAACTGATCTGAAGGGGAAAGTTGCCAAGCTGGAGAAGGAGGCGGCCAAAGCTCAGGATAATTTTTGAGCGACTCTGCAGGCGGATCAAAACCGCCTGGTAGCTGAGATGGCCGCCAACAGCGAGGCTATGATGAAGATCGCCTGGGCTGCCTTGTATCCCAACAAGGATTATGGCGTCTAGGCTCTGGCTCACAAATATGCTGAAGAGGTGATATACCTAAGAGAGAAGGGTGAGCCGGAGCCTGAGTCTTTCCTCGCCTGGGCCAACACTGAGCACCCCGAGCCTGAAGCCCCCGAGACTGAAGAAGAAGGGGAGAAGGGCCAGGAGGGACCGTATGCGGGGCAATGAATTCAGCGGCTGTGTGCCAATTTCTTTATTTTTTTTATTTTTATCTACGGCAGTATGCCATCATTTACTTTTCCGGCCTGTGTTCCGAGTATATGTGTATCTTTACCGACTGTAGGGCCGTGTTTTCAAACAATTTCCTTTACCCGAACGGGGTTCGGTTAACATTTAATCCATCACAGCCGTTTGGCTGAGTGGAAATTCAATGAATGCACCGAATGAGTCGGTTTTTATTACTTTGCACTTGTGTTTGCACTTCAATTTCATTTCAATTTTTTGCATTTTCAATATTTTCCTAACTTATCAAAATCATGCGGCGATCTCTGCCTAACTTATCAAAAGTATACGGCTGTCCTTGCCCCTGGACGGCTGTGTGGTTGGTTTCAAGTGGAGTTGGTTGATTGACTTGGGAACGTCTGATGCTGCATAGAGCTTGATGTTTGTAAGTCAATCAATCACAGTAGTGATTGCCCCAAACCAAGTGCACAGCCGTACATTAACAGGCGTTCCAGTCACTATCTAGACGGGGTTGACCGTCTAGGTAGAGATGGTATAGCCATTGCACAACTCTTTTGCCCCAAACGAGGATGTATGCAATTTAAAACGAAAAAATGCTAAGTAAGAACTTCAGTCGGTCGCCGACTGATGTCATTGGACATCCGGGTTCCGAAACTTGGTCGTTCCTTAGACTGTTCAGGTCAGATGGCTATGGATGGCTGATTCAGCCGTCCAATCGTGGCCGCCTGCATTGGTACGTAGAGTAAGCGGGTTGGCTTCTCTCTGCGACGATTGCACCCGGAGGGGTGTCGCCGGACGCCTTTGTCCATGTTGGGATAGGCGAATTTATGGGAAAAGCAACCATCCGGCCATTGGCCTTCTGGTCTTGTTTGAGACCGGCTGTATAGCCACTAAGCGGTTTTGTGCTTAGCTTAATTACCTGGCCATTGGCCTCTCGTCAATCAGACGGTAAATCTCATGACGCAAGGCGGCATTGCCCCTGCGTTCTGGGAGTGAGTCCAATGCCAAGCGCATTGCCTCCCAGTTTGCCTCTTCATCATAAAGCATGACTCTGGGAGTCGGCTCATAGTGTTCAATGGGCAAGACGGCTTCAGCACCGTAAACCATGAGAAATGGGGTTTCACCGGTTGCCCCCTTTGCTGTTGTCCGGATGGCCCATAGGACATGGATTAATTCCTCAGCCCATAAGCCACCGGCTCTTTCAATTTTCTTCTTAATGCTGTCTGAGATCAGTTTGTTGAAGGCTTCAACCTGGCCGTTTTCTTGGGGATGGCCGACTGATGCAAAACAACTTGAGATCCCTTGATCTCCCAACCAAGTTTTTAGCTGAGGCGTCTCAAATTGAGGACCATTATCAAACACCATGGACATAGGAACCCCATACCGGGTGATGACATTCTTCCAGATGAAAGAGATGACGTCTGATGTCTTGATATTCATTACCGCCTCAGCCTCTACCCACTTGGTAAAGTAATCCACAGCCACCAAGATGTAACGCTTTCCACCTGGGGCAGGCGTGTAAGGACCTAAGATGTCCATGCCCCATTTTGCAAACGGGATTGGGCTGCGGATGGCCGTCAGATCAGTAGCCGGACGGTGAATAAGTTTGCCAAATTTCTGGCACTTGTCACATTTCTTCACCAACTCCTTGGCGTCTGCCTCTAGAGTGGGCCAAAAGTAATGTCGTCTGGCTCTAACGGCTAGGGATTTTCCGCCTATCTGGGAGGCGCAGAATCCCGAGTGCAAGTCTTTAAGAACTTCTTTACCCTTTTTTGGGGTTACACACTTCAAAAGAGGCTTAAGAAACCCCGCCTTGAAGAGTTCTCCATTTCTCAACTCGAAGCTTGCGGCTCGCTTTTTCAGAACGGCTGCCTCCTGTGGCGAATCAGGAAGTGTACCGTCTGAGCGGTATGCCCGGATGCCATCCATCCATGTAGAGCTTCGGTCCAGGACTCCAATGGGATCTTCATAGATGCTTCTTTTTTCAAGAACTTCCCAAAAGACTGACCGAGGCGTATCATGGCAGGCGGAAGATGCAAGTTTTGACAATGCATCCGCCTGGTTGTTATCAGACCTGGGTACTTGATTCAAATGAAACTCCTTAAGAGACCCAGCCTCCTCTTTGACCGCCTGAAGATATTTTATCATAGCCGGGTGAGTTGCCTCAAATTTTCCCTCATACTGGCTAACGACCAACTGTAAATCAGAGTAGGCGTCAATTTTTGTTGCCCCTGCCGCCTTACACATGCGGATTCCGGCTAGCAGGGCTTCATATTCCGCCTCATTGTTTGAGGCCTGAAACTTGAACCGTAGTGCATATTCATATATGTCCCCCTCAGGGGACTCGTAGATTACGCCTGCACCACAGCCGTTCTTTGTATAGCTCCCGTCTACATACACTTTCCAAACCTGATCGAGATTATCCGGAGCCACCGGACGAGTCATTTCAACAATGAAGTCGACAAACGCCTGACCTTTCACTGCCTTCCTTGGTTCGTAAGTGATTTCAAGACTTTGCATTTCAATAGCCCATTTCAACATTCTGCCGGCTGACTCCAAGGTAGACATTGGCCGCTTGAGAGGCTGGTCGGTGTAAATCACCACTGGATGAGCCAGAAAGTAAGGCTTCAATTTTTTAAATGCCATGTACAAAGCAAGGCCAAATTTTTCAACCATGGAGTACCGGAGTTCAGCATTTTTTAGAACATGGCTAATGAAGTAAACCGGGAGCTGAACGCCGTCTCGCTCAGCAAGGAGAACGGCACTGAGAGCATGATCTGAGACGGCCAAATACATGTACAACGTCTCCCTAGGCAGAGGACTGACCAGCCAAGGCAGAGAATGCAAGTGCTCTTTTAACTTCTGAAATGTCGTCTCAGCATCGTCTCCCCATTCAAACCTGGTCTTCTTCCTGATTGCTTGGAAGAAGTAAAGGCATTTGTCGCCTGACCGGTTGAGGAACCTTCCCAAGGCGGCTAGGCAACCAGTTAGTCTCTGAACTTCCTTGACAGAATGGGGTGACTTCATGTCAATTACCGCTTGTATCTTTTCGGGGTTAGCCTCTATCCCCCTCTGATCAATCAGGAATCCGAGAAACTTCCCAGACTCAACACCAAAGACGCATTTCTTGGGGTTTAACATGACCTTATGCCGCTTGAGGGTGGTGAACGTTTCTCGGAGATCAGCTAGATGATCCATTTGTTGCTTGGATTTGACTATCATGTCATCGATGTACGCCTCCACATTCCTCCCAATTTGATTAATGAAGACCGTATTAATCATCCGTTGGAAGGTAGCAGGCACATTCTTCAAGCCAAACGGCATCACAGTATAGCAGAATAACCCCAAATCAGTGACGAAAGCCGTCTTCTCTTGATCTTTCTTTCAGAGGGGTATCTGATGGAAGCCAGAGTATGCATCCATGAAGCTCATCAAGGCGTGACCGGCTGTTGAATCGACCAGACTGTCAATCTTTGGAAGCGGGTAACTGTCCTTTGGACACGCCTTGTTGAGGTCTGTGTAATCAACACACATGCGCCAGGTGCCATTCGGTTTCTTAACAAGGACCACATTGGCCACCCAGTCGGGGAAATTACAAGGCCGAATGAACCTGGCATCTAGCAGCTTTTTGACTTCGGCAGCTGGCGCCTGACTTCTTTCCTCGCCATGGTTTCTTTTCTTTTGCCGGATGGGCTTCTTTTTAGGATCCACGGCGAGTTTGTGGACAGCGAGATCCGGGCTGACGCCTGGCATCTCTTCCACTTCAAAGGCAAAGATGTCTTTGAATTCTTTCAGCAGAAGGTGCAAGCTTGCACCCAGAGTAGCATAAGCAACCGTCTTAACCTTCATAGTACGCTCTGGACGGCTGTCGTCCAGAACGAGATCAATATTTTCACCAGCCGGTTGGGAACGGAGCTCGTCTGACCGTTCCCCGGTCAGTGATTTCTATTTTTTTCTCTTTCTTCACTTCCACCAGCAGAGGCGCTTTTCTTTTCTTACCAATGGCTGGTGGGGCAGGATTGGCATCCTTGACATCGTCAAGGTCTATTGGTTACTTTTCTTGGCCGTCTGAGGCTACAGTGTCTTTAACGGCTGAGAGGTAGCACCCCCGAGCCGTCTTTTGATCCCCGTTCAGGGAACCAACAGAGCCATCATCCCGCTCATACTTGATGAGCATGAGAGACGGGATGATTACCGCCTTGGCTTCGTTGAGGGTTGGCCTACCAAGGATGATATTGTAGGCGGTCAACTCCTCAACGACCAAGAATCTGACGACAATATGTCGTCCCTGGCCTTTTTCTCCCAGCCGGATGGGCAAGTCAATTCTTCCGGCTGGGTAGACCATCCCACCCCCAAAACCAACCAAGGGGTGGGTAACCGGATGCATACAGCTGACATTGTATTTCAGCTTCTGCAGGCACCGGAGGCTGATAATGTCCGACGAGCTGCCGGTGTCAATAAGGATCCGTCCAACCAGCTGGTTGGCAACCTTACATTCAATGACGACCGGGTCGTCATGCGGACGGCGAACGCTGCCCCTGTCCTTCTCAGTTATGAGGACGTCTGGGAAGGTGGAACTGGCAGACGCCTGCTCATCATCATCATCCTTGTCCATCTTTCGAAGATGGCTCTTGGTGCCCCGGATGGTAGGGCCACCACAAGAAAATCCGCCTGCTATAGTGTAGACCGGATCCTTATCGGTATCCGAGCTACTAGTAGGCTAATGGGTAGTCTTGGGGGACTGACCCTTGTTTTTCTTCTTTGCCCCAGCTGGGAACTTAGAAATGTAGGACTTTAGAAGCCCTTTGTCAGCCAGACGGTCCAACGTCCGCTGTAGACTGAAGCAGTCGTTGGTGTCATGGCCAACCTCCTCATGGAATTGGCAAAATTTATTTTTGTTCCGTGACTGGACGGAACTCTTCATTGGATTCGCCTTCTCAATGGACAGCCGGTCCTTTACCTCCATGAGGATGGAGTTGCAGTCTTTGTTAAACTCGTACTTGGGGACGTACGGTTTAAACTCTCTCTTTTTCTTCTGGGACGGCTGGTCAGAATCACTGACCGCCCAGACTTCTTTTCTCTT
Source organism: Chenopodium album (assembly GCF_948465745.1). NCBI lineage: Eukaryota > Viridiplantae > Streptophyta > Magnoliopsida > Caryophyllales > Amaranthaceae > Chenopodium > Chenopodium album. The sequence continues at coordinate 52,741,681 of NC_137845.1, read as the reverse complement.
TTTGCTCTCTTCTTTCTTCTTACCCGGCTGAGCAGACCGACTTTCTTTTTGTTTTTCAGACTTCTTGGAGTCTGACTGACTACTAGGCGTGCAGAGGTCGGTAGCTTGAATGTAGCTCTCCGCCTCCCTCAGGGCCGCCTGTAGCGTAAATGCCCCTTTTCTGACAAGGTCGAACTTAAAAGCCGACCCGTCTCTCAGACCCTTGAAAAAGTCTGTAAAAGCTACCTCGTCAGACAGTCCCTGGATCTGGATTCTGACCAGGTTAAACCGTCTGACATATGAGCGTAGCCCTTCCTTCTCACCCTGCTTAACGGTGCTCAAATCAAGGCTCGTTTTCTTAGCAGGGATGTTCATTGAGAAGTTGGTGGCAAACAAGAAGGCTAGCTTCTTGAAGCAATCAATTGAGCCGGCTGGCAAGTTGCCAAACCACTGTTGGGCAATGCCCTTTAGTGTAGCCGGGAAACATCGACACCAGGTGGCATCGTCCCAACCCTGTAAGCGCATGAGGTTGGTATATGCCATCAGGTGGTCTTCTGGGTTGGTGGTACCATCATAGGTGCCCACCAACACATTTTTAACCTTGGACGGCTGAGCCGCCTCGGTTATATTCTTGGCAAACGCAGAGGGTTGTTCACTAAGCTTAAGCAGCCGGAGATGCCAGTCCAAAGGCTGGACGGGGGTGTATGCCGCCTGTCCTCCAAAAGGAGGAGGCTGCATGAACTGTAGGCCATATTGCCCATACTGCGCCTGAGGCGCATATGGGACAAACCCAATCATCAGCTGAGGTTCGGTATTGACGGTTTTGCCGCCTGTCCGACTCTCAAGTAAGGACTGTGAGTTCCTTACAGAAGTTTCTTTGAAGCTGTCTGGAAAGCTCGAAGTAGAGGCTGACTCAGACAGCTGCTGGTTTCTCCTCCGCTCGATGATGTGCCGAGCGTCGGAGGCTGTTTTCTTGCTGGTCCCCGGCTTTTCTTGCCGAGGCTGCCTCTAAGGACCAGTAGGTAGTAGAATTTTTGACCAGTCAAGTCTAGAGGCCATCCTCTCCTTCTCCCTCTCTTTGTCTTTGGGATGGGGAGTTGGACGCCTGTTCTTGACGGGTTTTTTCTTTCCAGGAGGGGGAGACTTCTTAGCCGGCGGACTCTTGCTAGAGCCTGCCTTGTTTTTGTTGATCATGGCCTTGATTTCACCCTTGAAGGAGTTCATGAATTTCATGAGCTCATCCCGGGTGACTGGGGCTTGACCTTTGGCCTTCTGGGTTTCCCCTTCTGGCCTCTTAGAGGGGCGCCTGCTTGGGCCCGCCTGGTTAAGATTGCGCTCCAATTTATCTTTAGAACGCTTGTACTTTGACATGAAGGACCCATCCTTTGTGGTATAGGTCTCCACGTCATCATCATCTTCATCATCAGCTTCATCCTCAGTGACAACCTCAGGTGGAGGCCGAGGGAACGACTGAGGGATTCCAGAACCTCCCGGCTGAGGTGCCGGTTGAAGGTTTTCTTGATTTTCCGGTTGTATAACCGGCTGTAAGTTTGTAAGATCAGGAATGGGTACAGACTCTCCAACCATCTTTGAGGTACTCTCCCCACAGACGGCGCCAAATGTTTTGGGTGTTTTTGTCCCTCGGGAGAGTTACAGCTCGAAGACTGGTCCGATGCGGCCTGTACCTGCAAAACAAACGGAGACACCGGTTGGTAGGTGCTCCACCTCCGACGATCAAGTTAGTAACTTGAAGGGAGAGAAAAAGGTGCGGAAATTTAGGTGGGGATCTGCTCGGATTCCAAGCTTAGTTGTCTCTATCAAAGGGACAGTTTGTAATAAAATGGAAAAACGTGCCCTCCAAAAGAGGGGAATCTCCCTATTTATAGGGTCCTTGGGAATTGTGCCCCTGATTAGGTCACAGAACCCTAATCAGTGGTGGGCTGCGCCGCATTGCGGCTTTCTCAGGATTTGGGCCTGAAGGCCGTCATTTTCCCAAATATCTGGGATGACACGTGTCAAGCAGGGATAGGTCCACTTTGGACCATCCTGGTGCTGACACGTGTCGCCCTCTGGTTGGTCCACATGGCGGGGTAAAATTACCCTAAACAGTATCGATGACAGGTTATAAATCTTAAATCAGTTGTAATTCCATTGAGGTTAGTGATTTTACAACTGTTCACAATAAACAGAGTGATTTTACCTTCCCCTAAAAAAAAAAAAAAGTGTAATTTTACCTCAATCAATCATTAATTAATTACATATTCACGAAATAAATTACCTGGCAACAATAAATGGCGTTTACCGGAATTTTTACAAGATCATCTTAAATTCTTAATGGTGTTCTTTTGCTACTCCACTCGTCTATCACACTCATGGAGGAAACAAGAGTATGGGATTTAGTTGTAAAGAGAGGGGTAGTTTGATCCAATGAAATTTTTGCACCAAAACTCCCCTCTTGGCTTTAACGGCTTGTTTGGTTGACAAAGGAATTAATTTTCTATAGACATTTGTATTTTATGGGAATTAAAATTCAACATCAATTTTCCTAGGAATTAACTAAGCTTGTTTGGTTGTTATATAGGTATTTACAAATCATGGGAATTTTGAATTACCAAGGAGAGGTTGGTAATTAAATTCCCATGTTTTGTGGGAATTGGAAATTCCCATGATTTTACACTTCCCACATTCTCACTTTTTATGGTCTACCAAACAAGCCCCTTATTTCCAAATTCACGGGAATTTTCAACACCTAAATATAAAGATAGTATTAGGTTGGATGTGCATACAATATGTGCATAGAATATGATGTTTATGAGAAAATTATAATGTATGATGTTTATGTCCATATTACATGTCATTCAATAGAAATTAAATATTAATAAAAAAATTTATCATGAAAATAATGCAGTAACTCTGGCTGAGCCTTACACTAGTTTTCTAATTAAAGAAGTTTAGTGGGCTAGGTAGTTGGAGGCCGGTAGAAGGGAGAAGTTGTAGGAAGCTAACTAGCTAAGTTATGTTAAAAAAAATATAAAAAGTAATAATTTTCATGAATTAAGAAGGGTAAAATGGGAAAGAGAAATTTCCCAACCATTTTAGGGAGTTCTCTTTAAAATAGTACCGTTCTTAGATAAAGTTTTGTGACTTTTTCGAATCATATTTGAGTTTTTCTAATTTAATGTTTGTGACTCTTTCCGAATCAAATTTGAGTTTTTCTAATCTAATTTAATTGTTTCGACATTTTGGATACCTGACTTAGAGTGTTAAATATGTTAAACTGTTTAATAAAAGAGATTAATGAATGCTCTTTATTTATTTATTTATTTTTTTTGAAACAAGATTAGTGAATGCTCTTGTTGTGTTCTAATCCAAACTTGAGAAATAATTTATATATTTTGCAAACTTTTGAAATAATTTAGCACAATAATTTTTGGTTTTTTTTTATTTTTTTATTTTTTATGAAAAGCAGCTAGATAATTTTTGGTAAATAATTTGAGAAATAACTTTTGGTAAATAGTGACCAAACTTTTTATAATTGATCACAATCTGATGTGATTTTTTAAATTAAATAATTAATTTATAATTTGATGTGAGCTATTAGAGAAATATAGTTGAAATATTGAAATTATCCACAAAATTGATATTGTCTCAAAAAAAAAAAAAAAAAAAAAAAAAAAAATCCATAAAATTGATAGAGGTGTAAATATTAAGCTCTAACATACCTTAGACCTTACTAATACTTAGGCCCAGCTAGTTTACCTTAATTTATTTTTGTAAATTTCTGATAAATGATCTCCATTCTATAGGAGAAAACAGGGGGTGTGGTGTCCCCCTAAAAATACTTAAAATGCCTTTAACAAATTATTTTTCCAATTTAATTAGTAAGGGTAAAATAGTCATACAAATAATAAATCTCTAATATAATTACTAAAGTATTTTTAACACTTTTTTTTTAAAAACAAAAGAACATGTACGATATTAGTTACAAATCCAGAAAATCACACGTATATACGTAATGCTATGTACGCATTACACATGAAATAATTCTAGTTTCATTCAAGTTAAAGTAAGCTCAACTTTATTCATATAGTTTCAATTGAGTTATAAAAATCATTTCATTAAAAATAAATTATGTTCGATCAGTAAATATATAAATTTAATTCTTAAGAAATCAGAAGAATTACAATAGAAATAGGTTTGGTTTAGAAAAATAAGAGAAGTGTAGTTTTTTTTTTTTTTTTTTTTTTTTTTTTTTTTTTTTGTGACAATGAGAACTTCATAAATAAAAGCATTATTACAACCTAAGAGAACTAAAAGAAACCAAAAACAAACTCACTCGAACAACAAACGATACAACCTTGTGTAAAGAAGCTAAGGCAACACAACTAAAAAAACCCATAAACCACTGCCATTGACCAAAGGAGGAAATATGAAGAGAACGAAAGCACCACAAAAGTCTTGCAGCGCGCCAAATACTATGAAGCCTGATTAACCAAGAGAGTCGTACCACATCCAACGTGTGGACTGAGAGATGCCGAAATAACTGAAACATACGAGATGGACCGAAAACGCATAAGAACTTCATTGATGGAAACCGAAATTGGCACTGACACTGAATGAATGCACCCTGTTGCTGGAAAAAGGACCTTTGACAACATTCCACTCCTAGGGATCGAAAAGCATAGTCTCATCCTAGGAGTCTAGGAACAAACCCAATAGTCATATATGTAAACAACTCTACGATGAATCGTGCATCCCAATCAGGTTCTCTTCCTGCGGCTCTACCAACAAAGAGTGCAAGAACATGGAGGAATTTGCTTACCCCAAGCATTGAAGATGGAGAGCCTCCTTCAAGATTTTGATTTACAGTGATGATTGACTTTGTCATCACCAATTCCAACAACAAAAGGATGATAGCAATTGTATTAATGCCCATATCATCCCGAAGACAAGCAACAAGGACAACAAACCTCTTCCCTTGCAATTTCCAAATGCAAGGGAAATATCATCCCAAAGACAAGCAACAAAAGGATGATAGTTTAAATTTGTAAGTCGAAGAAAAATCAGTTGTAAAGTATAAGGACTTATTACCTTGCTTGGATTAAATAAATAAATAAATAAATAAATAAATAAATAAATAAAATAAAATAAAATAATACTACTACTTACTCCGTATTCCCTTGTTAAAGATTCTTATTTCCCATGATTTTAATTACAAAGATCAACTCCTTGGAGCTTGCCATGCCAATCCATATGTGATTTTACGCAAATTTTCCTTTAAGTCTGTACTCCAAGTTATATTGTTTTCATCAATTTTTAAAAAAACCCACCTCCTTAATTAACGATTTAAATTTAATGACCACTTTTCAAGACTAATTTGACCAGCAAAGTTAATCACATACTCCATATTTCATTTGCAATGGTATTGTTAATAGCTAGGAACATTACAAAATTGAGAGCAAGTTCACAACTATACTATCGGAGATGTTTTTATATACTTTCTCTGTAACTCCGTAACAAAATACTCCGTAGATCTTACACTTTGATAATAAATGTGAGCGATATTTTATTAAAGTGTAACATCTACTTCGTTACGGAGAATTATAAAGATTTACATAGCTGAATAGAGTGTATAAGATGGCAAGAGAGAGAGAGGTGTGATCAGAATTCAGAATTATGTTTGAAGCTAAAGATTTACTTCATATGCATTTAAATCTGATGATTTATAAATTTGCATGTTTGAAGCTAAAGATTTACCTCATATGCATTTTAATCTGATAATTTAAAATTTTTGAAAATAAAAACTTAATACGTAGTACTTCATATTAAATTAAATTCCCCCTATTTGACATACATTACTATGGTAATACTTAAAGAAAATTCTAAATAAATTTCTCATTATCAGAGTACAATACTTAAAAAGAAAACTCTAGAGTAATAGGCACTAACATAAAAAACAATTACATAGTATTTAACAACTCATCAACATACTCATAAACATGAAAAATGTCATATTGTCATTTACATTAGTTTCTATTATTACACCAATAAACTAGGCTAATATTAAGTCTCCATTATTAAACCTTACCCATGAGCGAAGCTTTAAGAGGGCTTGTTGGTTCACATATCTTTGTGGCTTCAGACAATTCATTAGATTGCATCTTGTAAACCTTTAGAACATTCAATAATCCTCCGATGAACATCAAAAAACTCCCGACTATACCCAACCATACGAATATACTTTTAGCCTACATAAAGTATCCAAGACCAAAATATTAGTCCCAACATCATATAACACATACATCAACAATTATTCAAGAAATATCATAACAAGAATAAAATGAACAAATAAAATATCCTCAATGAGATTGGTAAAAGTTATTTTCAAATTGTTAGAATGGCATAAGTTCCTTTTGCAAAACACAATGTTACGCTGTATTCTCTAAAGCCGATTTGGTCAGCTTACTAATCATAGTAAGTTCGATATATACCAAAGATATCTTGAATGCACACAAATAATGTCAAAGCACGCAAATAGAATTGATGTTATTAAATCGAAAACTTAACTTGAATGCAAATGAAGAGGATGCTCAAGAAGGACAAGACCAAACCAAAAAGTTGAATCATACAAACTCAGAAATCAAACTCATTCTTTGTTCCGGCAAGGCAAAGTATATAACCATGTATAAATAAAATTGATGTTGAATTGAAAACTTAACCATGTATAAATAAAATTAAATTGATGTGTTTATAAAAATATGTTAAATTGAAAACTTAACCATGTATGAATAAAATTGATGTTAAATTGAAAAAAATAATCATGTATAAATAAAATTGATGTTAAATTGAAAACTTAACCTGAATGATAATGGAGAGGATGCTTAAGAAGGACAAAAGCGAACCAAAACATTGAAGACTACCAACAAACATATCAAACTCAATCTTTGTTCCCTGAAGGCGAAGTATGAAACCATGTAAATTGACAATTGTGATGAAGAAAAATCCAGCCGCAACAAGTATAAGTCCAGATTTCTGCTGAGATGAAAACTGGGCTATAAAACCCAATATTAGCATAACAGTAGCCAACAGGTAAATCACATTATCCATGCGCTCTGAACGAACCCTCGTTTCCATCCTGCTATCATCAACTACATCTATTATTAATCAACTTCAATGAACGAAACACATATAATATTAAGCTAATCGAAATTTAAAACCCTAGAAATTATTATTTTTTTTTTTTCTTTTTGGGTGAAGGAAAACCCTAGAAATTATAGACGAATTGCAAACAAAATTCGCAAAACCAGGGCTTAAACAAACAAAAGATAAATTCAATTGGTTAAAATCCAGATGTTGAAAAAAAAATAAAAAAACAGATCTTTTAAATTGAAAAACTAAATAAATTAAAATTCAAACGAACATCTTAAATATAATTAAAAAAATCAAAAAATAAATACAGAAACAAATTGAAAAAAACAAAATTTACCTTAGAATACTCCGTTGAATTGATTCACCCATTAAAAGCCGCTTCAATGGAGGAGAGAGAAAGAGGAGTACGATTGAAAGAGAACGGAAGACAGAGAAAGTGGATGTGCGGATGGACTGTTGTTCGGTAGTTTTACTAGTTTAGTTTCCCTAATTTCTCCCTCAAATATGAGTATAGTTTATTAAATATGTGTTCCCATTTTACCCCTGTTTTGTGCAAAGACGTTTTTGCCCTTACTTCTTTTTGTCTCTTTTTCTCTTTCTTCCTTTTTCTGGCATTCTTCATGATAAACTCAGTTGCTCACCTTTTTATTTTCTCTCTCCTCCTCTTCCATTGAAGCAGCGTCGGAGGTAAGGTGGTTTAATTTTGTGTAAAAAAAAAAAAGTTGGTTTAATTTAACAATGTAATTGTCAGTATATATAGTCAATTTGGGGTTCGTAGAATAAGTTAGATGCGATTAGATTATCTAACTTAGTTTATTGAGAATTCCATTTTCTTTTCGAATTTTGTCGTTGGAATTTTGTTTATGTTCATGTTTTGGTATGATTATTTTGGAATAATTGAATTGATTCTTGTTTGTTTGATTGATTTTGCGTAAAATTTATTGAACTCGAAAACTCCACCAAGTGTAAAAGGTTTTTATGTCATATTGTTAGTAAGCTCATAAGTTTTTCTCTTTCCTTGTCTAGCCATTGCTGCTTGTTAATTCATGTTTTTTTTTTTTTTTTTTTTTTAAAAAAAAAAAAAAAAATAATAGCTAATTTACAGGAATTTGCTTTGAATTGATCAGTTTGCCCTTTTGTGTACTTTATTCTTTATTTTTTAACATTCAAGGATAGGATATGGGCATATGTCTACTCTTCTTTAGTGGAGTCAGTTTAAAAACTATTTAGTTTTTAAAGGATTGTTCAAAGTTCATGAATACTATTAAGTAGAAAAATTATGTCTTGGGTGAGATCGTTTCACACTAATTTATTGTGAGACATGTTAGTTACAAAAAAAAAAAGGTAGCAAATTGTTTAGAGATGCTCACTGGTTAGCGTTTGCCAGGAGGCCCGGCAATCCTTGATAGTTATGTCAACGGTCAGCAATCTCAGTATCAATGAACAGCGGATCTACTCACTCACTGCTAGAGTAAAATAGTTTAATTTTTTTTTAGATCCTGCAAACTAACATTCTTTTAGAGGAACAAAGGAGATGCATAATAATCAGTCACCTTGGATTTGTCATACATTAGTATTTGTCTAATAATAGGGGATGCCCCTGTCAAAAAAAAAAAAAAAAAAAAAAGGGGATGCCATAATTCTTATATATACATTTTCCTGGACTAAATGGCCTAAATTTCAAGGGATATTTTATTTATATATTGAATTCTCTATTATTTTGGTGAGTGTATGTCTGTATGTCATGTTTTTAGCCTTTACAATGCGGTTGCGTCATAAAAAGGAGAGTATAATCTTATTTGCTTTCGAACCTTTGCTCATAGTCACTGATTTATTGGTATTATTGGTATAAGTAGATAAAATCATCTTAAACAAGAAAAAAAAATTTATAATTCTTGAACAGAAATATTATCTTGAGGTCTTCTGATTAGATTTATCTTTGCTGCAGCATGTTGAGGTTTTTGTTCTTGATCCAAAGACTGATGAGGTAGTGGTAAAGATTGAGGCAGCAACTCTGAATCTGATTGATCTAAAGATACAAAGCGTATTCTTTGGCCCTTCTTACCGTGCAAGTTCCCCACAATACTTGGTATGGCATACACTCATACTGGCAATACCGCTGTAGTTTTTTTTTTTTTACACTCTTCACATGAGCAGCTTAATCATCATCTTTTGTAATCTGGAATTTGTGAATGTGTGAATTAAGGTTGCGCTTATCTTTTCTTGCTGAGCATGAAGTTTAGGTGTGGGTGGATGGCACTGCACCTATGAACCCCAAGATTTTGGGTTTGTTCAGCACTTATCTACTGCAGGGGTTTACCCCACTCTCCCCTCCTGCTGATTCATAAACTTTTAAAGAATTTGCAGTTCTGTGTCTTCACTTGACAAATACGAGTAGTTTTGTTTATCCGCCATCTGGCCCCTTCCTTTTTCCCGTGAGAAAGCTGTGGATGGTGGGAATCTGTGCCTTTAGAAATGGTGGGTTTTTATTACAGGCATACCTTGAAATACTGGCCAAAAATCCTATTTCAGAATTTTCTATATTCCATGAACACTTTGCCAGGCTTTTGGTAAAAGAATTCTGCCTGTAAATGACATAACTTTTCTAATGTGGCTCTTCTATTCTTTGGATGAAAATTATTTACAGAGATTTATAACCTGTACTATGCTTGCATAATGAATTCTTAAAAGGTTTGCATCAACGAGCAAGTCACGGAAAGGAGAATGATCCCAAATTCCTCTCACATTCGAGCATGAGAAAATAGCATGAATAATGCTTTCCTCATCACAATTACACAGCCCACACCACCCTTTGTCACGAATATGTCGCTTATGCAATCTCTCAAGTGTTGCCAGGGATCCCATACACGCTTTCCATAAAAAATTGCACAACTTTGGTGGACCATTAACACTCCAAAAACACCTTCCATACTGCATTGCTAGCCCCTCCAAATTGTGATTTCCACCCTCGAATGTGCCCCAAACGCCCAAGCCAATAGCCAGATTTTGTGGTATAAAGCCCATCAACAGGACCCAAAATCGCACATCTTTCACAGCTCTAACACTCAAAGGCAGACTATGCGCAGCAGCAGCATCCTCAACCGGAAGGTGTTGAGACAGAGCCTCATTACACCAGCCCCCATTAATTTCATCAATCAACTTAGCCACTTTATGATCAGCTGGGCTCTCGATATTTGGGGTAGGAACACGGCTCACATTTTCCCCTGGCAACCACGCATCATCCCACACACTGATATCCATCCCATCCCCAACTCTCCATTTTAAACCATCCAATAGAAGAGCTTTCGCCCCCCAAATACTCCTCCAAACGTAGCTCGGGTCATAGCCCCTATTAGCCGAGATAAAACCACCATTCTTGAAGTATCTCGCATTTAGGACTTGGTGCACAATAGAGTCGGGATTACAAAGTAGCCTCCACCCTTGCTTAGCCAATAATGCTTGGTTAAAAGTCCCCAAATTGCGAAACCCCATCCCACCAAGAGACTTGGGAAGGCACAATGACATCAGGTTGGAAAGATCTGATTAGCGCATGACATCAGGTTGAAAAGCTCTACAAGCTTAGATAAACCTTCAGAGTGTTTTCTTGAGGATGTTAAAATTCTCACTTTTCCTCATTTCATATACTGTACAAAACCAGTACAAACGTCATCAAATGTTCTGATGAAACGAAAAGGAACACCATGAAAGGGACAACATTGCTTAAGGCCTTGAGAGAAAGGAAAGGTTGGACTGGACAGCAACAACAACAATCTTTTCTTCCCTCTCCTCTTTAACAGATAATTCAACTCTACCCTTCTTTCTTCATCTGATTATTATCACGCTTACTTCTCACATTCAAGGGTTGTCATTCCTTATAGATTATATTTCTTTTGTGAATTAATGCTGTAATTTACCTTTGTTAGACGAATGTTGTTTTTGGTATTAAAATTATTGATGATTTGAACTGGAGTTTCATTTTCCTAAATTCTGCTTCCGCTATAGTCAGTATCAGATTATACTGCTGTTATTGTTGATTAGCTGTGATTATTAATGTATGATTGGTTGTATTGAAATCCGAATTGTAGATTTGTAGACATCTAGAATTACCATTTGTGTTTGGCTCTTATGTTCTCTTTGTTATTTGCAAAAGATTCAGATATGTTAGTTTTGTTGCTTTTGTTGTCAACATTTCTTTCCAATGTCACTTTGTCAGCAGTGGAAAAGGTTATATGTATTATTTTAATTAATATATACGGAGTACTTTTATTTGATTTGCCTTCATGGCTGAAGTAAGGCACCAGCTGCAGCTTCTAGAGCAGGGAGTTCTACGAAGGTGTAAGCTGCTAAGGATTATGTTTGAAATAAAGACAATGCTTCTGTTGCAGCATCTGAGAAGGTCGTTGATCATCAATCAAAGAACAAAAGAGTAATGTCATGCGAACCAACGTCTGACTTTTAATGGACCAACTTGATTTCTAGTCGTGGGGGCTGGATTCAAGCGCTGACATTGCTGATAGCTGAAGGCAGTTTATGGGTCATTTCAAGTTCTATAAGGTTTTCGAGGAGGAGGTGAAAGGGTTGGTGGATAGGTTTCTGAAGAATATAATGGGGATAAGCCTACATTTCAAGTTTTGTGATTTGGATGTTTTGTAAAGTGAATTTACAATATGTCTCACAATACTTTATTTACATGGATAATTTGTCAAAAAAAAAAAAAAAAAAAAAAAACCCTTTTAAAAGCACCATTTTACAAAAAAAAAACAAAACTTGTTTTAATAATTGTTATAGTTTAACCGGCAAATAGTTTTAGACAATTTAATTGAATTTAATAATATAAGAGGTAAGTGGAGTATTTGAAGTATTAAAAAATTGTAAAAGAAAGATAGTGGGTTAATAGTTTATTAAAAAGTTATGAATGTGAGAGGAAAAATATAATAAAAAAGTAGTAGTAGATTTGGGTGGAAATCATGAGAATTTAGAAATATAATACTCCTTCCGTCCCCTTTTAATAGTCCCTTATGGGTAAATTTTAGTCCCAAAATGTTCACCCCATTTGTTTTTTCCAACAACCATTAATATTAATGTTTTACCGAAATTCCCTCCAATTTGCAATAATATTTATGCAAATTTAACTTTTTCATGTAAATTTTGTTTTCCCATTTACTTTTACTTTCTCTCTCTACTTTTTTGCATACCCAATGACAATTTACTTTACCTATTCTTATTTGTGTTTATTAATTCCCGTGAAAAATATTCATAAGGGACTATCAAAAGGGGACGGAGGGAGTATTTAAATGTAGTTTTTTGTCAAATAAAAGAAGTATAACACTTATTAAAATATGGTTGGATTCGACAAGTGTAACACTTATTAAAACACGGAGGGAGTAAAAAAACTCACCACGTTTTTTTTTTGCAAGAAGAAACCTATTTCATTATTAATCCTCTAACTAACTTATAATTTCCTCCCATTTCTTCTAGTTAACCTCTAATCCACCCAATTATCAAGGGCTTTTTTGACATCGTTTTTTATATTTTGTTTTGTTTTTTTTTTTTTAAACAAAAAACCAAAAATAGGAAACAAAAAAAAAGGTGTTTTCACTTTTATGTTACACTTAACAAATCCAAGTAATATATTAATCTTTATAGGCTTAACTCTATAATAAGGGTTAATTAGTAGATTTTTTAAGTTTCTATTCTCAATCTTATTTTTCAAGATCATGGGAAACAACAAATATGAATATTTTTCAAAATCATGGAAAACAACAAATATGAATATTTAAACTTTTTTCTTGAAATATATATATAATTGAGGTCATGTGAGAACCAAGGTGAATAATAGGAATTAAGAACCAATCTCAGCCATGGATCACACTTAATCTGATGGCTCACGTTTCACCCGCATTCATTAATGGCATTTTCGTAAATTTGCGGTTTTTGTAACTTTTATCCTGTTTTTTAACTTTTAAGGCAATTTCATTTACTTTATGACAGATTTCATTTACTTTTACTAACTTTTTATTTACTTTTTAGAAATAAAAAGTGGAAAACACTTTACAAAGTTAAAATATTACGAAAATGCCATTAATGATACGGGAAGCATGTGAGTCATCCGATTAACATGATTTAAGGGCCTATATATATATATATATATATATATATATATAAATATATATATATATATATATATATATATATATATATATATATATATATATATATATATATATATATATATATATATATATATATATGTAAAGGATTTTTTGTCAAAAAAACTACCTAAAAAAGCCCAGATTTTGTAAGAAACTACCTAATAAAAAAAAAAGAAGGAATTTTTTGAAATAACCACCCTAGCTTTTTTCAAATATTTAAAGGGTTGTGCTAAACGCAACCTAGGTTTACTTAACCCTTTTTCCCTTACTTTATAACCCTAATAGAAATATAAAGTATACTAGGTTAAGTCCCGTGCCATACACGGTCATAATTAAATTCTACAACAGATAAATAATAAATAATGGTGTTAATTCAACGATAATTTATCCAAAAAAATTATTTGTAACAAAATAACTTGAATTTTAATTAGTTTATACCAACACTAAATACGTAAAGGTTATTGAATTGGATTGTATAAATAAATAAATAAATATAGTAATAGAAACTTAGAAGCTAAAAGGTTTTATATGAGAAAATTAAAATATTAGTTTAGGTTAGTACCCATACACAAACTCATATATATTTGTCCTTAAATTGTTGACACACTTTGATCGACATAATATGAAAATTTAGTTGAGTTCATTTTACTTTAGGATAATTAGTATTCAATAATCAACTTTTTAAATATATCTTTATTGAGTAGTATGGGTTTTTATTTTTTAAATAATCACATAAATGTTTAGAATGACTAAATAATTTTCCAATATATGTTGTGTACGAAGTATATTATAACAAACTTATTTTGTTCTTGTAAATGTTACGTATAATTTTAAAATTAATACAAAGTATGCTACCAAAATGATTTTTCTCTTTTAATTAAAATAAATTTTATTAGCAAATGATAAAAGTTGGAGAAAAAAAATTAATATTGATAATATTATAATAATTTTGGAAAAGAATATATTTAAATACATTATTTTTAATTAATATTAGTATTTTTGTAACTAAAAGTTTCCTAGTATATTTAATTGAATATAATTGGATAAAATATGTTGTCAAAATACTAAAAAGGAAAGGAAAACAAAGGCGGGAAAATTTTTAACCAGGAAATGGCAAGTGTCATTCCTGGTTTCGCCTTTAGTATAGGTTTATTGATTTTTTCTCCTCCTCTCTCAACTTGGTAAAACATATTAATAAATCTAATTTTTCTCACAAGAGTACCAAATTCGATTTAAAATACTAATTGGGATCGCAATGGATGAGAATTTTGGCCCAGAAGATCTCATAATTGATGTAAGTTTTTCGTTTTTTTGTTATTATTTTCGAGTACTCTTCGTGCTGAACGAGTGAAACAGGCTGATCTATTTCGGCTAAATTGAACAAAATCGATGCCTCTATTTTGCACATATTTAACATAATAGTATACTCTATTTCGTACACATTGAAAAACATAGTATACTCTATTTTGTGCATATTGAACATAATAGTATACTCTATTTCGTATATCTTGAACAAAATAGTACACTAAATTTCGTACATATTGAACAAAACAATAAGCACTATTTCATACAAATGTATAGTATCAAGTTGTACGGTTCTTCAATTCAAGTCTTATTAATTAATTTTTTTTTTTGTAAGGTAAGAAAAAAAAGGAAAGCGTTAGGCACCCCTCCTCATGAAGGGAATGCCTAGCGCATCTGAGGAGATAATGGGGTACAACGATGAGTTAGTACAAAGAATAATATCCATGTTATCACTAACAAGATGTCCTACACTTGCGATCCAATCTGCTGCTCTATTTGCTTCCCTGTAAACGTGATGAATTTCCCAATGGTGAAACTGCTGGAGGAGAGTCTGAATGTCGGTGATGATGTGGTCAATTTGCCATGGAGCAGACCAGGTTCTTCTTAGAGCATTAACAACTAGAAGATTATCGCCTTTAAGTCCTATTAATTGGAGCAGCTGATTTACTAGTATATATGTATACAGATTCATGCTAATATAATAATCAAATTTTACATGGTCCGCGAGGGGGAGGGGGGGTGGTTGCGGCCTCTGGAGGACAGCCGCAGAGTGGTTGCGGGGCACTTTGCTCCATGACCAAGTGAGCAATAGCAGGCTGCGGCAACACTCACCTAGTCGCGGGCAACTTGCGGTGTGGGTTGTTTCCCCCCTCCCCTCTCAAGTGGAGCAACCAATCAACTTCAATTTCATGATATAAGTGTAGGCTTCATGACTTTGTTAGCAATAGGAACAAGAAGCAAGGGATTATTCAAATAAATAAAAGTTAGATACCATGCATAATAGGAACATAAGTACATAATATATAATTAGATACCATGCATTAAACAATTTCAAGGGATTCAAAACAACTAAAATTGGGAACTCAATGCAGTAGTATAACAATTTCGAATGACCCATATGAACTAGCAATACTTGTTAAGAAATAGTCTATTACAAGATTTACAACCCAGTTATACAAAGCAGCCAGAACTGTTATATCCCATTTATACGAAGCAGCTACTACTATTGCATTCCAATTATACGAAACAAATTCCTCTGTTTTAGCCCAACCATACAAAACAGTCAAATCCATTTCATACCAGTTACATATGCTGAATGTATGCCTAAGGCTTATTGGCACCTATTTGGATGCCTCTTCTTTAGACTAAATTCCAGTGAAGTGGATGAAGTATTAAAATCTGGAGCATAATGTGCAACAGATTTTACCTTATGCATTATGCATAATTTTTAATTATTTTGCCTTCAACTCCACTTTTTTTTCTCCTTTCTATTTTGTTACTAATTGGAGCATGTTGTTCAATGCTGATACAGATTGGTCCTTTGAGGTGTTGGCCTGGTGGTCTCTGTCTATCTCGATCCCTTGGAGATATGGATGTTGGCGAATTTAAAGTTCCAGTTCCTTATGTGAAACAAGTGAGGGTGTGTCGACTATTTACCAGTATTCTTCTTTTGCTGGATTATCACTACTGTCAATGCGTTCTGGAAAAGCTTGAATTGTGCAATTGTATGTTCTATTTAGAAGAATAAGTTTGGTCTTAGCAAATATAGGTTCTGTTCTTGACCTGTGCAAGTGTTTAGAGAAAAATTTCCTAACCAAATTGCTTACTGGGTTTTTAACTTACCTATTAATTAAAGTATGGGTTCTCTAAGGAGAGTGTGCTTCGCCTCCACTAATGTAGAGTTTGTTTTATCAGGGTCTTGAAGGAGAGAGAGGTGTATAACAATCCCAAAAATAATAGGCACAAATTGAAACAAGAATAGACAGCTCAATAAGTTACCTGAAAAACAACTAATCTTGGTGTCTGTTTGGATGAGGAATCAAGATATATATTTTACATGTGTTGATGAATAGTTTATGATTGATAAAAGACTGAGTTTCTATTTGATGTCATAATGGAGTTTTTCAGGATAACACACCGCCACCTGCTTGCTTTGACGCTAGAAGTAAATGGAGTAGTTTTGAACGTTATGGTGAAGAGGAAAGAAGAAAAGCCTATTGCAAGCGAAAGGAAGAGGAGTTGGGTCATTGCCATTTGGAGAGGGTCTGTGACTGGACTCGTGTTAGATTTGACGTGGACACTAGAAATTGAGTGTATTTCGGCAGCATGTCAAGTTTTGTGATGTGAATGTGTCCTTGTGTATGTGCAAAAGGTCCTCTTATTTATTTTGGATTCCTTGCATCCTGTTATAGCTTTGATTAGATCTTCAATTTCGAATTATGATAATCTCATTCACATTAGAATCTAGATGTTAAAAAAATATGATTTCCAGTGTACAGACTTTAAACTAATATCATTGAAGTCAGTTGCTCAAGCAATTTGCCTTGTGACTTGTGAGTAGTGTTTATTGTTATGATCATATATTTACTCAAATTATGTCTTTTTGGTACTTTGAAATACATGTAATTTCTCAGGTTATCTCCAATGCTCCCTATTCAAACAAGGGCCCTAAGTCAAGGGTTTGGTCTCCTCCTCAAAGGGTTACTTCAAACTTAACACTGACGGTTCGTGGGTGTCTGGGAAATTCTGATGCAGGGGGGTATCATTCGATGCCATCAAGGTGAATGGCAATTTGGTTACACAATGAAGATCATTGCTCTTGAGGCAGCCTCCACTGAACTAATAGCTATCCGAGAAGGGCTTACTGCTGCATGGGACAAAGGAATCAGGTACTTATAACTCGAAACAGATGCTGAAGCCATTCGCTACATGATTGAAAACCCGCAGGACTACTTAGACCACCAACTTGCTGTTCTGGTGAATGATCTTGCTCTATTGCTTCGTAGAGATTGGAGTGTTAATGTGCTTCATGTTTAAAGGGCAGCAAACAAAATTGCCCATGGTCTTGCTGACATTACCATTACGCCTCTCCTCCCGCCTTGACGCAGATCTACACTGAAGAATTGACCCTCTGGCCTCTGGCCATGACTGATGGAAACTGAAGCTTATGAAGCTCTGCTTCCCAAGCCACTGCTAGGCTACCCATTTATCTTTAAAGATTATTTAGTTTACTTAGTTTATGTTTGTTTATTTTCAGCTTTCTACTTTCTTCTAGTTCAGGTTGATGCTGGGTATTTGAGGATAGTTCCATCTTATCCTTGTGGCTGCCTTTTTTGTACCTACTTTTGGTCTAATATTCTGGGTCTCAAGGATGCTATTTTTCATCTTCTTACAATATAAGTCCTCTTTGGTTTTTTATTTTTATTTTTATTTTTATTTTTTAAAAAGTCATTATTGCATTGTAATCCCGACTCTTAAATTTGCAAACTGCTAAAAAATTGACACTGGCTATACTAAATTTAAGTACTTTTCGTAATCTTGACTATGTAGTATAAAATTTGCAAGGATCTTTCTAACGAATATCCTTGGGGCATTAAATAAGCATTTAAAATATTTCCTAAAGAAATATTAATTTGGAAATGCATGATTGGTGTAATTAATGTTCATATTAATTTAATATTTGTACTTTTAATTAGCTTATCCGACGCTCCGGAGACGTTTGTTGCTTTTGCTAATTTTATAAACGCAACTTAGATTTTGTTCTTCAATGGTTGGTGGAGACAATTTCGGTTTGTCACTCTTCTAAAGATTGGAATAACTTAGTGGTCTTGTTTACTATCTTTGGGCAATTTGGCTCTCGAGCAATAACTACAGATTCCGTCAGCAGAGTGAGTCTTGCTCCACTTTGGGACTCTAGATGCAAGTCGGCTCAACATTTCCTGTCTTTTATTTCCTCTCACTACACAATTCGGAATCTTCCTGCTCATCTTAGTTCTTCCCATTGGATCTTTGGAGATTCTTCCCATTCTGGAGATTCTTCCCATTGGATCTCTAGAGATTCTTCCCATTGGATCTATGGAGATTCTTCTACTCCTTTGGTTGTCTGTCTGGTTCTGGACGGTTCTTGGTCAAGCAAGGACAATGCGGCTGGTATAGGTTGGTTTTTTCGGGCTCCAGATTCCTCCTTGGTTCTTGGTGGAGGGGCTCGTGCTACTTGTGCCTCCTCACCCTTACATGCAGAATTATTGGCTTGTTATTGGGGACTGAGGAGTGCGATCAGGAGATGCTACCGACGGATTCTTATTTACTCGGACTGTGCTTCCTTGTGTCTGCTTCTGGCTAAGCATTGTCGGCCTGATATTTATTTGGTCTGGATAGTCAGGGAACTTCATTTTTTGGTGGGTTCGTTAGATGCTTGAAGAATTGTGAAGGTTCCCAGGTTTTGGGTCTCTCCGACGCACTAGATGGATGGAAATATTAAAATAAATGGCGTCCAATTTAAATTGAGATCCATAACCTCCGTTTCATATTATTTGCAACGATTAAATATTTTACCTCTTTATTTTATGTCAAATCGTTACAAATAATATAAAACTGATGTAGTATAACGGTTGTCATTGAGGTACTAAGGAGCTGTAAAATACTAGTTTGTACCCTTTATTTATTTATTTATTTATTATAAAGTCAAGAAATTTTCATTTAATTTGACACGGCCCTCCTAATTCTTTTCTTCTCCTATTAGATTTCCTTACTAATTATTGTTTGGGAGTTGATTTAATTTATTGGAGTTTTTAATGATAACACATTTGGTAGGTGATGGGAAGAATGACGATTGTTTGAGGATGTAAATGAGCATGTAATACGTTAAGTGATGAGTAGTAAGGCCCTAAGTCCAGTAATATTGGGAGTTTATAGTAATGTCCGATTTCGAGAGTTAATTGTCTATAGTAATGTTTGGCTGCGCCATGAAATCTTATTCGGCAACTATACTAACTTCTAAAATAAAACAAAAATCGCCGAAAAATACTGATTTGATAGTTAATTGTCTATAGTAATGTTTGGCTAGCCAAGAAACCTTAATTACTTGGCCAAAGGTTACTATGCTCAACATAATGGTAGTTGTGTGCATATGTACCTAGGTTCATAATAATATTATTGTAAATCAAGTTTACATAAGTTTAATTAATTATAGGGCAGAGACCAAAAGAAGATTTTTATAATATAAAGTGAATTTTTTTTTTTTTTTTTTTTTTTTTTTTTTTTTTTTTTTTTTTTGGAATAGAGATAAAGTGTAGGTAGTATATATGTAATTATGTATAAGAGTGAAATAATATTAATAAAAAAATAATAATAATAATGTAAATGGGATTGGTAGGAAAGATAAATAATAAATACTATCTCCGCTTTATTTTATTTGCAACTGTGGGTATTATTTATGAGTATGTATAAAATATTCGAGTAACTTTTGTATACATCATTTTTATCAATATAGGGTCACTTTTACAATTTTTGGGTAACTTTTATCAATAAAGCATAAATACTTAGTAATATTTATTCATATTAGGGTAACTTTTAATCATTTTAGAGTAATTTTATAACGAATGTACAATATTTACATTCGATTTATTTAAAAGTTTATAAAAATAAAATATTTCAAAGTTGCAAATAATATAAAAAAAGAGGAAATAAAATAATCGTAGATTCTTACGAAATAAGGAAGTGTTGCAATTATTATGAGACAGATGTAAAAAGTAAGTGTTGCGATTATTATGAAACGGATGGAGTATCAGATAACACCATTGTTTCCTAAGTTCAATAAGTTAGTTAACTTCTTAAGTTCTTATTGATAAAGTTTGATTTGAACAATATGGGAGAACCTTTGCCCTTGTGAGGTCTCTTCGATCCGTATGTTTTGATGGATAAGTTATCAATTTAAGGCACCCATTACGGGGTTTCAAAAAAAAAAAAAAAAAAAAAAAAAAAACTTGTATATGGTATTTATTGTCGTTAAGACAATTAGCCTATTATTATACTCCGTATTTGTTTATAATAATACTTTCCTATTTTTTTTTATTTTTTTATTTTTTAGAAGGGATAATAGTCCATAATACTTTCCTAATCTTGTTAGGTCTTTTATTCTAAAGAAAAACAGTAAAAGTAAAATAAAATAAAATAAAAAATCTTATTAGGTCTCTTGATACATATAAGTACAAATCTATATGCGTATGTATAGGGTTAAAAAGGTGAGTTTGAATGGTGTTAGAAGATCTCAAAAGATAGTTATACAATATTGACAAAGTATATCCTCACACATAATATCTTTCCATATATTTTTATCATATACTTGGTAGTTGGTATATATATACGTATCTAGCCTTAAAACTTATATTATTATATCACAGAATAAAAAGGGGTAAAGCATCAGAATTGACAATGGTAGGCATGTCAAATGGTAATAATGAAGATGAGAATCCCGTGGTGATTGGTTGTCCAATTGATTGGCAGCACTGGGCATACAAAAACCCTAAAAATAATGATAGTAATGGAGAAACATTGACTCAGAATTTGATACGAAACAACCCTAACGACCACATCAACAATACGACGACGGAAGAAATTATGAACCACGACAACGACATGTATCCATTTCTATGTTCGACAGTTTGTCTATTATTCATCGTGCCTGTTTTGACAATATGCTTGATTATTATTATTTTTGGTATGGGATCAAACAAATTCACGTTTCAAATCAATTCAGTTGAGATTGAGGTGGCTCGTAATAACACGGGGGCAGATTTGAACTTGACCCTATTGTTCAAGAACCAAAACAACGAACCTATGTTTTTCAATTCTCTCCAATTGTGGGTTGAGTATCAGGAAAACTTTCTTGGTTCGACAACGCTTGACCCTTTTTCCCTACTGAATGATCATAACCAAAATCAAAAGACAATCGATTTACAGCTACATGTTTCGGGTGTGCCTTTCGGTTCCATTCACAAGGACCAAACTTTGGATTTGATTGTTAAGATCTGCAGTCTTTATTGGAGTTCGGATCAATATGAGGTTGTCAAAAATATCAACGTCTATTGCGATGGCATCACCCTTGGATTTTATAACAATCCCACGTCTGGGATTTTGATTAGTGCACCACCTCTTTGCTACTACAGTTCTAGTACGTTTACGTAGTAATCCTATTTACTACCTCCGTTAATTATTATGTGGAACGGGGTATTATTCGTGAGACATAAAATATGCTCAGCCTTTTTTGGTAAGAATGAATCGAATTGAAGCTATAGCGTCATCGTTTGCCAGAATCGAAATATCAGCGAGATCCGGGTCACAATTTGTCTAATACTTGTACTTGCTCTGCTATTCTGCCCAAGCCTAGCGGAGGGTGAAACCCGGGAATCCTCCCTTTTTAAGAGTCAGGAGTCCTCTCTCACCACTCTCGGTCAATTACATAGACCCTCTCCTCTTCCTTTGTTGCACATAATAATTAACGAGGTAGTATACCATTATTATTATGTGTTATTTTAGCAATACTTTTTTTTTTCTTTCTATTACTCCGTACTTTTTAAATAGTGCATTAATAGCAATTCTGCTATCCCTTTGTTACTTCATGTTGTTATTCTATATTTACTTTTCAATTAATGCTCTCTAAGTTTCATTCTAATGCATATTTATCAGCTCTAACTTGTTTATCCAATTGATCTCTCTTTAAATATACCGAGTAGTAACGTATGTAATTAGACGTGGGTCAAATCACGTTGAATTCTCTCTTGATAACTTCGGGCTTGAATTTGGGTCAGGATAGAATTGACAGCTCTAAACGTAATGCAAGTCACCAACTCACCATGAATATAGGCCTGTTTATGAGAAATAGGTTCCCTAATAGTAATATAAGGGCAAGCCTAAAGATTGGAGCCCATTTCTACGAGTACTAGTGTATTACTGACAACATATTAAGCTCGTTGGAATATTTGCTTCAAATTGTTAGTGGTTAATTAACTCCTAATGTTAGTGGAGTCATAATAATAGTGAACAAGTTTAGTGGGAGTTAATGTTAGCATGATCAATGATCATGGGATTATATTCCTTATTTTTAGTTCTATTTTGCACTATACATATGTTGATTTGTAGTATTAATTTTCAATGGATTGAATACAAATTTCTTTATTCTTTCCCTTCTCTAATCTCTATTATTATTTCAACTGCGTGCACTTAGTAAACTAAAAAAAAAAATCCAAATTTTATATTGTAGTAATACTTGATGCACAGCCAAAACATTTCTCCAAGTATTTATTTTAATGCAAAATCACTAATAATATCATTATTATGAGAGTGGAAGGTAGCTCAAGTGGTTAGAGCTCCTCTCTCGATCTTGGAATCGATTTTCATCACCTACCCTTGTGACTCTCAAAACACCAAAATTTATATTGTTGTTATACAATAAAACAACAAACCTAAAATTAGAGAAACTCGGAATGTTAGACATCAAAGATGGGAGGGTCAGCCTCAAATTTGAAGATAAAAACAATTTTGCAGCATAGCAACACTTAATTCACATAGTAGAATAATTAATTATGAAAATAAAAAAGATTTTCAAAAATTTAGAAAATTAATTTCCGAAAAAATAATGAATTTGTAGGAAGGAAAATTAATTTTTAATAAGTTTTACCAAAAAAAAAAAATTAATCGGCCAATGAAAATTAAGTATTAGATGACTTGTTGTCTTGTTGACACAAAGTTTTGTTAATTTTTAGGAGATAAATATATGTACGTAAATAAGGAGATAGATTATTTATAACTATGTTGTTTACAAATGGAGTTATAACCCACAAATTATCAATAAAATTATTATATTCTTTTGTCTGATTATTTGTATATTGCAAGTTTGAATTTTTATATATAGTTTAATAGAATTTTCACTTAAAATAAGCTAACGAAACTTATAAAAAATTAAAAAGACAACCATATGTACCAATTACCTCATCAAAAAGCATGAAGTCAAGAACTAACACAACCCAAAATTCAAAAAGGGAAGATCGATCATGATCTAGAAATTGAGAAAATCGTTATACTACCTCCGTTTCTTATTATGTGCAACAAAGGAATATTTTATGTCTCACAAATAATATCCCTTTATTACACATAATAAAAAACGAAGGTAGTATTTTATTTTAAAAAGCTTGTTTTACGGTATACAACAATCATTTAGCATTGATTTAGTGTGGTAGTAGTTTAATTGTGGGGTAGAGTTGGTATAGAGCATATTCTAAGAGTAGAAAAACAATAACTGTTACGATAATTAGCAAACCAAGCTTGATTTATTCCTCCACCATCATAAGATATTTATACAAGAATTGCCTTGAGCCACAAGGACTAAAGTCTATCTAACTTAGGAAGTTTATCATACTTACCTAAGATAATACTAACAATATAGCAATTATTTATCTTTGCCAATTAATAAGATATTACTAAGATATTATATTATCTTTTCCTAATAAGGGGGGAAATTTTTGTGAACGGTCCCAAGATTTAACCTGCTCTTGATACCATGTTACGATAATTAGCAAACCAAGCTTGATTTATTCCTCCACCATCATAAGATATTTATACAAGAATTGCCTTGAGCCACAAGGACTAAAGTCTATCTAACTTAGGAAGTTTATCATACTTACCTAAGATAATACTAACAATATAGCAATTATTTATCTTTGCCAATTAATAAGATATTACTAAGATATTATATTATCTTTTCCTAATAATAACCAAGGTGACAATAGACAAACAAAAAGTCGGTCTTTTCAAGTTGGAAACTTCTTTGTCATGAAAGTTGGTACCATATTGGCATATTGTGGTGGATATGATGTTTCTTAGCTATCTACATTTGTTTTCATATGATTGTGAGTCAACGTCTTCATCCAGCCGACGGAAACTTTTGTTTTCACCAGGGCTCCTTAGCCAATCCCCTCTCCAGAATTCATTATTGAATAATCGCAATAATTTATTCTCTTATACTTTTCAATACGTAACTTCATTTGATTATTACGGTTATTTTTGTATAAGTATTTTTATGCCTTCGTAAGTTTGTATAGAAAGTGAAGTTCAGATTCAAAGATTGCTCTATGTAATTTTTTAATGTTAATATTCTTTAGTTAAGAATCATTTTATGTACAATTACTAAGCATGAACTATGTATGTGGAACGTGACAAATTGGTACAAATGGTACCTACTATTATTGCTTATCATAAGCCGGTTGTTAACCATCAATCATTGAAAAAAAAAATTCAAAATGGACGATACAAATCATACAATACCTTGATTTCGTAACATTCTTTGTTTTATAGTCATCAGATCCAAATAACTATACTACTATTTTACTAACCCATGACAAAGAAAATTCTTTTTGACAACATATCTTTTGTCACTTCTTTCCTTAAATAAACATATTACATCCATCTTCATTCGGTTTTAACACTCGCTCTCTTTGATCTTAAAGTTCTACCTGCCCATTTCAATGATATACGTTTGTCAATACATTACTTTGATCATAATTATTTTTTATATAATTAGAAGAAGAAAAAAGTGTAAGAGTTGAATATAACGGAGTATACCGTGATAAGTTACTCATTGTATAATTGTAATTGAGTCAAATAAGACCCAATATAATTATGTTGTGTTTTATATATTGAAATTTATTTAGAATATTATTTCATCTCATGATGAATAGTGTTAAGATTTCTAATAGGAAAAACAAAAAGGAATAGAGAGTACTATTGTGACAAAATTTAGTATATGGAAGTGACTAGAGATTATTATTAATAGGGTGAAAAAAAAAAAAAGATGAAAGTTAAGTAAAAGAGAGCAAAGTAAGAAAGAAGTAGATAAAATAATAGAAAGTAAACGAAAATGTGTAATTATTATAATGTAAGAGGATAAAAGGATGAACTTTATTCGCCAAAAATAGCACGGAAATGTGAATTGAGTAAGAAAAAAGTGGATGAATTAAATTAGAGGAAAGCATTTGAAACGTGTAATTATTGTAATGTAAGAGGGTAAATTGATAAACATATTGTATCGTCAAAAATAACATGAAGCATTGTGTTCAAACTTTCATATAAAGATCAAAACAAAAATGGAAGATAATTAAATAAATTATTGATTTATCTTATGCAATTGCACCTTATTAGTATATAATTGATGATTAAGAAATAGTACAAGTATAATTGTACAATAGTTGCAACCTACTAATATGACACCAATCCTAAATGTTAAAGGTGACATGAAATAAAATACCCATGTTCCTACCTACCATTATTATCATAAATTAAGAAGTAAACGAAAGTCCACCATTTAACACTAGTTATAGTAAAATAAAGTTTTCTTCGGGTCATTAAAACAGCCATTACACGGCATTTATATGCGTCAACGTACGTACTCGCCTTCATTATCAACTCCAAACCTCCCTCTACCTATATTTATGCTTTGAAGTTAACTTCATTTTTTCCTTAACAAAATAAATAGTATTCATCACTTTGCTTAGCTTCTTAGAAAAAACTCTCCTCTCCTCTCTTACCACCACCACTAGTCCACCACAACGTTACGTTCGATACGCTAACAATCCAAGCTAAGCCACCGCGATGTCAATTAAAGACTGCGGCCACCACAAGGACAAGAAGAAAATCCTCCTAAAGCGAATATTCGCCGGAGTTTTAATCTTCCTTTTTATAGTCCTCCTTATAGTCCTTATCGTATGGGCCGTCCTTAAGCCCTCTAAGCCAAGTTTTATCCTCCAAGATGCCACCCTTTACAACTTTAACCTAACAAGCCCGGCACAACTCACATCCATCTTTCAGGTGACCGTACAATCCAAGAACCCGAATGACAAAATCGGAATCTACTACGACAGGCTGATCTCCTACGCCACGTATCATGATCAACAAATCACTCTACCGACATCGATTCCGTCTACGTATCAAGATACAAGAGGGATGAACATATGGTCACCTTTTCTACAAGGTCAGTCCGTACCAATTGCTCCGTATATAGGTGCTCAAATTAATAACGAGCTTCAAATGGGAAGTGTTCACCTCATTATCAAATTGGATGGAAAGGTAAGATTTAGAGTTGGATCTTTCGTTAGTGGTTCATACCGCATCCACGTCAACTGCCCGGCGTATATTCCGATGAATAACCCCGGTGCCGGAATTATGGTAGGGCGTAACGCCATCAAATACCAGCTTATCCAAGGTTGTAGCGTTAGTGTGTGAACAATTATTATTATTTTCATCACATGAAGTATTAATTATTATTTCTCCTTGTTATTAGTTATTAAATATATTCTCTCTTTTTATTTATTTCCTCTCAAAAAATTGTAAATTTTTGTTATTTACCATGAGTAAGGTTAAAAAAAGTTAGATTGATTTGCAATTAAATGGGGAATTATGGAAGTTAATTATAAAAAATGTATTATTTTTCTTATTCATATATAATTAGTGGATAAATATTTGTTATTGAAGGGCTAAGAGTGAAAAAGAGTAAAAGTACGTAGTGCATGGAATTTAGTGGAGTGGTAGGTTGTTTTTTGGGGATAATAATAAAAAATTATTTCAATATAATTAAAAAGTAGTCAAATTGGTTACGTTTTGTATTATTAATTTCAAATATTAATGTTGGCCTTTTTGAATTATTGCACTAGCATCTAATGTTATGTTGAATTGTATTAATGAAAAAAGAAGAATAATGAAAGCGAGAGGAAACTAATGGCTTATCGTCCATCCACCACCTCTAAACAAATGGTAGGGAAATTAAAGACAAAAGTAGAAAATGAGATGAAATAAACCTTCGTTTTAATGGCAATGAAGGTGGGGTTTCATGTAATGTTAGTAAACCACGTATATTGATTGTGTATTTGAGAGTTGTACTTAAAATAGGAGTATTGTTCTAAATAGTTCGATCTTATAATGTACGGGATAATTTGTATAAGTATAATAGATATATTGATCGAGTAGCTAATAACAGCTATTGTAATTTTATTTATTTATTTATTTTTATTTTTTTTGGACGGAAGCTAGTGTAATTGATATAAAGAGTTAAGGTCGGCGTCTGTGTTTATTTTGAGGTACAATAGTTTAATTTCATCTATTTTTAGTTATATTGATAAATTCTTCTACTCGTCAAAAAACGATAAATTCTTCTAAAAAACAAAGTAGAGGAATAGGAGCAAAATCAATTGAATTAAACTTTTTATATCCATTATATACATTTATTTTAATTGGTTTGTTTTTGTACACATTATTAGTTTGTGAATCAATTAAATTAAGTGCTCTGATGCACGACTATGAATAATAGTTTTGCTATATGATGAATTGATCAAAATAAATCACTCAATAGATACAATAGTATATGTAATTTTTTTTTCTTCTTTTTTGGAAAGTTAAGCAACATATTATTACTTCATTAAAAACTCCTTACTTTATGTAATATACTTAACCTTTACGTAGATCACAAAACGTAATTTAACGTTTATGATTATGAAGTGACCCGTAAACAATGGAATTTAAAGAATGTGCACTTCAATTTTCACATTTTTGAAAAATAAAATAAATCACATGTATACAAGAGGGTGTAACGGAGAAGAAAGGGTGAATATTCTAATTTCTCACTATGAAATGTCCAAGGTGGACCCCGCAATTGAAGCCATGTGATTTAGTGTAGCTTTCATATGGTTAGCGTTTACTTGTATACTAATTTAATTAACGGAATTATGTATATGATCCCGATTATAATTCAGAATTGGCAGAATTATGTATTATTTTTGGAATGTTCTTTGATTTTTATATGATTATATCATTAATCATTATAATATAAGGTTAGTAGGAGAATAATGTAAAGGTCCAAACAAAATTAAGCGTTGGATTAATCACTTATACTATGCCTAGTTATTCGTTAGTTGCCCACCATTTGGGTGGTCCATATTCTAACAATTGGCAATTACTAATTAGCAACTTACAAATGTGAAGTATACCAAGTTTCAAGTCCAAGTCCACGTTTATCTTTTCTTATTTTTGTTCTTTTTTATATATGATAGTGCTAAGTCAAAGTTTTTTAGTTTTTTTGTTGTTTTGAAGGACAATTCAATGTGTTTTTTTTTTTTTTTTTTCGTAAAGAATTTTCTTTAGGTTGAAACTGGAGTGGAAAATAAATTTCCTATATGGCTATATGTACAATTATAATGGTTTAAGTTGTAATTCTATTGGAATGTTTTGTTCTCCAATTCAAGCTAAATGTGATAGTTGGTATTTAATATCTTCGAAGCTGGGCTGGATATATCATGATCCTGAGCTCATTAGGCTGGAAATTAAAACAATCCATATGACTCTATCCACTAATGTTGTTACAAACTATCCATATGACTATCCGCTAATCTGGCAAAGGCAAAGGACAATATACAATTCCCACCAACTGGCTATTGGTGCGGTGGTGATTGGAGTTGCACTTCTTAGACAGGATAGCGCGTTTAGTCCTCTGTAACAACAATTGGGAGGGAAATGAAGCCTAATCACCAAAGGTGCATCGAGTGGAACACAATAAAAAAAATAAAAAAAAAATCCCTCTAGGTATAACGCACATTAGTTGCCCTAGTACGTACATTAAAATAGAATAAAAAATTTGTCAAATACAACAAGCAAAAGTATTCACTTTGCGGGTCATAAACTTTTAGGTCTATTTTTATAAAATTCAAACCCTTTATACTACGTAAAAAGAAAGTACTTGAATTAACATTCCGGGCAATGCCTAAACCACACACTAGTATTAAACTTAAAGCAATATATATATTACAAATACTCGGCTATCCAATCATACTAACACGACACTTGGTCCTCTTAAATTTCTTAGAAGATGTTCCTTCAAAAGGAACCAACAAATCACAATTAATTTTAGGCTTCCAAGTCCAAGTCTTTATAAACCCAAATAACTTAAACTTGGTCTTTAAGTACAACTGTCTTTAAGTACAACTTAACCTTAATCTCATAAGCCCCAATTTTACTTTGCTTTTCATAATTAGACCTATCTTCACTCCCAAGTACCATAACTTTCTGCCCCTTAAAAAATAAAGGACCATAATCCTTGCTACTCTTTTTCCCTTGATAAAAAGTAGGGCCTTTTGTAGTACTCAACCTTTGGCCTTCATAAAAGGCACTTCCTTCAATTGCATTGTAGTATACCTCTATGTTATTATCGGGGTTTCGAACAGTGAAGTTCACGGCAAGGTTGTAGTTGAGCACGCGGTAGTTGTTGGTGAGATTGAAGGCGGTAAGGGAGGCATTGGTTGCATCAAATTTAACCGCTTGAGGTAGCCAGACCTGCCTGAAGAGTAACGTGAGTATAGCGAATAAGCCGCTAGAGAAGGTGAGAAAGAGCATGACCTTGCAAATGCACCCGGCTTGGCAATGACAAAGGCAATTACACGAGCAACAAGCCCCTAGACCACAACAACATGACTGCCTCCCGGTTGGAATTAAGGGGTGTGCTGGGTTAAAGGGATGCATTAGCTATTCGTTTCGGGGCTAATTAATTAAGTGATTAATTAGATGTTTTGGAAATGATGATGTTATAATAGAATGTTTGGCAAATTATGAAGGGGCATAGAATTTGGGAAGAGTACAAAGGGGTGCAATTAAGAGGTTAGTTATATGTGTGCAATTCATTGGATTAGTGAAATTATATATAAGTTTAGGGAATAATTTTGAATGAGAATGTCAACTAGATTGAGATAATGGGGTGCATTTCTTGCTTAATAATTTCTAATTACAAATTACATTAGTAAACATAATTGGCAAGTGGGCTACTTCTTTGCATATATGAATATACTAGTTTAAGGTCCCGTGCAATGCACGGTTTTACTTAATCAAATTATGAATTACAATGTTAATATAACATAAATATATTTATATATAAAAAAAAATTAAAACAAATACTTGAATTTCTTTTCAAAAAAAAATAACTTGAATTAATATTATATTGTTATCAAAAGTTATTGATTAATAAACATTAAAAAAAAACACTCAAATTTAATGGTTATACTGTTTATATGAGAATAAAATTTATGTTAATTATAACCCGTGCAATGTAATTATATACCCCGTATTTCCCTATTTTGCTGGCATGTTTTGACCGGCACAATATTTTATAGCATACTATAACCGGAAAAATGTTTTATACAAATTTAATTGACTTAACTTTTACGACAATTAATAATCAAGGTTTTTTAATTTTTGTTTTATATTTATGTTTATAGTTATTGAATTGTAGTGTTATAACTATAAATAAATCAAAAAATTTATAGTAAAAGCTAAAGTGTCTAATCCTGCTTGGAGCAAAAAAAAAACTTTCAAGGAAAAAAATACATTGTAGAATGATACGAAGTACGGGATTAGTACATTATTCTAATTTAATATATTACCTTATATGTTTGTTTATTATAGAAAAATACCTATTATAAAAATTATAAAAAATATGCATATAGAATACATTTCGAATATAATTGCCAAATTGAAGGTTAAATATTATAGGTTATATAAATTGATATTAATGAAGATTTTGTACAAAAAGAAAAAATAAAAAGGGAAAGAAAAAAGTGGCGGGAAAATTTTTAATCAGAACATGACAAGTGTCATGTCAGATTCGCCTTTAGTATTATGTAATTGATGGTGCATCCCCTTGTTTGCTGAAACGCCCATATAAATGTAGTGAGTTTCTAGTGAAGTTTTGATGCTATACACAATAATCAATGGCCCTATTTGCCACGAATTATCTTTCTAACTTTCTTTTTTCAATTATGACATATACGACAACCCTTACTACTGCATATAAAATTATAAACACTAAATATCAATAGTTCCTAAAGTAGTACTAGTTTGAGAATTTACGTCAAAATCACACATCTATTGGTCTTATATTGTTAATAATTCTTGACTATTTCTTTTAATCTTTTTATAAGCCGTCCTAGGGACACATGAAATTTGAAATGAAAGATACATGATTAAAATTAGGCGTGTCATCTCTAAAGACTAGGGATAGGAATGTCTGACAATGTGTTCAAATCATAACAAATTGAAAGACAGGATTATATTCTAAATTAGTTCAACACGACAGTGATCTGAAGTCCTTGGTAGCCTCAACAATTTCTTGGCCATCCATAGTTCTACCTCCATCTCCATGTTGCAATTTTTGTACAAGACCAATGATTTCAATTCTATGGCATTTTTAAGTAGATACTCCAGTAAAACGAACTCTCTCTCGTTGCCAGAAAAGTTAAAACTCTCTTTTAAAGTGTACATGTTTAAGGTTAAGGTAGAGATGTTGAACTTCCTT
This sequence comes from Chenopodium album, assembly GCF_948465745.1. Taxonomy (NCBI): domain Eukaryota; kingdom Viridiplantae; phylum Streptophyta; class Magnoliopsida; order Caryophyllales; family Amaranthaceae; genus Chenopodium; species Chenopodium album. Next base: position 52,709,716 of record NC_137845.1, on the reverse strand, counting down.
CAGTATAGCAGCACTGATCCATACGTCGAGGTCTGAACTTTCATAGGTGTTCTGATGACACTTCAAACCGAATTTTTCTATAGGTGATTTTTGGTGCAATGCCAAGACAAGGTATACAAACTTCTTAAAAGCTTTCTTTTCGAGCTTTTCGTTCCTCTTCAGTTATTGCATTATTAGTTATTGCAGTTGAGTCTTCGAAATAAAGATTGGTGGTTAACCGGAAAAGATACTTCCATCGAGTTGATAATATGCTCGTACCAACTGCACACTTTGTAGGAAGAAATGAAAGGATGTGAATGCTCGTACCAACTGCACACTTTGTAGGAAGAAATGAAAGGATGTGACAGAGTACTTGATCAGGTAATCCACTAATTCTATCCAATGTTTTATCTTGATCAAACGATTTGATAACAAGTTTACGACAGTCTGTTCTTCGATGATTCATCACTTGGCAGTACTCTTCCTGATCCTGAAATTAAGCCAACAAGATAGAAAAATACAGCATAATGTAGAAAGAATAAAATGTAACCTTCAATGAATTGTTTACAATTTGCTAAATCAACAAGGAGTCATATTAAGCACAAGGAATTAACAAGGCAAATTATTACTCCGTATTGTACATTTGTACTAATAATTGTTCTAGGGTGACTAAAAATCGACCATAGACAGTAGATATAATAAGGTAAATGAGTTTTTTTTTTGTACTACAAAATCAAGTAACATTTTGCAAAATTACCACTGTCCTGTTACAATATTACCACTATATATTATTACTCGAATACTCGAGGAAGAATGTAAAACATTAAGGCACACAACTATAGCATAGATCCGAATTTCATACTCGGAAGATCCAACTTAATAATGTATCTAGTTCAACCAAACAAATACTCCGAATTTCATAATATCAACAAGTAACATTAAAAGTTTTTGTATAGTCCTTCAGATCATTTCCAACAACTTAAAGCACATCAAATAATTCCTTATTTGTTAGATATGTATGACGGAATAATAAGAAAGATATACAGATTATAGATAAACAAAATCAAACAACGTACAAGTATTCAACGAAGAATAAGATCAAAGAGAGTGTACCTTATAATAGAAATTTTAAATATATTCCAAATTTTTATGATATCAATTGTGAAATGTAACTAAACTTAAGCTTTAGTGAACGCCTTGTACTAGTAAGCGTAGATATAAGATAGTTACTCAAGAGCCATTAGCATTAAAGTGATTCTCTAATTCTTAACAGTTTCCAATGCTGATCAGTTGAAAAACCAAAGTCCCGAGATTATTTTGAAAGTTTTGCTCCCTTGCTCTACTCTATACGGAGTAGATGGACAATTGTCTTTTGGCCTTCCTAACGTTTATTGAAATATTCAAAATCTTCATTGACTATATTTATTTTATAAGTCTGTTGTATAAAATATACGAAGTACGAGTATAATTTAGCTTAAATATTACTCTCTTCGTCCCTAAATTACATTCCTGGTTTCTATTTTGAATATTCTAAAATTACATTCCTTCTTTTCATTTTAAGTAAGTTTTTTTTTTTTCAAATATCTCAAATCAACTCTTTTTTTCTATTGTATATTTAATGCTTTCTCACTCTTATTATCCTATTCTCACTCTTATTTTCTCTCTCCATCATTTTTCTCAAGATTGTACTCCCATAACTAATCTAATGAATATGATTGGTTCTTAATTTTCAATTAGAAGCATGTTATTGGTTCTTTTTTTTTTTTTTTTTTTTTTTTGCAAAGGAATAATGACATGGCATCATTAATCATTAATCTATCTTTGTTTTATTACATCATTTAATGTTTTGTATTTCCCATTGAAATATTTCATTATTGTTATTTGTCTTATTCTTTCCTCCTTAATTCCCGTGTAATTTTACAAACAGGAATGTAATTTAGGGACGGAGGGAGTACTCCGTAATTTTTTTTTTTTTTTTTACACATACTCCGTAATATTTTCAAACTCCTTATATATATAGCTTTAAGAATTATATGGGGTCAATAGATCATTCCTAAAATTGGAGTACAAATTATTACAGTATGAGAGTTACACTCCAATTTTAGGGATTAAGATGTATTAGGAATTCCCCTCGTGAGAAGGGTTTGCTAATGTTTTTCCAGGAGCGGAGCTGAACTGAACTGAATTGTCTTTTCTTTTTTTTTTTTTTTTTTTTTTTTTTTTTTTTTGTGTTCCACCCGATTCACCCTTTGGGCTAATTCGGATTTGGGGATCAGTTCTGGGTGGTTAGGTTCCAATCCCCTTTCGATTATTGTTGCAGGGGATCGAACACGAGTCCTCCCTATCAAGTGTAATCCCAATCACCACTACACCAACAATCAATTGGTATGAACAGATTTATCTTAAAAAACATTAGAGTATTGTGGGCTTCAACATCCAAATTAAAGGCGACAACCTCTCAGTCATCAATTTCGATGCATGCATTCATAATATTCTCAACCTTTTGAAAGTTAGAGCATTCATCTTCTCTACTAAGAGGCAAATCAAGTAGCATTAAGTAACGGGTTTTGCTATACATAGCCCTAAGGGCTATGCATAAGAATCAACAATTTCATATCATTAATTCTATTTTTCTTGTTCCAATGGAATCTTATAATATTATTAATCCAAAATTAATCCATCCCTAAAATGTAATTAATACTTTTCTAGTTTTCTTACCTACACACTTGATTACCATGAAAATGTTTTTTTTCAAAAAAAAAAAAAAAAGTTCAATATCATCATCTTCTCTCCAGTCCAATCTATCTTAAGATGGATTCAACTGGTTGTTTGGGTGCCGAAGATATGCGAGATCGTATGTGGCACTTCTAGTAAAATACCTTTATTTGATATGTATGAATGAAATATTTTGAACCAATGAAGATTGGCTAGGCATGGAAATAGTACTCCATAGTTTTGTTGGATGGGACATGGGAGTACGTAAAAACAAATTAAAAGCTTGAAAAGGATGATAATAACTAAGTTTATCTTCTAATAAACCAAATCAGGCGTATAAACAATTTTTTTTTAAAAAATAAATATCTTAGCAGCACACTAATATATTGCAGTTTGTCCACATAGTATTATCTAATAGATGGTTTGGTTGCTATATGTTGTTTCTTGGAAGAATGTGGGTAAAAGATTGACTTGCACCGTGTTTATTTAGGATTTTAATACTACTAATTTTTTTTCTTTTTTACAGTATATATAATTTTCTATTGGTATGATGTTAGATTGTTAGTGCTTAACTAATTAAATAAAATACAAAAGTTTAATCCTGAAAGGAAAAAAAATAAAAAAAAAAAGCTTTAATGGGTTAATAAATGCATTTTGATAATAACTTATCCCATAAACAATATTACATTAAATTAATAACAACTTAAATTAATAATACTATAAGATTCCATTGGAACAAGAAAAATAGAATTAATGATATGAAATTGTTGATTCTTATGCATAGCCCTAAGGGCTATGTATAGCAAAACCCTTAAGTATAATTCTCACCTCTAGCACATTTAAACTTCCCCTCATAAAGAAGGGTGTCGTGATGTTTTTTACTTTCTCCATTTCTTTTTAGTTGACACGTGTCTTTAGTCACGTTTGTCAATGTACAAATTCAATAATTTATATCTTTAATTAGTGATAAGCAAAAATTATAAAAAATTAATATTTGGAAAATATATATTGTGACAAATCTAACATCTCACTTGACTATATTTTAAGGGAGGTATGTGAATAGTGCTAAAGTCAAAACGTGTCAACTAATAAAAAACGGAGGTATTATTTTTTTTCATACTTATTAAAAAAAAAATTGTGAGCCTGAACGTTATTTGTACATTATCTTTTGCCATGACATATTGCCCACTTATTAATGTATTTGAACATTTTGTACTAGGTTTAATAATTATACACTTGTGGGTTGTGGACTTGTGGGCCTGTGGCAGTCTATATACACACATTTTTTTTTTTTTTTGAGGGGATATACGCACAAGTTAGATAAGCTAATTTAAGCACATGCACAAGAACAAGATTAGTGTTCTCAATGGTGCAGAGGATGGACCAGATGCAACTCATGACGCAACCGCAGAGGCAGTCGAAGAGACAGCAGCAGCCTCCGCAGCTTCGGCCGCCTCGCTTACCTGGTCGATTGTAGGAGCGAGGCGGGGGTGGGATTGAGGGGCCGTAGTATGCCCCGTTAAGTTCGGGTTGTTTTTGGTACGACATTGTTTATTAGCACGGGTACACCCTAGGATTGGTATCGAAGTTATTGATGTGTGTTTTTTTGTGGTGTTGATGGGAATAAAATGAATTGGAATTGGGTGGAGTGGTGATGAGAGGGGGTGTGTGTATTTATAGGGGAATTTGAGGGAGTGGAATGGGTGGACGTTGAGCCGTCAAATGGAGAATGGATAGATTGAAATTAAAAAGGTGAAAGTGAAGAAAATTGGAAGTGTTTAGGTTACACGGTTAACAAATACGAGTAACGGAGGCGTGATTAAATTTATAATGGTTTTACGCGTTATTGTCGTTTTAGTTTTGCAGGACCGTTATGGGTCGGCCCACTTACTTCATGGAATATCTCAATTTGATAGGTATGGCTCATAAAGTTAATCCGCTTTAAGCTTGATAAAATTTACAGAATGAGATGTAAAAAGTTGACCCTATCTAAAATCCATAGTGAATTTGTGATTGATAATAAAATCCCAAATATGATTACATTAATTGGTTTTTTTTTTTATTATTATTATTAAATAGTAAGGATCTATTCAGATCTCAATCTCAAGAGATATTTAAAAAATCTTTAGGTTTCAAAAAAAATCCTTACTCTAATTACCCTCACTTGGTAAGATGTCTACCTTAGATTTTAAAGATCTGAAGCAAAAATCATATCTAGTGAATCAACATTTTATTACTCATTGTTGTTTTTATTGGATACTACGTATATTCTTTAGAAATACTTTCTCCGTTTTTTTTTATATATAAGGTAGAGTTAGAGATTTTCCACTATTCATATATCATCATTGGCTTAATTTTCTTATGAATTTATAATATATAAATATGATAATATAATGTGTTGTTGGATTTGTCATATTCATAATGTTTAGAGCATCAACACTCGTGGTATAATTTTATACCACGGTGTAAATATTCATCCAAAATATGATAATTTTTACTACAATGGTGGTGTAAAAGTATACCATGGAATGGTATATACCATCCCATGGTAAACATTTGCTTTGGTCCCCGTATAACATAAACCAACCAGGTCACGCGCATGTGGCCTGGTTATCATGTATCTTTTACGAGTATATTTTTTTTTCAATTGCAATTTAAGAAAAAATTATAAAGTAAATAATTATGAAAAAATTACCATTAATCATAATTTTTCAAGACCTACACATAGGCACCCATATTGATATGTTTTATATATTTTTTCAAATTCACTTTTTACTACCTAAATTGCTTATTTTATTTAATTAACTTTACAAACATTAATTAGTTATTTTCAATAATAAAATAAAATATAATTATAATTAAATTAATTGTATAATTAAAACATATAGGAGAGCGAAAGTGTGGTGGTAAACTTTTTTTATATCATGGGTGGGGTGATTTTTGGAGAAAGTATATTGTATTGTGGTATAAATAATGTGGAGGAGTGAGAAAGTGATAGAGAGAGGGGGATAGTATAAATTTTTATACCATCAGTGATGATGGTCTTAATCTATCATTAAAAATATTGATAGTCAAAGTTGTGTCTCGACAAATGTACAAGTTTGACTCTAACTTATTAAAAATACAGAGGGAGTATAAAGATAGTCAATGTATGAAAAATTAATAAAGATAGAGGGAATATAATTAGATACAAGAAATAGGAAAAAACTCGATACTAGAATCTCTAGAAGCTAGAGGGAAGCTCTAATCACTTGAACTAATTCTCATTCACTCCCAATTTTATATGATATTCTTATCTAATGTTGGTTTATTGAGATTAAAAAAACTACAATGTTATAATAAAATTTTAATCTCGAGTCTAAACAATTGATAATCTATAGTGCCTTTCTATTTTTGGAGTATAATGAATTTCTATGAACATCAATTGTTCATCATGATTGATGACTCAAGCAATAAGGACTAGTAAAACTAGTTAGTCAGAAGGGTGATGAATGCGATTCTTATTGTTTTTCCCTTGTATACACACTTTCCTTAATAATCATCTGTTAATTAAGTAAACGGTGCATCCAATTACATGAATACTTTCTAGATGAGTTCATGTAGATGTGCCTCTTGAAATTATTCCTTTTATGTTACGAGTTTACATGGAACTACTCAACCTAATCATGGAATTACAACACAAATTCACACGGTTGCTTATTATATGCTTAGTGATGTTGAAATTTCCTTCAATGTGAAGCATAATATATTATATTTAGTGATTTACTACTAGTATATGATATGATATTTCCAAGTATCTTCTACTATTCTACAAGACTTAGCCTTGGCTGCCATTCAATTCAATACATTGGCTTGGCTTTAAGTCAAATAATCAATATAATTTATGTTTATTATTTAAGTATAAAGTTCATACTTAGTTGACTAAATAATCTGAATTGGAGTTCTCTACCAAGGGCATTATATAATAAGCCTTAATAAAGAAGAAATTTTAAGCAAACCTTATCGAGCAATAGAAGAAAAAATCAATTATGTTTCCTTGATACGGAGTATTTATGAGATGTATTACTTAATAGAATTTGATCTCAAGTCTAAACAGTTGATAATCAACGTCCAGGTCATGTTGGACTAGAGTATCCGTTAATTGGGCCAAGTTGCACTATCACATCTACTACATAATAATTTTGGCATGCTAACCTTAAGACGTAAATTAAGCAATATTTTTCAATTTAGTGCAGATGAGCCACAAGAGCAATACAAATCAATTTATTTTCAGTAAATACTCCACACAATTTAGTGCCGAAACCATTCTTTGTAACTATGAACTACTCTGCATAACCTAGCTTCAATAGCAATATATAGGGCATGTTTAGCAACCATGGCTTCCGCAACATCAACTTCGAACTTTCCCACCAACTTGTCACAAGTCGCCACTAAGACGTCACCAACATTGTCCCTCAAAATTCCACCTAAGCCAATAAAATTATCATTGAAGCATGCCGCATCCGAATTGATCTTACAGCATCCATTTTCAGGAGGCTTCCAGATTTTGTGGACTTGATTCGAAATTGACAACACATAAGGAATATTCTCATTACCTTTCTCATACTCTCCTACCAAATACAAGGCTCAACTGATAACATCTTGCATATACACAAATTATTCTCAAAGATGCCTACATTCCTTTTCAGCCATATATCCCACAATAAGCACCAAAAAATGTCCCACAAAATTTTCTCTTTGTAAGTGTTGAGGAGTTGAGTGCACCAGTCATAAAAAGTATTATCACCACACTTGATAGTGTCTAGTCGTAAGGGGGAGAAATACCAAATCAGCTTTGCTTCATTGCACACAAGCAAGGCATGGTTCAAAGTCTCTGTATCAGCACCATAGGAGAGGCAAATATCATCAGTGCAAATACAGTGAGACTTCAAATTCATACGAACAGGGATGCTATTATGTAACACTTTCCAGCCAAAGTGCATAATTTTGGTTGGAATCCTAGCATTCCATAAACGATCCCAAACAGCATTTACAATGGGAGCAGAAGACGAAGCCCTGTCATATCTCTTTGCTTGCAGCTCAACGTAGTAGGCACTCCAAACAGAAAAATTCCCTTTCTTCGAATGATACCAGGCCCAATATCCATGTTAACATAACAAGCCAAAGGAATTTTGATAATAGACTCAATCTCCCATGGAGTAAATAAGACTTCAGCCTGTTGGAGTCCCAAACTCCATCATTAATCAGATCATTCACGAGCACAGGTTGGTCAGGAATCTCAGCTTGTTTAGAGAAGACACGGAAGTCAGGCAAACCTATACCCAGGGGTCCTGCCAGATATTAATTGTAGAGCCATTACCCACCCTTTTGTAAGCACCTTTCCTCACCAAGTCACGAGCTGAAGTGATAGACCTCCACGTGAAACTTGCGTTTGAACCCACCTTTGCCTTCATAAAACCAGTATCAAGGAAATACTTTTGCTTGAGAATTTTGGCTATAAGAGAGTGAGGGTTGTTCAAAATCATCCACACTTGTTTGGCAAGCAACACCTTGTTAAAAAATTTCAGATCACACATCCTCAATCCTCCCTCTATTTTTGAGAAGATGACATGATCCCAAGCTATCCAAGCTGTCTTCCTCTCCTCCTTCTTTTGACCCTAGAAAAAATTCCGATAAAGTCTTTCAATTTCATTTAAGATGGAAACCGGAATATTAAAACACTTCATAGCATATATGGGAATAGCATAAGCAACAACTTTGATGAGAATCTCTCTACCAGCTTGGGACAGAAAGCCTCCTTTCCACCCTTTCAATTTTTTCCACACGACCTTGAATGGAAGAAAAATCTGTCTTTTAGTTCCCAAGGTAAGTCGGAAGACCCAAATATTTTTCATGCTCCTCAACTACCTTAAATCTTAACTTCATCTGAAGCGTATGTTTCTTCTCTGGCTCTACATTTCTGCTAAAAGAGGCTTCAGATTTTTCCATGTTCAATTTCTGTCTGTAAGCAATCTCATAGGTGGAAAGAACATCAAGAACATTTTCAACCTCTTCTTCATTTGCACAGGGAAATAATAGGCTATCATCAGCGAAAAACAGGTGAGAAAAAGGGGCCACTTTCTTCCCAATCTTTATTCCATGAATCAAATTATTCTTTTCAGCATCTCTAAGAATAGCAGAAAGACCTTCAGCACAAATAATAAACAAGAATGGAGACAACGGATCACCCTCCCGTAGGCCTCTGGAAGGTAAAAAGTTCCTTGAAGGTTGACCATTCACAAGAATAGAAAAGGAGGGGGTTCTAACATAATTCATCACAGACTTCAAGAAATTACCCGATTTTATCATCATTTGTTCCAAAAAATTTCATTTAACTCTATCCTAGGGCTTACTCGTGTCTAATTTTGAGGCCTAAAAACCAGTTTTGCCAGTTTTCTTTTTACGGAGATAATGAAAGCATTCGTAAGTAACCAAAATATTGTCAAAAATCAATCTACCCGGAATAAGACCACTCTGAGACTCATGGATGATATCAGGGAGTACTAATTTCAGTGTGTTAGCCAAGACTTTAGCCACAATCTTATATATCACATTACACAGACTAATTGGTCTAAAATCTACAAGAGATTCACACTTCTTTTTTTTGGAATTAAAGAAATATAAGTCTGACTTATCAGACCAATATCAACCCCATTATTCAAAATATTCAAGACTCTATCAATCACATCAGACCCGATAATATTCCAAAATTTCTGATAAAGAGAGCGTACATACCATGAGGGCACAGAGATTTGGTAGGATGCATTTGATTAAGAGCATTGAGTAACTTCCTCCACTTTGAAAGGAGCCGTAAGACACCATGGAATTAGTTAGAGTGTGGTCAACTTTGTCAATAACGGGGGAGGAATCAACCGGGTTTGAAGTGTCAAAAAGGGACTCAAAAAAATTGACAAAGACTTCAGAAATTTGCTTTTCATTATCATCACACACAATTCCAGCTTCATCTGTAATTACATGAATATGATTTTGATGCTCCCGTTGTTTTGCCTTTGCGTGAAAAAAGCTTGAATTTTTATCTTCATTCTCGAGCCAATCTTGTCTACTCCTTTGTCTCCAAAAGAGTTCCTCCCTTTCTTCTAGTTCGTCTAAACGATCATCAATAGCCTTCATACTAGCAATGTTCTCCTCTGTTTGATCACTCTCCATTGACGCTGCCATTTGTTGTTTGCAGCTTCTCAACTCCTTGGTAAAGTTACCAAAGACGTTCTTACTCCAAGAGCTGAGCATCCTAGCAGTTCTAGTGATTTTCGTAGAAATATCACCACCCTCCTCCCATGCTTTTTGCACTACTTTAGGACAAGCAAAGCCACATTTCTTCGAATCTATACAATTTAACCCAGTCTTTCTTCTTTGACACACTGACCCTATCCTTGGTACACAATAAGATGGGAAGGTGGTCTGTTTTTCGCTTCTCAAGATGAGTAACATAAGACCCTGAAAAGCGATCCCGCCACTCTTGAGTAGAAAAGTTGCGATCAAGTCGTTCTTGAATGTTTTCTTCGTCGCCTTTGTTATTACTCCAAGTAAAAGGGTGAGCTATGGAACCAAGATCGAACAACTTGCATTTTTCCGTAGCCTCACGAAGTATAGCAGCCTCATTGAAATTGAAATTGAAATTGAAATCTGACCCTCCCTTTTTCTCCGTCGACCATAACATTAAATTAAAATCCCCTCCACATAGCCAAGGAACATGATTTTTAGATTAAAGATTCTCAATAAGAGTAGCCATTAAGTGTTTTGTTCATCCTCTGGGTGCCCATTCCTGTAAACCTCCATGAAAGAAATTGGTTATCTTCCCAATCATTCCTCCACAATAATGCAATTCCACCACTCCTATGCCTCCCAACACCAGCACATCCTACAGCTAACATACCATTATACTTCAACTTAACTCTTATTTTTTCCATCTCCATCTCATTAAGTTTTTCCTGAAGGAAAACTAAACTGGGGTTTTCAGAGAAAATAATTCTTCGAAGGGCTTTAATTGCATGAGGGCTCCCTAGGCCCCTACAATTTCAGGCTAGGATGTGACTCATTGACCACCGAGGGCCCAATTTGTGGGGCCCGCCACTTCTTGAGGCGATACATTAATTTGCATCTTGTTTTCCACTATGTGCTTTTTAAGGCTGCGTGAGAAGTCTGTCTCCAAAGGATCATTAATATCACGTTCAACCTCTCGTTCTTTTCTGACTGATCCAGTTAGTGAGGTACCCTGCTGTCCAGAAACTGAATTGTCTCTGAGATTCCTTAACTTGGAAATCTTCACACTTCGAAGGTGATGCGCACAGAAGGCATGTCAAGAGGAAGATCATTCACCTCTTGAGTATTGTGGTTTGGAGGAATACTACTCTCTACATGATCATCAAGACCAACATCATTCACATCTACTACCTCATCTTCTTTTGCCGCCAAATATCCAACTTCACTTTCCATCTTCTTTTGCCGCCAAAGATCCAACTTCACTTTCATCTTCTCTTGAGAGTTCTCGGCCCCCTTTAAAATATTCCATTCCTTTAGCCTTTTTGCGACTTCTTTAACTTGCACTTTCAAGGCATGCTTATAGGCAGGTTTGGGTTTTGTGATAATTAGAGTGATTTAGCACATGACTTTGCCTCAACATCTCTTCCAGACTCATTCTCTAAGGTAGATTTCTTCCAAGGTGGGGCCTTAAGCCAACCTCCATAAGATAAATGAGAAACATTCTCATCAATAAATCACCACAGTCCTTAAAGCATCAATAACAATGAACCCAAAAAATTATTTGGGTTACTATAGCATTTTAATAAGAATAAATAATTGAGAGAGAAAGGAATAGTGTCATGAACAAAAACAAATGGTTTTGTTTTCCAAACCATTTGTATAAATTGTTTGGTGACAAATCATCAAGTCTATGATTATTATATTGTAAATTATATATGTATTTTAATTTTTAATAAAAGATAAATTGAGGTGGGGTAGGTAAATAGTAACATGAATAATAATTATTTTTGTTCATTGTTAAGAAGAAGTTAGAAATTAATTGTTTGGTTTAGGGGTGAAAGTTCGGACTTCGGTTTTCAAATTTAAGAACCGAAACCGAACCGAACTACCTTTCAAACCGATCCAAACCGAACCGTATTATTTCGGTTTTTAAAGGGAAAACTGAACCGAACCGAACTTTTTTTGGGCTATACTCGGATAACAAAAATAATTCAGATAACACAATCAATTTGATAATAAAAAATACAACCCTAGATTTCAGAAGTCATACAATTATACAAATGCATAATTTTTAAATTATTTAATCTAGATCTCATATATACAAGTAATACTCTATTGAAAACTAATTCTAAATTGCTTGTCTTTTATTTCTGCCTTTTTCCTCTTTGGTTGTAACACCTCTTTTGCATTAAAAAATAAGAAAACTGATTCTTAAAAAAAAAGGAAACAAAAATCATAACTTATATAATGCGACTGATGCAAAGGTGGTCGCCGCCGCCATCGCCGACTCGCTAACTCGCCGCCTTGCTAACTCGCCACCTCGCCGATGAAGATGGTCACAGGTGACTCCAGTGAGCACTGAGCAGAGCCTTAGAGGACTAAAGGAAATGATTCAAATGAATTGCCAAAGTTAGGGTTTGGTACTTTGGTGTAGCTATTGTAGTCGTGTGAGTGAAAAATGAGAGTGAGAATCTAAAGAGTGAAGAGTGAAGGCTGAAAGGAATAGAATTTTAGGGTTTTGCTTTTATATATAAAGGGAAAAATCCGGAAATGGGCTATAGGCTATTGGGCATTTGGGCTGGATATAATAAAGGACCCATGGCTAAAATTTCGTTTCGGTTTTTGGATTTTTTGTAACCCAAAACCGAAACCGAACCGAAATCTAATTTGTTTTATTTTTTTAAACCGAACCGAATTGCTAATTCGGTTCGGTTTGGTTTTCGGTTTTTATCCATATCATTTTCATCCCTAGTTTAGTTAATGCATATGAGAGTGAAATTATTATTTATTGTGAATAGTAACTATTTCGGGAAAAACAATGGGACCTTCGGCAAGGTCCTTCGGAGGTGGCTGAAGACTGGGCTCGGTCCAAGTAATGTTGGGCCGAGGATTTCCTGCACAGTAAACACACGTAAACTAGCCTCGGGGGTTGTGCTGAGGAAGGCCCCTCCGATACCGAAGTCATTACAATGTGTAGAGAGAAAGCTATGCAAGAGAATTAATTGCTTGAGGCTTGATGTGAATGAATGTAAAATAAGACAATTGAAACCTTTTATACCTTCGCACATAAGGAGAATTGGGCCTAAAATCAGGTGGGCTTGCTACAATGACCGGACCTTGACTTGACATGAATTGGAGAGTTGAACCTTTTGACCTTGGGCTTATAATTGAATCATTTATGGACCGGGCCCAATTAGGCTAAATTGGACCCAAACAACTTGCCCCCCAGACCCGATTTGGAAGTATGACGGGTAGGGTTTTACTTAACAAAAAGGAGGGAAGTAAATGATTTAATTAATCCAAAAAATTTGAATTTGATCCGTAATTAGTAAAGTAACGGCAGTTTGGATGATAATGGAAGAAGTTGGAAGGATAATGGGTAGTTAATTTGGAGGGAGTGTGTTTAACGGTTACTTAATGGAGGATTAATGAGAAATTAAAGGTGCGGACTCCCAGAATTCCCTTTTCTGGCAATATACACCGCATTTCGCACCCTCTCTCCTCATTTTTTCACCAAAATCACACTCCAAACTCGCGTAAAACCCTTGATTCCGACTTGGAACTTCGTTGAATCCCCGAAATTAAGACTTTGAAACTTAAATTTGTTGCTCCCAATTTGTAGATCGGCAAATTCCGCTTCGGATTAAGGTAATTTCTTCGAATTCTCTTCGCTTTTTCTTGAATTCCAAAGCACCCTATTTTCTTTCGATTTTCCGCCATGGTTAGAGGTAGGACCAGACAACCTTGACAACCTCGGCAGCCTCGGCACCTGAGAGACCGAGTTAGTAGCTGGAATGGGGAGAATCCTCAGGCCACCCAGGAAGGAGGAATTCCAGCGGTGCCCCTCTCTTCAGCGCCTCCCCGAGGAACGGAGGAGACGAGCGTTTCTGGGCAGGGGGAACCTCCGGCCGCCGCGCCTTGGGAATTGCCCCCTGGGGCTGTTGAGTGGCAGAACGCCGAAGCAAATTCGGGTCTGATGACAAATGCCCCTTATTCTTAGTGGGTATGGAATACTGAAGCCTACCACCTCGCTGAACAGATCGAGCTGTGCTATGGCATTTTGGAACAGGATGGGTATTGGTGTCGAATGCCTACTGCGGCGGATAGAATCCATCGTTCACCCCAAAGATATGTGGGGGTGTACACTCAGCAATTGCAGTACGGGCTTCAGTTCCCCTTGCATCCCTTCGTCAGGGACGTGCTGATAAAGTACCGCATTTCCTTGTGTCAGTTGACACCTGTCAACATCCGAAGGGTGATGACGTACTTATGGGTATGCCAGTTCTACGGCCTTCAACTGAACTTGCACTGTTTAAAAAGATTGCACAAGCTGGTGCAGAATACCCAGAGTGGGTATGGCCATCATGGCTCTGGCTGGTGGCGAATTGAGAGTCACCCACAGTATTTGACAATGTGGCCAAACGACTCTTCAGACAAGGACTGGCGAGGCTAGTGGATCTAGGTCAGGGTTCCTTCGGATCCCGAACACCCCTACTATTTTGGGGCTCCTAGATATCTGTGTGAACCTGATCCGAGCATGGAGGACCTCGGTCCCAAGGAGCCTGGTGCCGAGAACCACCCGAGCTACAAACAGCTGAAGCTCTTCGGGAAGAAGGATAATCCCGGAGGGACGGGTCGATTGAAGTTCGTGCCTGAGAATTGGCTGCCTGACTCTTTCTATGCCTTTCGGGAGCCATTGCTCGCTGCTGTCGGCCTCAGCCGAAAATACCAAGATGGTAAGATCCTCCAGCTGGGGCCGAGGGCTTTAAATTATTGCTTCTGCTTTATGCCTTCGCGCTTTCAACATATTTTTCAATTATACTAATGCGTTTTAACATTGTTTTTCAGAGTTGCACGAGCGCAACATCAAAATCAACTATGAACGTTTAGGGATCAATGCTGAAAGGGTCGTGCTGAACAACGCTCCTTCAATAACTGACCCTAAAGATCGCCCTTTGCATCTGCACTCTAACAAGTTTCAGATGGTTCCTGCTGCGGATTATCTGAAGCAGAATCCTTGGCGGAATAAGCGGAATCCTTTTATCCGACTTACCCCTGAAGAGGAAGAGGCTGCTAGGACTGCTGCTGAAGTAGCCAAGGTAGTTGAGGCCTTTGCGAGTAGCGAAGGACCCTCTGGAACCACTGAAGCGCAAGAAGCAGAAGTCACTGAAGACGAGGCTCTGCTGAGAACCTCGGTGAGCTCTTTAAACTTTGACTTGGTTTTTTTTTTTTCTTACCCTTTTCCTGTCCCCCCCCCCATTTTCTGCAGCTTGAAGAGGAAGGCAGAAAAAGAAGGTAAGGGAAAGCACCCGTCAACCCCGAAGACCTCTCTAAGTCTGAGACTTCGGATTCGGATATGGACGAGCAACCTCTAAGAAAGAGGGGAAGAATGGCGGTGTTGGGCCCTGATCAATTCATGGTCAGGCCGATGTCGGGGCTCATCATAAGGGAGCCCACTGAAGGCAAGAATGCGCCGAGGGCTTCTCCGCCTCTTGTGAACCCTCCCCCCTAGACCCCTCAACCACCTCCAGTAACTCAAGATGTAGAGGTGAACCAGAAGACCCCTGATCCGAAGGAGGGGGTAAGGGAGGAAGCACTGAATGTAGGAAGTGCTGCTGTTGCTGAGAAGATTTCCGCTGAAGGGTTCGCAGAGGATCTTCAACGAGAGGCTGACGCCTTCATTCGTCAGCCCGAAGAGGAGGTAGAAGTCGTTGACCTTAGGGAAGGCCAGTTGGGCTCCACTGATGAGATAAGGGATGAAGCTGAACAACCTCATGCTAATGAGGTTCCTTCGTCCTCCCTTCCTTCTTTCGAGACGTTCCAGTCGGGCGACATGGGGTTTTCAGCACCCCGCATCCCCATCCCCGACAGTGCTCGGGCAGCAATCTGGGGACAGCATCAGGAGGAGGCTGCGGCCTACTTCGGAGACTGTTCCCACTTATCTGAAGTGGAACGGGCTAGAGAGTGGTCCCTTAGGGCCACTGCTGGAATTGCTGAACCAGGGCCATAGGACCCAGATCCCATAAGAGACAACCAGAGGCTTTTGATGCAGGTAACTTGTCTCAGTGTAGCTTCTGCTTCAGTTCACTTTTTTTTTTAAAAAAAAAAAAAACTTCAGCTGAACTGCGTCATGGATCTGCAGGTTGTGCACAATCATACTTTGACTGTGGAGATGATTAACTCTCTCCAGCACAAAGTTGATATGGCTGAGGCAGAGGCCAAGCTGGAAAAGCTGCAAGCTGAGGCAACAGATGAGAAGCGTGCGGAGGCTGAAAAATACGAGAAGAAAGCCGCGGAAGCCCTCCGCACCTTTTGCGCTGAGATGGAGAACCATGTCATGCTCGCTATACTCGAAGGAGAGTAGCTGTTGAACGAGTAAGCGGCGGTGGACATCCCCAGCTTCCGGGCCCAAATTGAGTGTAGAATAGAGGGGGAAGTCCATGCTCGGGTAGCTGGCCGAGAACAAAGGCTACAGTAGAGGATCAACGTCTTGGAAGAAAAGGCCAGGACCGCAGACCAGGCTATGAGAAATAGAGAAGCTCGGCTCTCCGAGGCTCAAGTTGCTGTCGAGGCTCAAAGTCAGAAGCTTCAGAACCTGAGTGCCCAGCTGAAGGAAAAAAAGACGGAACTTTCCCAGGCCAAAACTGTTGTAGAATTTGTTCGGAGTCAGCTGCAGACTCAAAATGATGAAGCTGGTAGAGTTCGGCTTCAGCTAGGCGGGGTCTAGGAACAGCTGAGGGTTCAAAAGGAATCTTCCTCTAAGGTTGTCGCTGACTTAGAGCAATCCCGGAATAACTTAGAGGAGGTTCAGAAGAAGCTAGCTGATGCTGAAGCCCTGCTGAAGGTCCGTGTGTACACCAAGGCCGAGTATGAGAAGGGTTATGAAAATGGCTACAAGGTGGCTAGGAGACTGGCCCTTCATAATGAGCCCAATCTGAACTGGGAGCAGTGCGAGATCTGGGCTGAAAATACCAATGACCCTCATATGATGTACGCCAGTCAGGCTGAACTTGACCTTGAACTTCGCCTTGATGTAGAAAAGCTGGAGGAAGCCATAGAGAAGGAGGTTGAGAACAGAGAGAGAGAAGCTCAGACGATGGTTAAGCCTGCCTCTTCTGTAGCTGGAGCTGAAGCTACCAAGGACTCCAACGAAGCTGAGTAGCCTAACCTTTTAGCTGAAGCCTAGGAACTAGGGCAATCGTCTTCAGAATCTTGCGGATCTACATGTACTTAACTTCTAACT
The DNA here is from genome assembly GCF_948465745.1 of Chenopodium album. Lineage (NCBI taxonomy): Eukaryota > Viridiplantae > Streptophyta > Magnoliopsida > Caryophyllales > Amaranthaceae > Chenopodium > Chenopodium album. Next base: position 52,692,519 of record NC_137845.1, on the reverse strand, counting down.
TGTCGCTTCTGAAATTTTTTGCCTTTTGTTTTGCTTCAGCTTGCCTTGATGTACAAAGACTTTAATTTTTGCCTTGTACGCATTCGGCAGCTGTAATTTCCGCTTGTGGGCGGCTGCCGATGTTTTATTATGTTTTGAACACTTAGTTTGATGTAGCTCGGAATCCGAGCATATTTCTCATGATTTGAATCTGATGATTTTCTTCTCATTTCCTTGCTTTGGTACTTGCGTATTTGCTTTTCCGAGTTTTTTTTTTTTTTTTGAAAATTTGCTAAGTAAAAAGCTTCGGCTTGGAAGATTCCAGCTGATGATAATCTGCATTTGTATGCTTATTGCCCCCCCCCCAGAAATCTGAAGGCTCTGCCTTCGGATTTCTAAGACGACTGCTTGTCCCTTTTGATTTGGGCGAAGCTTTTAATGTTTAAGGAATTTCAAATACTTCGTGTTATTATTCCTGGTTTTCTGTCTATGTGAAATAATGGATATCTGAGACATAAGGCCAACTTAAGGCAATGCCCTAGACAATAACCCTCTGGGGTACAGGGCTCAGTTAAGGCAATACCCCAGATTCGTCCATGGACTCATTGCCTTGGAGAACAAGTCTTACCAAAGCGTTTACTTTGGCTGAAAGACTGTTTTAGGCAAGTTTATCAGCAGTCCGAAACCTTGTGCCTTACAGGCGGAGGCTCAGACGGTGCTGAAGAAAACCCTTAAAGAGTAGATAGAATAAAGAAAATTAAAAGAATAAAAATTTGCAAGTATTTGTAGAAATAGTGGCTCTGAGGCCTTTCATTAATAACTGAAAATGTACTTACAAAGATTTTTTTGCCCCGAAGGGCTTACACATGATACTTCTTAAGTACATCAGCATTCTAGTGATTTTTCAGCTCTGTTCCATCCAACTAGCGAAGTCGATATGTACCTGGCTGAAGCTCATCATAAATTTCATAAGGTCCCTCCCAAGTGGTTGAGAGTTTCCCATAAATTCGGCTTTTCTGAACAGCTGCAGCATTCCGAAGGACGAGGTCTCCAATTCGGAGGGGCCTCGCATGAACCCTTCGGATGTAAAACTTTCTGATTCTTTGCTTGTATGTAGCCATTCTGTCTCTAGCCGAGTCTCTGACTTCGTCGAGGAAATCGAGGGATTCTTTCATAAGTTGCTCATTCTCAGCCGAGAAGTGGTGCACTCGCAGGCTTTCAGAACCGATTTCCACTGGAAGGACGGCTTCGGCACCATATACCAGCTGAAAATGTGAGTGGCCCGTTGCCTCTTTTTCAGTAGTCCGAAGTGACCAGAGAGTTCCGGAAAGTTCTTCTAACCCCTTGGACTTTTGATCTTCAACCCTCTTCTTCAAAGCATTGAGGATATGCTTGTTTGCAGCTTCGGCTTGACCATTACTTTGTGGATGACACACTGCAGAGTATGCCAATTTAATGCCGAACTGATCAGTATACCGCCTCAGCGGCAAGTTGTCGAATTGCCTCCAATGATCAAAGACAAAAATCTTCGGAATACCAAGCGAGTGATTATATTCTGCCAGATGAATTTTCTAACAGTTTGCTCTGTGATGTTCGAGGCTGCTTCGGCTTCGATCCATTTGCTGAAGTAGTCAATGGCGACTATCAGCCATTTTTTCTGGTATGGGGCATCCGGGAAAGGACCCAAGATATCCAGCCCCCATTGAGCGAACGGAAGCGGATTCAAGATCGGTTGAAGATCCCGGGCTGGCAGGTGGATAACTGGTGCAAACTTTTGACATTTTTCGCATTTTCTGACCAGTTCCTTAGCGTCTGAGATCATGGTGGGCCAATAATACCCTGCCCTTAGTGATTTGTGGGCCAAACTTCTTCCCCTGATGTGGTTCCCACAGATGCCGAGATGGATTTCCTGAAGGATATAATCAGCATATGTTGGTCCCACGCATTTTAGCAGCTGGGCTGAGAAGGATTTTTCAGCAGTTCCCTTCTGAAGACAATGAACCTTGAGCTGGTCCGCTTTAGCTTGGAGGCCAAAATTCTGTCTTCGGGAATTTCTCCCCGAAGTTTGTAAGCTAGGATGGGATCCATCCAACTAGGTTCATGGTCGACGCTGCACACTTCTGGTGCTTCGTCAACACTTCTTTCTTGGCGCACTTCCACGTATACGGATCAGTTCATCTCGGTTAAATTTAAACTAGCAAGTTTAGAGAGTGCGTCGGCTTGAGCATTCTGACCCCTTGGGATCAGTTGAACTTCGACAGTTCTCAGCTTTGCAATAACCGTTTTGATCTTGGCGAGATAAGCTATCATTGAGGGCTCTTTGGCCTCATATTCGCCCCTAATCTTATATGCAACAAGCTGAGAATCTGTCTTGAGGCAGACATGTTCGGCTTCCAGAGAGATGCACAGTTCCAGGCCAAAAACTGCTACCTCATACTCGGCTTTGTTGTTCGAAGCTTTGAAAGCAAATTTTAGTGCATACTCAAAGGACTTGCCTTTGGGAGCGGTTATCACTACCCCCGCCCCCGAACCATTTACGGTGGAGGATCCATCCGTAAAAACGGTCCAGATTTTCTTTCCTCATCTAGCGTCTCCTAGTACGAGCATTCGGCTAGGAAGTCTGCTAGGGCTTGAGCCTTGATGGCTGCTCTCGGCTGGTAGCTTATGCTGAACTCTGTGAGCTCGAAAGCCCACTTGACCAGCGTACCAGATTTTTCAAATTTGCCGAGAACTTTCTCCAGCGGCTGATCAGTCTAGACCACTATTTGATGACAATCAAAATAAGCTCTCAGCTTCCGAGTGGCTACCACTACTGCAAATGCAACTTTTTCAAATAGGGGGTAGCGAGTCTCGGCATCCGTCAGAGTGTGACTGACGAAGTAGATCGACTGCTGAACCTTTTCCTCTTCCTTCAACAGCACCGCACTTATAATGGTTGGACCGACTGCCACGTATAAGTACAGAGTTTCTCCCTCAGCTGGACGAGCCAGCGTCGGGAGTTGATCCAGGTGCTCTCAGAGCTGCTTGAAGGCTTCTTTTTGCTCATCTTCCCAGACGAGCTCTTTTGTTTTTGGGAGTTTAAGGGCTTTGAAGAAGGGTAACCCTTTGTCCGAGACTCTAGAAATGAACCTAGACAGGGCTACCATTCTTCCGGTGAGCCACTGAACATCCCTCTTTGTTTTCGGCTTGGGAAGATCGAGCGCCGCTTGCACCTTTGCGGGATTGGCATCAATCCCTCTTTTGCTGACCATGAAGCCAAGGAATTTTCCCGACTTCACGCCGAAGACACACTTCTTCGGATTCAGCTTTATCTGGTGCTTTCTTAAGGTGGCGAAGTTTTCGGCCAGGTCCGTAACATGGTCTTTATCTTCTTTGCTCTTGACAATTGAGTCACCAACATAGACTTCCATGTTTCAGCCTTTCTGATCGGCGAAGATCTAATCCACCAGCCTCTGATATGTTGCCCCCGCATTTTTCAATCCGAAGGGCATCATTTTGTAATTATACACCCCGGCGTTTGTGACGAATGTCGTCTTTGCTCGGTTGTCGGGGTGCATGAAGATCTGATGATACTCCGAGAATGAGTCCATGAAACTAAGCAGAGTATGTCCACTTGTTGAGTCGACCAACTGATCGATCCTCGGCAAGGGATAAAAGTCCTTCGGACAAGCCCTATTTAGGTCCGTGAAGTCAACGCACATTCTCCAGGTGCCATTAGCCTTCTGAACAATCACCACATTTGCCAGCCATTCTGGATATTGACAGGGTTCGATGAAGCCTGCATCCAGCAACTTTTTTACTTCGGTTGCGATGTCACAGTTCTTACTTGCGGAGTAATTGCGTTTCTTTTGCTTAACTGGCCGACACGTGGGGTCGACATTAAGCTTGTGAGAGATGAGGTCTGGGATTATTCCTGGCATATCAGCTGCCGAGAAAGCAAACACATCTCGGTTGTTTCGAAGGAGTTGGATGAGCTCAACGCGGATGTTTGGATCGAGATCTTGTCCGATTGTGACGCATTTTTCAGGGTCTCCTTCAATAAACTCAATGGTTTCAGACTGCTAATCTAGCTCCATTGCTCTAGGGCTAGATTCTTCATGATTGGGCCTGCTGTCAGTATCAGCAGGCTTCCCAGACTTTCTCTTCGGCTGGCTCTCTGAGTTTTTCGGCTCAGATGGAGAACAAGCCTTTTCTCGTTCTAGCGACTTTTCTTTCGCCAAAACTCCTTGAGCTGAAGCGCTTAGGCCCTTCGGCCTCTTTGCGCTGGGCTCCCTTTCTCTTTCTTTTTCCTCCTTGTTGTAAGGTTTTGATGATGATGATGAACAAATGATGATTATCTAACTAATATGTGTATTGAGATGTGCATGAACAAGTCAGGAAGCATGAAGGTGGTTGAGTACAGATTAGATCATTATCAAAGAAGGTTCCCTACATACAATGTATGGATCGTGCTTGAGTTCCTTAGGGGAACATAAAGAGAAGAAGTCTAAACGTACAAACATATTGTTAGACTTTACATGCAGTTCCTAAGAAGAATGAGAAGATGTTCTTTGCAAGGAATAAGCAGCAGTTCCTGAGGGGGAACTAGAAAAGAGAAGTTCCTTCACGGGAGCAGAAGCTTCAGAGTAGAAGTTTCATCATAGAAGAGAAGTTCCTTTGGAGGAACAGAAGTGTCGGAGTAGATGCTTCACCAGAGAAGAGAAGTTCCTTGACAGGAACAGAAGCATCGGAGTAGAAGCTTCATCAGAGAAACATGAAGACAGAAAAATAGGAGTATATTTTTCTAGGAATCATGTAAGTATGTTGGACAAAAGAAATTGTCTGGAACAAGCCTAAGGAACTACATTGGAACTTGAGTCAGTAAGGAACTTAGTGTTGATGACAGGTCAGTTCCTTACTAGTCAGTCTAGAATTCATTTATAGAAGGAACACGAGTTTGCACAGCACTAGTAGTCAGTTTTCCACGTTAAATAGTCATTGCATTATGTTTGCCTACTTTATAGGAAGTTAGTTTTGACTCGGTATTAATATTTATTATTAGATTTTATTTTATAAAAGATAAGTTTTTGAAAATAAAATCTGATTTTCTCTTAGTCAAAAAGATAACTTATTTTCCTAGTTTCTAGGGATTTAGTTTTCAAATAAACTAATTTATAAAATGATTTTATTTTATAAAACAAAGTTTTATAATCAAAATCTGATTTTATTGTAGTCAAAGTCGTGGGAAAAAGATTTTCAAAGTGGTTACCTTAAAAGTAGGAGTTCAGTTGAGATTTTGTTTGTTAAGGAACAAAATGAATCTGGTCTATATGTGAAGTTAAATTAATGAACGAGTTTGTTATTTTAACTTATCTTCTTAAAGAAGTCAGTTTTAAACTCCTATCTTTAAGCACAAGGACTTGGTGCCCAAGGAACTTGTGGCTGGTATTTGCAAAACGTGCTGAGTGTTTTCCTAAGAAAAAGGAAGTTATTGGGCAAGTCGTGTAACAACTAATTGATCCATTATTGTTGTTTATGATCAGATTAGTTTTCTATTCGTGGGCCTAAAGATTCGGACCACTCCTGATCATAAGGAACATGGACAATTAGTGGGTTTTCTAAATCTTCTATAAATAGAACGTTTTTAATTCTTTCCAAACTGTCTGACTTCAGTGAGTCATTCCAAAATAGCGTATGTCTCAAGTGGAAGAGCAGTAGAAAAGATTTATATTTTCTCTCCACGTTTTTGAGTCAGTTCCTTCAGGTTCCAAGTTCCTTACATATCTCAAAGTGTCCAACATATTAGCTTTATACACTATATCTTTTATATGTATTTGAGAGTTGTTTAAGGGTTTGAGTGAACTCTTGTAATGGGGAATTTATAAGGGTTTGAGTGAACTCTTGTATTGGGGTGAGAACTTGAGTGAGTTCGTTGTATGTAGAGAAAGCTTTGAGTGAAGCTTGAGAGAAAGAGAAAGAGTAAGGCTTTGAGTGAAGTCTTGAGTGAGAAGAGAGGTCTTTGAGGGAAGATTTCGAGCAGCAACTATTAGAGGGAATAGTTGTTAGGGATATGAGTTCGTTGAGGAACTCGGTAGAGGCTCTAGTTCCTCATAGGTTGTAACAGAGTCGTTGGCCTATTTTAGTGGAATGTTTTGAGTCAAAATCCCTTGGGGTCGAGGTTTTTCACTTCCTATTTGGCCTAGGAAGTTTTCCTCGTAAAATCTCTCTTGCACTATTTCTCTATTGCGTTAAGTTTCTTTTAATTCCGCAAAAAGTGACTAGCAAGCTCCATACTACAATTCACCCCCCCTCTTGTAGTATTTCATCTAAATAACAATTGGTATCAGAGCAGGTGCTCTTGATAAAGCAAGAAACCCTGACGAGCAAGTTCTTGGCTAAGATGAGTACGTACAAGAAAATTCAAGGAAGGAACTCAACCCTACGTTGTTCCTAGAAGCACATGAAGATTAACTTTTACTAGAGAAGTGAAAGGTATTCAAAGACTCATACTTTTGAGGTATGTATTCTATCTTTGAGTTCTTCATTGCATGCATACATTGGTTTAAGCATGTTCCTTGTTGCATTTTGCTTAATGTCATGTTAGTTCTTTTGAATTCTTTTATCAACTTTGGATAAACACCTATTCTGATTTTATGTATGTTTAAAAGTCAGTATGTTAGATTTCCATTTTGAATCTTTATTCACAAAGAATAAATTGATTAGAAGTAGTTCAAGGAACACATCTTGTGGAACGATAAACTTGGATTCCTATCAAAAGGAACTTTATTCTTCTGACTTGGTAATACACGAAAATTTTGAGTAGTGTCAGAGAAATAGTATCTCTTCATGTATCTCGTGTATATTGAATATCTATTGTAGAGATACATGTTGTTCCTTGTTAGTACGAGTAGTTTTATTAATTTTTTTTACTATTATTACTAACGGGAAGGAACCTAATTTATTTTGGGTTCCAAAGATCAAGAGGTAATCAGATTTTGCAGACTCGATATGAGAGAAAGCAACCAATATTTATGACATGATGGATGGTCGCTTGTATATTAGGGCACATATACAAGTTCCTCTTAATATATGTCTTTATAAGAGGTATGTGAAAGTAAAACTTTTTACACGTGCTAATGGGTAATATAGTTTTACATCTTCTTATAAGTCTTGGTGAATATTTGTTTACCTTTTCTTTATTTAATCTTTTACTTAATTATGCTAACCGACTCTCTTTATCATAAATGCATAATTGTAAAAGATTATAGTAGAGAAGTTGACTTATATCGTTTTCATGATGGAAACTAACTTCTCTTTAAGTTTTGTGCAGATTATTAATGATTATCTTGTAGGTATGTGAATAAATGCATAAAAAGAAAGTTTTTGGATCAAGGAACTTTGGACGTCGATCTGAAGGAACTTGGTGAATCTAAGAATGCAGGAAGGAACCAACAACAAGGAAGTAACACAACTTTATATTAAGTTGTCACGATATATAATATACAAGTTTCGGTTCGAGTTCCTGCTGATCTTGGTTCCCAAAAATAAATCATAAATTTCTTTTTCAATTCTCTACAAAGGATGTTGGTAACTATATGATGACTTCTAAGCAAAGTATTGGAAGTACAAAAGTCTACTGCTAGACTTAAGTATGGGATGACATTCTTAAGGGAGTATACTTTGGAGCTTTATGATTTGAGCTTTTTATGTCATATCTCTATTCACTAACCTACTAACCTTAAATATTGCACAAGATCATTTAATTGGGTTCTTGAATCTCAGGTCATATGCTTATGAGAAAGATATGAGGATCCATGATTGATATGGTGTTGAAACATTGAAGATCAAATCAACACATTCAGTTTCTCATATTAGAAGAGCCCAAGAGAATGTGGAATGGTCCAAAAGGACCAAAGGAACATGTTCCAGTTTGAAATCAAGAGGAACATGTAAAAGAAGGTGATATCTAGTGAGGGGAACAACTCGTGGTATCTCGACAGCGGGTGCTCTTAACATGTGATAGAAGGCTTGGCAAAAGTTTCTCACTAGTGGCCTACGATGGAGGAACTTCAATTCAACTTTTGGTATTAACTTAAAAGGTTGGTAAGGTAAGTTCCTACTCCATTGTGAACATTCTTTCGAGATCATGAAGCACATTATGATATTTCCAAAGTTTTGTAACTTTATTTGTTTTACCAATAATAGTTCATCATTTATAAAACTAGGAGTGTCATATTGAAAGGGAATCAAATAAGGATCTCATACTATGTATGAGGGTCACAATTTGATTCCTTACAATAACTTGACATTTCAAGGATTTATTGAAGATGAATTCTTCTGTATTTCAAACATATTTGACATGCTGGTTTTCCATACTTGATAAACGTCAAGGAACTTGGTTGTTAGCTTATCTTGTATCAAGTTCCTTACCATAAGTTTGTGAAGTATGAAAAGTTAGTAATTCTGTCTAATTTATCTTCTTTCAAAGCTAAATAATGATAAGGAACACAAACCTATTGGACCTCATTCAATTGGATTTGTGTAAACCCTTGAGTATTTAAAGTTGAGATTGAAAGAGATATGTCTTGGTTATATTTGATAATTGTTATTTAATCACTTACCTTAGAATGTAACAAAGATTATATTTTTGTTATCTTTTCTATGAGGGATTAAGTGATTAAGCAGTAATCAAATGATATATTAAAGATCTAACCTTGGAACCAAGTTCCTTTGAAGTTTAATGATTTGTGCAGGAACAAAGTATTGATTACAAGCTCACGATGTTGAAATCACTACAGAGTTATCAATGCTGCTTGTTGCATCATATACAAGGAAATGGTTAGACCTTTGAGAAACAAGACACCCTTCATTTGAAAAGGGAAGTTTGATAATAGAAGTGATAAGGTGGTGTTCTTATGGTGCACCTCCAAATGTGAAACATGTATAGGTTACAACAAGACATTAATGTGCATTGAGTGACCATAAATTTTATGAATCTAACATGTTTGTTCCCAGCATGCAGGGTTAAAAGAATTTAATGTAGAACTCATTAGTTCCTTTGAAACTAGTGGAATTTCTACAGAAGTATGTCACTCTAATAAAGCAGAATCAATCAGCTACATTGTCCTATAGTTCCTTAAGAGCTCCAACGTATCATAAAGTGTTGGTTCCTTGAAGGAACTTAGAGCGTATCTTGACCAAGGAACATATGAAGCCTTCCAACAAGGTACAAAGGAACTAGCTAAGGTGCAGAACCTTAAACTTATTCAGGAACACCAAAAATCATTTGATAAGTGTTAATGAATACATTTGAGTATAGTTCTTACATCAAGGAACGTTGTCAAGTTCATGTTTTTGTAGCTAAATAATGAGTTGATTGCATATCATTTATTTTGCTGCTTACATGGGAATCAAGTTGTTTTTTAAAAGATGTCTAATATGAATTTCTAAAGATTCTAATTATGGATGTCTATGAGGAACAACCTTTAGGATTTGAAAATCCTAAATCTTTTTGCCATATTTAATTATGAACCTAACAAAGTTCTTTAAATGTTGAAGCATGTAGGTTCATATTCAATGGTATAGGAGATTATTCAAGTTCCTTCTTGAAACCAATCTGAAAGTTAATTGTTTTACTTTCAAGAGGAACGTATGGATTTATTAGTTGTACATACTTATATTGTGTATATCTTTGGTGCAACTAACGAATCTTTCTGCAAGGGCTTTCTAACCTTGTAAAAGCATGAAGGGGAACTCAGTTTCTCTTTGGATCTGCATCCAAAGTAAGACAAAGGCATGGTGGTCTAATCGACAAAAATAAGACAAGGAACTTCCAAAGAAAGATGGCTAGTGACATCAAAGTCACTTAATGAGTTTCAAGACAAAAGTGATTGTTCGCATCGGATGAGAAGACATCAAGAGGATGGAACAAATCCTTAAGGAACTTGTATCATAGCCATCAAATTTAAGTCCATTGCAAATTGACTGTGATACATGGTGAAATTTAGCTTGAGGTACATCCTTTAATATTCACGATATTGCATAGTTGATGCTTAAATTGAGTATTGTTTTTACTATATGGAACTTGCAATATGTTGTTTGAATATGTGAAACCTCTTTCTTATGATTTTGCCTAATTAGTAAAGTATGGACTGTTTTAAGGAATAAGATTTGTTGAAGTATGGCATGAGCATATATATGTATTCTGTCCCTTAATAATTGTCAAGTGTGGTTTCTTGTGCACATTATAAATGAAGTTAAGTACTACATTTAAGTGTATTGTGTCACACTTAATTAATGTGTTGTAAAAGACATACTCACTTGCCTAAAAGTGTCAAAGGTCTCGTTGAGAATTATGGATGTTGTCAAAAACAAAAATCCTAAGTTGCCAAAGGAACAATGGAAGAAACTTTGATGGAACAAGACAGGTACATTCCCAAACTATTTTATCTTATATGGTCATATATTATAGAGGGAACAAACCTATCTTTTTGCCAAATTTCAAATTATCCACACCATTCATCTTCGAAAACAACATTATTCTACAACATTATGTTGTGTGTCCGTGTTGTATATTGTTATGGTTTGTGTTTCACATTTTCATATCTTACATATACATAACTTCGAAGATCCTTATTCTCATTATATTTTTCTCATTCATATCCTCCCACTTTATTTTCACACAACCCATGTGCTCTAAGTTAAAATTCATTCATTTTTATGGTTCAAGGATACATAAAGAGTTGGATGAATACAAGTTGAGGGGGAAGTTGATGTGGAAGTGGTGAAGTGCTTGTGATCTATCATTTGATGTTTTGGAGGAAAAATCAGCTTGAGGAATTTTTACCCAAGATGAAAAAGAATGACAAGGAACTCAGGGGGAATAAGGTAGGAATTGAACTATTAAAGTGGTTCATTTATTTGGTGTTGGAACACAAGAGTATATGAGTAAGTTCTATCTTGATTACTGTACGTAAATGGAAGAAAGATTTGAAAGTCACCCTTCAAAAAAAAAAAAAAAAAAAAAAAGGAAAAAAGGAAGGAGGAGGTGATGATTGAATCTTTATACTTTCTTAGATGAAGAAGAATTTTATTCATGAAGCTTGAGAAAGCTAAGGAACAGAAGGAGATATGAGAACTTGATCATATGAATCTAAATTCAAGTTTCCTTATAAGCATGTTCCTTAAGGAAGGTTGGTGGTTGAAGTAAAGGGAACTTGGTTAATACATACCAAAGTAATGTGTGTTGTGTTTCGTTGAACATTCAAGAGTGTAAGATGAAGGTAATTAAACTCTTATGATTGTTAAGAACCTTATCTCAAACTTTCTTAACTAAGAGCACAACATCTGTCTCAAGTTCCTTCTACTCAAAATATTTCCATTATCTTCTTTCATATCTTTTGAGCTAAATATTCATTATCCTTTTCTCTAACAAACTTTCAAAACCGATCTTTGCTTGATTTTGTATCTTATCTGTCAAGTTCCTTCATTGGTTTTGAAGTTGGGTCTTTGGATTGTGAATTGGAAATTTGTGTAGTAGCATCCTAGTTTGAAAATTGAGTATCTTAAGCTTTTAGAAATACCAAGTGTTTAACCATTTTTATGGTGGTATGTGTGACATTTGCCCTTATGTATGTATGCATAAATGAGTGCAAGAATACCCTTTTCGATAATGACAAAAGGGGGAAGAATATGTGTGTGTGATGCTTATTATGTGATGTGCTTATTGAAATGCGTATTGAATATTTATTCATGAGTGATGCTTATTGAATATTTATTTATGTAGTTAAGCTAAGTCATATTGGTGTACGTCCAAATAATGTACTTCAAACATGTTATTATCCTTTTATGAGTAGTTGCTTATCGTACATGCATGAATTGTTCAATAGCTCTGCATGAATTGTTCAATAGCTCCTAATTTGCACAATAGCTCCTAACTTGCATGATTAAGGGGGAATATGTGTACATCTTCTATTGTTTAATTTGTGATAAGCATCACTTGTTTGTCATCATCAAAAAGGGGGAAATTGTTGTAAGGTTTTGATGATGATGATGAACAAATGATGATTATCTAACTAATATGTGTATTGAGATGTGCATGAACAAGTCAGGAAGCATGAAGGTGGTTGAGTACAGATTAGATCATTATCAAAGAAGGTTCCCTACATACAATGTATGGATCGTGCTTGAGTTCCTTAGGGGAACATAAAGAGAAGAAGTCTAAACGTACAAACGTATTGTTAGACTTTACATGCAGTTCCTAAGAAGAATGAGAAGATGTTCTTTGCAAGGAATAAGCAGCAGTTCCTGAGGGGGAACTAGAAAAGAGAAGTTCCTTCACGGGAGCAGAAGCTTCAGAGTAGAAGTTTCATCATAGAAGAGAAGTTCCTTTGGAGGAACAGAAGTGTCGGAGTAGATGCTTCACCAGAGAAGAGAAGTTCCTTGACAGGAACAGAAGCATCGGAGTAGAAGCTTCATCAGAGAAACATGAAGACAGAAAAATAGGAGTATATTTTTCTAGGAATCATGTAAGTATGTTGGACAAAAGAAATTGTCTGGAACAAGCCTAAGGAACTACATTGGAACTTGAGTCAGTAAGGAACTTAGTGTTGATGACAGGTCAGTTCCTTACTAGTCAGTCTAGAATTCATTTATAGAAGGAACACGAGTTTGCACAGCACTAGTAGTCAGTTTTCCACGTTAAATAGTCATTGCATTATGTTTGCCTACTTTATAGGAAGTTAGTTTTGACTCGGTATTAATATTTATTATTAGATTTTATTTTATAAAAGATAAGTTTTTGAAAATAAAATCTGATTTTCTCTTAGTCAAAAAGATAACTTATTTTCCTAGTTTCTAGGGATTTAGTTTTCAAATAAACTAATTTATAAAATGATTTTATTTTATAAAACAAAGTTTTATAATCAAAATCTGATTTTATTGTAGTCAAAGTTGTGGGAAAAAGATTTTCAAAGTGGTTACCTTAAAAGTAGGAGTTCAGTTGAGATTTTGTTTGTTAAGGAACAAAATGAATCTGGTCTATATGTGAAGTTAAATTAATGAACGAGTTTGTTATTTTAACTTATCTTCTTAAAGAAGTCAGTTTTAAACTCCTATCTTTAAGCACAAGGACTTGGTGCCCAAGGAACTTGTGGCTGGTATTTGCAAAACGTGCTGAGTGTTTTCCTAAGAAAAAGGAAGTTATTGGGCAAGTCGTGTAACAACTAATTGATCCATTATTGTTGTTTATGATCAGATTAGTTTTCTATTCGTGGGCCTAAAGATTCGGACCACTCCTGATCATAAGGAACATGGACAATTAGTGGGTTTTCTAAATCTTCTATAAATAGAACGTTTTTAATTCTTTCCAAACTGTCTGACTTCAGTGAGTCATTCCAAAATAGCGTATGTCTCAAGTGGAAGAGCAGTAGAAAAGATTTATATTTTCTCTCCACGTTTTTGAGTCAGTTCCTTCAGGTTCCAAGTTCCTTACATATCTCAAAGTGTCCAACATATTAGCTTTATACACTATATCTTTTATATGTATTTGAGAGTTGTTTAAGGGTTTGAGTGAACTCTTGTAATGGGGAATTTATAAGGGTTTGAGTGAACTCTTGTATTGGGGTGAGAACTTGAGTGAGTTCGTTGTATGTAGAGAAAGCTTTGAGTGAAGCTTGAGAGAAAGAGAAAGAGTAAGGCTTTGAGTGAAGTCTTGAGTGAGAAGAGAGGTCTTTGAGGGAAGATTTCGAGCAGCAACTATTAGAGGGAATAGTTGTTAGGGATATGAGTTCGTTGAGGAACTCGGTAGAGGCTCTAGTTCCTCATAGGTTGTAACAGAGTCGTTGGCCTATTTTAGTGGAATGTTTTGAGTCAAAATCCCTTGGGGTCGAGGTTTTTCACTTCCTATTTGGCCTAGGAAGTTTTCCTCGTAAAATCTCTCTTGCACTATTTCTCTATTGCGTTAAGTTTCTTTTAATTCCGCAAAAAGTGACTAGCAAGCTCCATACTACAATTCACCCCCCCTCTTGTAGTATTTCATCTAAATAACACTCCTCATCCTCGTCGTCGTCATCTTCTAAACGACTGGTGGATGGCTTGAGGTAATTGCACCTTCGGGCCTCATTTTGTCTGCCGTCAATTCTTTCGGGGTAGCCGGCGTCCAAGACGTAGATCATGATCTGAAGATACGTGGAGACTACCCCTTGAATTTCGTGAATCATAGGTCTCCCCATGATCACGTTGTACACTAAAGGGGCGTCGATGAGCAAAAAATCAGTCATGACGTTCCTGGCTGCTTCGTCGCGTCCGATGGTGACATGAAGAGTGATCTTCCCATCAGAGTAAGTTGAAGACCCGTTGAATCCGGATACCGGGTAGGGTACCGGCGTGAGGTGCTTGGTCTTCAGTTTGATTTGGTTGTAGGCTTTTCGGAACAAAATATTTGCTCCGCTACCACCGTCGACGAGAGTTTTCCAGACATTGTGGTTGGCCACAGTGGTGATGATCACCAACGGATCCTCGTGGGGATACGCCACCAGCTTGAAGAGGAAGACAGAAAAAGAAGAGAAGGGAAAGCACCCGTCAACCACGAAGACCTCTTTAAGTCTGAGACTTCGAATTCGGATATGGACGAGCAACCTCTAAGAAAGAGGAGAAGAATGGCAGTGCTGGGCCCTGATCAATTCATGGTCAGGCCGATGTCGGGGCTCAGCATAAGGAGCCCACTAAAGGCAGGATTCCGCCGAGGGATCCTCCGCCTCCTGTGAACCCTCCTCCCCAGACCCCTCCACCACCTCCAATAACTCAAGATGTGGAGGTGAACCAGAAGACCCCTGATCCGAAGGAGGGGGTAAGGGAGGAAGCACTGAATGCAGGAAGTGTTGCTGCTGCTGAGAAGATTTCCGCTGAAGGGTCCGCAGCGGATCTTCAACGAGAGGTTGACGCCTTCAATCGTCAGCCTTTTCCCCGGCGTCATTTGGCCATTCTTGGCTGGAGAAGGGCCACTGTCTGATTTCTTGTTCTTACGATTCTTAGCCATTGCACTAAGATTAGAGTAGAACGATTGAGATTGACTTAAAGATTTTTGAAAGTCTTCCCCACAAACGGCGCCAAATTGTTTCGGGTAAAACAATGGGAACTTCGGCAAGGTCGTTCTGAGGTGGTTGAAGACCGGGCTCGGTCCAAGTAATGTTGGGCCGAGAATTTCCTGCACAGTAAACACACGTAAACTAGCCTCGGGGGTTGTGCCGAGGAAGGCCCCTCCGATGCCGAAGTGAGAGAAAGCTATGCAAGAGAATTAATTGCTTGAGGCTTGATGTGAATGAATGTAAAATAAGACAATTGAAGGCTTTTATACCTTCGCACATGAGGAGAATTGGGCCTAAAATCAGGTGGGCTTGACACATTGACCAGACCTTGACTTGACATAAATTGGAGAGTTGAACCTTTTGACCTTGGGCTTATAATTGAATCATTTATGGATCGGGCCCAATTAGGCTAAATTGGACCCAAACAGTAACATGAACAATTTTTCTTCAGTTCATTGTTAATGATGCTCTTAGTACCATGCCCAAGCTTCCCACAGTAATAGCAGCAGAGGGGAAGTTTCTCGCTCATATTTCACATCAAAAAATTCCTCTATGCCCCCTCCCCCCCTCCCTTATCTTCACTTTGACCTTTCTAGCCAAAGGTTTGGTAACATCAATTAGAATTCTAAGTCTTATGGATTTGTCGATTCCACACAGACCCGAATTCTCAATTTTGACAATTTTATTGCCTATAGCTTCGACATTAGCATTATTGAGTC
The DNA here is from genome assembly GCF_948465745.1 of Chenopodium album. NCBI lineage: Eukaryota > Viridiplantae > Streptophyta > Magnoliopsida > Caryophyllales > Amaranthaceae > Chenopodium > Chenopodium album. Next base: position 52,676,756 of record NC_137845.1, on the reverse strand, counting down.
TTCCTTTGAAGGGTTAATTATACACTCTTACCCACATTGGAAGATCAACAATTTTCACATTCGAGGGCTTCACACTTTCATCCATATCAACCAATAAGATAGCATGTCTATCGAAATGCCATCATTGCCCTTCTACCACTTTATTTTTGTCTTTCTATTGATGAATTGAAAGACATATGTTCGACTCTTGCATTGGTTGCCAAACCTGCTTAATTGGATTGATGAAAGCATTTTTATTAATGTTTCTCTCGGTCCATATTCTCCCCACCAGCCCTAATTCCACTCTTGCATCGTCATCACCATCCACTTCCTCAACCTCAACCCATTCTATTGCTTCATCTTTTTCTTCTTGTGACTCTAAAATTGTGAATTTGTTCGACTGAAATTGGTGCTGAGTATTCGTATTATCACGACAATCATCATCCACACTATGATGACGGGATTCAGACGCCATGAAAACACCACACTCGAAGAAAAACCAGAAAAAACCTTCCAAAAAAGGAAACCCTAGGCAAACCTAGAACAAACCCTCCCAATTATATACCCTTCCTAACAATCTGTTTCCACTCCCATAGCTAATTGAGATATGTCTTATGAATCTTACAATGTACTAAAGGTATGTGCAGTGCCGGCTAAGAGGCTGTGCAACCAGCCCCTCAGCACAGGGCCTCCAAGGTGTTAGGGCCCCCAAATATGAGCCCAATTGTTTTTTTTTTTTTTTTTAAAAAAAAACGTTGATTCCTCTAATCCTCTCTTCCTCACTCATCTCCATTAAACCAGCAATTATATTCATGATTCATCCTCTAATTAATCACTCTCCCTATTAATATTGCATTTCCCAAAAGGCATTAATATTGCAATTCCCAAAAGGCATTAATATTAATTGGGTTGTTTAAAAAAAAAAATTCATCAAACACTCATTCTTACCTCATTCGTATAAATCAACAATGGCATATTGATAATATTCTTGATCTTTGAACCATCATGCATCCATGGAAGAATACAGTTCTGTTACTTCTCAATTGAGTTTGTGTTTGATTTCTTTTCTTCAATTTTTGCTAGTGGGCTATTACCTAGGTAATTGTTGATTTTTTTTTTTAAGGAGAATTAAAATATGTCTAGACTTATTACCCTAAAAAAATGTCTAGCCATATCAGACTGATCAAAGTTAATGTGTTTTAATTTGGTCTTTTTTTTCAATAATTAGTTTCACTTAAAATATTAGTTTGGAGTTGAGTCAAAATCACCTTGTGACTCTTTTTCTGTTGTGTAGAGGGTCATAAGGGTAAATTATGAGAATCGGCAAGCTCTAACCACTTGAACTATCCCTAACTCCCACCTTATGACTATTGTGTAAAGTAATTTACATATTTGGTACTTTACATTTACACGGACTAGAAAATTATTGGAATATGTTTTTTAAATCAAAATTTTATTTTTAGGGCCCAATTTTAAAAATTAGAACAGGGCCTCTAAATTGCTTAAGACGGCCCTGGGTATGTGTTAAAAGTTTTTTTTTTTTTTTTTTTTTTTTTTTTTTTTTTTTTTTTTGGGTTAGTTTACAATGTTAGTGATGCTGTGTTTTGCATTGAAAATTGATGGTCTTTTTTAGATGTTAATTTATGATGTTCATCAAATTTTTTTGCAGAACAATCTCATTTGTCATCGTTTGAGGTATGAAAAGGTGAATGGTATTCAAATCATTCAACCTCCCATATCTCAAACACATGACGGATGTGCATTTGCGGCCACCTCAAAACAATTAGACATCCAATTACGAATACTGTATGCTAAAGCGTGCCCTCCGACACCGTTATTCGATGGCGAAAAAATGTGTATTATTGATCATGTGAAGTGGGAGGAAGAAATCAGACAAAAGTATGCTTCTACTCGACATTTAGAGTCACGTTGGCGCCCTGAAGAATTGCTGAATGAGGCTAAGATGTCTGGGGTCCCTCTCTGGAATGGAGGAAGGCATGTGATTCAACATTCTTTATCTGCCTATCAAAACTCCAAAGATGATTGGAATACCGTTATTAAACAATTTTTGGCTTATGGCGCTGGTGTTGGTGTAATGGTAATTAAAAGTGATTACCGAGATCATGGTGGTGATATATATTTTGGAACGGGAGATGAAAAGACTGAAGAATATATAAATTCACTTGGGAAGAGGGTTAAGAAAACAGCTTATCATGCTGTAACTTGCCTAGACTTTTTGGAATTGGATGGAGTTTTATATGTTTTCTATCAGAATAATCGTGCTACAGGTCTCTCTAGGTTGAGTTGGATGGTATCTGACAACCTCAGAGAGTTACATTATGGGGCTTCGATTCCTCCCGTCCATCCACCTGCAGCTCTCCAATCCCAGAAACAAATGGCTGCTTGGTCGAAGGAGTTAAATGATATTCGTAAAAATCTCGATAGTGTGAACAACTCTCTGTCATTGGGTCAAGAATTACTCAAGGCTGCTTATTCATATATGGAGATGAATAAAATGAATGAAATTGATGAAACTATAAAAAAGATTAAAGGGATCATCGATGATTCAAAGATTACTTGTCGGAGGCTTGACAAGTTTAAAAGCAAATATGAAGGGGTTAAGAGAGCAGGTGCTGTGCCTTCATTGCATCTTGAAGAACTACTTGAAGAATTTCAAACTGCTGTTGAGTTTAAACAAGATTTAATCACTTTTTGCAATGACTATAAAAAAGGTGAAATGGAACAAGCAAGTGAAAAGTTTTGAGGTAATATAATAAACTTTTCTATTGTTATTAGTATATAGCCTTACTTAAAAAATCAATGTGGGGTTATATTACACTTTGGTGGGCTGTCATTTTGATAAATTTTAATGTGCGTTGGAATTAAATCTTGGTTATTGTTAGGAAAATTTGTCAAAAACAACCTTTTAAAGTGTCCACTTTATTTAAAACAACCTTTTAAATTATTTTTTGCAATTTCAAACCACATTATAAATTTTTTTTAATCAAAGACAACCAAATGTTACTTTTCGGCGTTAACTCTATTTTTCCCGATGTTGACCACGAGGGTGCGAGTCACGTGACCTCCTATTTTGCTTAATACACCCTCTTTTCCCTCCAATTAACTCTTATTAAAACCCCTGTTTCTCTTTCATCCCTATTTTAGTACGAGTAAATTGGAGGGAAAATTAGTGTATTAAGCATATACGAGGTCATGTGCGTTGCACACTAGTGGTCAACATCGGGAAAAATAGAATCAACGCCAGAAAGTAGCATTTGGTTGTCTTTGATAAAAAAAATTTATAATGTGGTCTGAAGTTGCAAAAAAAAATTTAAAAGGTTGTTTTAAATAAAGTGGGTACTTTAAAAGGTTGTTTCTGACAAATTTTCCTTATTGTTAATTTATTTTTAGTTCAATGTAATGTATTTTTAGTGGGTTATCAACAATGAAATACTTAGTAGTAAACTAGGGAGCTCACCAGTTATTGCATAACTTAGCTGCTCGTGCACTATTACTTTGTACCTAGGCCGACCTTGTATATTGGTATTCGAATGTAGGAAGTAAATACGGGGTAATATATTAGAGACCATAGTGTGATGTTGGAGGAGCAGGATTTAGTCTAGTGCCAATTATAGGAAGAGCTAGCTTTGCTGAAATGAAAAAGGTTGTTGATGTTGTAGATGAACTTGGAAGTGGGTGTGCATGACTCATTAGGTTTGAAGCTAATATATAGTAAGTGCCATATTGGTGTGTAGACTATGATCTTCTCTCTTCATCCAAATCCCAAAAAAAATAGCTAAACATGGAAGTGAAATATTGGTGTGCTAAACATTAGCTAAATATAGTAAGCCAATCTTATGATGATAAGCATCGGATGATAAGGAGCTGCAGGATAAGTTATCTGATGACAGGGAGAAGCAGGAGAAGTTATCTGATGATAAGGAGCTTTAGGAGAAGTTATCTGATGATATGGTGCAGCAGAAGTTATCTGATGATAATGAGCAGCAGGAGAAGTTATCTGATGATAAAGAGGAGCAGGAGAAGTTATCTGATGATAAAGAGGTGCAGGAGAAGTTATCTGATGACAAGGAGGAGCAGGAGAAGTTATCTGATGGCAAGGAGCAGCTGGAGAAGTTATTTGATGATAAGAAGCAGCTGGAGAAGCCCGGGATTAATAAGGTGGGGTCTGCTAAAACAGAGTCAGAAAGACTTCTCAGAGCCTGCGATGAAGAGGCAGAAGACAGATATGATATGACTGAGTCTCTCAAACAAGGATGAAATAGTACAATACGATGCTGTCGTTAATGAGAATTCTGAGGATGTTGTCATTAATGAGAATTCTGAGGATGCTGTTAAGTCTGTTGAAGAAGCTGATAATACTGTTTTGCCTAAGGAAGCGAATATGAGTCCTCTGATAGACTCATCAGTTGATGTTCCAACTGTCATTCAGCAGGATATTTCAGGGTTTCAGATTAGTATGGAGAATCCAGACGACGAAGATGAATTGTCTGAACTGCTTAATGACATTAGCCTGATGGAAACTGAACTAGAGGAGAAGACTGATTAGGGGAATTGATGATTCTAATTGCTCACAGTTTTTAGGAATTTATTTGTTATTGCAGCTGTCAAACTAGATAGAATTAGACCTTTCTAGGCTGTTCGTTTTGGCTAGATTTTTCTTGATGGCTTTGTTGCTTCCACAGATAAACTAGTAGGAACTAAACATGTAGCTTTGAGCCTTTATATTTGTAGTAAATCACCAGGTAAATGGTTTTTATATTCTGATACATTCATCTGTCTTAATTGAACTATAGGATACATTAGATGTTTCATGTGTTAAGACTTAAAAGTTGATCAAGTGTTGTATTATATAGACCACAGTATAATCAGATACTGTTTCTGAATTCTGACCTGTATATATGCATGTTCTTAATTGTAAATACCCACAACAAAGATGCTATGCATGATTTCGGTTGCCAATTTCAAAGCATTAAGCTTGCTGTATGATATGTGATGTATTCATAGAAAGGAATTGATACCCATGTTTTGTGTTGTTCTGATCTGTCCCAATTTGGCAAACATGGGTACAATAGCACAGGTGTTAGAATTGTCGATGAAGTCTATCCCGATTTTGGTTCAAAATGAAGTGTCATGTGTATATACTCATTTGAATTCAAGCATTTATCAACAATATGCTAAGTCTTATAGCTGAGTAAGATTGGCTTACTATGGTCTACACACCAATATTTCACTTCCATGTTTAGCCAGTGTTTTTTAGGATTTGGATGAAGAGATGAGAACATGGTCTACACACCAATGTGGCACTTACTATGAGCTTCAAACCTAATGTGTCATGCAGGCCCATCCCAGCTTTAGGTTTCTTCAGACACTAATGTGCTGCTAAGTTTAGTTTCTTCAGACAAAAGGCTGTTAAAGGAAACTTTAAAAGTAGGATATTTACTCATTAGCATCTTTGTTTGTTATTACAAAAAACTGACATGTTTTAACGGTTCTAGGGAGGAACTTGATGTCTTTTGCAAAGAATACCTCGAAATGATTTAAATGAAGTTCCCCGGAATTTATTCTCCGGGAGTATTAAAGTAGTAATGAGTCTGATAAAGTATGATAAATAAATAAAAAATCAACAAATTCATTCAAAAAAATTCCCAATTTTTATATTATCTTACGATGTGACAATCAAATTTCGATTTTTCTAGATTATCCGATTTTTTGGAATAAAATCCCAAATTTGTGCTTGAGTTCAGATTCCAAGTGATTAGATTCGATGATCTTTGAAAATTAATTCGGATGCTCATATGCCGATTTTCGGGTTGGTAGGCTTGGTTGATGCAGTGCATGATATTTGTCAGTTTGCAATTTTCTATGCAATAATTGTCAGTTTGTAATTTTGTTTGCAATAAATGTCCAATTACTATAGAAGAAAGCTAGCTTGAGTCGGAAATTATGGAGGAAGAAGGTGATTTTATCAAGTTAATATATGTCTTTCACAAGTTTGGTATATATGTATTATGTAATATATGTGATGTGTGATTATCTTTTTCAATTTTTTTTTGTGTTTTGTAGGAATGAAAGACTTGACTTTGGATCAACCAACAATTGTTATTGATGAGACAATTGAAGTTTCGGATCTCACAAGTGAACGAAATGATCCTCTATCTAGTTTGCTTTTGTGGCTTTGAACTTGTCTTGAATTTATGTAACTTGTGGACTCTTTAACTTATGGATTCTAGTTTTGAAGTTAAATTCATGGACTCTTAAACTCTTGGACTCTAGCTTTGATGTTATGTAATTCATGGATTCTTAAACTTGTGGACTCTAGCTTTGATTTAGTGTTTTGAAGTATGCATGTTTTTATATTAAAAAATCTTGTTTTTTTTTTTTAATTGATTATAGCAGCCACCAAACAGGTTATAACAAGCTTTACAGCAGGTCAGCAGGGCTGGTGATTTCCGCACAACAATTTTGATTTCCGCACACCTAGCTTACACAATAACATTGCTCTTTCACTTGACTTTTGGGGTGTGCGATTATCAATAAGAATTGTGCCGAAATCAATTCCCGGTCAGCAGGTTATTTTTAAAAAAAATGCAGGTTTTATAACAACAAAGATACAGATTTTGTTATTAAAAAAACAGCATGTTTTTTAGTTTTTTATATGGTAGACAGTTTATTTAAAATGAATACACAAACAGCCAACTAAAAGCTGTTCCAAAAAAAAAAAAAAAAAAAAAAAAAAAAAAAAAAAAAACAGATATTAAGCCGGGTATCCTGTGACCTGACCCGTGAAATTCGGGTACCCGAGATCTAAACAGCCCTAGTAGGGAGGGCATGCTTTTCTTCAAAAATGCAAGAATTGATGACTTTAGCTCATAATACCTCTGTAAGTGGAATTCATTAGAACTTTCTTTCGTTAGGACTCAATTAAGAATAAGCAAATGAGAACCTTAAGTCTTAAACCTTGACATCTGAATACTATTCTTGGTTGCTCCTGTTACCATTTTCAACCTAATGAAAATTTCCATTGCTAAATCTAAGTTCTCGGATGTATATCATTTGCCAGCAGCTCTTGATAGGTTCTCTATTGCAAAGTTCAGTTGCCTTCTCATACTTACTCTCATGCCATACTCAAAGCCTTGAAAATAATGCCCTCCGTTTTCGTTTTCCTCTTTCAAATCTACAAAATATATCTCACTAATCTTTACTTATGCAAATTTTCACACGAGGCAAGCTTATCAAAGATGAATGGTCATCTATTAAAAGGTATGTTACTTGGACTCGTGTTTAAATCTTTTGAGATTGCCCAAATTAAAGTGTCCAAATGTCAAAGATCCGACATTGGTACTTAAAGCAAATATAAAGAGTCAGAGTAACATAAGTTGAAAGGAAAAGGCAGAGGTCCATATATTATATATTTATATATACTATATTGACAAGATAGTCAATATTATACTTAATAACGCAATTCATTTACATAAATTGGCTTCAATTTATAACACACATTTAAACATAACGTTACCAAATTATGAATACACGCACGTTATAATAAAAAGAAATATTGGACCCAAGTATTAAAATAGTTTAATCAAAGTCCAACACATCTATATCTATATCTATACTTTAGTATTTAAAAAACAAAACCACAATCACCTATATGACACATGTCATCATAATTCACCCATATGCCACATAACACAACAATTAATATTTCCTCTTTATACTCCCTTTTAAAGTAAAAGATAAAATAAAATGTTATTGAATGCTAAAGTCTTTATGCATTCCTAACTTGCAAATTTGAGTAAGAAATGGAGTGTTCCATTAGTGTTTTTCACTATAAAAAAAATTGTACTCCTCTTTATACCCCTTTTAATGTAAAAGTTAAAATAACAAATTATTTAATGTTAAAATCTTTATGTATTCCTAACTTGCAAATTATAAGTAAGAAAATTAAGCAAATTATTATAAAAAAATCACCGACACATACAACACAAATAAGTAACACATTTCAAGAAAAATAAAATGAGCTTCAACCCGTTCGTTGAACGGGCCAAAATGCTAGTTAAAATAAGTAGCTCACACCAAGTTTAACAACAGCACTAATACTTAGCACCATGAACATATATACTAGATAATGCAAACTCACATTAGAGTAAAAATAGTTTAAAATCCTTAAAACATAATACGAAATGTATTGTAATAATTACAACAGACGTTAACATGATATATTATCAAGATTCCTCATCAGTCAACACGAATAAAGTGAGGACTGTGTCGACACAACAAGAGCCTTTCACCGGGTCCAGAGGTGGGATGAGCAACTACTTCTGGGCACATCTCACAGCCAAGTTTCCAGTTAACACCTGATATCCACATGAAAATGAGAAAATTAAGATCTAAGAACCAATGCACAATAATAACATCTAAGTATTAAGACGTTAAAAATTGTACATTCAATATCACAATAGGAGAAGATGAGGTAATAAAGCATTTACAAAATAACTAACTCGATGCATCTACAAGACCAATTGTTAAAGGTCAACACCAATTCTAAAGAAAATATTGATCAAGTCATGCAATATTTTGAAGTTAATAGCTGGAACATTCAACATGGATAGATTGAATTGATATCAAAAGCTACTCCAGTAAAAAATAAAAATTAAAATATACGAAGTGCTAGAATTAATTTTAAAACAAAAGGCAGGATACAGTAAAGTTTTAAAAGTAACTGCTAAAAAAAATAAAAAAATCCAACCAAGCTATATAATTTCAAATAGAACTAAAACAACAATAGGATACAACATATTTCCTTAAGAGAAATACTAAAGCAAAAATTAACAATAAAAAAAGTAAATCAAACTACTACTTAGTTGTATATATGTAACAAAAAATAAAGTAAAACAAACATTACATAATCTACTTTGCAAAATTAAATTTTTTATGTAATCAATAAAAAGGGTTTCCAGTAGGGAAACAAACAGGCTACTTCCAATATAAGTGGGATAAAGGTTTACGAGAGTATTTCAAATTGGAATATCAAAACCTGGAATTTTCAAAGCAATAACAATTAAAATAATAATAAAATAGAATAAATAATAAATCCTAAACTCATCAAAGACAAATTAGTTTATACCAAACTGTATCCATACCCTATGTTTTGATTAAGGGAAAGCACAGTTAATCATGATAGATAATGCCTTAAATGTGTGCCCACAAGTCTAGTAAAAGTTGCCAAGCATATCCTCTTGCCCTCAACAGCAGCTAATATATTCTAAGATTAAATATGGATAGTATAGTAACTGCTACTTGTGGAACAAATTCTCACTTATGCTTATTGCACTGATTTCTCAAAGGAAATCAAAAAAATAAAACTTAATGAAAAATTACACGATCATTAATGATCACAATCTCGGAATGATAAATTAGTTTTCAAGAGCCAGCACTTCACATCCTAAAAAATGACCTTTCCTACTAATAAGCATTCTCAATATGTAAACATGATTTTTTAAAAAAAAAATTGAGGTGCATTGGAACTTTAGAGATTTGGAAATTCTGCAAGAACCTCAACAGTTGAACCTCTACCGATTACAAAAATAACTTTACCTACTAAATAAAGCCATGTACAGATACAAAAACACCTCTCTCCCTTTATCTAATGATCTAATCTATAAGCAGGGAAGAGAAGCAATAAACAGAAAAAGGCATGCAATGCATCCAAGCTTTTAACACGTTTGTAAGTCATACCTAAAACCTAACATATGAACTATGTGTCAGATCTCAGATGTATGAAAAACAGTAATTAGTCCACCTGACTTTCAAAAAACAAGGGATGCCCTTGCCTCAAGATTCCAAATATTTTAAGCCCCTTAATGAAGAATAAAAGCAACAACAAATCTAGACCACGTGGGCTCTTACTTCCTCCCATTCCTTCATAACAGGGTTAAAAGTCGAAACTCCCTGATAAGTGGTGATTATAGCCATTATTAGCCCCCTGATTCCTTTCATTTTGACCACCTTTACTCCTTCATTCAGCATCTTTTACCTTAGTTATTGCTTAATTAATTCATATAAATGTTGTAGTAGTACATCCTATTATAATATTATTGCTTTATATACTTTAGCTTATATTGTTGAATTTTTATGACTTGGTAACATTTCTATTCTTTTAAACTTGTAGGTACACCTTTGGAGACATATATGACATAAAAATAGAGCCCTATGATAAATTAATATTGAGCGAGGCAATCATAGAATCGTGGATGCACAAGGGTTTGATTTAAATGGACATATATACCAACCTACTAAACATTCTAGGGTAATTTGACTTGGAGGTGATAGCTATCTCAAGAGGTTTCTATCAAGCAACCTACTCAACATGCGCAAACGGACGAGTAGAGAGGAGTTATGACCTAGGTTGCACGTAAACAGAAACGGTGAAATGGAGAAATTAGGAAATGGAAAATTCTCAATTGTAAGAAACAGGGAGACAAAATTTTAAACTGTTAAAAAATATATTTGTAAGAAGCAAGTTATGGAAAATATTTCTCCACAAATAAGACATTTATCTAGTAATTTTTACATATAAAAAAAAATACTTAAAAAATTGAAATTTATAAAGATGTACTCTTGTTGGCTAGTCAGCCAATTACCCTCATCTTTTAAAAAACAGTTATACCACACACCCACCCACACACACACACACACACACACACACACACACACACAAAAAAAAAAATTATTCTTCGCATAGGTCTATACCAGCAAACTTTCTTCTCACAATTTAAAGAATAAAAAAAATTAAGTTAGCAACATATTTATAACATAGCAGTTTTAATTAAGGCTGGAAAACGTTAATTGGGAGGATGAAATCGTTTCTAAGATGTTTCTAGGATAGAGTTCTTGCCCAAAACGTGTCAGCCATGGTCGATACTTAATCCAACATTTCGGAAGCAGTACATGGCTGATTTCGAGCATGTTCATGCAATAATTGTCATGCAACAGAGGTTATGACATTTTAGGCAGGGTCACAGCAACCGTTGGACCATATAAGCTATGACACCATCAAAATGACCACCAAAACACTCCATAGACTTATCTTATTTAGTATTTAGATATGTAAATTTTTTCCCTTCATATAAATACCAGAAAACCTTAATTCCTCATTAGCTATTCTTCTTAAGAGAGGGAGGGTTGTAAAAGAGGAAGTAGGAAAGCTTGTTATCTTGGGGTTTGATTTTAGATATCAAGATTTAAAGACTCCTATTAATCTAAATGACTTCTTTTTACTCTCTCCTCTATGTATCTTTGTATCTTTCTTTATTTCTTTTATAAATGCTTAACTTACTTGTTCTGTTTATTTTCATTTATTCACATACTTTCTTAGTTTACTTCCTTTGAATTTGTTAACTTGTTCATATTGCTCCCTTAATCATAGAAATTCTTTATGAACTTTTAATTGCTTTCTTTCTTGTTTTCAATAGTTTATGAGTAAGATTTTAGGCTAAGGTTTGGATAACCTATAGCATGTGTTAGATGGATTGATTATTATTTTCGCCTTTTCCCATTAATGACCTTAGACCATCTTCAATGGTGAGACTCAATTTTGAGTATTAAAATACAAGTTGAATATTTTTTCACTCCCAATGGTAATACTCAACCCATTTCTCAATTTAGCAACTCATATAATTTATAATTTCCCAATGGTAAGACTCACATTTAAGTATACTTATGTCACTTTCCATTGGGCCCATCATATCCAATTATTTTCTTTTATCTTTTTTATTTGAGGGGTTGTTGGCTTATTTATATTTTTAAAAAAGTTAAATAAATATAGAATTATTATAATATTAGTTAGGGCCCCACATTTTTTGTCAATTGAAACTCAAGTTGAGTATCTAAACCTAGAAACTTTCTTTTAGAGTTGCTAAGTTTAAATACCAACCTATTGGTATTCTTTGCAAAAAAAAATTTCTCTCTCCTAAAAAATACTACTAGAGTCTCACCATTGGAGATGGTCTTATAATGCTTTTTTGTAATTGGAATAAATCATCTTTACCCTCTAGGCATCTAATGAATTACTCATAGTTAGTTAAAGTATTTAATTTTACTACCTGAATAGTAGCTCAAAAGAGGGTTCAAGGGATTCTAGGTGCATTTATTTACTATGTTTGATCACTAATTAGTGAATCAATCACCAACACGAGGTTGGGTTAAGTAAGACATAGACTCACATAGTCCTATTAAGTTATAAGCCACCACATTCACAAGAGTGGGTGGTGTGAATTGATGAGATGCTAGGAGTTGTTCACATTGCCCTTTACATCGCTTAACCTTTGGTTGGAAAATAGAAATAGTGGGGGAAATAGGTTCATTAACGTAAGTATGCTTATTTAGGGAGTACCTATTTTTTTTAGAGGATATTCTGGTTATTAGTTGGGAAGTCAAAGAAAATTAGATAATAACTTAATGCATGCTAGTGGGAACATTATCATTTGGAGTTTGGTGCTTGCTTAAAAAGGTGACACTGATTCATATGCTTATTCCATGTGGACTTTACCCCGACCCACCCTACTAGCTACTAGCTATGAGGATATGTAAGGAAATTATCTTTTGCAAAGACATGTCGCCGATCACTCCAACTCCCGGATAATTTTCAATTACATAATACGCATAATACGAACTAGAGTAACCACAAGTTAAATCCAAAGCAGTACATGACTAGTAAGACAAACATTGAGCCCACTAAGAACAAGTCAGATCTAGCAGAACAACCTATCTCTAGAGAAAGATTTCCTGGTTACCCTATTTAGAATGTTTATTGGTATAACAATCGGTTTACATTTTAAGATAGTGACCATCTTGTACTTAGATATGAAATAAAAGAGCAGTTTTACCATTCTGATAGCATATGAACTAGATTGAGAGGTTAAATTGAAAAGTTAAATAATAAAAACAAAAAAGGTCTCAAAATGACAATGCAATAAAGAGAGAGTTATTAAAAGCTCACCATCCAACACAACATAATTAGATGGAATAATTTCATTTTTAGAATTCATCTTCAACTCAGCAAAGAACACCTTAGAGGAAAAATCGCCGGCTTTCAAGGGAGCTGACTTAGGCTTGGCAGTGAAGTTGCAATGAGCAAAAAAATCATAATCTCGAGCAAAACAGATATCGAGACAATCCATAAGTTCATAGTCTGTAAGCTGCAATGAGACAGGCCAACGATCATGTAAAGAACAAAAACCAAAACAACAGACATAAGAATAAGTTACAGGTGTTGATTTGTTGGTACATACATTTTCTTGGTTAAATATTTTCAAGACAGCCTCAGCACAAGGTTTAATGCTGTCAATGCGGTCCTTTTCCAAAGCCATCAGATAACAGTCATCGCGTCCAGGAGGAAATTCATAAGGGGGATCCCAATCAGGTAAGAATGCCGAATAAGTCCTTCACCACCCACAATATTTATATTGTTAGTACAAATTTATTAACTTCGAGTTCAAAATGAGAAAATCCCAATTTATTTCTGAGATATACTTGTAAACAAACCAATTTCTATCTCACAACAAAAATCAATTTCTAGCTCAGTATTCAAAACGGACAACCTAATACTATAAGAAATTAGGATTACTCTGAATTAATTTGTTCGAGCTCCGCATGCAATTGATCGAGTCTCTGATTCAAGGTAAGAATATCTAGCTCAGCAGCCATCCGCCCTAGTTCCATCCTAACATTAAAGCAAACAAATTTGATTCAATTAGCAAAAGACATCCGCCCTAGTTCCATCCTAACATTAAATCAACCATATTCGATTCAATTAGAAAAAGACATCCGCTTTATTTCCATCCTAACACTAAATCAACCGAATTTGATTCAATTACCAAATTAGGCTCATAATTTTAAGGAGAAAGGTTCAATTTCATAGTTCTCTATTAACATTTAGGCTAGAAAAATCACCTTAATAATTTTAACCTGTAATTCAATAATCGAATTAAGAAAAACCCTAAATTGACTATACTGACAGATACTTCTAAAGAGGGCAAACCCTAGATTGTGAAATTGATTTTCGAAAATTACAAAAGGAAACAACATTACCTCAAAAGCTGCTTCAATGGAGGATAGACATAACAGGAGTAGCCTCATTGGAGATCAAGGAGTGCGCTTTTGATGAAAAAGAGAGTTGTTTTTTTTGGTGAATAAAAACAGAGAAGATGATTATTCTTATTTTATTTTATTTTTTTAATTCATGTATTGTATATTTGTATCCCTCGGACCCTCGACCCTCTTAAACACTTTTTTTTTTTTTTTTTTTTTTTTTTTGAGGGAAAGCATCGACCCTCTTAAACACTTGGTGTACGCGGTCCGATTTGGTGCAGTTTGAGGTATAACCCAAATCAAACCGTAAAAGTACGGTTTGAGATTTTTCCAAACCAAACCAAACCATATTAGGAGTCAAACCAAACCAAACCAAATCGCATTAAAACGGTTTGGTGCGGTTCGGTTTGCGGTTTAACAATTTCTAAATTATTATTTTGATGATATATTTTTTAGTTGTTAAAGTTAGTTAATATCATCAAACTTAATTGGTTTATATAAAAAAAAAAAAAAAAAAAAAACATAAGGATAGATTAATATATATATAAAAACATCCATACTAACTCTTTATACTACCTCTGGTTATTATTATTTGCTACAATTAGACATCTCTCTCTCACACACTTTATGTCAAATCGTTGCAAATAATAATAACCGGAAATAATATATTATTAGTCCTAAAAAAACATAACCATTAAAACATATTTTGTTATATAACGGTTTATTACGGTTTGCGGTTTGGTTTGGTTCTAATTGTTTTGAAAACCAAACCAAACCATAAATTGCGGTTTGAAAAAATTCTCAAACCAAACTGTATTTTAAAACCCTAAACCAAACCAAACCGCTAAAATACGGTTTGGTTTGTGGTTTGGTGCGGTTTAAACTAAACTCTGTACACCGTCACTTCGTATATAATTTTATTCGGAAAAATTCCTAATTTTGTGCGATTTAGGCTTAAAAAAATATTGCTTATTTGTATGAGAGTAAAATTCTAATGTTAACAGGTTACTCAGGTTAATAATCTAATCTGATTTGTTTCAAAAAAAAAGGTTAATAATCTAATCTAATCTAATCTATTTATTAATCATAATAGCCTTTATGTGCAGGCGATGTGTGCGTTAAATATTAATGGCTAGAGTTATATTGTTAAGAATTGTTATCTATTTTAGTAATTTTTAGCTTATTGATTGAAAGATGCGTGATCGATTGTTGATTAAGTTATGTTATCACAAAATTAAGCTTAGTTATGAATTATGATTAAGCCATCACAAAGATAAATAAATTTATATAATTTACCCATTAATTAATTAATAATTATAATTTGGAAATATGCTCTTTTCATAAATGAAAAAATACGGAAATATGCACCCAAAAAAATGTAAGGCATTCATTTATTAAACAATTATTATATTTATTTTACAAAAAAAAGTACAAAGCATTTTTGTTTTTTTAAAAAAATCATTCAATTATTCATTAATATGGTTTTGATATCAATCACTTATATGATAGTAGTTGACTATTATATTTTTTAAAAAAAAATTCTCTCTCTAGAATTGAGAGTTCCTCTCACTAAGTTGAGTTTTCTTGGAAACTGTTACATGTATTCTCAATATCCTCCCATATCTTTGTTCTAGTCAGATTTATACGTAATCATTGTTCTGGCCTTCTATCTTCCTTCTATCCAATAGGATTTGAGTTATTCAAACACTCAATTTCCTCTAGTCTTTTTTTATTCTATACAAGCTTCCTCCGCCTCTGGTTTTCTATAAACCTCTATCTCCTTTTTGCCACTTGGATTGCATGTAGTTTTTAATTGAAGCTATAATTTGCTACCTGGTGGTGTTTAAATAGAAGCCCTTGCTTCCTTTTCTACTGTGTCTTTTAGTTTCCTTTGTTGCTTCTTTTCTGCTTTTATATTCTATTCTTCTTCTTTTCTGTGTCTTTGCCCTGGGGATCTTGTTTTTCTTTAATGGATAATCTAAACAAAAATAACAATAACTTTAATAGGGACCATGAAAAAGACCCAAGAATGGGAATCCTAGCTACTCCTCCTGCTGGTTTTACTTATTCAGGGTCAATTAATTATAATAGATGTGCAATTGGCCTTTTTATGGGGCCCTTTCCTCCTTCTGTGGATGTTATTCAACAAGTTATCAATTCTAGTTGGATAAAAAGGGGGGTTATTCGTGTGCATCAAGCAGGGAAATATTTCTTGTTTGAGTGCTTTAATGTCTATGATTTGGATGGTATCATCCGTGTGCATTCTGATATTTTCGAGGGAAGATTAATTAATCTCAGACGATACCACTTCTATTATATCCCTTATGATCTCAATTATGATACTTCAAGGCTTTGAGTGAGAGTTCAGGGTCTTCCCTTGATGCACCTAACCAGAGAGTGGGCTAACCAAATTCTCTCGCATGTCGAGTATATTGAAGAATATGAGCAGTCAAGGCCAGGACACAGCTTGCATGCGGATATTAGGGTTCGAATGTTGGTTGATACCTCTCATCCCGGGTTGCTTTATACCCATGGAAGGAGATCAGGTTATCTGGGTCTTTTTCAGGTATGAAGGTGTATTTAAATTTTGTAAAAATTGTGGTTGTGTTGGACATAACAGGAATCGATGTAGAGTACTCGAGGATGAAGTCTCTCGAAGGTTGAGCTGTCGTCTTGCCTCTTTCGAAAAGAGGGGCTTGAGGATTTTATATGGTCCGGGTGTGCAGCCTCACTAGTCAAACTATGTGAAAGGTTTGCCTAACACTTATAGGTACCGAAATTCGGAGGTTAATCTTATTCGATATGAAGAACCAGAAGATCTACCTTTTAGTGACAGGTACAGAAAGGAAGACTCAGATCTGTCTGAGGGAAGTACTGATAGTGGCGGTACAGAGCGATTTTACTCTGCCTCGACTGATAATTCGGAGTTTAGTGTGGAGAACGTTGTATGCCAGCGTTCGAAACAAGTCCAGGTGCATAATCAAGGTACAAGGTTTGGACTAGGGGAGGATCTTGATGGTTTCTTCCCATGGTTGTAACACCCCCAATTCTCCCTCTACGGAAATACTAGTATAATACGTATAATTATACCGTGAAGATAAACTTGGGTGTATTACCGCCACGTGAAAACATAAGGGTAGTTTTAAACCAACCCATACTAAAATAAAACCAACTTTATTATTGAAAACCAAACCATAGTAGTAGTAGTATATGAATACTTACTTAGTTTTAAAAGACATGAAAATAAAAGACTCCTCATGAAAACTCCTAGTCTATGTGGATTCCCTTGCTCCCATGCAAGTGATATCAAGACCTGAAAAACCACTTCTTACCAATTATGGTAAACAGGGCAAAACCAAAACAAATAGGAAATTCGAATTAGCAAAATATGCTAAGTACATTCAAGCGCTAGATCTGTAAAACAACTTTAATAATTCAAACATGCTTTTGAATACTCAAGTCATAATAATATGACAACCATTTATTTTATTTGTATAATTTAAATTTCCAAGAATAGTAGCTTTCCAAAAATAGTAAGTTTCCAAAAATAGTAACTTTCCAAAAACAACCAATTTCCAATTATAAAAACTTTCCAAAAATAACCAATTTCCAATTATAGAAACTTTCCAAAAATAGTAATCTTCCAAATATGGAAACTTTCCAAAAGAATATAAATACTTGGTATAAACCAATTTAATTAATTAATTCCAATAATCCTTTATTCCAATTCCAATTCCAATATCCTCTTCCTAAGTGTGCACACCCCCCAAGATGATTACTTTATGTACAAAGGTCATACTTGAGGAAAGACCTGGTCATACAAACTTCAAGGTCTTACAACCCAAATCCCTGTAGGGGGATTTCAATACAATAATAATTGGAATAATTTTCAATCATCCTCTTTAATAATCCAATGCCTATAAGGCATAATAATATCCATCCTTTAAAAAATCATCAATTAAAATAAATCACTTTTAATCCACATTATTTTCGAAAGCCCTAAGTAGTATTTTAGAAAATTCCAAATAATAAAATCATGATTAATTTCGAAAATCAATAGTAAATCATAATTTTAATATTTTTGAAATAATAATAATAATAATAATAATAATAATAATAATAATAATTAAATTCCAAATAATAATAATAAATTCGAAAACCCTTAATTAATTAATAATTAAATCAATTTTGTTTAAACCAATAAACATATCTCAATCAATTTATACATGCTTCAAATCAATTAAAACATAATTTAACAATCAATCACAAAAATCACGCCTTTAACAAAACGCTTGTAATAAAGGATCTAGCCACCTAAACGTACCTTGACCTTTGCAAATAAATCTTATAACGAATATAGGAGAAAATCACGAATCAACACCCTACAATAATAATATAACCTTAATTAATATAAGGCTATCACAAATGATTACAATTAAATAAACTAGACTCTCTAATGTGCATGGACTATTTAATTTTCATAAACATGATATAAATTTTCTGTTTTAATAAATTAAAACAATTTGTGAAATCATAATAATAATAATAATTGTACATAAATATGTGATTAATAATTAAAACAATTTAAGAAGAAAAGATAGAAGGATATAAGACCAAAAGGAGGAAGAAGGTGGACGGCTAGAAGCGGCAGCAGGTGGCTGCCGGTGGTGGACGCCGGAGAGGGGTGGCGCTGGTGGTGGTCGCCGGAGAGGAGAGAAACCGAGAGAAAGAAAGAGAAAAAAAAGAGAGAAAAATAAAATAATTTGAGAAGATTTAATTGTGAGGTGTAGGAAGGGGGTATTTATAGTGTAAGAATGCTAAGGTTTAAGGAAAGATGAAAATCATGAAATATGGAAAGAACTATTGTAAGGAAAATCTTGCACAAGGAGTTAAATAAAATATAGCATGTTTAGAATTGATGAACAAGAAAATAGATTTAAGGAAGTTTAGTTGGACATGAAATAATTTTTAGGCAAGATCCTTTGCTTGGAAAATAAGTTTAAAAGCTTTATGGAATTATTTTGGATGACCAAAATATTTAGGAGATTTATTTTATGAAAATAGGAAAATCTAGCGAATTAAAATAATTATTAAATAATTAGAAAATCCGAAAATTATTAAATTTACTAAAACAATAATTTTCCAAATTCTTTTAATTTATAAAATAACATAAAATCATATTTTTAATTAATAAAAATCCGAAATTACTTAATTAAAATCGGTTTTGTCAACAATAATAAATAAATAATTATTCTTTAAATTCCAAAATAATTAATAAAATTAGATAATTTCCATAAGTTGAAAAATCCGAAAATATAAGGCTATATTTTCGGTTTTTATAAAAATAAAATAATATGAAATAATTATTTTGAAGAGTCCGTAAATAATTAAAATAGTTAAAATAATTAATATACCAAAATTGGAAAAATCCAAAAATTGTAGAAGGATTTAGGAAAATCCGAAAATTATAGAATAATCTAGAGAAAATTCAAGAATAATCTAGGAAGGATCCGAAAATATTTAAATAATTTAATAAGAAATCCGAATAATAAAAAATAATTGATACTTATTAAAAATAGTTAATTAAGAATTAATTTAAAACACATTTGGCGCCAAAATTCAAATATTCTTTTGGCTCCAAAAATTCAAATAATCAATTAAATTACTAAAATACCCTTTTTATAAATTAATTAATATTGAATTAATTAGAAAAATACGTACGAAAATACGGGGTATTACAGTCTACCCCCCTTAAAAGAAGTTTCGACCTCGAAACCTAGAAAAATCTTTCAGAATTCAATTTTTAAAAATATAGACTCATGCACATCCTAGACTAACTCAACGGTCATTACTGACTCAAGACGACTCAAAACACACCAAAAATGACTAAAGAGGCAAACGTGCGAAACTCTATCGCATTCTACCCCCCTTAAAAGGAGTTACGTCACCGTAACTCAACCACTAACCTTAGGAAAACAACTCTGGGTAACAATTCCTCATTTCATCTTCAGCCTCCCATGTTGCTTCCTCGGTGTTGTGGTTGGACCCCAATACTTTCACAATCTTGACATCTTTGTTCCTCCCTTGAGTATCCCTATCCCAAGCTCGGGATGGTTTGAGCCAAGGGTAAAGCCTACAGTAATATGATAATGATTTTTAGATTACATCTTCTGCTTATAATCTTATTGAAACAGGTAGGAGGCTTGCAAGATCTCTAAGAAATTCTAGAAGTAATCTGACTCGTGTGTTCCCATATGATCAACCTACTGGTCCTAGATTCATTGCAGAAGGCCCGATTATTCCAGGAACGGGTCTTTCGAATTGGCCGTTGACGGAGTATGACCCCCCTTATACTCCTGTGATGCCAATCTCTCAACCTCATACCATAGATTTTGAGGGCTTATTTAACTCAAGTCCTTCAATTGGGAAAGTAGTCATAAACAGGAAAAGGAAAGCTGTAGGGGATCAAACTAAATCTGTAGATGGTTCAAGCATAAGGGAAAGCTTCTATAATATCTCTTGGGGAGAGAACAAGAAGGTAAAGACCCTCAATCGTTAGTCAGAAAAGGGCGCTTTTAGCATATGGCATCGAGACAAAGGTGGTCATCTCAAGTTCTCCTCGAAAGCTATCTCAGATTTGGATATGGCTCGGGCTTGGGGAGTCAAACCTTATATCCCCTGTATCAAAGGGGATACGAAAAGGAAATCAAACTCAGGCTCTTCATCTTCTGGTCAGGCAGAGAAAGTACGAAGCGAAGAAGTGGCGTCGAAATTGAAGCAGTTTGATGAAGACTGTATGGAGGTGGATTCACACCTTGCAATTCAAAATTCTTTTGTGGAGCTCTTTGGTGAAAATATTGATGAGGTGGCTGCATCGATTCAGCTCCCAAATCAATTATGAAGCTAATTTCGTGGAATTGTAGGGGTTTAAATGACCCATACGCCCCTAAAATTCCTTATCTAGTATGGTTAATTAGTTAAAAAAAAACCTGATTTTCTGTTTTTATGTGAAACTAAAATGAATGTAATTGATGTAAACCCACTTTTGGATTATTTATTCCCTAATTTTTATTTTGGGGTAAACTTTATAGGTTCTAGGGGTTTTGGCTGTGTTTTCTTGGAGTAGTGCTTGCATTACCCCTCTTTTTTGTTCTCAGAATATTATTCTATGTAAAATTCTGGAAGGTAATGGTATGGAAAAATATGTATTGTTTGTTTATGGTGCTCCGGCCCTTGAGGATCGGATCTTTGTTAGGGATAAGTTAAGTGAACTGTTGTCTTTGTATCCTAATTGCTTACTACTAGGGGATTTTAACCAAATTGATCTCCTACTAGATAAGTTAGGGAGAAATGCTAATATAAGAGGGGTAGATAATTTTCTAGATTGGAGATTCAAAAATGATCTTTTTGAAGTCCCTTTTACAGGTCCAAGGTTTACTTGGACAAATAAAAGATTAGGAAGTGGTTTAGTTATGGAAAGGTTGGATAAAGCCTTTGTCTCTTCTTTTTGGTTTAAATCCCATGGTAGTGGAAGGGTGTTCCATGAACCAATAACAATTTCAGACCATGCAGGCATCACATATGATCTTACCCTTTCAATTTAACAGTTAATCGTCCATATCAGTTAGAGGGGTGGTGTTGTCCGCTTTGGGCCGACCAAGCCCGCACGGATTTGTTTTTGAGCACAACCCAAAAGGCCTCATACTATTTGGAGTGTTCTTCTACTTATAAGGAGCTTCTCCCTTCCTTAATCTTTCCATGTGGGACTTGGGATGAACACCCCAACAAAGGACTCGTCTCCTAACCATCCACATTATTAGGAGAACTTTCGACATAAGACAACAACAACATAGACTGGATCTCTCAACTCGCATCATTGCTAACTATCATCCAGAACACGCTACCTAAACAACACAATATTAGGCAGACTTTCGATACAAGTAGCTCTGATACTAGCTGTTGGGGTCGGAGCAACAGATAAACACAACAACGGGAAGAATAATAAAATAACAACACACAAGATTTTTACGTGGAAAACCCTTCATCAATAAGCGGAAAAACCACGGTCCAGATCTCCACGGACGAAACAACTTCAGCAATAATTAAGGGAGTACAATGACCATCACTACAATTATCATACTAGATACAAATGTATTGTAGAATAGTCTACACTAAGTACCCTTAACATTGGTACTTATACTACTCCTAAAATACCCCCTCACACTAGGGCTGATCACGGTCGGATATCCGATCCGAAATTCAATTTCGGATCAGATATCCGTGTCCGAAAACTCTGATATTTGATATCCGTATCCGATCCGAATTTTTCGGATATCCGATAAATCGGATATCCGAAAATATCGGATTGGATAGTTCGGATATCCAATATCCGACCCTTTTTATAATATACTTTTTTTTTTTGAAATTGTTAAAATTTTATGGCAAATTTTATTTGTTTTTTATGGAAAATTGATGGTTTCAAAAAAAAAAGGCAAATTGATACTTCATGCTGTAAAAGTAAAAAAAAAAAAAAAACAAAACTTGTATACATTGTATCTTGACATTCATGACTGAATAATCAAACTCGTAATTGAAAAGTACAATTGTTCATATATTTTGAATCTGATGAACCTACAAATATCAGAATATGACAACCCCACAAATTTCTAAATATAACAAACATCGAATAAGAAAGAGGGAAGTCGCCGACTCGCCGCTACCGGAAGAGATTATTACTCATACAAAAATTCAGTGTGGAATGTGGATTTCTAGCTAGTTTGGGAGTGGAATTTTAGTCTTTGAAAGCTTGAGATCTGAGAGGACAAAAAGAGAGGAGAGAGAAAGAGAAAGGGAGAGAGGAGAGAGGAGAAGAAAGTGGCGGTGGGTGGGAGGTTTTTCTGCATTTTTAGGGAATAAATGAAATAAGGGTTTAGGTTAAGGTTTGGGCTTAGGCCTAGGAGTTAATGAATCAGTATACGAAAAAAAGTAAGTTGTTTTTTTCGGATATCGGATATCCGAAATCCAATATTTCGATATCCGATATCCGATTATTTCGGATTGGATATCCGATCCGAAATTTATTTCGAATCGGTTATCCATAATTTTCGGATCGGTTGCGGATCGGATTATCGGATTTTCGGATAGTTTTGCTCAGCCCTACCTCACACTAATATTGTGTTTGCCTCTCGTCTATTCCTCCCTCACTACTACAGCTATTGTACCCTCCTTCACATGGAGATGCACTCACTGTTTCTACTCTCAATTGCTAGCTACTACCTCTTGCTAGCTCCACTTCCTCACGGTGTATGTCGTCTCGTACACACCCTTCTTCTTGCTAGCCTCACTCTTTGGTAGTTTCTCTTCCTACACACACTTCAACACACACGGCACATCACATATATAAACACATATATGTGCAAAGCTTCTCACATAAGCTTTCTACCACATGCCATCCTCCTTGACTTCTTCAACACACCTCACCAAGCTTCTCACGTACACAAGCAACCAATTCAACACTTGGAAGAGCTTGTCCCCCCAAACTAGACATATTATGTCTAAAATCATCATCACCATTTAATGCTCAACCAACTTGGACTTTATTAGTCCACAAACTTCTATCTCCCAACTATCCAAATGCATGCATTCACTCCTGTTTATTTTCATTTTCTTTTCTTTCTTACAACTACAAATATTACTAATAACATTAGTAATACTACTTAACTAACTAATTGTGATTTGGGGAGAACAACCTAACAACAAATTCACGTTTCAAATCAATTCACTTGAGGTTGAGGTGGCTCGTAATAACACGGGGGCAGATTTGAACTTAACCCTATTCTTAAAGAACCAAAACAACGAACCTATGTTTTTCAATTCTCTCCAATTGTGGGTTGAGTACCAGGTAATACTACTCAACTAAGTAATTGTGATTTGGGAAGAACAACCTAACAACAAATTCACGTTTCAAATCAATTCACTTGAGGTTGAGGTGGCTCGTAATAACACGGGGGCAGATTTGAACTTAACCCTATTCTTCAAGAACCAAAACAACGAACCTATGTTTTTCAATTCTCTCCAATAGTGGGTTGAGTACCAGGGATACTTTCTTGTTTCGACAACGCTTGACCCTTTTTCCCTACCGGATGATCATAACCAAAAGACAATCGATTTACAGCTACATGTTTCGGGTGTGCCTTTCGATTCCATTCACAAGGACCAAGCTTTGAATTTGATTGTTAAGATCTGCGGTCTTTATTGGAGTTCGAAGCAATATGAGCTTATGAAAAATATCAACGTCTATTGGCGATGGCATCACGCTTGGATTTTATAACAATCCCACATCTGGGATTTTGATTAGTGCACCACCTCTTTGCTACTACAGTTCCAGTACGTTTACGTAATCCTATTATACATACTATTATTAGGTCTCTATGTGTTATTATAGCAATACTTTTTTTCTATTACTCCATCCGTACTTTTTAAATAGTGCATTAAAGCAATTCAAATAATCCTTTGTTAGAACTTTCTAAGTACGGTATTATTCTAGCAATATTGTTATTCTGTATTTACTTTTCAATAAATGCATTAAAGCTCTCTAACTCTAAGTTTCATTCTAATGCATGCAGAATAGTACTGTATATTTATCTGCTCTAACTTGTTTATCCAATTGATCTCTCTTAAAATATACGAAGTAGTAACGTATGTAATTAGACGTGGGTCAAATCAGGTCAAAGCAGAAATTGGGAGATTGGATTTCATAAACAATGGTCTAGCAATTAACTGAAGACGTTTAATTAATGACTCTGCCAGACCATTTTGTGTATGAACATGTGCTACAGGATGTTCAACATTTATCCCAATGGACATGCAATAATCATTTAAAGCTTGAGATGTAAATTCACCAGCATTATCAAGCCGAATAGTCTTAATAGAAGTATCTGGAAAATGTGCCTGTAACTTAATCAATTGGGCAAGTAATCTCGCAAACGCCAGGTTACGAGTTGATAACAAGGACACATGTGATCATCTAGTCGATGCATCAATTGAAACCATAATATATCTAAATAGTCCACATGGAGGGTGTACGGGCCCACAAACATCTCCTTGTATGCGTTCTAGAAAACTAATTGATTCAAAATTAATTCTAGCTGGTGATGGACGAATTATCAACTTGCCTTCTGAGCAAGCAGTACATGAAAAATTATTATGAAGATTCTGTTGGCTCTTCAAAGAATGTCCACATGAATTTGTAATTATTCTTCGCATCATTATTGAACTGGGATGGCCTAACCGGTCATGCCAAACAACAAAATTATCAGTAAACTTCTGGTTTACTATAGCATGAATTTCAATAGTATTAATTTTTGTGTAGTACAAATCACTGGAGAATGTAGGGAGTTTCTCCAAAACATGTTTTGTGCCTTGAGTTATATTCGTGATTTGAAGGAATTCGTTATTTTCTTCATTGATTGTCTCAATATGATAACCATTATTGAGAATATCCTTAAAATTTAATAAATTTCTTTGAGACAATGGGGAGTATAAAGTATCAATTATTTTAATTTCAGTTTCCCAAGGCAAATTTTATAGTGGCTTTTCCGGAGCCCTCAATGATATTTGTACTACCCGATATGGTACTCACATTAATCCTTTTAATCATTAAATGAGAGAAATATTTTTTATTTTTAAGTATTGTATGAGTAGTTGCACTGTTAGCAAGACATAATTCTTCACCATTCATAGCAAATTGTACTTGAGTAGTATTCATGTTCTTCATGAAATAAAATACATGTCAAAATATTAAGCATAAAATAAAGATGATAAATAAATAAATCAATAAAAACACTCAAATAGTTCATAAATTCATAAAGCAAAAGTCCCTATTACAACCATAGAAATTAACTTAAGTAAATCACTAGAATAAGCAAACATAAGTCTAATACTTAAAACTGACACAAATCAATATAATTTTAATAATTCCCTTCTGGGGCAGTGAAGAAATCAGCAACTTCTAAATGAGTTATATTGCCAAAATCAAAATTATTCCTTTCCGGGGAAGTAAGGAAATCAGCAACATCGAATTTATTTGCATTGCCAAAATCAAAATCACCTTCACCATCTTCAAGAACAAGGTTTGCCTCAACTTTCTTTCCTTTCTTCAATGACTCTTGGTAAAATTCAACAGCATGCTTTGGAGTTCTACAAACCCGAGACCAATGGCCTTTTCCTCCACAACGGTAACATATATTGGTCTCATTTTTCTCTTTATCATCCCTACGTTCCCACTTCTGGTGGGAATGTGAATTTGTGAAATGACCTCCACGACCTCTACCATATCCACTAAATCCACGCCCACGACCACGACCGCGCCATTGACCACAGCCGCGACCGCGACCTCTACCTTGACCAATACTGCTAGAATAGTCTCTGTTTTTAGTTTCTTTTCCGTTATAGGTTGTCACATTCGCTTCATGGAATGGAGTAGAGCCAGTAAGACGTGATTCATGATTTTTCATTAACAACTCGTTATTTTGCTCAGTCACAAGAAGACAAGATATTAATTCATAATATTTTTGAAAACCTTTTTCTCTATATTGTGTCTGCAGGAAAATATTATTAGCTTGAAAAGTGGAGTATGTCTTTTCAAGCATTTCTGCATCAGTAATATTTTCTCCACATAATTTCAATTGAGAAGTTATTTTAAACATAGCTGAGTTATATTCACTAACAAATTTAAAATCTTACAATCTCAAATTCAACCATTCATAACGAGCTCTAGGGAGTATCACTGTTTTTTGGTGGTCATACATTTCCTTTAGATTACTCCTCCAAAGAATTTGTGGGTCTTTCACAGCTAAATATTCATTTTTAAGTCCTTCATGGAGGTGATGGCGAAGGAATATCATGGCCTTAGCCTTATCTTAAGGTGTTACCTCATTAGCCTCTTTGATTGTTTTACCAAGCCCTTTAGCATCTAGATGTATTTCAGCATCTAACACCCATGTTAAATAATTCTTTCCGGTAATATCAAGGGCCACAAATTCAAGCTTGGCAAGGTTCGACATTTTTCACTATACAAAATATTGTTCAAAATTAGATCTCATAAAATATCAAACATATACATATCAAAACATAATGGTTGATAATAAAAGTGTATACAAATAAAATAAGGATAATACTTAAAATAAGGATAAAATCATGAAATAATAAAATAAAATACTACTGTATATTATGAAACTTGTACAGAACTATTCGAATAACACAACTATAGCAAAATTCAATTTTATGCATACATATAAAAGTTGTACAGAAATATCAGATTATCACAATTATAGCAAAACTTATAATTTCAGATATCAATATTAGATAGAGTATTATCTAGGCAAAAGTATGTATGAGAATAATATATTCATAAATCATATGCTTAAACACCCAAAGTCATGAATATAGTAAAAACACTATATACTACTGACATATAAGAAGTATAAAGCTAATAATCATCAATGTAATAGTTTCGTTTAGAGTTTGGTGTTGATAACGTGTTATAAAATAAGGGGAAAGGGAGAATATTAGAGAGAGATGTAGATAGGCAATTGTGTTATGTCTATTCATCCATTTTATGACCATCTATATATATACATGATGTGAACAATGTAACCTATATGGACAATAAAGAGTCCATTCATGAGAGGGTTAATGTGAACTAATGACATATGGAGGGTTACAAGGATGTTATTACAATCATACTTAAGATAGTCATAAAAGAGAGAGTTACAAGCTATAATGACCATCCACAATAAACATACTTTATAACATTTTTGACATTTTAATAATATTTCCAAGAGTTTTACTCTTTTCTGGTGGATTTCGGAGTATTTTTACTGATTTATCGCTTGTAAATCTGTCTGTTCGTGAAGGATTATCGCTTGCTTTTCTTTCTACCTTTCCGACTGCGCCATTTATTTATAAGTTTGATCTCGCTTGGCTCGCTTTAACAATTTCTGTCAAGCTAAGTTCAACAGATTACTACTTGGCTCGGCTTTACTCAGCTCGTTGACATCTCTAGATTAATATTTGCAATTTTTCCTAAATACTAAAGTCATTAAAAATATGAGCATAATCTATCCATGTTCATGTAAGATTAAAACACGGTTGTCTCATAAAATATAATTAAAAGAGTTGACTTAGGAATGAAAACTAGATTCCCATGAATATTATATTCGTTAGAAGTTACCTTCACACGTTCTTAAAATTAATTTGGACAGCTAGCATACTACAACTATGAAGTTGACCTTATACTACTTGTCCAAAAAAAAAAAAAAAAAAAAATGTTGACCTTATAGTCTTATACTACACCTCTATACCATGGAAAGACAGTATAAAGAGGGATGATATATTGATATGTGAATGTCAAGCTTATTATAACGAAATCGGAAAACAGAACCTATTAGTAATCGCATTTGTATAAACTTTTGCAAACAAGCTAATTAAGCTAATTCAATGGCTGTACGTAAGTTCGCATTTGATGCAAAGCCACTGATCTTAGTAGTACTACTTTTGCTTGCGGCATCAGGTTTAGTACTAAATTTCTATGAATTTAATCGCTTACCATGTTCTTGCTTTTATTCGTTAATCTGCACGCTACTTATTCAATATGTAACGAATATTCGTATCATTAGTTCATTACTGAAATAATGCTGATTGGCAATTTTACAGATTGTACTATGGCTTGGTGGCCATTCGACTCTACTTGCGAAGAGAGACTTGGGTTTTGTGCAGTTGGAGACGAATGCTGTGAAGGACTGTATTGCGCTGTATGGGGCCCTAGTATTGGTACATGTTGTACCCTTTCCGAGTTTAGCGGAGGCTATGGTTGGTGCGTTCCGCTTCCATGAGAGTCGCTCGGTGTGTGGGCATGCATCCCAACTTTGGCCAATAAACGATTTGAAAATTTGGCTATTTTCGACCCTTTCCTTTTAATTTCTTTGTGTATTTGTTATTGAATTCAATAAAACTACACTCTTTAAAGATATTAAGTACCCCTATAATGGGTTTGAGTTTAGTAAGAGCAACTCCAACGGCAAGCTAATTTGACCATTAGCTTGGCATGTCATATAAGCTTTTTAAACTAATTGTCAGTATAGCTACTTTGAACTCCAATGGCTAGCTATTAGCTTACAATTTAAATGAATTTCACCTCCTTAATTAACTTTTTATATTTCATTTTATTGATTCTATTTTTTATTTTCTTTAATAAGTTTTTCTCCAAACAAAACTAATTTGCTTAGCCAAGCTAATTGCATTTTCTAGCTCCAATGATTAAGCTAGTAGCTAGAGATTATTTAATACTGCAAGTAAGTCTCTAACTACAACCATTGAAGTTGCTC
Organism: Chenopodium album; assembly: GCF_948465745.1. Taxonomy (NCBI): domain Eukaryota; kingdom Viridiplantae; phylum Streptophyta; class Magnoliopsida; order Caryophyllales; family Amaranthaceae; genus Chenopodium; species Chenopodium album. Next base: position 52,647,279 of record NC_137845.1, on the reverse strand, counting down.
TAAAAAAAATAAAGGAATGCACTGGTTAATTAATGCTTAAATCATACTTGTACTCAATTGCACAAGTACTAAAATGACATATATTACTACAGTACTTTGTAAGAATTAGTTAAGTGGTTTGATAATATGTGATAGAGTATAAAACATATTCATGGGCCTCAACCATCAGCTTAAGCTTTTGGTTGAGATGGTCCCTTAACATGGTATCAAGAGCCAGCGTGACACAAAGGTCACGAGTTCAAATCTCATCCACCCCTCCTTTAAAGTGGAATTAATTCGCACCACGTATGGGTGGGCCTGTGTTGCATCCACATTTCAAGCCCAAATGGCCTTTCATATGAGGGGGAGTGATAGAGTATAAAACATATTCATGGGCCTCAACCATCAGCTTAAGCTTTTGGTTGAGATGGTCCCTTAACAATATGAAATGACGAAAGTACTTATGCTGTTATATATGCATACCTGTCGAAATATGACAGTTTCGAGTTTAGGCAAGCTACCAAGGAGCTCAATCATATGTTTCCATGTATAAACAGAACACCAATCAAGCTCCAACAATCCCAAGTTTGGATATGCGGGTATCTCAAAGGTAACAACAAGCTTGAAAAAAAATAAACAAGTAACCTTTTTATGAGCATTATAAAGTGAAGAAAAAATCCATAGGTAGGAAAAAAAAAAAAAAAAACTTTCTGAAGCATATATACATACCCCTAAAGAGTTTCCTTGCAGATACAAATATGTAACAGAAGATGTGTCATAAACACGAGGTGGCTGATAGTCCTTATAGACGTTCCAAAACATAGGGTCACATAAGTAATGAAATGGCACTTTCGTCAAACAAGGAGCATCAATTAGGATCCTTTTACCGGAATATATGCGCATTATAGTCAAGTCTTCGAGTGTGGCAGAATAAATGCAAGCGTCGCCTCCTTGAAAGCCACAGCCATTGAATGTTAGTGCTTTAAGCGATGAGCAACCGGAGAAAAACCTTTCAACAGCTTCTCCATCAGGAAATTCAATACGATTGAGATGAAGAACATTGAGGCAGGGCAACCACACTGAGTTTGGAGCTTCAAGTTCAAAACTACCACTAATTTGATAGAGAATATTCTCAATCCTAGGTTTAGGATATGTTGAGATAATATGGTTTTGATGATCATAAACAAATGATGCTTATTAATTAACTTGTGTGTTGATGTGCGTATTAAGTAAGTCATGGAGGATTGTTCCTTATATATCATGAATATGGTTAGAGCAACAATCAGTGAAGTTCCCATGAGGGTACTTCTAAAGAGAAGTTCCTGATAAATATGGAACAAATATTTAAAGTTATATTATTACTATATTTATTATTATTATTTAATTATGTTAATTTAAGAACTTCATTTATATACTTCTCTTAGATTTGATAAAAGTGTGTTAAGTGTACAGGTTTTTAGGCATGTTCTTGAGACAGGAACAAGTTCCAGAGTTGGAACAAAGGGAAGTCCTTGATCTCTACATGAAATGCACTGTAGACTAAACAAAGGAAGAAAATAGAGAAGTTCTAGTCAAGTGTTCCTTTAGGAGTCTATATACAAGATCCTATGAGAATCACTAGAAGTTCCATAAACGGAACAAATCAATATGCGGAGTAGCATGGAGCATGAAGACAGAAGATATGAGTTTATTTTCTAAGATTCATGTACGTATGTAAAAACTTGAAAGATATTGGAACTCATGGTACTAAAAGGAACATATAGTGGAAATGAACATAACTTGGTTTAAAGAAAAATAAATAACGTTCAGTTTAATAAATGAAATATTTATTTAGTTATTTTTTAAAAAAAGATAAAGTTTTTAAAAGTAATAAAAATTAGTTTTGGTAAAAAAATAATTATTATTTTTGGAAAATATATCTTAAATATTATTTTACAAAAATATCTTTAATTTTTAAATTGTCTCCTCTATCTTCTCTCCAAGAAAAAGATTTATTCAAACACTCCACCCATGTTCTATTTGAACGACTCTTCCTGACTTCTCTCTGTCGCTTGAGTTAGCTCTTAATTTTTAGGAACACCACATCAAGTAGTGGAGAAATTGTTGTGTGAAAGTGGGTGGTTTGGAACCCTATAAAAGGAGACCAAAGTTTTACTTTCAAATTGTCTGACTTTAGAGAGTCTTTCCAAATAGGTCTGGCTTTAGTGAGTCATTCCAAATAGGTCTAATTTAAGTGAAAGAGATTTTCATATAATATATTTTGTTTTCACGTAATTAAGTTAGTACCACAAGTTATAAGTTCCAAGAGTTTCAAGTTCCTAATTATTATTGAGTTTCTACGTACTAGAGTTTAATCTATTATTGAGTTGTGTAATTTCATAAAAAGGTCGAGTTACCTTTTGAAGAGACTTAGAAATGAGTCTTGAGTTTTCAAGCTTCGGGGTTGAAGCTGCAAAGAGCATTTGGGGTAGATTTAGGTTCTAAGGAAATTAGATTATTGTCGAGTTCCAATAGGTTGTAATTGTATTGCCTATATAGTGAAATTGATTTAGAAAACCCCAAATGGTCGTGGTTTTCCTTCTTGTTGGGCACAAGAAGTTTCCACGTAAAAATCTCTCTTGCACTTTTATGTTCCATAGCATTAAACGTTTTTAATTTCCACAAAACTTTGGAACACTAGTTCCTACACAATTCACCCCCCCCCCCTCTTGTGTGCTCCATCCAAATAACAAGATATATTTTGGATCTGCAACTTGGCCCAAGTATATGCGTACATATTATACAAGATAATCCCTAAACCTAGGATGTGAATATTCTATGGATATTCTCTATCATAATTTCCAATACCACCAATGTTTTAGAATTGAAGAAGATATAAGGTAAACTCTGTCTTTTGAAGTGTCCATGACCAAGGCTAAGGTAGAGATGAACTTCCTTCAGTATTGCAGCACTGACCCATACGTCGAGGTCTGAACTTTCATAGGTGTTCTGATGACACTTCAAACTGAATTTTTCTATAGGTGACTTTTGGTGCAATGCCAAGACAAGGTACACAAACTACTTAAAGCTTTCTTTTTGATTTTTTCGTTCCTCATCAGTTGCATTATCAATCATTACAGACGAGTCTTCAAAATAAAGATTGGTGGTTAACCGGAAAAGATACTTCCATCGAGTTGATAATATGCTCGTACCAACTGCACACTTTGTAGCAACAAATGAGAGGATGTGACCGAGTACTTGATCAGGTTAGCCACTAATTCTATCAAATGTTTTTTCTTGATCATACGATTCAGTTACAAGTTTACAACAGTCTGTGCTTCGATGATTCATCACTTGGCAATGCTCTTCCTGATCCTGTAATTAAGCCAACAAGAAAGAAATGTACAGCATAATGTAGAAAAAACCATGGATAACTTTCATGGAAAGACTAAATCATTTGTACTAATAATTGTTGCAGAAAGACTAAAAATCAACCATAGACAGTAGATCTAAAAAGGTAAATGAGATTTTTTTTTTAGTGCTTCTACAAAATCAACTAATCAAGTACGGAGTAACATTTTGCAAAATTATCACTGTCCTGTTACAATATTACCACTATATATTATTACTCGAATACTCGAGGAAAATTGTATAACATTAACGCACACACAACTATATATCCAAATTTCATACTCGGAAGATCCAATTTAATTATGTATCTAGTTCAACCAAACAAATACTCCGAATTTCATAATATCAACAAGTAACATTAAAAATTTCTCCTATACTCCTTATATTCATTTCCAACAACGTAAAGCACAAATAATTCCTTATTTGTTAGATATGTATGACGGAATAATAAGAAAGATATACAGATTATAGATAAACAAAATAAAATAACGTACAAGTATTCAACGAAGAATAAGATCAAAGAGAGTGTACCTTATAATAGAAATTTTAAATATATTCCAAATTTTTATGATATCAATTGTGAAATGTAAAGCTTAAGTGAACACTTTGTACTAGTAAGCGTAGATATTTGATAGTTACTCCAGAACCATTAGCATTAAAGTGATTCTCTAATTCTTAACAGTTTCCAATGCTGATGAGCTGAAAAAATTTACCAAAGTCCCGAGATTATTTTGAAAGTTTTGCTCCCTTGCTCTACTCCATACGGAGTAGATAGACAATTGTCTTTGGCCTTCCTAACGTTTATTGAATTGTTCAAAATCTTCATTGACTATGAAATTATTCATTATTAAAAATATATATATATATATATATATATATATATATATATATTATTAATTCTTTGTATGGAGTATAAAATATACAAAGTACGAGTATAATTTAGCTTAAATATACTCCCTCCGTCCCTTATTTACATCCCTGCTTTCCATTTTGAGTGTTTCAAAATTACAGTCTTACTTTCCCTTTTAGTAAGTAAATTTTTGCCAAATATCCCCAAATTATCTCTAAATAGTTGTGATGTGGCATTATTTTTATTATTTTTCTGTTTTGCAATTAATAGCACAGAAACCATAATTTTGGCACTCACGCTTTTAAACATTCTGAATTCATGTGTAGCATTATATTGAAATATGATTAGCCCTTTTATTTTTCACCAAAAACTATAATTGGTTCTTTTTTTAATATCATTCTATCTTTGTTTTATTCAAAGACAACAATGAATAATGTTTTATAATTCCCACATTACTTTCCAATTATGGGTTTTAAGATTACTCAAAGTTCCTTAATTTCCGGATAATTTTAGAAATAGGAATGTAAATAAGGGACGGAAGGTGTACTCCGTAATTTTATTTTATTTTTGACACATACTCCTTAACATTTTAAAACTCCTTCTATATAGCTTTAAGAATTATATGGGGTTAATAGATCATTCCTAAAATTGGAGTACAAATTATTAGGAGAGTTATACTCCAATTTTAGGGATTCAAATGCATTAGGAATTCCCCTCGTGAGAAGGGTTTCCTAATGTTTTTCCTTTTTTGAGAGAGTTAACTTAAAGTAAAAGGTTTTTTTTTTTTTTTTTTTTTTTCAGATGAACAGATTTATCTTAAAGAACATTAGAGCATTGTGAACTTGAACATCCAGATTAAAGGCGACAACCTATTAGTCATCAATTTCGATGCATACATTCATAATCTTCTCAACCTTTTGAAAGTTAGAGCATTCATCTTCTCTACTAAGAGGCAAATCAAGTAGCATTAAGTATAATTCTCACCTGAAGCACATTTAGAATTCCCCTCATAAAGAAGGGTGTCGTGATGTTTTTTATTTTTTCATACTTATTAAAAAAAAATTGTGGGCCTGAACGTTATTTGTACATTAGCTTTTGACATATTGCCCACTTATTAATGTACAGTACTACGTATTTGAACTTTTTGTACTAGGTTTGATACTTACTTCCTCCGTTCTTTATTATTTCACCCGCTTTGATTTTTATACTATTCACCATCCCTCCTTTGACCGTTTTTTGTGAATAAATATAAGAAAAAATATATTCATGTATGATCTTTTTGGATTCATTTTTTGTGAATAATGTGTAAGGAAAAATATATTCATGTATGATCTTTTTGGATTCGCCTCAATAAGTACTATCATAATATATAACTTTTATAATTTTAATTATGAAAAATTTAAGTTATTAATCGTTAAAGTTTTGTATTGATAAGCGTGATAAAAGAAACAGGTCAATTAAAAAAAAAAGATATACACTTGTGGGTTGTGGACTTGTGGGCCTGTGGCAGTCTATATACACACAAGTTAGATAAGCTAATATAAGCACATGCACAAGAACAAGATTAGTGTTAGACTTGTAGAGCTCCCCATGACTCCATTACTAATCCTAACAAGATCTCAACCCCATCACTTGATAAAAATCGAAAGCCAAACCTTGCTTGGTACTCTCTATGATTCCAATAGCTTTAGAGCTCTTGAACAGTTGAACCTCTATATTTAGGCGGATACGTTTGTGAACTACTCGCGAACAAGCTCGATCAAAGCTTGGTCAATACTCGTTTGTTAAGCTAACAAACAAGCTTGAACAAAAATCTTAAGCTCGTCAAATAAATGAACAAAGCTCGAACAACAACATGTTCGACTCGGTAATGTTCATGAACAGCTCGTTTAAGTCAATTTATAAGTTTTTTCACGCCCAATTAAAATTTGAAAAATTTATATATCTTTTATTCTTACATATTTGTAAAAAGTACTAATTATTTCATCATGTAAAGCATGAAAACTCCGTCATTACTTTTTTTTTTTTATAGAAAGAATATAAACATCTTATATAAAATTAAATGGATGTGTTAAAATTTGAAAGAAACCATTTTTTTAAATGATAAATTAAGGCTTGTTTATTTAATCAAGCCTGATTTAGACCCGTTCAAGCTCGAACTTAAACTCGAAATGCAAATGAGTACATTCGTGAACAAAGCTCGAACAAGCCAAATTCTTAACGAGCCCAACTCGAACAAGCCAAATTCTTAACGAGCCCAGCTTGAACAAGATTTTTAAAAGCTTGTTCAAGCTCAAGATAGTTCGAATACGAATAGTTCTTATCAAGCTTAGCTCGAACAGACTAAAACTCGGCTCGATCTGGATCGTTTGCAGCCCTATCTACATTTAGTGTATCACCATCAAGCAACTCTCCCACGCTTTATTGTGTACATACGTTTGTAAACGTGTCAACTGATCTAATTAAGAAAACAATCACTCTAATGTGAAACACTATTTTCACCCCTTTTAGGAGATTTATTTGTTTTGGGGGGTTGAACGTTAACCCAATGACTCAATGATATAGTAGACAATCACATTAAGTGAGAAATTGTCTCGCTGTTGCCGTAACCAAACAAGATTACTCTAAGGTTGAGTAAATTGAATGATTCAAACATATTTGTCACATATTAAAAACACATCATATATTAAGCAATCATAAAAAAAAATCAAATATTAATTATAAATTATAAATCTAGACAGAAACTTCCTAGTCCCTTTCATTCTTTCAAGGTGAAGTCATCGTTTTGATTAAGTCAACTATATAGATCACCAATATCCTCTGCTTGATTATTAAGATACCCATTAAAGTACATAGTTTATTCCTCGTAATTCTTTGTTTAAAGTATTTGATTTGATTAAATTACTCCCTTAATTCTCTCTTTATTAAAATCTTTAAAAAAAATGGTACACCCGTGGTATTGACTTTTATCAATGATACACCTGTGTTTTTATTATTCATCAACGGTACACCTGTCGTTTGGACTTTTCTCACTAATACACCTATTCCGTTTGAAAAGTTAAAAAACCATTAAAAATTTTAATTTTTTTTTTAAATCTAAATTATTCTAAAATCTTTAAAAAAAATAAAAAATAACCCAGCCTCCCTCCCCACCCCATTGCCACCCCCTCCTCCCCGTCACCATCGGTCCCCCTCCCCCCCAGCCAGCGGCCGACGCCTAGAGGGTCGCCCGGCGCCGGCCACCCCACCTACGCCCCCCTTTCCCCCATTAAGGCAGCCTACCACCCTCCATTTTCCCCTTTTCGTTTCCCGACCCCAATCCCAAAACCACCCCTAACCACCGTTCTCCCGTCGAAAACGCCCCCTTCCTCTCCCCCCCTCCCCCGGAAACCTCCCCTCACCTTTCCCCCTCCCTTAATTGACCCCCTATGGGTCCTAACCCTAAACCACCACCTTATTGAAACCCTAAAACCGCCGGCAAATTAAGGGAGGGTTAGGGCGTTAGAGTCCTTAAGGGGTCGATAAGGGGGGGTTTCCAGGGGAGGTGAAGAGGAGGGGGGCGGTTTCGAGGGGAGGACGACGTTTAGGGGTGGTTTTGGGATGGGGTTCGGGAAACAAAAAGGGGGAAAAAGAGGGTGGTGGGTTGCCTTGGTGGGGGAAAGGGGGGTGTGGGTGGGGTTGTCGGCTCTGGGCGCTGGCCGCCGGCTGGGTGGGGAGGAGGGACTGGTGGCGACGGGGAGCAGGGGTGGGGGACAGGTGGCAGTAGGGTGGGGAGAGGGTGGCTGGTTTTTTTTTTTTTTTTTTTTAAGTTTTTATAATAATTTTTTATTAATCTTAAATTATTATAAAAGCTTTTCCCTTAAAAAAAAAAATTTAACACTTTTTTAACGGAATTAACGGAAGAGGTGTATGAGTGAGACAAAGTCGAAACCACAGGTGCATCTCTGATAATTATTAAAAACACGAGTGTATCATTGATAAAAGTCAAAACTACGGGTGTACTATTGATAATTTCCCTTAAAAAAATTACTTGGGTTGTTGAACACTAATCATAATTTCGTAATAAAGCTGACAAATTAGCCCCAATTAAAAAGCATAACCATGAAATTAATGAATTATGAACAAGAATTCCGACCGTTACAGACAATTTAATAATTAAAAAAAAATTTAAAAATCAATAAATTAACGCAACAAAATTTCAACACCCTAGAAAATTAATCATCAAATCAGTAAAATTATGACTTTATATACATGAAAATCAAGTTTATATATCCATAAAATATACGAAGTACTATATTTTTTTATTCATAATATCCCTAAAACAAATCAAATAATCCCAAAATCAAGATCTAAGAACACAAACTCAACAAAATTAAAAAATAGAATCAAAGATCATAGCTGCATTTAGTCCTCTCAAATTGCCCAGATTTACCTTCAATAGGAACCTTCAAATCACACTTAATCTTGGGCTTCCAAGTACCAGTTTTAAACAACCCAAGTTTAAATCTAACCCTTAAATGCATCTTCAATTGAATTTCATAAACCCCTTCATTACTCTGTTTATCATAATCAGATTTATCACCACTTCCAAGAACAACAATATGCTGCCCCTTAAAATTCAAGGGTCCAAAATCAGTAGTATTCTTATGACCCTGGTAAAAAACTGGACCATTAACAGTGCTGAATCTTTGTCCTGCGTAAATAGCATTGGCTTCGATTGTGTCGTAGTAAACACCGATTCGACGATTTGGGTTTCGAACACTGAAATTGACGGCAAGATTGTAATTGAGATTGTTGTCGTTGTTGGTGAAGTTGAAGGTGGTTAGTTTGGCGTCTGAGGCGTGGAATTTGACTTCGTGAGGACGGACAATGAGCCAGAAGAGAAGGATTAGGATTCCGACGACGACGAGGATGGTGCAGAGGATGGACCAGATGCAACTCATGACGCAACCGCAGAGGCAGTCGAAGAGACAGCAGCAGCCCCCGCAGCTTCGGCCGCCTCGCTTACCTGGTCGATTGTAGGAGCGAGGCGGGGGTGGGATTGAGGGGCCATAGTATGCCCCATTAAGTTCGGGTTGTTTTTGGTACGACATTGTTTATTAGCACGGGTACGCTCTAGTATTGGTATTGAAATCGAAATTATTGATGTGTTATTTTTTTGGGGGTGTTGATGGGAATAAAATGAATTGGAATTGGGTGGAGTTGTGATGAGAGGGGGTGTGTGTATTTATAGGGGAATTTGAGGGAGTGGAATGGGTGGACGTTGAGCCGTCAAATAGAGAATAGATAGGTTTTGAAATTATAAAGGGGAAAGTGAAGAAAATTGGAAGTGTTTAGGTTACACGGTTAACAAATACGAGTAACGGAGGCGTGATTAAATTTATAATGGTTTTACGCGTTGTTGTCGTTTTAGTTTTGCAGGACCGTTATGGGTCGGCCCACTTCCTTCATGGAAAGAATTTTTTTTTTTTTTTTTTTTTTTTTTTTTTTTTTTTTTTTTTGTAAAATAAAAAAAAGTTATCTCAATTTGATAGGTATGGCTTATAAAGTTAATCTGCTTTAAGCTTGATAAAATTTACAGAATGAGATGTAAAAAGTTGACCCTATCTAAAATCCATTGTGATTGATAATAAAATCTCAAATATAATTACATTAATTGTTTTTTTTATAATTATTATTAAATAATAAGGATCTAACTAGATCTCAATCTTAAGGGATGTTAAAAAAAAAATCCTTACTCTAATTACCTTCACTTGGTAAGATTATTACCTTAGATTTAAAAATTTTGAAACAAAAATCATATCAAGTGAGTCAATACTTTATTAGTCAGTGTTATTTTTGTAGGATATATTCTTTAGAAATAAATATAGCCAATGTATGGAAAATAAATAAACTCGATTTCAGAATCTCTGGAACCTAGAAGGAAGCTCTCGGAATAAACTTGCGTGGACCTGGTTCACAATAATACTATTGTGGACTTAAGATTCATTCGCGTGCAACAAACTGAATATTAATTAGGATAATGATATATGTAGCCCTTAGGGCTATGTATTAATGTTAATCTTTCCTCAATCTTTCCTTTTTGAACTTATTAGAGCTATGTTTATCATTTTCCTTTTAATTAACATAGTAATATTAATGTTAACATGATAACTTTTATAAAAATTTACCCTGATTTTAATATAGTGACCTTTATTATTCACATTGACTGGTATATTAAAAATATAATTAAAAAATAATAATTTCTTACATGACGTTTAATTTATAATAACAAAGACTTAACTATAAATATTATTAAAACTCAAAGCTATAACATGTTGACAACCTGTGTCATTTGATTTAGGATGAAATTTATGACATGGCGTCACGTGGATAATGACATGACGACACATGTAAATACTTGAGACATACTGAAACTCTTACCCCCTTGAAATTTCCAAGTTTTATTACCACCATTATTGTCCTATCAAGCATTTTATTACACCTCTTGAAATTATTTTACATTGATTTTCCATAAATAAAATTTCTTTATACTCTATTCTATTTGTTGTTTTTATTCCAAAATGAATGTCATATTATTACTTAATTAACATTTAGTGAGTTATAATTTTTCATTAACTTGGATTCCAACAATTTTTAAGCATTTTATGTAAATCCCAACTTAATTGTAAAACATACAAATAAACTAATGCATCTCTCTTTCTACCTATATATTTTAAACTTTATTTTATTATTTAACTTAAGTAATATTTTTAAAATGTCATTATTTAACTTAAGTAATATTTTCAAAATGTCATTTTGTATTTATACAAAATTCGAGGCATCGCCCGAGCCACAAACTAGTTTTAACATAATAACCTTTATTTTATTTTAGCACAATGACACTTTTTTTCTAATAATAAAACGACCATAGTGTCTCTATATTAGTATTCCACAATAAATTAATGTGAATCAGGTATATTTAAAAATCTGTATTCTTACCCTCAATATTTTATGATATTCTTATATATCTAATGTTGGGCCCCGTTCACTTCACCTTATTTTTGCTGAACTAAAATTATTTTTATAGAACTAAATTAATTTTGTTGAACTGAAATTATTTTTGCTAAACTGAAATTATTTTTACTGAATCTCTATTATATTTCTTCTTTACATTTATTGATTTTTACTGAACTGAAATTATTTTTACTGAACTGAACTTATTTTTACTGAACTGAAATTATTTTTACTAAATATTTTTTTTAAGGTGACGTGAACATGGCCTTAGTTAATGAAATTAACAAACTACAACGTCATAAATTTGAACTCCCTCCGTTTTTTTTATTTGCATCACTTTCCTTTTTCGGGTGTTTTTTTTACATGCATCGCTTCTATATTGGGTAACTTTATACTATATTTTATTATTTCTTTCTCTTACTTTAAACCTCACTCAACTTATTTTATCATTTCTCTCTCTTCCATGATCCCCTCTAAAATAATAAAAATATCTATCCTCTCTCACATAATTTCTCTTTATGGTCACCATCTTACTTTTATTATAATAATTTATTCACCCACTCACAATATTATATTACTCTCCTAAAATTTTGTGCAATCCAAAGTGATGCAAATAATAATAATAAAAAAAAAAACGGAGGGAGTAATACAATTTTTTTTCCTCAAGTCTAAACAATTGATAATCTATAGTGCCTTTCTATTTTTGGAGCATAATGAATTTCTATATATGAACATCAATTGTTCATAATGATTGATGACTCAAGCAATAAGGACTAGTTAGTCAGAAGGGTGATGAATGCGATTTTGTTGTTTTTCCATTGTATACACACTTTCCTTAATAATCATCTGTTAATTAAGTAAACGGTGCATCCAATTACATGAATGCTTTCTAGATGAGTTCATGTGGAGTTAATTTGGTAGATATGCCTCTTGAAATTATTCCTTTTATGTTACGAGTTTACATGGAACTACTCAACCTAATCATGGAATTGCAACACAAATTCACACGGTTGCTTATTATATGCTTAGTGATGTTGAAATTTCCTTCAATGTGAAGAATAATATATTATATTTAGTGATTTACTACTAGTATATGATATGATATTTCCAAGTATCTTCTACTATTCTACCACGACTTAGCCTTGGCTGCCATTCAATTCAATACATTGGCTTGGCTTTAAGTCAAATAATCAATATAATTTGTGTTTATTATTTAAGTATAAAGTTCATACTTAGTTGACTAAATAATCTGAATTGGAGTTCTCTACCAAGGGCATGATATAATAAGCCTTAATACAGAAGAAATTTTAAGCAAAACTTATAGAGCAATAGATGAAAAAATCAATTATGTTTCCTTGATATGGAGTATTTATGAGATGTATTGCTTAATAGAATTTGATCTGAAGTCTAAACAGTTGATAATTAACGTTCAGGTCATGTTGGACTGGAGTATCCGTTAGTTGGGCCAAGTTGCACTATCACATCTACTACATAATAATTTTGGTGTGCTAACCTTAAGACATTGGTTAAGCAATATTTTTCAATTTGGTGTAGATGAGCCACAAGAGCAATACAAATCAATTTATTTTTAGTAAATACTCCACACATTAGTCTATATAACTCCATATATGCTCACCTCATTCAAGTAAATATAAGAATAGAAGTAAATATAAGAAAATCACATATTATAACCATCAAATTCAGATATACAAGTAAAACTATTCCGATTACGACCTTCAACAAGGCTTTTTTGAACAAAGTCCTAGAAGCCTACAACTACTACAGTACTACACGTTGAATTTTACAGCTTATAAGAGTGGTTAATTAAACCTTCCTGTTTGCTCAATCTGCATGTTTATAGTCTGTGGGCCTTATGGGCTCTTGTGATATGGGCAGGTCCACTAATTGGATATAAACATTATAATATTGGGCTCTTTGGTTATGGGTTGCCCACTAATTGGATATATAGATTTATAATATTGGTCTTTTTATTTATGGCTGGCCCACTAATGGCTGGCCCACTAATTAAATATAAACATTTACAATATTGGGCTCTTTGGTTATGGCTGGCCCGCGTATTTGATCAACTGATCCCCAATTTCTTACTAGACTATTTATAATAAAAATTATATATATATATATATATATATATATAGGACAAAAGCAAAGAAAAACTAGCACGCTTGTGCAGATCATAATTGAGCCGAAACCATTCTTTGTAACAAAGACAGAGAGTGTAACATAGCACGCCTAGTCTACTTTTCAGGCAACCTTCATAATCCAACACAATAAGCTGTATTAAATACTATTTTGTCTTGCCCCTTAATATTTATGTCGCCACAATATACAAATTATACTTGTATTTATTATATGCACGGTGTACCCAGAGTTAGATGTATTCAATTAACATTCGTATTAATGAGTTAGTTTATAATTTTTACTCCTAATCTACTCCGATTATTATTTTTATTTGTAAAAAAGAAGGTAATGATAAAAAAAATTATTGAGTAATGTTTACGAGTACTGAGTATCAAATCACCAGAAAGAAAAAAATATATTGTACTCAGTGCCTCAGTGGTCAGTACTCCGTATCTTTTTATTTTCAGTATCATCAGATTACAAAAAAAAAAAAAAAAAAAAAAATGAATAATGTCATTGTCTTATTTACAACCTAAACTTAAATGTTGGTGTACCAGAAATTGACGCATTTACCATCAATGTCTCACATAAAAACATAGCTAGCTTCCAACAACAAAACATCCAAATCATACATTTTTGTTTTTCTAACCCCTTCTACATTGAAGACTTGAAGTCAATTAATATATCTTCAACTACTTTTCTATGTCAAAGATTCACTAGCCACTAGCTACACATATATTTCTATTACTTAGAACTATGTAATTTCTTACGGAGTAAATGAAATAAAATCTCATCCCACTTAGTATACTAGTAAATAGCACTCCGTATGGAGTAGTACTGTTAAGCCCTAATATTGTACTTAGCATTGTATTTAGTTAATGGGCCAATTTATAAGGCCTAATCTCTTCTCTTAGGTTGTATAAATATATATTGTGCATGAGCTAATACAACACAGAAATACATTCTCTCTATTTTGACATGGTATCAATGATACGGTTTTTAACTTTGACCGCAATTTTATATTTATATACTCCGTAGTATATTTAATTTCCTGTAAAAGGAAATGTGGATATGTAAATAATTGTTAAAAATTTCAATGTATTGTGTATTGTTTTACAATATTTTTGTCGACAGATAAAGGCATTAATAGTTAAAATTGGCTTAATAAGCAAAATAAATTAAGCTGATGCTATTTTAAAATGGGCATTTAGAATTTAGATCTAACTATCTATTTACCATCAAATGAGAAAATTCTTCAATTAAACCTTATTTAATTTGTAAGATGCTATCAATAAGCTAATTTAACTAATTAGAGTTTACATTGTGGCACCTGAATCAAATAGTACGAGTAATATTTATCGAGGCTTCGCGGTATAATTCACAAGCCTCGTGCACATCACACACGTCTCGACTCGTACGGCACGTATGGGTGGATATGCAGGTATAGACATAGTACTAACTGCTAAGTTACAAATATCAAATATGACAATCTTTTGAGTAATAATTGAGTTTTCAGGGGTACTACTGATTTAGTGAACTACTCGTACTCAGTCTATGAACAATCTCATGTTGGATTGAAATATTGAATTGAAGGTTGATCGAGAAATTAAAATAATTAAAAATTGTAAAAACGAACAAGGAAAGCATAGAAATTCTTGTTTTCCAACACTTTCTTTGGTAATTACGAGAAATAAAAGCATACCTAAATCGTACAACTAATACTTTACTATACAATCTCCAACTAATACCCAACTAGATAATCAATTTTCCCTACAAAATTAATTTAAGGCACGATAGGTTACAGGTTCAAATCTCAAACTCCCGATCACTATTACACGCGGTGTTAGTGATAAACTATCTAAACTCCTCCCTCGTCGGAGAAGGCGAGGGAGTAAAGTAAGGCGGAGAAGTACAAGGGGTCAGGAAATCCGGTTCTACATCGAAATCATCATCTTCACCCACCATAATAATTACCTCCGGCGCATCACCAGCAACAGGAAGCTGAAAATTACCAAAATGTTGACTCAAACTGATTCCAAATTTCCCATTATTATCTCCTAAAACAGAAGCAAGTTCAGTTTCAACTTCTTCTCGCTCTTCTTCCTTGATGGTAAAGAGAACCCTCGAAGGAGCGCCGTAAATGCCGTCTAACTTGAATAGTTCAGCGTGTGAAGTGGAGGTTGGTAAAGACGTTGATGTGGGTACGCAAGCGGGCTCGATGCGGCTAGTGTTGCGACGAGCTTGTTGACGGCGACGCCAAATGAGGTAGATGAGCTCGGCTAAGAGGGAGAGAAAAAGGATGGAAAAGACTGAAGTGAGTATGATGCCAAGCTTGCTAAAGCCACTCATGGTTTTGGTTTGGTTGGTTGTGTATGTGTTTTTTTTTTTTTGGGTTTTGGGGTTTGGAGGTTTCTTTTTAGAAGTGTGAAAGGGGGTAATTGATTGAGTATGCAACGGTAAAGTGGGTTTTCCACTCTTTTGGAGTACAGATATCATTATTATTACCATCATTATTGGAAAAGAAAGGAAAGGAAAAGAAAAGAAAAGAAATTAAAGAAAGAAAAGTAAAAAAGTTACATTGTCATTATCTTAATAAGGCCCTAACTTATTATCAAGATTAATGTACTAAACTAAATTTATATAATTAAATAATAAATAAAAGATAAGTGTATGTAATTATTGCATGTGATAATTAACTTGTCTACTACTTTTCGCACGAATTGATCTTATAATTCGTTATAAAGTGAAAGTGTGGTAGATTGTTAGTCTTTATTTTGGAGTCATTCGAGGTTGAAACATGATGAATCAATATTATAAACATTTTACTTCACCCGTTTCATAAAAATTGCAACACTTTAACTAAAAATTTCTCACATTTTTAGTCAAAATATTGCAATATTTTTTCTTTATTTTTTTGAAGCAAAGAAAGCCAAAATTAGAGTGAGATTAGGGTCGAAGGACATAGACTCGTTATATAAGGAACTAAAGTTGTCTTTTGTATTGGTTTAGTAATTCAGTTTGTTTAGTTATTATCCAAATATGTTACTACCTCCATTAATTATTATATGCAATTTTGAAATTTTTTATATCTCACAAATATTATTCCAAAGTTGCACATAATTAACGAAAGTAGTATTCCATGATGTGTAAAATAAATAAAAGAAATATTATGATTTTGTGAGAGTTCCGTACACAAAATTTACCATCTATTATCTTGCGCTTTTAATTTTATAAGAAGTAAAAAAAGATTGACCAAAAAGAGAGATGCAACTATGCAAGGTCTGTGGGCGTGAAAGGTGCATAATAGAGTTTAGAGACACACGGGGGTAATTATTGACACCCTTCAATTGAGGATTATAGTTCATCATCATCTTTCTTAGGTAAAATGTTCCCCAAATTGAGGGCTTTCTTTATCTCTCGCTTCTTATCGATCCACCACTACTTGATCTCATATACCATTTCTTATTTTTAGTTTCTTATAGACTTTATTACCATTAAAGGAATTCTCTTATTCTAACTTTTTGACCATGTTGTTGGGCCTAAAGCATCCACTTTATTAGGTCGTATGCACCCCTTAACTCCACATTGAATTGGTATGATGATGTCAATAAGTTTATTGTATACCCCGGTCCATCTAGAATAACTGGATCATATGCGATTGTTCAGATTTTTTTACAAAATATTCAAAATTATAGGCGTGGTGCAGTGTTCAATTTTTTTTTCTTTTTTTTTTAACTAAATATTCAAATTTTGAAATTGTTCAGATTTTTTTACTAAATGTTCAAAAGTATAGGTGTGGTACATTGCGATTATTCAGATATTTTTACTAAATGTTCAAAATTTACGATGTTCGGATTTTTTTACTAAATGTTCAAAATTGGAATTTGTTCATATTTTTTTTACTAATTGTTCAAAAGTAAAGCGTGGTACATTGCGATTGTTCAAATATTTTACAAAATGTTCAAAATGTACGATGTTCGGATTTTTTTCATTAAATGTTCGAAATTTGCAATTGCTAATTTATTTACTAAATGTTCAAAAGTATAGGCGTGGTACATTGTGATTGTTCAGATATTTTTACTAAATGTTCAAATTGCGACGTTCGTATTTTTATACTAAGTGTTCAAAATTTGCAATTGTTCAAATTTTTTACTAAATGTTCAAAAGTATAGGCGTGGTATTCAACAAATTGAACATACAAATTAATGAGAACAATCAAAACAATCAGGTAATCGATCATAATAGAGTACGAATTGAAATCGATCAAATTAACTTCAACAAATTCAATTGATATTAGAACAATAATTTTATCCACAAATTCATCTCAAAATAAAAAACTGCACACAAATTAATGAGAACAATAAAAATAATCAGGTAATCAATCATAATTGATTACGAATTGAAATCGATCATAATCGATTAAGAATTGAAATCGAACAAATTACCTTCTACAAATTCAATTATTGATATTAAAAAAATGATTTCATCCACAAATTCATCTCAAAATCAAAAAATAAATTAATATTGATCACATGAATTCATAATAACTAACCTGGATTGATATTTTCGAGAATTCCAACTAGTTCCATCACATTAAATGCAAAAAATTAATGAAAAAAATGAATGGGGAAAATAAAAAAATCAAAGAACAGAGGAGAGAGAAAATAAGAATTTGAAAAAAAAAAAGAATGAAGTAACATCAAGAAAGAAATAAAAAGAGATTAGATTAAAAAAAAAAAGGAAACATAAAAATTAACCAAAAAAAAAAAGAGAGAGAGAGAGAAGTAAAGATGGCGGGAAGAAGAGAAGATAATGGAGCTGCATTTCATTCATATAAGGCTGTGTTTTAGTAGGGGTCTAGCTATTTTAGATTGACTAGGGTCCATAGAAGAATTTGTATGATGATGTCTACTATGGGGCTAAGCTACACAGATTTGTTTTTTGGCATTTTCTCAAAAAACCTCATACTAATGAAGGGCCTGTTCACTTCAAGTTAATTTCAGTTCAGTTCAGCTCTAATCAGTCAGTTCAGTTCGGCTCCAATCAGTTCAGTTCAGTTCAGCCCCTAATTTCCTTCTCTCATAAAATATTCATTTCAGTTTTATTCAGTTCAGTTCAACTCCAATCCATTCAGTTCAGCTCATTTCAGTAAATATGAACAGGTTCGAAGTGTGCTATTACTTATAAGGACTTCCTATTCTTCCTTACGGGACTTGGATGCCTACCCCAACACATGCTCTTATCGTTAATTGGTGGTATATAATGTACGTGGACTTAGCAAACTCGACATTAAATAACTACATAAACTTCGTGTTCTTGTTTATTGTTGATTTTGTTAAACTTTTATACATTCATTCATAACATGCTCCATATCTGGCCGCGCGCCCCACCTCATACTCGCTTGCGCACTCCATATTTACACCCATTCACCTAATCCCAACCTTAGCTTGAATCAACCACTATATCCTAAAGCACAATTTGAGTCTTAGATATCTTAATTTCAAAGTGGTAGAAATTAAAAAAAATAAATAAATAAAAAATAAAAAATTAATATTATAAAGTATTTATCGGACTAATCTGATAAGCCTCACATACTATGAGTGTTTATATAGGAGGAAAACTTTCATCTTCCTTTCTTTCCTAGATTTGAAGGAATTACCAACCATGCTCGGTTGAGCTTTGGCTTTACCTTGCATATATAAACTCTGTCGATTCAAAGGTATATATGCGCATGGGTGATTCAAAATAACCGACTTGAAGATCATTCATACAATTATCTCTTTCAAATTTATTTTTTTCAACTTTAACCTCGAAAAGAAGGTTTACGATCCCACGACAATACAACTCCTCCTGTAGTTGATAATAAAAAAAATGGCTATGTGAGATTTTCAAAAGATTCACTTAGTTAATATTTTCAAAGTATTATATTAGCAATTGACAAACATAAAATGTAAAATGTTAGGAGTAAACAAAGTAATAAAGTATGACCCGTCAAAAAAAAAAAAAAAGTAATGAAGTACGAGGGAAGACGTGTGGATTGTGGAAGTACATAATTACATAACTAGTTTAAAGTCTGTGCTATGCGCGGGTTTTACAATAATATTTCATCAAGTGTTTATTAAAAACTATACAAAATGAAATCATTCTAACTGAAAAAAAACATAAATATAAAAGTATAATAAACATTGTCATATACCATAAGATTAATCTTAATATCTAAATTTATTGTACAATTAATGTGAAATGGAAGGAGATAACAAAATAATAATACTTTTGGATAATATTCTAAGTAGTATTTTATATTATTACGTATAGTAGCATTTTTTATTCTTTAGCACTATATTTTATAATTTTATTTAAATTATACTCCCTCTGTCCCCGATTGATAATCACTTTTGCCATTTTTGGGCACCCAAAATGTTAGTCACATTTGCTTTTTTCAAGGACCATTAATATTATTTTTTTACCAAAATTCTCTAACATTTGCAAAAATATTTGTGCAAATTTAACTTTCCCATGTATTTTAATTACTTTCTCTCTCTACTTTTTTGCATACCTAATGTAAATTTACTTTTTCAATATACTTTCTTTAATACTCCTTAATTCCCGTGATTTTTCTTCAAAAGTGACTATCAATCGGGGACGGAGGGAGTAATTGTTTGACCTCATAATCTGAATATAAGGCTAAAACTTCTCCCTAAGATATAGTAACCAACTTCTTTCAATAAATAAATAAATAAAAAATTAAAAAAAAGTAACAAACTTCTTTCAATAAAATAAAAATAAAAATAAAAATTAAAAAAACAATTTTGTAAGGGAAAATTTTGTATTTTGTACTTAGGGAATAACTACGGAGATTATTTTAGTATATTGGTAGATACTAGGCTCATTGAGGAAGAGTTAGGTACCTAAGCTTGTAAGCTACTTGGACCGCTATATTGGGCTGGTTTAGGCCCCAATTAACAAACATTAAACGATAGAAGTTTTAGCATACTTCTAATACATTGGGCAACAAATTTTCTTATCAAACTCACCCAAGTCTCTTTCACTAACATGATTAATTGGTCTAGAACAACGACCATGCAATCGCCATCTACAGTTTAAGATCAATAGATTCCTACTTCTTTACGCTTTCTATGTTACATTCTTTATCTTTTTGTCCTTTTGACCAGCTTTTGAAGACATGCATAGAAAATTAAATTGTTACAAATCCTTTCATAAGATCAATGTAACCTCGATTTATTTAATTTAAAAAATGTACTAAACAGTGTATTTTAACAGAAATAGTGGTTATTTTCCTCTTCTTCATCTACGTGTATTAGACAATATACACGTGAATAACAATAAGGTTTCAACATTTTACACAACTTTATTTCATATGTGTCCTTCGAATTCATCTCTATCTTGAAATGTAATTAATAGATAATATATAGGTTAATATGTTCTTATTAATATTCTGTAAAGATATATTTTGTGTAATTTAAGACTCTCATAATTAGGGTTGTAAATACCTATATTTATATTGAAGGAACTAGCTTATATAGTCTCGTGGGTACCAAATTTTATACAAAAAACTTGTATTTCAATATAGTTTTCTTATAAATTTTTACTCTTTATAAAAAGTACGAAGTATAACAAAGGTTATTTTTTTTTGAATAAATAGTATATATATAATAATAAAGTAGGAAAGAAAATATTATAATCAATTAAAAAATTTCCTAAGTTAATTTGACAAAAAGTACGTAAAAATGACGGAAAATTATTTAACCACGTTTTGACACATGTCATTTTTTATTCGCCTTTAGTGTATATATATATATATATATATATATATATATATATATATATATATATATATATATATATATATATATATATATATATATATATATATATATATATATATATATATATATAGTTGGTAAGGAGAAGGGCCCTACCGGGTCGAAACCTTTCACAGGTCCTCCTGACCCGAGTTAACGGGTTAGGTACTTTGGAAGTGGGGGGCAAGGGTAAGGGAATCCCCACCCCAAATTACCTCTAGTAGGGATTGAAGCCCCAACCTTAAAGTTGGAAGGTACAACCCTTTCCACTAGACCAAAGTTAGCTTGGTTTTAGTATATAGTTATTGATGAGAAGCCTCCATAAAGGAGAATTACACTCTACATGGTATTAGAGTCCAGTTAAAGTTTTTTTCTTTTCACAAACCCTAAACCGATCCTACAGGTCTAGCCTAGCCGTGACCTAGTTCCCTTCCTCCACATCCATCCAAATATCCATTTGATAAATAATCAATAACTATCCTCTTTAGATGGGATAGCCTATTGATCTGAGGTAAATCATCATCAATTTGGCTAATGAAAGTGCCCATTTTAAAAGAAACTCACTACCATGCTCAAGACTCCAATACAATATAAATTTCAATATAGGTGAATTGGGCGTAGTCTATCCAACGAAAAAGATGAGAGTTGCTCTGTTTACAAGCCTATAATAAAAGGTTTCATCCATAACTAACTGCTGGTTAGAAGAAATATACTTCGTGTTTTTTATTAATATTATAAATCAGTTATTTTCTCCTCTAGTTTTCAATATGAAATAACTTGCATGTTGATAACAAAGGGTTTCAACGTATTCAATTCCTTATTGTATCCTAATTTAATTAAATTAACCAATTGTTTCGTGAAATGTGATGATATTTTGAGCATCATATGCAATTACACATGACTAGCTAGTGATTTTGGACCAGAAAAAAAAAAAAAAAAAAAAAAAAAAAAAAAAAAAAAACGCGTTCATCCATAAATCTAAAAGGAGAACTTGTATATCACTTGGTTTTGGGAGTCATTGCATCTAGCTCTTATCTTTACCAAAATTTTACATTTATCTCAATTTTCTCCAAGCATGATTCCTTTATTTTTGATGCCAAAAAAGAGGCCAATCACAATCTATTTTGTGTAGCTGTTCATCCTCTTTTCTTAAAGTCCGTAAAAGATCAAATTAAAGTTGGTTACTATGTGGAAATGTAGTCTTCAGTACACTATTTTTGCTTCCTTTAGTTATTCAAACAGTGTTTCTTTATTTTTTTTATTTCTGGGACTAATATACATGTTATGGGTTTCTGTAACTTGATCTTCAAATATGCTGTTTTTGAAATAAAACATGCATGGTTCTTTGTGCCGCGAAATGTAACTCTCAATTTCCACTAGTTAAAAAAAAAAAGTGCGCGTCGAGAATGTAGGTCTTGTTATTCTCGAAAGTGTAGTAGAATTTTGGCCCTTACCGTCAATCCCAAGTAAGGGTTTTCATATCATTAGGTAAATTATTACTATGTATTATTTTTTTTTTTCTTTTTGAAGAAGAAATTAGGTTAATTATTTTATTTTATCATTTGTTAGGAGATCGACTTAGAACAGCTTTAGTTTCATCGCATTATCTCATCATTATGTTTTGTATAAGTTTTTAATTATATGGTACTGACTATGGTAATCGATTATATTTGGATGACACATATAGTGACAAATAATTTTAGTTCGGAAATTATTAGTTTTCCAAATCACATGTAAAAATTTTAGGAAAAATTGCCCGTAATAATCCCACCTTTTGGCCGTCCGCCCAAAATAATCCCACCTTTGGATTATTTTTAAATAATCCGACCTTTAATAACAATCTTCTTTAAATGGTCCCAGGTGACTTGTAACCGGTTGAGTAGGTATTTTTTTTTTTTAGAGTTTAATTTACACTTGTCATCACTTGATTGGTTTAAATTAAAAAATAAAAAGAGAAAAATTAATTAAAAAAAAAAAGAAACACCACCACCACCTACCTTAGCCACGCCACATCAGCCACCACCACCAACCAAACCCAAACCCAAAACCTGGAACTACCATCTCAGACAAACCTGAAACCACCGCCACCGACCTGACCGCACCGACCAGAATCCCACCACAGCCAACCCTACCTCAAACCACCTTCGGAAAATCGATTCCCCATAAACCAAGACCATTCGAAAACCACCAGACCAAATCTCAGGAAACGGTTGGGGAGTTCATTGCAGACATAATCGGAGGCAGAGGAGGTTAGAGAAGCCGGAATCAAAGGATGAGAGAGGTTGGCGCGGCTGGAATTGGGGGATGGAGGAGGTCGGCGAGGCCAAAATCGGGGAACAGGGATGGAGGAGATCCGCGAGTCTAGAAACGGGGGTAGGGGTGATCATTGAGACCGGCATCGGGGGACAAGGGAGGTCGGGGCGACCAGATTCGAGGGACAGGGGAGGTCGGCACAGCCGCCGGTGCGATGGCAAGGGTGGTCGCCGCAGCAGGGTTTGTGGTTTGGCTGGTGGGTGGGGTTGGGGTTGGGTTGGGGCTGGAGTCACGTCAGAGTTGGAGTCGCGGTGGATGTGGGGTTGTTAGATGTCGGCGCTGGGGTGGGTTCTGGTGGCCAGAGCCGCGGAGGTGGGGACTCAGGGGCGGTGCTGGGGTGGGTTTTTTTTTTCTTTAAAAAATATTAATTTTTTGTTAAAAATTTATTTTATTTTATTTTTATTTTTTAGACCAATCATAGGCCGCCACGTGTCAAGTAACTTGTTATAACAAGTTACATGACCGGTTGGGACCATTGGCGGCGAATCGGCTATAAAGGTCGGATTATTTAAAAATAATCCAAAGGTGGGATTATTTTAGGCGGACGGCCAAAAGGTGGGATTATTCCGGGCAATTTTTCCAAAATTTTATGGTAATCATCCTTAAAATGACTAACATTATACTAATTTTTTATTGGCTGATTTTTTATTTATTTTTTACGTCAAAATTAATTATAAATGTTTATTCTTATTTTTAAATTTATTTTTTTATTTTATTTTTTTTATAATTTTATAGTTATTTTTATTAAAAATTTTAGTAATAATAAAAACTGAATTTTATAAATTAAATTGAAAAATTATAAAAATAATTCAAAAGTTATTTCAAAACTAATAAATGAACTTTTAATTTTGACATTTAAAAATGAATCATAATCAGCTAATAAAGAATTAGTATAACAGTAGTCATTTAAGGATGACTACCATATTAATTTTGAGGAAAACACGGTAACATGCTAACATGTGACTAGGTAGCATTTGTTTGTCTTGAGTTTACAATTTAATTCAATAACTATAGACTAAATACAAATGAACTTACATATTCTACAAAATATTGATGTTTTTAAGCGGACTTCTTTTGAAAGAATGCTTTTTTGAGGGGATTGAAAGAATGCTTTTAGTGGATTTTATTCACGAACTAATAATAAAATGATATATACAGAATCAATTCTATTTGAATGTGAAATTTTTGAAACTCGAATGTTGACCTACAGACTTAGGAAACACAATAGTTAGCTAAACCACATTTGACATGAAGTATTTCCTTAATTATTGACCCTATATCAAATGAAATGTATAAGTTCCCTCAAAAAAGGAAAAAAAAATAATAATAAAGTGCACATGTCATCCAAAAATATGAAATTTACCTTTGTGATAAACATAAAAGGAAGTATACTGTGCATGCATATTCACGCTTTTACGTTCAATAAAGTTCAAAGTATAAAAAGACGCTTCTGTATAATGGAAAAATGGGCTGGGCCTTTATTATTTTTAAAGATGGGCCTTTCTTATTAAAGATGTATTTCAGACTTAGTCCTTCAACGAACTACCAGCCCAAACCTTTTACAAATGGGCCATAAGCCCATTAATCATAATTATTCATGGACTTTTCAAATAACTCTTTCATTTTTTCAAAGCAAACCAAACTGATATTTTTAATCTTGCAAATGCACACTATTTTACTTATTTTTAGACCTATTATAAAATATATTACTATAAATTAGACCTATTAGGGGAAAAACTTGAACAAGTAGTAAATTAATCAATAGAAACAACTCAATATGTCCAATAACCTTATATACTCACCTTTTCACTTGGTCTCCTATTTTATTTTATATATTTTTTTGTTAACACCAACTCATTTTTCTCCAAAATTCTCAAAATGTCCATAATTACTAAGTAGAACCTAAAAAACACGGTGAACCTAAATGGTGAAAATAATAAAGGACGGATAAAGTATAATACTCCGTTCAGTCTTTGCATTGCCAGAGATGTGCAAACTAGGTATTAATAGAAAATTGTTTTAGATGTCACATGTCATAGTTTTTATCCTTAGGGTTTGCATCATACAATGGTTTTCTAAATATTCATGTTGTTGTTTGTTTCAAATTCGTACATAGTCAATGATCAATAGTTCAATTGAAACAGTTTTATACATACATATATAAAAGTGGACTCATTAATTAGTACTGTTTAGTCTTCACAACTCCTTATTACGTAGTTTTATTAAAAACAATATAAATATGAAAAATGATGTAAATTCTCTCGTAATCAAAATATATTACATTTTATGGACCTTTAATAAGACATTTCGGGTCTAAACAAGTTAAAGCACGCAGAATATGATAAATTTTCACGAGCTTTGATTAGTTCAAGTTGATTTTGATTGATTAACTCAAATTTAGAAGTATGCTTACATGCTCACAACCTTTCCTCAGCTAGCCTATAAATCAAGTCAGTTGAATCATGTATATATTTCCTTAACTCAATTGCACAAGTAATAAGTTGTTTGATCAAAAGAGTAGAAAGTGACGTCAAGTCCTTGATAGATTTGATAGATCTCCATACAAATGAAGAACACATGAAGTGCCATTATTTGCGGAATTCACTTACAAAAGGTAACCAACTTTTGTCCAAAAAAATCCCAAAATTTTTGCTCTCCATGTGTCTAACATTAAGAATCATACACAAAAATATATTCATTGTATAGTGTATCATTCAATAATGCATGGAAAGCTTTTTCTCCAATTGCTTTGTTACCTGAACCAAGAATCAGTAAAAGGCAATTCCATATAAAGGGTGCAAAAAGAAGCCCATATCCTAAGTCTTTTTTAATTTAATTAATTGTACATTATATTATATACTCCATAATACTATAATTTTAATAATAATAACTATAATAATGTTACATTATATGTATATGCAAGAAAAGGTGGTAACACCAGCCACAAAAGTGTGAGAAAGTTAAGAGCTTTTTCTCATAAAAAGGGACACCCCACTTTCTGCCTTATACCATAATTTCACATTTCTTAAATGAAAAGCATATCTTTAACTTGGTTCCTCCTTTTAAGAGAAAATTAGATTCCCATAATTTCAAAGTTCATTATAATATTCCCCATGTTTCCTCATAGGGTATAATTCATCCTTCATTGTACATTAATATTCAACATGTTAATTAACTAGCTTAACAACAACTAACCCTAATATTACTATAGATGGGGTGGATGGTGATACTTATTATATATAGCCGCATATGATTCAAGTTTTTAGCTAATCTAAATATTTTTTGTGTAAAATAAAAAGAAAACAAAAGAGTGCTTGATTTAATGTATCTTTAATTAAGACAAAAGTATGAAAGAATGACATTATTATGTGGTGTTAGTATATTATAGGACGAAATTTCGCCTTAGTGACAAGCATAAATTGAGCATGCACCGTTATACTAAGTAAATGCAAACTATTGTGCTTCATGCTTTTGAGAGGAGGAGGATAGAATCTCATACCCACACAGGCTTCATCAGACCATAATATTCCTAATGGATTTGTCTCCATAGGATTTAACTAGCTCATTATTAAGTTTAATTTTATCTCTATTAAGCTAGAATGTACAAATAAAATAGTTATATAAACCAAATACTTAACCTTAATAATTATCAAAATTTAGCAGTAGATTGGTTAATTGATTGCCTGAATAGTCGAAAGATTGAATAATAATATAGGATGACTATTGTGAAGAAATGAAGAATACATAAGGAGTATGATTTTTCAATTCTCTTATAATTATTTGGTGATTAAATTTTATTGTGAAAAGGCATGACCGTTTTATAGACAATATCCTAATTATTATTTGACCTTTTATTTGTAGTATGATCTTCCCTAATCTAACTTTCTTATATGATTTTTAATTATTTTAACTCTATGTCAATCTGTATGAGTTAAAAAAAATAAAAAAAATAAATAAAACAAACAAAACTAAACTAAACTCTAGTATGATCTTCTTAAAACATATTATTTGAGTGCTATAATGTTCGCGAATGATTTATCTATTTAATAAGGAAGGGCCTGTTCACATTTACTGAACTGAATTGAACTGAATTGATTGGAGCTGAACTGAACTGAACTGAGCTGAAATGAATATTTTATGAGAGAAGGAAATTAGGAGTTGAACTGAACTGAACTGATTGAAGCTGAATTGAACTGAACTGAAATTAAGTAAATGTGAACAGGCCCAAGAGTATATGAGAAAACAGACCCAAGAGTAAAGATGTGTTTGGTAACTAGCTTATTTGAGCAAAATCAGCTTATTTGACCAACATTAGCTTATTGACTATTAAATAAGCTAACTCAAGGTGTTTGGTATGAACTTATTTAAATAGCTTATTCTACTAAATAAGCCCTTTTTCAAAAAGAGCTTTTTTAATTAGTTTATTCAATTCTTATGGTGAAATGACACTTATACCCCCATTTAATTTAAAATCTTGTATGAACCTACCCCCACAATTAGCTTATTGGTCATTTTACATAATCAATTAGTTTTAAACAATCAGCTATTTACCAAACATTTTAATATATCAGCTAATAAGTTAGTCAAAAAAGTTAATACAATCAGCTACTCAAAATCAGTTAACTTAATCAGTTTCAACTTTTAGCTTTTCACCAAACACGACCTAAATGAAAAATGAAGATTATTAATAAATAAACAGCTTAGGTTTTCAGGGTTATTTGAATATTGTACGGGATAATACCGGTAGAAATACCTAATTAGCCGATAAGAGACAATTTTAAGTACCCATAACGGCCTTTTTAAAACGGCCACGTGGGGAGCTGCTTGAGGCCACGTAGGCACCTGTTGCTTATGAGGTCGGTTTGCCACCTATCGTTATAGGTGGCACCAGCTTGGTTATTCTTCTATATATACCCAAGCAAATATTCACCCAAAGGTACAATCTCTCTCTCTCTCTCTCTCTATATATATATACTTAAACATTTTCTCTCTCTTCGTTCTTTCTTCTTACCGGATTGCTGACTTTAGCATCGGAGAGGTTATTCCCGGATAACCCCCGGGTTAGCTTATCTGTGTTGACTGTGTAGGTGCGCAATTGGACGGTAAACCTTTACCCACCCACGGAGATTATCTGTGCCGGAGCTACCCGGAACAGTTGGCGCTAGAAGGAGGGGATAGTAATAACTTCTATCGTCCAAATAACCTACGCCAGTCATGGAAGAAAATCAGGAACGCATAACACCGACAGCAGACACCGAAAACCGTCAGTATGATAGCAGCACTTTGAATGTCAATGCAAAAAAGACCGTCAATGCAATACCCGAGATTGAAGTGGAGGATGAAACCCATCTTCTTCACAGGAGTACTGTGAACACACCGGTAACACCAGAACGGAGCCCCGCACGAATGTTGGACCCCATGGAGGAGTTTACCCCAGAGGAGTTAGAGGTAACGGCAAGGGTAATGAAGGCGATGTCCCGAAAAAGGAAGGAGGCTGAAGTTGCAGCCAACAGGGGGCGAAACAATACACCGGCCGTTCCTGTGATTGTGAATCTGGCAAGCCAGTTCAACCAGGCGGACGAACAACCACCGCCACCGCCCCAAAATCGAGGAATGATTGTTCCCAGTCAGCGCCAACTGACTCATGGGACGCAAATAGAGGATTCAGAGTCCCGACAGCACGAGATTAGTAGCGGGCCGCTGAGGCGTGGAGTAAGGACTGTAGTCAGGCCGAGAGTATCACCTTTTACTCAGGAGGTACTGGACCAGCAGATGGAAAGGATAAAAATGCCGGCGTGCACCTTTGACGGCAAAGGAGACCCCAAGCGGTATATAGCCGCATTTGAAAGCCATATGTTACTTTATACCGACACCGATGCCGTGTGGTGCAAGGTGTTCCCGACAACACTTACGGGGCCAGCCTCGGATTGGTTTTCGAATTTGGAGAACGGGTCAATTGATTGCTTCGATACCTTGGTCGAAATGTTTACCGGTCAGTATGTTAGTAATAGTGCCAGACAGAGAACTTCTGGAGAGCTTATGTCGGTAAGGCAGAGGAGGGATGAGTCCCTTAGAGATTTCATAAGAAGGTTTAATGGTGAGGCTAATACAATACCGAAATTACAACAAGAAATAGCGGTGATGGCCTTGATGAACGGTCTAGGGGATAGCGACTTCAAGAAATACATGGCAAGAAAGTCGTTCCCAAATTTAGGCGTGGCCTTTGGCAAGGCTTATGAGTACATCAAAAGCGAGGAGTTGCTGAAAACCAGTAGTCAGATAGCGGCATCAGAGCCCTCACGAAGGCAGAATGATGGCGTGGCGCCTCATTCTTATGTCGGCGGAGCGACTAGACCACAACAACAGTCAAGCCAGCCAAGAGCCGCTAGGCCACCCAGAGGTCTTGGCCGGTACAGCAGCTACACGCAATTGAACACACCCAGGGCGGCGATATATTCGATAAATCAACACCGAGAAGAATGGACACGACCGGCACCAATGATAACCAAGGGTCGGGATACAAAGAAGTACTGCATGTTTCACAGGGATACCGGCCATTATACGGAGGAATGCACTCAGCTGAAGGAAAATATAGAGGACCTTATCAGAAGGGGTCATCTGACTCAGTATCGAGCTCAGGCAGGGCCAAGCCGGCAGCAAGCCCCGCAGCCCAGACAGAGCGAATACCGAAGGCAAGGTGAGTCGTCCATGCAGGACGACACTCTTCGGCGAAACCACAGCGGGGAATACCGGCAAGGGAACAATGTACCAGGGCACAAGATCACCATAGAGGTTATTACCGGTGGTCCGGTCCATGGGGGCTCGGTTAGCGGGGCGAAAAAGAGTCTGTCTGAACACCGACATGCCGTAAACGCACTAGGCATAGATGAACGACCAAGGCCCGCGTCCATGCCGGCGGTGTCCTTTTCAGAGGCAGACGCCAAAGGTTTGGTCTTTCCTCACGATGATCCATTGGTTTTAATTCTGACGGTCAATGGAGCCAACATCAAGCGCGTGTTGGTCGACGGAGGAAGTTCTGCTAACATCCTGTTTGCAGAGGCATTTGATGCAATGAGAATAGGCCGGAAGTACCTCACCCCGGTATCATACCCAGTTATCGGTTTCAACGGCTCTACAGTCAGGCCGGAAGGAAGTATAGCACTGCAAGTTAGAATCGGCGAGGGCGTGGCGGCCAGGGATGTTATGACGGAATTCTTGGTAGTTGATGTGCCATCCGCGTACAACGCCATTGTCGGTAGACCCTTGATCCACGATGTGCAGGGAGTAGTTTCTACATATCATTTAACAATGGTATATGTTTCAAATTCAGGGAAGACAGAGCGCGTTAGGGGAGGCCAGACAATGGCCAAAGAATGCTACGTAACAGCTTTGAAGCAGCCTAACCGACAGCCCCGAGTCAACCAGGAAACGCAGAAAAGGGGGCGAGATGTATCTGCACGTGATTTGGCGATGGAAAATTTCGATACTCGCCCGGCAGCAGTTCCCCGTCCTTCGCCGGGAGGGGAGACGGTG
This sequence comes from Chenopodium album, assembly GCF_948465745.1. Lineage (NCBI taxonomy): Eukaryota > Viridiplantae > Streptophyta > Magnoliopsida > Caryophyllales > Amaranthaceae > Chenopodium > Chenopodium album. Next base: position 52,616,256 of record NC_137845.1, on the reverse strand, counting down.
GAAATTGAGTTGCAGCCCGGGGTATCGGGAAGAACTGTGCGAGTGGGGTCAGACATGGATGTTGATACCCGTTGCCATCTGGTCGAACTTTTGCGAGAAAACGCCGATGTATTTGCTTTCTCGGCAGATGAAATGCCAGGGATTCACCCAGACGTCATAGTGCACAAGCTGAACGTGGATAGAAATGCCAGACCGGTTAGGCAGAAAAAACGAAACTTCTCGACAGAAAAGATAGAAGCAATACAGGCGGAGGTAAACAAATTGCTAGCGGCGGGTTTTATCGAGCCTTGTACATACCCTGAATGGTTAGCAAATGTGGTCATGGTGAGAAAACCGTCAGGAAAATGGAGAATGTGTGTGGACTTCACTGACCTGAATAAAGCCTGCCCAAAAGATTGCTATCCACTGCCCCGAATAGATAGGCTGGTAGATTCAACTTCCGGCCACGCCCTGCTCAGTTTCATGGATGCTTTCTCGGGATATCATCAGGTTAGCCTATATGCACCGGACAGAACGAAGGCGGCTTTTATCACTGATGCCGGAGTATTTTGCTACAAGGCAATGCCGTTTGGGCTACGAAATGCCGGGGCAACATATCAAAAATTGGTAGACAAAGTTTTCGCACATCAGAAAGGAAGAAATGTGGAGGTATATGTTGATGACTCTATTGTGAAAAGCCGGTTAGCCGGTGATCATGTTGCGGATTTAAAGGAAACATTCGAAACTTTGCGTCAGTACCGAATGAAGCTCAATCCGGAGAAATGCGTCTTCGGGGTTCGTTCAGGGAAGTTCTTGGGATTCATGGTAAGTGAAAGGGGGATAGATGCAAATCCCGACAAAATAGAAGCAATACTAAGCCTGCCGCAACCCAAGTCAATAAAGGATATACAAAAACTTACAGGCCGCATGGCGGCGCTGACAAGGTTTATTAGCAAATCAGCTGATAAAGCCTTACCGTTCTTTGTAGTGCTTCGACAAAATAAAACGTTCACTTGGGGAGAAGAGCAAGCAAAGGCGTTAGAGGTGGTCAAAAACCATCTAAGGTCTCTCCCGACTATAGCACGGCCGGAACAGGGAGAAAGCCTGCAGTTGTATGTCTCGGCATCTCCGAAAACGGTTGCAGCAGTGCTGATAGTAGACCGAAACAGGGTGCAATTGCCAATTTATTTTGTGAGCCACGTCTTGAACGCAGCCGAGAGAAGGTATCCTCTGATAGAAAAGATTGCATATGCAGTGGTAATAGCAGCAAGAAAACTTAGACCATATTTCGATGCGCATACCATTGATGTTTTAACAAACCAGCCGTTAGAGAAGTCCCTACAGAAGATGGAGACGTCGGGAAGGTTGCTTAAGTGGGCGGTGGAGTTGTCGGAATATGCTATGATTTACAAGCCACGAGTATCGATAAAGGCTCAGGCTTTGTCTGATTTCATTGTGGAAGCATCTTACATAGAAGAAGAAGAAATCAGCGGAGTGTGGAAGGTTTCTGTTGACGGCTCCTCAGCATCAACAGGCTCTGGAGCCGGTATAGTCATGACATCACCGCAAGGTGACATATTCGAATATGCCGTCAAATTCAAGTTCAAAGCCTCGAACAATGAAGCTGAATACGAGGCAGCGCTTGCGGGGGTGCAATTATGTGTGGCGGCTGAAGCAAGGCGGGTAGTGCTCACGACCGACTCACAATTGGTGGCGAGTCAATTTGACGGTACCTATGAAGACAAGGAACAAACAATGATGGCTTACCTGGCAAAACTTAAAGCAATAACGGCTGATTTGGAGTCGTTCGAGATACATTTGGTGCCGAGAGCGCAAAACACACAGGCAGACGCCTTGGCGAAACTGGCAAGTTCAAGTTTCAATGATCTAGAGCGTACCGTGATGGTGGAACTCCTAGAACATAAGAGCATTGACCCCGACAACGCTCCAAAAGAGGTCAATTGCGTGGTTAACGGCAAAGAATGGTACGATGGCATACTGGCGTATATGGTGCACAACGCTCTACCGGCTGACAAAGTTCAAGCCCAGAAAATAAAGAAGGATAGTGTCTGGTTTGTCATGTTCAAAGGAATGCTGTATAAAAGGGGGTTCTCTTTACCTTTGCGAAGATGTATTACGGCCTACGAGTCAGCTAGGCTGATAGAGGAGATCCATGAAGGGGATTGTGGAAATCATGCTGGAGGCCGATCAATGTCCTTGGAAGCTATGAAAAGGGGATATTATTGGCCAACAATGAATGTCGACACTTTAGCATACGCGAAAAGGTGCGATAAATGTCAAAAATTTGGACCGGCAATAAATCAGCCACCAAATGATCTATCACCAATCCTAAATCCAATACCGTTTGCACAATGGGGAATGGACATTATCGGACCTTTTACGTCGGCGACAGGGAACCGAAAATTCCTGATAGTGGGGATTGACTACTTCACTAAATGGATAGAAGCAGAGCCGGTAGCTAAAATAACAGCCAGCGAAGTTAAGAAGTTCATATGGAAGAGTATATTCACCCGATTTGGGCTACCGGTCGCCATGGTTTTTGATCACGGCTCCCAATTTGATTGCAATCCGGTTAAGAACTTCCTTAGCATATACAAAGTAAAATTTGCATATGCGGCCGTCTGCCACCCTCAGTCAAATGGTCAAGCGGAAGCCGCAAATAAGCAGATATTAACGGCGCTGAAAAAGAAAGTCGAAGATGCCAAAGGCTTGTGGGCAGATCTGGTCCCGGAAATATTATGGGCAAATAGAACAACAACACGGGAAACTACCGGAGAATCGCCATACAACCTTGCTTTCGGCTCCGAAGCCGTCGTTCCGGCTGAAGTAGGACTCCCCACATTTCGTATCCAGCATTTTTGTGAGGATCAAAACGACTTGCTCCTACGACAGCAATTAGACTTCTTACCTGAGGTTCAACTTACGGCTGCCATCAGGTCAGCAGCTTATAAGAGTCGTATGAGTCAAGCGTACAACAAGAGAGTCAACTACCGGCCCCTGGAAGAGGGGGATTTGGTCCTTCGTCGAACGGCAGCAACGGGTAGGGGGAATTCCGATGGCAAGCTGACTGCGAACTGGGAAGGACCCTATCAAGTGTATGAGAAAGTTCGCCAAGGATCGTATCGGCTTATGACTCTAGAAGGCGTACCGTTAAAAAATGTCTGGAATACGGGTGTCCTCAAAAAATATTATGTCTAGAATGTACTTTAGTCCATGTTTGTTATCGGCATGACATGTAGTCATGGTTTGGCTTGTTTTGTGTTCGTTTTGTGTTTTTAGGCAAGTTTCACGACTGTATTTTCTTTACGTACGATTGGCTAAGGCCGTTAATAAGAAAAGTATGTATTACAACACATGGACCATCCCCTACTTTCGATATGATCTGATAAACAGCCTAGCTAGCTGTCTCTTTCATTCAAGTAAGGAGGAAGGTTAGATAACTATTGCGCCTCAAGGCAAGTTGAAATTGACGGTCTGATCTACTGTCAAATACTTGGTCTGATAAAGGCTGCAGATACAAGAAAATACCGATAATATGATAAGGAATTCCAAAATCAAATTCTAAGGAAATTGATTACGGAATTCGGGGGCGTATGCCTAAGAGTCTAAACAGAAGATGTCTAGCAGACATATACATATAACACCAATGAACGGCATTATAATTACAACATAGTAATATAGTCTTACCATCAATAACGGCATCATAAGGGTTTTTGTGTTTAACAGGTATTAACGGTATTAAAACGAATACAGTAAAGAAGCGCGTAAGTTTCTTTGAGAACGAATTTAACGGCAAAACTCATCCAATGGGGAAAATAAAGGGAAGAACCGTTTAATTCTACATAAATAAAGCACGTCAGTTTTCTACGATAAACTTGTTAAATAAAAAAAAGAGAAGAGAAGAAATTGTTGTGGTTTACACATAAAAGTTCGACAGCCATCACCCAAAAAACACAAGGGTCAGATCGGCCAAATTTAGTCTATGAAAAATAAAATTGTTTTGACAAAAACAAACATAAAACAGCTTAACAATGAGGCTTGGTCATTACAGACAGAGACGACCCACACGATTCTGGTGATAGCTGCCCGCCCCGTTAATCTTTCTTGGTTTCAGGGGGTTTTTGGGAAACAGCTTCAGAGGTGCCGGCAGGCTGATCCACACCGACAGGACTGGCAATTAAGTCATCGGCAAACTCCTCTTCCGGCAAATCGCGCGGGTCGAGATTCTTTAATACTTCAATTGGAGGAGGGTTGTCGAAATAGTCTGCTTCGTAGCTGGTGGGGGACAGATGCTTATCTTCACTGTAGGCATTCTCAGCTGCCTGCCACCTGTCGGCGTCCCACTCCTCGGCCTTGCAGACACAACGGTGCGCAGCTACCCATCCACCAGTGTACCGGTCCACCAGCAAATTTCGGTAGTGGTCAGACTGCATGAACCGGTTGACTGCTCGACGCCTGATACCAGGCTTGTCCTCTTCAGCTTTTCTCAAGCTCTCCTCCAACTTCTTCCTGGCCTCCTTCTCTGTCTTCAGCTGCAGCTCGAGATCTGTGATCTTTTTCTTCATGGATTCCTGATCGGCTAGCTTGGTGTTCAGAACAATCATGTTGTTCTCCAGCGTTTTGACTTTAGCCGTCAGCGTATCCTTCTCCTTAGTAACAGCCTGTCGGCCGTCCTCGCTCTTTTTCAACTTGGCCTCGGCCTGGTCATGGCAGCGCTGGTAATACCGGTACATATGTACCACCTCCACTGCCGAGTTGACAGTCTGTACAAAGAGGAAGAGATAGGAGAGTTAAATTCACAACTATGCATAATTGCCGTTTAAAAAAAAAAAAAAAAAAAAAAAAAAAAAAAAAAAAAAAAAAAAAAAAACTTAATAATAAAAGTGCATACCCGGAGCATGTCATTCATCATTTGGCCGCAAGGGGCGATAAGCTTGTCGACAGGCCTATCTGCAGGTGTGGCCAGGTCCTTCAACACTCTCCAGCCCATGCTCCCGCCGGTATTGGGGTCGTCACAAATAACAGACTCCCCCCTATTCACGTTAATTCGGGGATGCCACGGCTCACCAGCATTGCCGCTAGGGACCAAGAATTCCTCAGCAACCTCGGTAGGGACCTTGACATGCGGAACCTCGATGTAGTCCCCAACCGTCACGGGAATGAAGGTGTTCTTGCTGCTAGTAGACCTGGCCGACACTCTGGTTTGTCTCAGAGAAGACTCCTCGGCCGCTACCGACTTTTCAGCCGTTATCACTTTCTCAGGCGCAGTAACAGTTGCCTCGGTAGGCCTGCGCAAGGTGATATTAAGTCTCCTGACGCCGGTAGGGGCGTCGTCCTCTAGATTCACAATATTCAGATCCTTGAAGGGATCTGTCGGCTTTTGCTGAGCGGTAGCGGCCTCTTCTTGTTTCCGTTTCTTGTTCTGGTCACGGTCAGAGAGGTCGCTAGACCTTTTTTGCGTATTTGCCCCGCCGCGTCTGACCGGAAGGGTTCGAGGGACTCTGGTTTTCCGCTGCTCGTTGGAAGTCATGTCTTGCGGCCTTCTCTTCTTCCCTTTCTGAGCGCGTGTGCAATAAACGGGCAAGGTATCGTAACTGTGCCTTGGATTTGGAGGGCACTGATATTTTACCCTGCCGTCAGGATGTAAACCCAAGGTAGCAAAGTCTAACTTATTAATACCTGCACCACGACAAGCACACGAAGAATGAATACAAGTACGAGATGTGAAGCTCAGATACACTAAAATTAAAGATACCGACAGGGCAGTCAGTTATTTTGAAATAACTGGTTTTAGGCATCAAGATACTCCAATGAAAGCGTATAAGTGAAATATGACGGCAATGAATACTAAAATAATAAATAATAAAAAATTATAACAATAAATAAAGCAAAACTGTTAATATGAGAAGAGCCATACCAAATGCGTCAATCCAGCAGAGACCGACATGAGACAAAGGGGCGTTACCCAAGATATAATTACAGTTGGGTAGCCACACCCCCGGTACAGCTTTATTCTTACTACCGGCCCTTACATATGTACAGTCAAAAAATTTACAAGCATACTTCTCTACCTCACCTAATCCCCTACGCCTAATAGTATCGAACATGCTATGAGCAGGGTAGAAACGCCTGCGAACTCTGTATTCTTCAGGAACACTTAAAAAATAGAAATTCTCCATCCAACCTTTACAACTGGTCAGTTTCGGCCAGACTGTGCATTTGCCCTGGGCCGTGAACAATGACCAAAACCCTGGTGACTGACTGTCTCTCTTTAGCCAGTTAAGGGTGCGAAATAAATTCAAAGTAAGAGGGAAGTCCATAAATATCATTACCCATACCAATGCGATCAGATTACGGATAGAAATGGGTGTCAGCTGTGCCACGCACACATTCCAAGCCCTGAAAATTTTCTCGATAAAAGGATGCAGCGGGAACCGTAAGCCATACTCAAGGTGTTTCGCATATACGACTATATGACCGTCAGGACAGTCAAGAGCAGTTTGACCCTCTTTGGGTAATTTCAAATCATAGCCGTCAGGAAGATTGAAGAAATGAGCACCGATACGGCAATATTCTTTCTCGGTAGCCTTCGCAAGCCAGTCTGGGTCAACTTTCGTTGACGCGACCTTATACTCAGCCTTTATCTCAAGAGGTTGTCGGTATTTTGGATCGTCATTCTCAGAATCATACCCTTCATCTACGCTCTCTTCTTTCATGACGGCATCGCTTCTTTCAGCGGCCTCACCCTCCCTCACTCTCACTCTTTGCTCACTCTCACCCTCGGTATCCTGGCCGCCATCCCTACTACCGGATTCTTCATCTTCACTCTCACCTACACCTTCATCTCCACTGTTACCCACACTCTCCTCACCCATCTCCTCTAAAGATCTCTCTACAGACTGTATGTGTTCGTCACCGATATCAGAACCTTCCTCAACCACAGGTTCTTTACCTTCACGGTGCTTAGAAGTTTCACCTTCCTCAGGCTCATAACTAGTTCTTTTGGTTCTCGGCATTGTTGTTGCCTTACGACCTATCTTGCCTAAGTTGGACCCGTATTGAATTATCTCGAAAGTAGAGTGCAATTGAGGGCAAATACTTATCGGGGAGACTGAGATGATCTCAACGTCTTCTAAAATATTAGACCAGGTAGGCTGACAAGAATTTTCAACTTCGTTCACTAGAGCTGAGGACAAGGGTGCAAACGGGTCAGCCTCGCCGGCCTTACCCGAAGTCGAATTTTGAACAAATTCAGGCATAAACTTAACAAATGCAACCGCAGACGCAACACAAGGGTAAAACAGGCAATTGACGCTCTAAATTACCAAATTAAATAAAGGGTTAGGGCTTTTTACCTCGTAGAGTCAGCTGAACTTCGCAGGAAAGAACTGACAAAAACACCAAGGTCGGAAAGTTGAGAAACTTGGATCTTTGAGCAAGCAACTGGAATTTTTCCACTTTTGTTGATGCAAATCGATCGACGAAACCCTAAGTGCGTTCGCAGAAAATGCTTTGGAGAAAATTTTTGGAAATAAAGTGTAAATGAGGAAAATTTCTGATTTTCGGGGTTTAAATACCCCCATAAACAGTGGCAGTTGAAGTGACAGTTTGTGCATGCAATCCAACGGCTGGGGAAAAACGCCTTTTCGCAATCTAGAACGCAGGATGAATGACACGTGCCCCACTAACTTTAAAGTTATCCCGCCCACAAGATTTTGAAATTTATAAAGTTATTATCACTAAGTTTTTAGTGACCAAATTACTATCGGTATTTTGGTCACTTCAGGGGCAATTTAGAGATTTTTGGTAAAATCTCGCTAAGTTTTTAGTGACCAAATTACTATCGGTATTTTGGTCACTTCAGGGGCAATTTAGAGATTTTTGGTAAAATCTCACTAAGTTTTTAGTGACCAAAATACTATCGGTATTTTGGTCACTTCAGGGGCAATTTAGAGATTCTTTGTAAAATCTCGCTAAGTTTTTAGTGACCAAATTACTATCGGTATTTTGGCCACTTCAGGGGCAATTTAGAGATTTTTGGTAAAATCTCACTAAGTTTTTAGTGACCAAAATACTATCGGTATTTTTGTCACTTCAGGGGCAAATTAAAAAAAAAAAAAAAAAAAAAAAAAAAACTCTGTTAAGGAGCGAAGCTCACATTTCAAATTCCAAAGAACTCTCGATACCTCAATCGGATTTAATTATTATCACAGTTACAAGTGAGCCCGCCGGTTCCACCGACGCCCTCACTTGGGGGGCTAGTTGTATGGGATAATACCGGTAGAAATACCTAATTAGCCGATAAGAGACAATTTTAAGTACCCATAACGGCCTTTTTAAAACGGCCACGTGGGGAGCTGCTTGAGGCCACGTAGGCACCTGTTGCTTATGAGGTCGGTTTGCCACCTATCGTTATAGGTGGCACCAGCTTGGTTATTCTTCTATATATACCCAAGCAAATATTCACCCAAAGGTACAATCTCTCTCTCTCTCTATATATATATATATATACTTAAACATTTTCTCTCTCTTCGTTCTTTCTTCTTACCGGATTGCTGACTTTAGCATCGGAGAGGTTATTCCCGGATAACCCCCGGGTTAGCTTATCTGTGTTGACTGTGTAGGTGCGCAATTGGACGGTAAACCTTTACCCACCCACGGAGATTATCTGTGCCGGAGCTACCCGGAACAAATATGTTGTTTCAACTTTCACCTATATTTTTTTTGACAAGCAGCAATGGATTGGAAATATTTTTCAACTTTCACATATATTAGCAGCAATGGATTGGAAATATTTCAAAGCATGTACACGGGATAGTTATTTTATAACCTAAATACTAAGAAGTATATATGCACGTGCATGCAAAAGTTGAAGGCGTTGAAGCTTTAGCATTGCACGTGTTCAAGTATTAAAGACCATCTTCAAGAATCAAGATAGATTTATAAAAATAAATAATTAGTAATTAAATATACTTAATATATATTTGTTAGAGGACCATCTCAACCAAAAGCTTAAGCTGATGGTTGAGGTCCAGGAATATGTTTTATACTCTATCAATCCCCCTCACATGAAAGGCCCTTTGGGCTTGAAATGTGGATGCAACACAGGCCCACCCATACCTGGTGCGAATTAATTCCACTTTGAAGGAGGGGTGGATGAGATTCGAACCCGTGACCTTTGTGTCACGTTGGCTCTGATACCATGTTAGAGGACCATCTCAACCAAAAGCTTAAGCTGATGGTTGAGGTCCAGGAATATGTTTTATACTCTATCAATATTCATAGGATTTTGAAGCTTGATCGATCAAATATTGTTCTAATGCTGGTGTCCATCACAATGCACAAATGAGATTAATCTTTTGTTATACTCAAAATATCTACAAGCATATATGACATAAGTCATGACATATTTCAACTTACAAGCATTAAGACGATAAAAAAATATTCAAAAAATTGCACAAACCAGCCTATTCTATTTTAACGGATTAAACCCTTGTAAGTTAAAAACGTGTCGCATCACATGCAAGACTATATACCCATTAATTTTCGCGTCTTAAACAAATTTATTTATCTACTACGTTAAGCACATGAAAAAGGCTGAAAGATATAGCAGCTCATAGGGCCTACATAATTACATAATAACACTACTTAATGTATTGATCTTGAAGCTCCTCCCTAATCTTTTCACCATGTAAATAGCGACAAATTCTCTACTTATGCGTTAGGTTTTTAATTTTTTTGCCCCTCTTTAATTCAAAAAAGGTGAGAAGATAATTATCTTTTTGCGATTCTAATCAGACTCACTTTAAAGCTTTGTTTATTTATTTATTTTAATTATTATTTAATTTTAATTTAGAAAAGAAAAGGAGATGCTTGATTATGTGCGTCTTTGTCAAATTTGTTCTAACTTTTACCCCTTCAATTATTTTAACTTGAAACTCCCTTTTATATATACCATAACTTTTTCTTCCATGCTTTCCAAAGGTGAGAGAATGTTTGGGGTTACGAAAATCAAAGTGAGTAAAAGTTATTCTTTCTTTTCTTTCTTTGTTAAATTATTTTATATGAAATATTTTTTAAGAAAATAATTATTATTCACTAAAACCACATTAACCATAAAAAGAAGTGCTCTATCTTTTTTTATTTTTCTTAGGGAAGATTTTGCTTTTCCCTTCCAAAATAAAGTTAGTCCAAAAAAGTTGCCTCGCCTTTGCACAATGCTTACGTTATGGATCATACCTTAAATCTTTACTTTGTGCATTTCCAACACCATACTTTATAATTTTTATTGGTTTTTATAATGTATAATAATGCTATGGCCTTTATACTATTTTCATGGTGATGAATTTGACACTTCTACATTCATGCAACCAGATTGTGGTTTATGATAGACAATATTTCCTATGATTTATTCCGAATTAAAGTGTACACGGTTCGTCGGATCTCTGATGCATCTTAAGAGTTGCATGTAGTATAATACCTCGTAATAAATTATTATTGATAAAAAAAAGAGAGTTAAAAACTTTATATTAAGACTAAAGAGGTATTCTATTCATTGCCATATGATTTTGAGAATGTTCTCAAGGGCTTTTTTTAAAAAAAAAAAAAATTTATTGACGAGTATGATGTATATTACATTTTTTCTAATTCGGCTAGGTCCATGACTGAAATTTTTAATAACATCAAGTAACTCTCATGGTTTCTTGCATTGGTAAAATATATGCTCGACATATATTCAAGAAATCGAGAGTAAGAAAATATAAGGGTAATAGAATATTCATCCCAAGCATCCTTACTTGACAAGATTCAAACCCCATATTCTCTTACATCTGAATTTCTTTTAGTCTTGCTTGATAAGTAAGCATCAATTACAAAATACTTCCATAATGAGCTAGTTCTACTAACATTTCATAGAAGAAACAATCAAATTACTTTAGTGCTACCCCATCAATTTTGCAACTCCAATTAACTAGTCTTGCCAAACACATCCCAATTATAGATGAAAAAAAAAATGAAAAATCTTACTAAAACTCTACTTTGCTGACATAATTTTAAATATTTCAAGAAAAATAAATCAAAATAACATAAGTTTAAGAAATGTTCATAAGTATATACTTCATATAAATTATTACAATTAGGATTAATAAATTAAAGGCTACTCAATTTCAATTTACAAATACAATCTGATTCATTAAAAATTACTTAGATAAAATGCACCCTAGGTTCATGTAGAGTGTATATATGTTACAATTCTAGCTTAGTACTCAGTATATTATTTTTTAAATGGTAAATACGAACATTATTTCTTTTCCTATACACAAGAAATCTTCAAAACCGACGAAAATTAAAGCCACGGGATTGCTTAAGTAGTTCGATCAAGTAATGGTTTAAAGCTTAAAGTAATTAAAGGAAAAGAGCAGCTGGAAGATGCTTAATCGATCGTATTGCAATGATGAGGGTACAATTTTTATAAAAGGCCACAGTTTAAGAACTAAAGAGAAAAAGAACAACTATTATACGCCTATTTCATAAAGTTATAAGATTAAAGCTATCTAATAACATTCATGAGAAAGCTACATGAATTATTTTTTTATTTTTATAACTTAATTGGCTATATAATAAGAGCTTAAAATTTTATTTAAAATTAGTTGAAGAAATTAAAGCGTCAAAAACAATTAAATTTTGTGCATGGAATTTTGAAAATGAAGAGTAGATAAGTAAGAATCTTGTGACATTACATATTTATAATGCAAATTGCAGGCGCCTAACGCACTTTCTTCTATTTATATATGAATTTGTATTTTTTTTTTTTTCCTTTAATTTGGTGCGTAGGACATACGAGCTAATTAATCTTATTACAATCTCCATTACAAGTAATTGATGGTGCTAAGATTTTTTTTAGATAAAAAGAATAATTTATTTTGCGAGAAATAACGTGTTGAAAACATGACGTACAGTATGCAGTGCGACTAATCGTACGTATAGCAATTACGAGGGTAGATATTGTAACAACGGAGTTCCTGTGCTATAATATAGTATACATCTATATAAATATTAATAAAGTAGAAATCGTTGACATCATATTATCCACATGACAGCTTTATAAGAAAATTTTTTCCACCTAAATAAAATCTGATATCATTATATTTTCTCTGGTTTCAAATTTCAAATTTAATTTCTTCTCCTCTCAATTTATCTATACTCTTTAATTTATTTATTTTTCTTCTATCACCAGCTATTGGTATCTAATACATCTTTCCCTTATGTTTCATCGAACAAAATACTTTGATGTGTATATTTTTTCTATTTTCCTTTATATATTTCAAGTTTAAAATCATTTTTTATTTACTTAATTAAAATCGTATAGTAAAATTCTAACTTTTTTATATATGCTTAAATTTTCATATTCGGTTTGTTCTTCTTCAAAATTAATTTTATAAAATTAGCATTTACAACTAATGGTTATGTCTCAATAATTTTTCTGATACGTAAGAATACATAAAATATATACTCTATATTTCAAAGAAATACGTGCATCACACGGGACTAATCTAGCTAATTGTAACAATAATTGAGTTCCTATGTATAGTGCTTTTTCCGTTTATTTAATAATCACAATTGTTTTTTTTTTTTGTTTTTTTGGAGATATAAGGAGGGCACTAAAATAGGTAAATGGACACCACAATAAACGAACTAAAAAAAAGTAGGTATTGCGTGCAGACGGACGCACGAACTGCTTGGTGCGGGAGATTTGGCTGATATATTTTACTCGTTGGCTGATATGTTTCATTTGTTGGCTGATATGGTTTTTGTGTTGGCTAATATATTTCTTTTGTTGGCTAATATATATTTTTTTCCCCTTTTGTTGGCTGATATCAAACATAATTTGGCTTATATATTTCTTTAATTAGCTGATATATTTATTTTGTTAGCTGATATGTATATTTTAATTGTTGGCTTATATGTTTCATTTTGTTGGCTGATATGTTTATTTTGTTGGCTTACCTATTGCTTTTGTTTGCTGATTTCATCCTTTTGTTGGCTGATATGCATCCTTTGTTGGCTGATATGTTCCTTCTATTGGTTGATATACTCTTCTTGTTGGCTGATATACTACATCCTCTAGTTGGCTGAGATGTAACTTTTGTTAGTTGATATGTTTTTTATTAATGTCTTTAATATTTACTGATACAAAATATTAATTGACTAATATATTACTTGTATTAGCTGATATAGAAAGTGCATACAAGTACAAACTATTTTAATTTCATTCTCTCTCCTCTTTTCCCCTCTTCCTCTCTTTCTTTCTCTCTCCTCTTAGCAGCTTCTCAAACACTGAAACACGCCCCTCACTCCATCTCCTTCAACCACCAAACCAAAGCCACCTCACCCACAAACCTCCAAACCCAGGCCACCGCACCCACAAGCCACCAAACCCAGACCACCGCACGTCCGCACCCACAAACCATCGAACCAGGCTACCGCACCCACAAACCACCCAATCGACTAGTTGACCACCAAAACCCGCATCCCTACAACAACCACCTGCAACCAATCTTCCATTTCACGGTGGTCTGATCTTCCATGTCCATTATCGCCGATCGTCTTGACCCAGAACTCACGGTGGCCCGATCTTCCATGTCAGAGGGGACATTCGACTTCGATCTGTTTGCAGGTGATGGCAGAGGAGAGATAAAGGTTCACTTTTCTTCTGAAATAGTGAAAATGGAGTTTGGCACCCAATAGTTTGTGAAAAAAAAATGGAAAACTTAATGTAAGATTCAATTCAAAATAAAAAATTACAGAGAAAAATTATAAAAATGAATTAATAACAAATACTACCTCCGTTTCATATTATTTGTAACGATTTGACACAAAGTAGTAGAGAAAAAAAATGTCTAATCGTTGCAAATAATATGAAACGGAGTTAGTACATTAAGACAACACTAAAGAAAAATGTGACAAGTGAAGAGAAAATTCAAGTTTCTAACTTTATAAATGTTTATCAAGGAAAATTTATGTAATTGACATTTAGCTTGGTGTTAACTAGCATTATTTTACAGCCACCTCACTCTATTTTCCTATTACTTTTTCTCTCTTCGCCTACTTTTCACCTTACTTTCTCAATCCTTTAACCTTCAATTTAAATGGTGGAGCTTGGTTTTCACCTTACTTACTATCTCCTCCTTCAACCTTCAATTTTAATGGTCCGGTATGCGCCTCTTCATAATCACATCGAATAACCTCCGGCATTGATAGAGAATATCCATAGAATATTCTCATCTTAGGTTTAGGATATATTTTGTATAAGATTATCTTTGTGTGTTTGCGGAAGCATAAAAAATTTGTGTATATCCCGCCGGTGGGTTTAATTTTCCAACCCACCGGCAGGGTGAGAATTTTTATATATGATCCCAAGATCTCACCTAAGCTGTGATACCATGTCAGATAATATAAACTCCTTGATTAGAGTGATTTCCATTGATCAATATTTATAGGGTTACAATGAGAAACCTAATCATATTAGGTAACTATAAGATATGTACAGATATCAAAGATAATCTTATACAAAATATATCCTAAACCTAAGATGAGAATATTCTATGGATATTCTCTATCAGGCATTAATGTTATAACACGGATGCAAGAAAAGACAAATAATGAATGTAAAATTAACAAAAAAATTGACATAAATTTATGCGGTTCACCACTAATGCGTTGCTACGTCCATGAGCATGAGAGTAATAGTTTTATTAATCTTGGGGAAAACAGATTACAGATTCATAATAGGTTCGAGACCAATCACAGAAAAAAAATATATGACTGTCTCTCGAATTTTTAATATTATCTTTCTCAAAAATCACATGTGACAACCACACAAAGACTCTCAATTTTCTAAATAATCAATCCACTACTGATCATAGCAGGTAGAAAATAACCTAGGAGTATTTAAATAATCCCCTAGGTTCTGATAGAAAACAAAAGAATTCCGTAAATAGGGAAATAAAGCCCTACGCGAAAACCTGACGATCTCTCATTGAATCTCAAGCGAGCTGAGCTATCGCTCACCCCCAGTACACCTGCTTCTATCCTTTGCGAGCTATCGATCGAGCTCTCGCTTACTTCTTCCGCATCACCTACTATCCTTTGTGAGCTATAGCTCACTCGCATAGGAGCTAAAGCTCTAATTTTGTTGCAACAACTCCAAATAAATTTGCCTACGAACAACTGAGTTACCTAGCGAGCTATAGCTCGATACTCCCAAGACCCGAAATCAGATTCAAGGCACATTTAATGTTCGCAAAACAGAGAAAACAAATAAGCAACGGAATCAACAGAGGAGGAAATCATCATCTACCCTTTGGGGTTAACTATACCCTTTATTTCTTTATTTGTTCGCCGCTAGAATGGGGTTCGTGGTGGCAAAATTGAAGCAGTGAAGAAGAAGATGAAGGTGGAAAGGAAGGATCGGAGAAAGAATAAAATGAAGCTAAGGTGGGTGGAAGGAAAAAGGAGGAAGAAGAATATGAATAAGAGAAAGGAAGAGGGAGAAAGAGATGGTCGTTAAAAGCAAATATCTATCTCACTTGCCAAAAACAATAGGTACTCCCGTCCCTTATTTACATGTCTACTTTCCTTTTTGGGGGTTTCAAAATTACATGCCTATCTCTATTTAAAAAATGTACTTTTTGACCATATTTCCTCTTGAATTGTCATCAATTTTCTTTTATATATATATATATATATATATATATATATATATATATATATATATATATATATATATATATATATATATATATATATATATATATATATGTATATATATATTTTTACTTTTGATATTATTTTCCAACACTTTCTCTCTCTATCTCTTCAATAATTACCAACTACATTTTCTTTCTCTATATTTTTATTTAACCTCACATGCACATTTGTACTTCCCAATCATGGGTTTCAAGGAATCTCTAGGTTCCTTAATTCTCGTAAAAATTACTCCGTAGAAAATAAGCATGTAAATAAGGGACTGAGGGAATAATATATATTTTTAAAATTAGTAGACACAAATTTCAATGCAACTAATTATTTATTAAAATGCCTAGGACAAATAAAGAAATTATTTCTCTTCTCTCATACTTTATATTATTATCTTTTTCATTTTTGAATTGAATAAACTACACTCAATACAATTTTACAATTATAATATGATAAATGTATTTATAAACATATTTAAAAAGTTTAGCACCAAAAAAATCTAAAGAAAACTGGTAAAAATAATTCCAACTTTAGTCATTCGCTTTGAATAATCCTAACTTTGGAATATTTTTAAGTAATCTGAAATTTTAGAGTTGTTCGCTTTATTTGGTCCCATATAATCGATAACCAGATGAAAGAGTATATAATTTTTTAAAAACTTTTTTTCCTTTTGACCACCAATACCACCTTTGAATGCCCCTCAAACCAACACAAACAAGGGGTGTTGGGGGAGGGGAAACGAAGGGTTTTTAGTGGTGGGAAAAAGGAAGAAGGTGGTTTTTGGTGGTGGGGTAACTAAGAGGAGGGGTTTCTGGTGATGGGAAAGGGGATGGGGTGGTTTACGGTGGCTTGGGAAAAGAAAAAAGCGGTTTTCGATGGGGGGAAGGGGAAGGAGTGATTATCGATGGTGGAGTAAGTTATCGAGATGAGGGGTTTTCGATGGCGTGGGAGAAGTAGGACTGTAGGAGGGTGGTTTTGGTGGTGGGGTAGGGACGGGGGAAGGTTTTCGATAGTGGGGTGGCAACGATATATGGTGGCTCTGGGGATGGGGGTGACCAGTAGTGGTAGACGTAGGGAAGGGTGGAGGTTAGGAAAGGGTAGTGGTGGTGGCGGCTTTTTTTTTTTAATTTTTTTTTTTACCCAATTAACGTGTCCAGGTAATCTATTATAATAAATTGGTGACCGGTTGAGACTAAAGAAAGCGAATGAACCTTAAATTGTGGATTATTTAAGAATAAAATAAAGTTTGAATTATTTAAAACAAACCAGCCTAAAGTTGAGATTATTATTACCAATATTTTCAAGATTAGAAATAGAAGTAGTGAATTTGATATTTTATGCTCCCTCTATCCCTATTTTTTGTTCCATTGCAAAAAATTGGGTCAAACTTCAAAGACTTTGACCTTAAATTCCCATTGATCAATAATAAATAATATATTCATGTGGGGTATTGTTAGATTTATCTTATTTGTATATTTATTAACATCAACTTTTTATAATTTTAACACGTATGGAATTAAAATAATACCGTATATGTTATACGCGTATTAAAAACCTTATAAAGTTCAATAGAGCAGGAGAAAAAAAAAACAACGGTGGAATTAAAAGAGAAAAAAAAAAAAAATCGAATTCGTTGAATCCGAAACTTACCTGACTGATGGAGTTGACACTTGACAAGTCTATCTAGTAATAGGAATGTTTCTCTAGCTAGCTAGCTAGCAAGCTTTATCTTGTATTTGTGATTTGTCCAACTACTGGCGTAGATTTTCATGCTATTAACATTTTTTTTTCCCAACAATTATTCGTGTCTTTTATTTGCGTATAATGAAGATCAACGTAAACTATATAGTCTATAATCTATATCCTATATGTGTTACTTTGAGCTTAAAAGAGAGAGAATTAAAATTAAAAAATAGAGGTGTAAATTACACCTAAACACATTTTTTGATCGAATCTCATGTTAGTAAGTTGTAATATACGTAGCACCATTTACTAGGTAGGTAATCCAAGATACCTTCGACCTCTTTTTCTTATGTAGATTTTGATTGATAAATTAAAGGCCATATACTAGAGTAGCAAAGGGTTCTATATCTATTAGAAGTATATTGGTTTTTTTTGATGTGATGAAGTGTTGCTCTATCTCTTAATTAAAGTTAGTTTAGTAATAAATAAAACTCGTTATAAAGATTTTACCCAACAAAGATGAATAATCACGTAATTGGTGTGATTTAACACATTGTAGCTAACCAAATGAAGGATATAGCATTTTAAGGAAAAAAATATTTGGATATGAGACTTCGTGACATGCCTATAAGGTTGAATATTATCAATTACATGCAGTCGTTTAAGCATATATCATGTTTGACGGTGATCTTGAGAGCCATGAAGAAAGGCTTGTGACCAAATGGTATGTACAGTCTAATAAAAAAATAATACGAAGTATATCAGGGTGACATTGATTGTTTGTGAGGTGTTTAGTACGTCCCACACTTAAACACAATCAATCTCTTGAAAAAAAAAACCAAAAATATGAAACAGGATAAAGGTATTTTCACTTCTCTGTCGTTATTTTTCAAAATTATCATTAGTTCAATAAATTTGACTAATTTTTTATTCATTATATGACATATATCATACTTCCTCCATTTTTTTAATACTTGCAACACTTCCCTAAAATGGAAATATCACAATACTTGCAACACACCATAAATGGAAAGTTACTTTAGGGAAAAGCTATACTATTTCTCTTATTTAAAGCACATGACCCACTAAATTACATTTCTAACAACTACTCACCTCATTTTAAAGTGTATTATATTATGTGAACCCCACATATCTTAAATACCGTAAAAAAATGTGTGTTGCAACTATTAAAAAACGGAGGAAGTATAATTTTGAAAAACAAAAGAAAAAAAAAAAAAACAGAAAATCACAGTGATACCAAACGAACCTTTAGATTTAATGATCCTAGCTGGGTCTCATGTAGAGTCATATGCATTTTTCCTATTAGTGAAGAAAATTATTGATTTGGATTTAAGACTAATTTAAGCTCGACATACCATTCCTCTAATTAAGGTATGATGCGTTTCCCTATACACCATTATTCCATTTCGATCGGTTTAGTATACCAAATGATCCTTTATTAGATTATGATTTACACTTAGCTTGTATTATTCCTCAGTGATAGATATTATATTTAGGATAATATTTGTCGCAGATTAGGATATATTAAATGTATATTTTGTATGTTTATCGTATCTAGGATTCCTAACGTGATTAGGCCTAGCGTTGTAAACTCTATATATTTGATCAATGGTACACACTCCAATTTGAGGAGTTTTCCCGAAATCTAACACTCAGCTTAAACACAATTAATCACAATTAGTGGGTGAATATCATAGCATAAGATACATAGATAACAAGATTTAGGTAAATAACGAACTAAGGACCTGTTCAGTTCTTCTTAATTTCAGTTCAGTTCAGTTTAGTTCAGCTCCTAATTTCCTTCTCTCATAAAATATTCATTTCTGCTCAGTTTAGTTCAGCTCCAATCAGTTCAGTTCAACTCCAATCAGCTCAGTTTAATCCAGTAAATATAAACAGGCCCTAAGTATTGATTAATTGTATTACTTAAATAAATTTCATTCGATCACATTTATAATGCATTTCACTATTATCATAATCGATAAATTTCATCTATATATTTCTATCCTAAATTCATATATACAGTAATTAAGCAAAGCATAAAACAGTTATCTACTGCTTAAATATGTTTTTTTTTTATTGAAATAAACATTGGTAGTTTATGACATATCGATGTCAACTTAAGAGGAAAGTTAAAGCAAGAGACAAAAAGGAAGGATGACATATACCGGAGCAGGAAAACATCTGTTACAACTTACAAGTACTACTTTGCAAATATTCTTTTAAATTATTCTCTTTATAACTCCATTTTCTTGACTAGGAATATGTATTTATATGCTTCTTTATTATTCACACACATAATTGTACATATAACCAATTAGTTGGAATTCTATACAAGAACACTAATAAGGTAGCCTTAGATGCATGCATCTGTTCACATTTTGTTACCATGCCAATTATTCATAGAACAGATAAGATTTACTATAATTATTTGCGTGCATCTTATACGCAAAGCATCTAATCTTATTTTTATCTAGATTACCTATGTTTCTATCACATCGTACATGTATGTCTACACTAACTTTATTATGTAATATGTATAAGTATCTATTCTGAACCTAACTTATATAGTTTCTTGTAAAAGGGTACTTATTTTTTTTGAATAGATGTAAACTAATACCTCGTACAAAGTAAATTATGATTTTAAAAAGCGAGTTATAAGAAAATAGTAAAACCAAACATGAAACTTATTAAGTAAAGGCATCTATGTGAAATATTATTGGAATTTATAAGAGGACTATGCGTCTATGCACTTATATCTAAGATACAACACTTAATTAAAATCATAGCTCATAAATAAGGTGAAGCAATCTAGATATTATATTAAGTGGTAGATATACACACACTACATGTTATTAATAAAGCTATTAATTAGTTTAATTGCATAAGTTTAGTTGTAACCAAAAACTACATGCATAAATTAAACCCTTTTCCTTTTTTTTTTTTTTTTGAAGAGAGGATTGTACGCGTTATCCTTTATTTAGCTTGAAAATCAAAAGAAATCATTAAACTGAAAAATAAAAGATGAAATAAAGGTGTTAAAAGGGAAAAAGAAAAGGCAACACTAATTTTAAGGTATGCGACCATATTCCAAATATTTTCAGCCGAAAGAAACCTTCTAATTATTGTTAAAACGTGTATTTCAACGACATTCTACTATTGAAAACCCAGCAGTTAATTGGTCATTAACTATAATCAGCAAATCATTCCAAATATAGAAGGAAAATAAGTGATTAGAGAGATTGATGAACAGTAAATAAAATTACAATAACAGTGAACATAACTTCTTTAAGTTACTCGTATATTTACAAGTAGCTAATAAAAGTACAATTTTACATAATTTTAGGTAGAAAATTCTTACCATTTTCAGTGATAAAAGGAAAATAACCTTACAAAAAGTTCCAAAAATAAATCAAAAAAAAGAAAATAACAATATGCATGCATGAAGATCATATCATCACAAGTCTTGGTGGCTTTTGAAGACAATACATTTATCAACTGTTGCAAGGAGCCCAATCTCATCCATGGAGTACGGATTCTCAACCGCGATAATTTCATTATCATCATCATCATCGTCGTCGTTTATTGATATATTCAAATCTAAGGAGAGACTTGGACTAGATGTTGTGTCATCCAAACAAGCACTATCTTCGATGCTCTTCATTTCATGGTCATCTTCTTGAGGCATAACATCTACTTTGTGCTTCATTGAAGGGGAACATGCCCTAGATCTTGAGCTAAATCTTTCACAACTAAAGATAATAATCGCGTCACCAAAGCTAACCTCCTCCCCACTTGAATGCTTAGAGATTTTACCTCTTTCAATGGCCTTCTTGATTCCTATTTGAGAGCAATAATCCACTTGCTCTATATCCTCGACGAAGAAAACCCTATGATGATCATTTGATACCGCCTCAGCAAACCTTTCGGTGTAACTACAACTTTGCTCATCTCTTAGCCTCTTGTTTCTAGAATCTTCCAAAGAGTCTACTACTCTTGTAGAGGAGAAGCTACTAAGGCCAATGGAAATGAACTTGTCTTGTGATGATCCGAAAATGAGCCTCGCCAATTCCCTAGCAATCTTCTCCTTAGCTTCAATATCAATGCCTTGGAAGAACAACCATGTCTCTTCCTTGTTGTTTTGCTCATTTGATTTTCTTCGCGACTTTCCTGACCTACAATGTAATATAGTGCTTACTATATCCATGATTATGTCTTTTTGTCGCGGTACTTCTTGCTCGAGTGCATTGCAAAGTATCTTGAGATTCTCTGTAGTGTACTCCTTGAATCTTACACATTGTGACTCAATTAATGGATCCATGATATCACTTGAGGAAGTTGAGGTTGGAGTCGAATTAGGGTTTGATGAAATGAACGCGGTGGGGGTGGTATGTCTTCTTTGAAGATGATCATTGGGTGACATTGACATTGTGAATGATGTTGGTGGTTCATGGGATCTATTCGCGGTTTCGGTCACCCAAAAGTTCTTGGGCTCAAAAATTTGGTTGGTGGGTTGTAATCTTGAGTGTTGAGGATCATATGAGAAGTTCGAGGTTGAAGAAGAAGGTGATATTGAAGAAAAACTTAAGGTTCTTTCAAATGATGGTGATGATGAAGTGCATATTGAGCCCCATCTTTTGCAAAGATCTTTGACTGGCACACAATCCTAATAGTAAAAGTAAATAACAAGATTTAAAAAAATAAAATAAAAAGTTGGAAAAGAATGAGCTACTTTTACTAATTTAATTTACTTGGGTTAGTTTAGTTGATCATAATTAACAAGTTCACTTTCAATTGGAAGAAAGTTAAGTTTTAAATTAGGATAAAATAATAACCTGATCATTGTTGGTAATGTTGCTTGCTTTCTTGCTATTTTCATCCTTGTATTGTTGGAGCCATGAAGGAAGGCTTGAGTTGGTGGAGTCACTATTACAAGCACTACTTTGCCGGCTTTGTGACGACTCCATATTCACGGTGCCGCTTGCCCGGTAACTGTCTTCTCCACCACCACCAACACCACCACTTTCTAGCATCAACCAACTACTTCCATTCATATCCAACTTCTTGCTTGTCAATGGACTTTGTAAATCACTGGACAAAAATAATCATGAAAATAATCAACACCTTGAAAACAACTCTATAAACTTAACAATTACTAAAATTGATCTTCACCCAAAAAAGTATTTAAACTTTTTCTCATGCAATTGATAAGCTATACATATATGCAAAGTACCAATAACTAGCTTAGTTTTTCTTGTACTTTTTTTTTTTTTTTTTTTTTTTGAATTTTCTAGCTAGATAAAAATTTAATTATATGATCACTAGATAGTGATTTATCTAGGTTTTGAGAAACCATTCTATAAAATTTCATAAAAAACATTCATTATTTAAAGAAACAAAAAATTTAATCATTTGGTCAAGGATGAGAAAAAAAATACTAATTATAGTAAGTTACCTCTCAGGCAAAAGGCTTAAACCCAAGCTACCGGCAGGGATAGTGATGGCATGAAGACCCCAAAGCGACTCGAGCGAGGATTGACCGCCTTTACATCTCATATAAGTTTGAAACGTTGCAATACCAAGAAGCCATAACTTTCCACTCTCACTAGCATAAGAGAGAGCTAATTTACCAATCTCAATAATCATGTGTTCAATAGGGCAATAATAACTTCTCCTAGGTTGATGTTGATCAACAAGGATGTTATTATTACTTGCCCTAAACTCATTAACCCATTTAAGATCATCTAAATACAAGATCACCCCTTTATTATTATCCATACAACATGTCTTAACAAGGCACTTAAGCTCCCCTACTCGTTGCTCGACTTCATCCTTTGAAAGATGACCGAATGATGCAAACGACAGATGGATAAATTTAACCTCTTTCAAGGCCTCAGGCACCTCTCCCTTTTCGACTCGATCCATAACTCCTCTTACTAGACCTTCTAAGGTTGAAAGACATTCTCCTACGACAACCACACTATTTCTTTTACTTTTGTTTACTAAACTATCAATCACACTTATTACATCTTCACTATTTTTCTCAACTCCTTGATTATCACATAACCTTGGTTTACCTACTTTTAATGATCCTGTTTGAGCCATAGATAGAAAACTATTACTATTATTAGTATTAATAATATTATTGTTACAACTACTAATATTATTGTTACTATTATTACTATCCTTTGGCTTGATGATGTTGTTATTATTGTTGTTTGTATTTGTATTATTACTTGGAGTTTCTACGGAAACAGCTTGTTCTACCTTCCCTTTAACTAAGGTGCTCGAAAACCCGGCTTCGCGCATAACCCTACTTACACTAGGATCATCTAGTATAGAGATGATGAGCTGCTCTAGCTCAATCTTCACAGCCAAGAGAGGTTGTTGTTGGTTTTCGATCGAGCCTCGTCTTTGGTGGGCTTGGGCCCGCTTGAAGGCAGCCACGAGCGCGTTGGCTATGGAAGGGTGGTGGTGTTGAGCCGAGTGCGGGCCAAGCATCGGGCCGGAGGTGGATGTGGGGAGACGGTTTAAGGCCACGTTGAAGCAAAGCTCCAAGGCCCGGCATTGGAGGGGGTGGGAGTGAGATTGTAGGCAGGCAGCCCGGAGTAGGCCCGATGATACCGACAACATCGTGTGGGCGACGTGGAGAGGGGTTACTTGTGCGTGGCCACGCCTTTTTGCTAGGGCGACGGCTTGCTTAACCACCGCCGCCGCTTCCGTTGTAAGGGCTTGTTGGATTGTACAACCTTGTGACCTCATGGTAACAATTATTGTTGTAAAAGATCACAAATAATATGTGTGGATAGATGTATGAGTTAAGAGAAAAGTTTATAGGAGAGAAATTAATGAAAAAAAAGCTTAACTTTTAGGTAGATATATATCAAATATCATGAAGTTAATTAGAAGATATTGAAAATCATAGGTAAATAGAGCACTATAGAAGAATGAAGTAGCTAGGAATTGATCAAATTAAAGAAGTGTATATAAGAAAGTAAGATGAGTAGTAGGAGTTTATATGAAAGTGAAATAAAGATATATAATATGGTTTGTAATGTATGAAATGATATGATAAAAATGATATACAATGGAGATGGATGGGTAAGGCTTAAAAATGCTTTTCTTGTGAGTGAGGTAAAAATGTGTTTGGGGGGTCCAAAGAGGATTTAGTAGTGGAAAAGTGGATTGCATGTGCTGACAAGGAGTACGAAAATATTGCACCAAAATCAAAGGGAACTTAACTTTGCTCTTTTTTCTCACTTAATTAAGCTTCAATTCTTCTCTCTTTTTTTTGCTAGAAATTTAGATAAAGACGTGATATATTTAGAAGTGGGTCTCTTTCTTCAATGCAAAATTTATGTATTTATGAGTGTATTATGGGAGCTTTTGAATGAATATTATTGGGTTATTTTCATGGGTGATTTATCCTAGAAACCTACACCCACTTCAAAGCTCAAGAGCACGACAAAATCTTATGGTTGATCTCTCTTTAATCTTGTTGATTATATTAGAAAAAGTATGTAGCATTATATTGCAATCAATAAGCTCTTATAATATCAATGCTAATTAATTGAGCAACATTCTATGGTGTTTCATTCTTAAAGACTTTTTCTTTATATATAAGTATACATATAGAAACAAGTATGTAACTATTTTTTGTTGAAAAACTGTATACATTTATAATATAACAACGAAAAATGTTTAGGCGAATTAAATTTATTGACATGAAGTATGACTCAACTACAATCATTAATGTCAATTTATCTACGAAATATAAAAATAAATTGACACAAAATTGGTCACTTAATTAATTCAATCAAGTGATACGAACTTGGTAACTCGAGCAAATATGCATGTAATGTCACAAAATGAGTATTTAGGGCCTATTCACATTTACTGAATTGAGCTGAACTGAACTGAATTGAACTGATTGAAGCTGAACTGAACTGAACTGAAATTAAGCTAAAGTGAACAGGCCCTCAGTGACCAAGTTAACATCATTGATTTTTATTTATTTATTTATTTTTTTTTTTGTGATCAAATTCATGTCACTTGGTGACTTTAGCGACCAACATCATCATAAATTAATTATAAAGACAATCTCATATCAATGGTTATGAATCTTATGATTGAATCATAATTTATATGTTGTTGAATGTAATTAAATATTGTTTTTTTTTTATTTTTTTTTTCTAAACTACTAGTAATTTTTGTCTATTGAAACTTTTTTGTATTGTTTGGCTTTGTTTTAAAACTTCTTATTTCATTCAAGTATTACTTCTATTTAAGATGATTGTAGCAAATTTCATTTAACATAATGGTTACACATTTTCATCCACTAACTCAACCCTCTCCAATGGTGAGACTTGAGTGACTTTTTTAGGAGAGAGAGTATTTTTTGCAAAGGATACCAATAAGTTGGCATCTAAACTTAGCAACTATAAAAGAAAGTTGCTAAGTTTAGATATTCAACTTTGAGTCTCATTTGACAAAAAGTGTGGGCCCTTATCAATATTATAATATGTTTTGTAATTTATTTAAGTTTTAATTTTATTTTTTTTCTAAAAAAACTTAAAATATGATTTGGTGAGCCATAAATTGAAAGTAACATTAGTATACTTTAGAAAGTCTCACCATTGGGAAATTAGACTTTATATGAGTTGCTAAATTGAGAAGTGGGTTGGGTATCACCATTGGAGGTAAAAAACAATTCATTTTATATTTCAATACTCAAAATTGAGTCTCACCATTGGAGATGCTCTATTTCAACTAATAAATTTTTACACTTTCGAATTTCGATCTTACTTATACCACTTATTTCTACATCCACTAACTACACCTTGATCAAAGAATCAAATAACCAAATAAAACATATTTCAAAGAATAAAAATCAAGGTCACTTAATTAAGACTCGTCAAAATTTTAAGAAGCTACATTTTTTTTTTTTTTTTTTTTTTTTTTTGCCCTTTTTCGAGTTGTAACGACTTTACTCGAAAAATAAGAGACATGAAGAAAAGAAATGAAGCAAGCTAAGGAAGAGAGGGAAGATTTAAACCCTTTTGGTCCATCAGCCAACTCCCAAGGACCTGAAAAGAGAAGGTAAGGGGAACTATCAGTCTAAAGAATTTGGGAAATGTGCACCATTCTTTCTTTCTTTCTTTTTTTTTAAGCCTTCAAATTAAACTCAAAATAAAGACGAAGAATAAAGTGTATGATTTTTAGTTTTAATCGATTCCATCTACTTGACGCTACTTTGAATGCATGGGGATTATGAATCTCTACCCCAAATACATTCCCTCTATCTTTTTCTTCCCCTATATTATTACATAAAGTTGGTTATAAATTAAAGTTATTTAATCATGATTTTGGCCAGGAAAAAAGGGAGTAACAAAAAAATAAAAATTGGAAAAGAATTATAGCCGATCATAACGAACTCATCAAATTAAAAACAGTGTGTCACTGTACTGTATCCACTTCAAATTGCACCATTTTTATTATCATGATGACCTTATATATATGTACACTTCAAATGGCACCATTTTTTTATTATCATGATGACCTTATATATGTGTACACTTCAAGTATATGATATTGCTTTCATCATATTGCTAGAAAGTTAAAGGGGGTGTTCTAATGATTTTAGTTTCATTTTTGTTTTGAGTTTCATGACGAGGGAGTAGTTTGATTATGGATGCTACTTACATCTCCCATGCACTTGTTCCGAGTTTTATCTTTGAACAGAATAAGGGATTAGGGCGAGTGCTGTAATAGATGTGATGAATATATATTTACGCGTTCAATCATACTGTATGTGTTAGTTATGTCCACAGGCTACTAAGAAGAAGTTTTCACTGATCTTGAGGCCGAAGTTACAAAATACAAAATCATAATATTTATTTAAAAAACAAGAAAGATATTCTCTTGAAACATTAACAAAATAGGCCCAAGTAATACAAAAATTGTAATGAGTTGTTCGTAGGGGTGCAAATCGATTTAAGACATTCTACCAACGGGCCGGGGAATTGAAAGTGAAATGTGGCTGGCTTTTGAAAGAGAGCATGTTACAAGGTTAAAACTAGCTATTATGTGCTACTTATATTCATGGGACTCTAGACTTTGATTTAACTTGTACACACACAATTATCTCTTCCATGCACGAAGTAAGTGTTATTATAGCACGGATTATATATTAACATTTCAAAACATTATCAAGGTAATTCAAAAATTCATAAATTAATTTAAGAAAAAAATTTATAATTTCTTTATTGGAAATATACATTTGTAATGTTACTTGTATACTTGCATAAAAAGCATTTGATTGTGCAATTTAATAAAAAAGTGTAATTTAGTTCATTGATTATCTTCATGCATTTCACAATTAACGTACACTTAACCACAATTTAGATATAAATATATACAGAATGTAATACTAATGTCACCCGGCTCACCCCCATTGGATGAAAGGCACAACCTCAGAAACCAAGGACTAATTTATTATTCTTGATTGGATTCACGTACTTCTATCGAATACCATTACGTATTAACTTTCCTTGATCTCCTTAATTAAAGCTAATTTTGACTGCAATGAAACACAAATATGAAAATGATGTCTTGCATACGGGGTTAATATAGTAATTTAGATTAAATAGGTAAAATAAAAACTTGTACACCAAAAGGCCTAATTATAGAAACAATTTTTTATATATAGAAATCCAAACACTAATGCATATGTACTAGGAATTAGATTTAATTAAAACTTTGTAGGTGATGGTTCTTTACAAGGTTAATTGTACTTTTTAAATCCAAATGTTATATATTTCATCGCTTTTAAGTTTAAATTAAAAGAATTGGAAATCAGAATGAACAAATATGAATTGAACCAAATCGGATTGAATGGACTGATTTATATTGGTGTTTTGTTATAAATAAGCTAGACAAAATAATATAGTGTTCTTAGGCCATTTCATAATTTATAATTAGCTTTTGAGGAAACAAAAATCACTGTACTTAACCTATAGAAGTGGGCACAAGAATGAGATGCTAATTAATTTAACTCATTTATTAATTATATTCACAGTTAAAGTACATCGATCTTTTAACCATATTCCGTACTGTGAAACATAGTATGGATTAGACCTAACTATTTCAACCAAAAATAATAAAATAAAAAATACATGCAATAATAATAATAAAGTAGGTACGTAATTAAGCATTAATTAGCAAATAGAAATGAAAGATTCTGCCATATCAGTGGAAATAATGTTGTCTGTCACAAGAATCTTATTTGCAAAACTTTTGATTTAAAATATTAAAATTCAGGACATTAATGTATAATGCTAGACCATGAGAGCCTAATCCTACACCTGATTAAATATGTAGCAAAACTTGTAGTCATTAGTATCTAAGCCAGATTGTTAAGAATCTCACAACAAAAGCCTACTGTTTTAATAACTCCTAGCTAGCTTAGTGAACAATACTCATGTAGGTCTTTCTTTAGCTTGCGTGACATTTTATAAAATGTAATCGTACTTCCTTACTCCAGTGTTTGATTTTACCCAACTTTACTTTTACACTATTCACATCACCCTGCATTAATAATGCATCTTTTTTTTTTTAACATTTTCATGATTTATATGTATGTATAGGCAAATATAGTCATGTGAACGAAATTCTAATAGTTACATTATAATTAAACTCAAAATAAATACAATCACAAATTTTGTGATGGAGAATAATAAAAAAATGTTGATGGTTAAAAATCTTAAATTATATATTGCCAAGCTAATTAAGCATGATGAATAGAGCAGCCAGCTAAAAAATGATAGAGAAAGTATTTATATACAACAACGTAAATTTAACTTTAAAAGAGAATAGAAGTAGGAATATTGTACATACTTTAGGTGGATTTCAAAACTACTTAAGAGTTGGCTTATATGACAATATGATTTTTTATCGAGTGTGTTATTAGTGGCTTGCTGGTGTTAGTTGTGGACCATAATGGGTTGCTGGTCATATTCTTGAGCTAGCATGCCTTTGCATGGAAAGGAGAGCTGCGCCACTATCATACCATATCGATCAAGGTACGTTTGAATTAAAATTACAAAAGTAATTCAATGCAATGAAAAACCCCCAAAAAAGAAAATCAAGAAAAACTTCTTCTTTCACTAATCACTACGTATTATTCCTTTTTCCCAACAAACGAGAGATCTCCCTTTCATTCCTCAATCATCTTCGACTTTTACTCTCTTCTTTATTTTATCTCCTCGTCCGATTCCCATGAAAATAATTCTAACGTTTAATGGCAATTTCTTTCATGCCTGCATGTCTCCAAGAAAGAAAAAGCATCTAGCTAGCTAGTTAGGGATTGACCTAAGATGTGGAATAGGGATCCCTTATAGAACAGTCGAATAACTATATTGAGTATTCCGTAATAAACTTATAAGAACCACCAAACTCGGTCATATATGGTTGGATCATCAATCAACTGGTAAAGAAGTATTGTACGTAGTTCCAATTTAATCAGTTTGAACCCGGGAAATGCAAAATTATTAATCAAGGATTGGATTCCCAATTAGCTAGCTAGGCTATAGAAATAGCTCATAGGAAATATTAGATGCAATAAATCTCAGTAATTAAAAGTCTTTATCTTGTTTGTACTACTTAATAATCGAGATAGGTTATTTAATCAAATCACCATGTATGAATTACAACCTCATCTCTGGGAAGTATAATGAATCCATATTGATATGAATCATATGATAATGATTTTGCTATATAAATATATATGCAAGGATCAGAGATGTTTGAGCTATCAGAGATCATTTTTCTTAATAGCGGATCTATGTGGGAGCCTGGGTGGCACGAGCCCCACCAAAATTACTTTAAGTTTCTTTTATTGGTTTAAAATTATATTATATTGATAATATAAATAGCTATGTCTGTATAATTATTCACTAAATGCCCCTCCAAACTTAGTATTCTAGATCCGCGATCATAATCGGTTGTATCTTGAACATGGTACGTGTAACTACGCTTTATTTTTGCTCATTTGAGAGCTTCAAGAATAAGCTAGCTAGTCGGCAAAAATAGTCTTGGTGAATCAAAGTACTGATGTTTTTCTGCTGCTAGCTTGAAACAACTTTTCCAGGTTAAGATCTAGCAATGATTTGCTTTTTTATTATTTTTTTGGGGTCCTAATGATTTGTTGTTGTTATACAAGTCTACATCAATATTATTGTGGAATACATGTATACCTAGCAACTAATAATAAATGTACGTAAATTAAGTTATCCTTTTAAAATGCACATAAAATTACATG
This sequence comes from Chenopodium album, assembly GCF_948465745.1. Classification (NCBI taxonomy): domain Eukaryota; kingdom Viridiplantae; phylum Streptophyta; class Magnoliopsida; order Caryophyllales; family Amaranthaceae; genus Chenopodium; species Chenopodium album. The sequence continues at coordinate 52,585,478 of NC_137845.1, read as the reverse complement.
CAATAAGAAATATCTTACGTGTTTCTCATCTTCTCAATCACCATTCTTGGTCCTCAGTCAAAAAGCTTGTATCTTTCTTGGCCTAAAAAGACATACAAAGTTAAGGGCACCAAATAATTTGAATAAAAAGCATATTGTAAAAAAGCTAGAAAAAGGGCATATATTATAGTTTGAATGAATACAAGCTAAGGAAAATATAACAGTTGCTTTAAAAATAACCTCTTCCCTCTACTTTAACCCTCCCTTTTCACCCTTAATGGTTAACTTGTTAAATAAGGATTGTCTTCATGACAAAAGAAACAAAAGTTACCCATAACACTTGGTTATGGCTTTTAAATTTGTATAATTTGTATAATTATGGGAAAAAAAAAAAACATGCACCAAGGTTTGTGTCAAATCAATTTACTTGTAAAGTAATTAATGCTTAAGTAGGGTTATGTGTTCACATATTGTCTCGTGTTTCTCGATTTATTGGTATTGCTTATTCAAGTGTGATCTTTTATTACATTAGCAATGAAGCAAATTGAAACGGACGAGAAGAGAATTACATATAAAGTTTATAGTTACGTTTTATTGTTATAGATGAAGACAATTATAAAGTATTATAAAGTTTCGTTGTTATAGTGTAGTAAGTATGTAATTAAGAAGCCTTCTCAATTATTAGTATTTAAGTATTAGATATATAGCATTATGTTGGTATTCATGATTCTTAATTAATTAGCTTACTTGTTTCACAATCAAGCCTTGCTTAACAACCTATCTTTATTCTCACAACAATAATGAACATTCTTCAAGTAAAACACTCAAACACCAACATATATTTCAAAATAGCTGATTCGTCTAACACTTAAATTTTCATCACCAGGTGTCCAGGTCGAATCAAGTAGTAAAAGAACCTTAAATTAAACCTGGATCCGATCGAGTAATAATACATTAATAAATACACTTCATATTAATTAGAGAACTAGCATAAGCATATCATTCAAGACCTCAAAATAAAACTCCTTTTTGGTTAAAGCAAATTAAGCACTCTTCAAGAAAAGCAATATAAAAAAGCAAAAAATGGCATTATCTACTCAAAAGAGAGGCTAATTTATATGCTTTTAAGCTGCAAATAAGCATCTTGAGACTATACGTGGCCATGTGGGCGCAAGCAATGAAAATGTTATAGAATTAGTAGTAAGTAATTAAGATGATTAAGCTAATTAAGTGATGAAATAGTTGATTAAACAGTGTACTGTATTTATTTTTTGTGTGGGTTGGCTGGGACAGTCTTTATAAAGTTATAAAGGTTTTTGCATGAGGGCAAAAAGTTGCTCTAATTTTGACAGGACAGCTTTGTTAATTTAAAAGGTGATGGAATTACGTACCACACACTCCTTTTCCTAAAAGTTTCCATTATTTTATTTGTCTTGTGTTCATTCCCTAATAAGCTTTTTATAAAAATTCCTTTGTTCATAAAGAACAATTGTTTAAACTTTTAGATTATATTTTGTTCTATTTAACTTATTTTGTCTATACTTAACTTATACATAAGTATAAACTTATTTCAATCTATGTAAACTTAGTTACTCCTTCGGTCCCTCTATCACATACAGCTAGAGCTGTCAATTCGGGTAAACGGGTTGGGTTTGTATCAGGTAAAAGTGGGTCGGGTCAACTCGGGTCGGGTCAATTCGGGTTAATGCCGTAATCTATGCAGGTCGGATTCGGGTTGGATCGTGCTTGAGTCGGGTCACGTCGGGTCATACATCTTATCGGGTTTGGGTCGGGTTATATTTGGGTCGGTTGAACAATAGGTCGGGTTTAATTCGGGTTTTCACGGGTTAAAACGGGTTAGGGTAATTCTCGGGTTCGAGTCGGGTTTGGTTCAAGTCAATAATTTGCGGGTTAGAATTAGGTCGGGTCATTCTCGGGTTTGAGTCGGGTTCGGTTCAAATCAATAATTTGCGGGTTATAATCAGGTCTGGTCATTTTCAAGTCGAGTCATTCTCGAGTTCAATTCGGGTTAGGTTCAAGTCAATAATTTGCAGGTTATAATCAAGTTGGGTCATTTCCAAGTCGGGTCATTCTCGGGTTCAATTCGGGTTATGTACAAGTCAATAATTTGCGGGTTACAATCAGATCAGGTCATATTCGGCTTCAACTAACTATAAATAGATAATTATCATTTTTATCAAGCTAATTATTTCCTTTGACTATAATATATATGGCAACATACTAGGGAACTATAGTCTATAATTTAGGAAGATAATTATTTCCTTTGACCATACAACAAATATATACTATATTTAACTCTTAAATTTGGGGATGATGCTCCTTTCTTTTGCTGGCCTGGACCGACTTGGTCTCTCTAGACAAAATTCTTTGATCAACAATAATAAGGTGGTCTAAATTGAATTTAAGGTGATTTGAAATCGGGTCAGGAATAATTTGGGTTGATTTTAGGTCAGGTCAATAACAAGTTGTGTTGATTTCGGGTCGGGTTAGTAACAGCTTGGGTTGAATTTTTTGGTCGAGTTAGTAATAGGTCGGGTAAAATTCGGGTCGGGTCAATAACAAGTCGGGTTGAATTTGAGTCGGGTTAATAACAAGTCGGATTGATTTTGGGTCAAGTTTGTAACAGGTCGGGTTAAATTCGGGTCGGGTTAGGAACGAGTCGGGTTGAATTCAGGTCGGGTTAGAAATAAGTCGAGTTAAATTCGGGTTTTGACGGGTTAAAACGGGTTTGGGTCAATTTCGGTTCAAGTCGGGTTCGGTTCAGGTTAATAATTTACGGATTACATTCGGGTCGGGTCCTCTCCAGGTCGGTTCATGTTCGGGTTCGGGTCTCACATACTCGGGTCAACTCGGGTCTAGGGTTGGTTTTAGGTCGGGTCAGGTCGGGTTTGGGTCACCATTTTTTCGGGTTCAGATGGGTCGGTTAATAATCGGATTCGAGTCGATATTTCGGGTTGGGTCAACTTTTGACAACTCTACATACAGCTACAGAGTAATGACTTGAACACTTTCGATGATCTATTTTTAACAGTTATAGAATTAAATCAGTTTAAACACTTGGTGTAATACCCCGTATTTTTATACGTATTTTCCTAATTAATTAATTAATTATTATTTTCTAAAGAGGGGTATTTTAGTAATTCAACTTACTATTTAAATCTTGGAGCCAAAACGATATTTGAATTTTGGCGCCAAAAGTATTTTAAAAACAAATTATTATTTTGGATAAGATTTATTATCCACTTATCCTATTTTAAAAACCGGATTATTTATATATTTTGGATATTTTAATTAAGGCAAAAGCTATATTTTATTATTATTTTAATAAGTCCGAAAATCCCAATTATTTAGCTAATAAATTTCGGATGTTCCTAAGAGAAAATCTGATTTTATTAGTTAAATTATTTGGTGAATATTTGGTATTTTATTATTTAATTATTTATTACAATAAATATTATTTACACAATTATTTTAAATCCTTACAACTAGCAAAATAATTTCCTAAAGTACTAAATAGGAGGCCCGAAAATATGAGCTTAGGAAACTCAAAAATTTTGGCCATCCCATGTAGATTTTGGGAAAAATATTTTGGTAATTTGTATTTTTAATTATCTCCTTAAAATCTCCTATTTTCCTTAAATCTAATTCTCCATCTTTTTAATATTCAATCATTATATTTCCTTTCCATTCATTCTTCTTAATTATTCCCCAAGTAATTCCAATTTCCTTAATATTTTTCATGACAAACATACCTTTCATATTCAATTATACGCAATCTCTTCAATATCAAAACTTTCCTTAAATCTTTACTCACTTCTCCGAGTAATCCCTTAAACCCTACTTACCATAATTCTTCCCAAATTCTCTTACCATAATTCTTGCACGAGCTAGCCTATAAATACCCCTCCATACCTCTCACATTCTTCACACCAATTCTCTTCTTTTCTTCTCCTCTTTTTACACAAATCATCCCGTTTATCTTTGAAGCCAAATTTCGAGCACTTCTGGTCAGTTTTTAGGGTATTGCTGTTTCACAGAAGGTTGTTCCTCTCGAAAAATCCTTGAGGTTAGGCTCAAGAATCACCCAATTCGGAGTTATATCAAAGGAGTTATAGCCTCTGCAAGTTCTGTCTATTCTTTCCAACGAAAATCCAATTCTTCTCTTTTTCTTGGTTTCTTATCTTTTCTTCTTCTCTTCTCTTATTCAATTATTATTATTATTATTATTATGGGGGATTTATAAAAATTATTATGAGTAGTTTTAATTATATAAAATTTGATTTTTAATGATGTTTATGAAAATTAATTTAAAATGTTCATGTACATATAGTTGGGGGGTTTTTAATTTAATTGTTGTGATTATTTGTTAACCTTATATTGATTAAGGTTATATTTATTTGTAGGGTGTGTTCGATCAAGCTACTTGAGAGTTCTTTTGAAGTGTTTTTGGCTAAGCGAGGATTAAGGTACATTAGGTGGTTAGATACCTTGAAAAAAAAAAGATTGATTTGAATGAGCATGTTTGAATGATTTTATGGTGATTGAATTAAATTGACTTGAATTATGGTTTATGAAATAAAAGTATGTTTAAAAGATTGGTTTTAATAATTAAATTGAAGTATTGATTTTTTTATAACATGTTTTGATTAATTAATTTATTATTCATGTTTAAAAAGGATTGGTTTTGAAAGCTTGTTGGATTTATAAAAAAAAAAAGGGAGTTTGAATTATTATTATTAAAAGTTGGAATTATTGGATTTAACGAGGATTTATTTAATCATTGAATTAAATTTATTATTTATGCTTTATAAGCATGTTAGTAATCCCACTATGCGGATTTGGTATTTTGATAAGGCCTTGGACTTTGTATGACCGGGTCTTTCCTCAAGAATAGCCTTGTAACATAAGGAGACTAGCTTGGGGGGTGTGCACACTTGGGAGAGGAATTGGTTAAATTGGTTTAATTGGTTTTAAAATAATTGGAATTGGTTTTTATTGATTATTGGGATTTAAATATTGAGAATTGGTTTTGAATCATGGGTTTGGAATTACTGGATTAATTATTGGAATTGATTTCAAAAGCATATTTGCAAATAAATTGAGTTTAATTATTTTGCACTTACCGTACTTAGCATATTTTGCTAACCCGTATTTCTTATTTGTTTTGGTTCGCCCTGTTTACCGTAATGGTAAGCAGTGTTATTTCAGGTGGAGTGAATAAATTGATGCATTGGAGTCCTGGAATTTGGTTTCACTAAGTTATGAATCGTGGTCTTTGTATCTATTTTGAGTACTCATAACATTGGTTTCTATTCATAGTTATTATTAATAAAGAAGAGTTTTGAAGTTTCCGCTGCAAAGTATTGGTTTATTTAGTGAGTTTGAGTAGCCTTGCGTAATCACGCGGCGGTAATACGCCTAAGTTTATCTCTACGGTATAATTATATGTATTATACTAGTATTTCCGTAGGGAGATTTGGGGGTGTTACACTTGGTTTTTCTAGTATATATGATTTCACTAGTTATCTTTATGTACTTCGTATTTCTTATCTTTCTTTTCGCCCCACTATCTCCTTTTCACACTTGATTTTTTATTAAAAATAACCATATAATACCTACGAAACCCCTGTTTTGTTTACCTTATTAGTTTCACTTATTTTAAGTCTAATAAGTTCATATAACTTAAAAGTAGTTAAGTTCATATAAGTAGTGATAAGGATTGCCTAATTAAGTATAATTTATAACTAAAATAAGGTTGAATAAGTTTTAGTAAGTTCATACTTCATGATCATGTAATTTTGAATTAGATAAGATAATTAAGTGAAAAACAAGAGAATAGAACGCAACCTAGCTAACTCCTACCATATCTACTTCTCAAGTAAGTAATAGATAACTCAACAATAATTACTATGTACTCCCTATATTATTTTTGTGTTTGTCTTATTTGCTTTTTATACAATTTACATATTTGGAAAAATAAAATTCGAAACGAATCTAATAATAAGATCTCACATGAATATATTTTGATTTATAGAAGTGAAGTTAAAGTATAATATTCCCTTTGCATTATATTAAAATCTCTTAAGATACTAAATGGAACAAACAAAAGAAAATGAAATGATCAATACTATTGAGATAATATCATATATTTAGAATATTTAGATATATTTCCATATGTTTATCTATATTCTATTTTAGTTAATTACCTAAGATCCTACGTTATCTTGTGATACGAGGACTAGGAGTTGTATGGGTTATATATTCCCAATTCGATTAATGAGAAAGCATACAAAAGCCATTATATTCTATTTCTCTCTAATTTGTCATGGTATCAAGAGCAGGATAATTTTTTTTTTTTTTTTTTTTTTCTAAAATACAATCATGACTGACGTTGATACTCCACCGCCGCCGCCGCCGCCACCAGTTAAAATTGAACCCAATTCTCCATATTTTCTGGGTCCGCAAGATAGACCTGGAGACAACATTACTCCTACTCGACTTACCGGCGACAACTACGATGAGTGGGCTGCTGATATCCAGACTGCCCTTGAGGCACGTTGCAAGTTTGAATTCCTTGATGGCACGATTACAAAGCCAGAATCTCCGTGTACAAAGTCGGATTGGACTGCCATCAACGCAATGTTGATTTCTTGGCTCTCCAATACGATTTCTCCAGAAGTTAAATCTTCCCTATCTAAATTCAGAGAAGTAAAGCCGTTTTGGGACCATCTCCAAAAGCGTTTTGCACAAACCAACGACCCCCGTATACAGCAGCTTCGTGCCTCCATTGCACGGTGTGAACAGAGCAAAACCATGCCCGTCTCTGTTTATTATGGAAAATTACATGCTCTCTGGCTTGAATTGGATCACCACAAACCTTTAATCTCTTGCACATGTTGTTCTTCTTGTACGGCAGGGAAACTCCACGAACAGCGTAGAGATCAATCAAGGCTCCATGACTTTTTGATGGGTCTCTATTCGGATTTTTATGCCTCTCTCCGATCGAATATCTTATCTCAGGATCCCTTACCAAGCCTCGACAGGGCATATCAGCTCGTGGTTCAGGATGAACGTGTCCGCAACGCTAGGAAGGAGGCCGAGGTAAAGCCGACAGAGGCCGTAGGTTTTGCACTCCGGGCTAATTCAGGTGGTGGCAGAGGCTCTGTTTGTTCTCATTGCAAGAAGCCAGGACACGATTTTAATTCTTGTTGGTTTAAAGCCCCGTGCCCTCACTGCAAGAAAAAGGGGCATGATCCAACTCGTTGCTTCGAGGTGGTTGGATATCCCACAGGGTGGACACCGGGGCCAAGAGAAGGTTCGGGGAAAGGGGGGGCCCGCGCAAATATAGCAGCAGCAGGTGACTCCTCCACCAATGCCGCACCTCCCTCAAATCAAGTGTTTACGGCTGAACAATGGAAGGCTCTTTCGGGTTTTATTGGTAATACAACTATTCCCGAAAATCGCTTACATGGTAAGTTTGATGATTCTTGTTGGATTATTGACACCGGAGTGACTCATCACGTTACCGGTAATAAATCATGGTTATTTGACACTCGTTATATTGAATGTCCTGTTGGATTGCCGAATGGTGAAAGTGTGCTTGCTACTTTGGAAGGATCTGTCAAATTGTCCGATATAATTACTATCACTGGAGTTCTCTTTGTACCACATATTAATTGCAATTTACTTTCTGTTACACAACTCAGTGATCAATTAAATGTTGTTGTCCAATTTAACTCATATATGTGTGCTATACAGGACCGTCTGAAGCAGCTGATTGGAACGGGAATTAGGCGAGATGGACTATATTATTTCTTTGGCAAACCGGATGTGGTGCAACGTGTGTCTGTGGTTGAAGCATCGTCAGATTTGGAGCTTTGGCATAGAAGAATGGGGCATCCTTCTGAGAAAGTAGTTAAGTTACTTCCGCATATTAGCAATAATAAGAGTAGTTTGAATAAAGGTTGTGAAGTGTGTTTCCGTGCTAAACAACCTAGAGACATGTTTCCCTTGAGTGAAAATAAAACTTCTAGAATTTTTGAGAAAATACATTGTGATTTATGGTGTCCATATCGACATTTCTCGTCGTGTGGAGCTCGTTATTTTTTAACCATTGTTGATGATTATTCAAGAGCTGTGTGGATTTATTTGTTGATTGATAAAACGGAGGTTTTTCAGATGTTTATGGCTTTTGTTGCTATGGTTGAGAGGCAATTTAATCAAACAATTAAAATTGTTCAAAGTGATAATGGAACCGAATTTAATTGCTTGATTGATTTCTTTATTGCTACTGGCATTCTTTTCCAAACCTCATGTGTAGGAACCCCTCAAAAAAATGGTAGAGTTGAACGGAAACACAAACATATTCTTAATGTCGGGAGAGCTTTGAGATTTCAAGCCAAATTGCCTATTGCCTTTTGGGGTGAATGTGTGTTAGCTGCCGCTCACTTAATAAATCGAACCCCTACTCCTCTTCTTCAAAACAAAACCCCATTCGAAATTCTTTTCAATAAACCTCCCTCTTTTGATGCTATTCGAACTTTTGGGTGCTTGTGTTTTGCTCATAATCAAAAGACTAAGGGGGATAAATTTGCTAGTAGAAGTCGCAAATGTGTTTTTTTGGGGTATCCGTTTGGGAAGAAGGGTTGGAGGTTGTATGATCTTGACACTAGAGAATTTTTTGTGTCTCGTGATGTGAAATTTGTGGAAGATGTGTTTCCTTTTGGGTGTCCGGATGACACAAATATTGATGTGAGTATGCATGATATGTCGGATAATGTTCATAGTGATTTTGCGGATTTTTCTGTGGATGATCAAGGGTATGACGAAGCGGAGGCAGCCCACCCCACAACCCCCTTGCGGCATGATGCTGCTGGCCGCAGGGAGGGTGTGGAGTCCCCTGCCCACGCTGCATCACAGCAGCAACAGCAGCACGCCACTGCTGTCCACGATGCTTCCACACCACGACAGCAACAGCAAGCCACTGCTGCCCATGATGCTGCCACACCACAACAGCAGCAGCTGGATCCTGCTGGTCTCGATGTTGCCTTGGCCGAGGAGTGTGGCGAGGCAGAGCAGCGTGGCAGCAGCACAGTTACACAGACACACACAGATGCCACACCACACGGAGCCCAACAATCTGATTTGGGACGTGGATTTCGAGAAAAATACCGGTCCGTTTTGCTTCGTGATTTTGTTACTCACTCGGTCTTTGCCAATAGTCCATCTCCGTATTCCAATCAGTCTTCAGGTACTCCTTACCCTTTAGCACACTATATACATTGTGACAAATTTTCTGTAAATTATCGGAAGTTTATTTCAGCTGTTGTTCAAACTAAAGATCCGACATCTTTCAAAGAAGCTATGCAATATGAAGGATGGCGTAAATCCATGAATGAAGAAATACGAGCTTTAGATGACAACGGTTCGCACTGTTCTTGCTATTGCGGCCGCCAAGAATTGGGAAATTCATCAAATGGACGTTCACAATGCCTTTCTTCATGGTGACTTGGATGAAGAAGTCTACATGAAATTGCCACCTGGTTTTCAGTGTTCGGATCCCTCTTTGGTTTGCAGATTGAAGAAGTCACTCTATGGTTTGAAGCAAGCACCTCGATGTTGGTTTGCTAAACTCACCACGGCCTTAAAACAGTATGGTTTCAAACAATCTTACTCTGATTATTCTTTATTCACTCTCACTACTCGTGATACTCAGATTACAGTTTTGGTGTATGTTGATGATTTAATTATCTCTGAGAACGATTCCGCTGCATTGAATGTTTTTAAGGCATATTTGAGTGACTGTTTTAAGATGAAGGATCTAGGTCCTTTGAAATATTTTTTGGGGATTGAGGTGGCTCGTAGCTCTGCAGGTTTATTCTTATGTCAACGAAAATATACTCTGGATATTATTTCTGAGACAGGTTTACTAGGCGCAAAGCCTAGTGGTTTTCCCATGGAGCAAAACCACAAGTTGGGATTGGCTACTGGCGATTTTCTTTCTGATCCGGAGTCTTATAGAAGGCTTGTGGGTCGTTTGATTTATCTTACTGTCACACGACCTGACTTGGCGTATTCGGTTCATATTTTGTCTCAATTTATGCAGCAACCTCGTAGTGAACATTGGGATGCTGCAATGAGGGTGGTTCGATACTTGAAAGGGACTCCCGGACAAGGTATGTTGTTGAGCTCTGATTGTGATTTAAATCTTCAGGGTTGGTGTGATTCGGATTGGGCTGCTTGCCCCTTGACTCGTCGTTCTATTTCTGGTTGGCTAGTTTTTCTTGGAAAATCTCCTATTTCATGGAAAACTAAGAAGCAACCTACTGTTTCTTTCTCTTCTTCGGAGGCCGAGTATAGGTCCATGTCTTCGTGCTCTAAAGAGCTAAAGTGGGTGAAGGCTTTGTTGTTGAGTCTTGGAGTTCAACATCCAAAGGCGATTAAGTTATTTTGTGATAATGAAGCAGCTCTACACATTGCAAAGAATCCGGTTTTTTATGAACGAACAAAGCATATTGAGATTGATTGTCACTTTGTTCGTGATGCAATTACCGAGGGGTGGATTTCTACATCTCATGTTCCGACTAATTCACAGCTTGCGGATATCTTTACAAAGGCACTTGGAAAATCACAGTTTGATTACCTTCTTTCCAAGTTGGGCACTTACGATCCTAGCGCTCCAACTTGAGGGGGGGTATTGAGATAATATCATATATTTAGAATATTTAGATATATTTCCATATGTTTATCTATATTCTATTTTAGTTAATTACCTAAGATCCTACGTTATCTTGTGATACAAGGACTAGGAGTTGTATGGGTTATATATATTCCCAATTCGATTAATGAGAAAGCATACAAAAGCCATTATATTCTATTTCTCTCTAATTTGTCAAATACACAGTTATACTCCCTCGGGTTTTTTAGTGCAAAAATTGGCTTTAATAGAGTTTTAGACATTTGAGTTGAAATTGTAATAATAATCTTCCCTCCATTTCTAAATGAATGCTTCATTTTGATTGTTTGTAGTATTTGCATAAGCCACTTTGACCGACGCTAATGATTTATAAATAAGAAAAAATATAGTATGTGAGTGCTTGTTAAAATCGTCTCTATTGTATCCAAATATCAACATTTTATAATTTGTACTTATTGATAAATAAAGATATCATTAGTCAACGTTTTATATTGGTATACGTGTCAAGTTTTACATTGGTATATCATTAGTTTGACTGATGCATTTAATTTGAAACAGTGGGAGCATGAATGAGGGATTTGTTAGGAAATAAAAAAAAAAACACTATAGAAAAGAAAAGATGAGTGAATAGTGATAGATGTGAGAGGAATGAGATAATGTGAAAAAAAAAGTAGGAGGGGGTCATGGGTAGAGAGATATATACGAAATACCTGTTAAATAGAGTTGTGCAATATTTCTATTTTTAAAATTGTTGCACTAAAAAAAAAAAAAAAACAAAAAACAAAAAAACAAAACATAACTACTATTTAGAAAAAATGCTACCCTTACAAAAATGGAAGGAAAACTAATGTGATACAAATAGAATATTTGAAAATATTTTCATTGTAGAAAATTTATACGTAGATGCATGTTGATATGTACATCATCATATTTAACTATAAAATTTTTAATTACTAATTAAAGACATTATTTGTAAATAAACAAAAGTAAATTAAAAAGTGTGATCTTATCTAGTCTAGATTGATATGATCATTTCTAAAATAAGCACTTACATATTTGGTTTTGCTGGTCCTCATAACACTTAGCTCATGAAAACACTTCGCCAATATATACGATTATTTCTACAAACTTACAACAATCAAACTAATTAAGATAAAGCTCTATCCTAGAGATCTTTATCCTCTTAAAATCTTAAATCATCAACTCATCAAGTAGCAATCAGTTAAGCAGTCTGTCATCACTTCAAAGCCTAATGAACCTAAAATCCACTCAAAGTGCCTCTAGTGGGATTTGATCCCACAAGCTCAAGGTTATGAAATGTAAACCTTATCACTAGAATAAGCTATGCTTGGTATTTCATCAATTACAATTGGAATGAAAGAAATGGTTAGATTTTATGATTTTACTTACTGATTTACTATACATCTGGTGAACAGAGCAATACCTATTAAATCAAGTTTACAAAATAATAATGTGGAAACTTTCAAAGCTTATAAGGAAATCTGGTACTTAATGTTCAATGATATTATAATAAGAAATTTTGACAATTACCACCTACTATTGTTTCCATTTTAGCAATTACCACCTACTGTTATTTTTTTTTTGAAAATTATCACCAACTTTTTTCTTAAACACCAAAAGTTCCCACCTAGTTGGCTTTCAACCACCTTATGATGTCATGTGCAGGGGCGGATCTTGGTTAGGGCGAGGTTAGGGCGAGTAAGGGCCTGGCCCCCCTTAAGCATATTTGAGTAGTTGATTATAACTAATATGATGTCTAATAATTATAAATAAAATGTTGTGGCATAGTGGTTAAGTATTGTTATTTTTATCCAAAAGGTTTAGGGATCAAACCTTGGCCCTCCTAATTTTTTGGCCCAAAATCCGCCACTGGTCATGTGGCCCCACATAATACCTTCCCTTCCTTTTTCCCTTCCATTTCTTATTTCTCACTCGATACTTCACTGCCAGTTCAATTTTTCGCTGAATGAAATCAAAAAAGCAAACAATATTCAATCAATTATTTGGTTTGGAGAAGTGAATTGCAATGTTTTCGATTTCTTTCAGCGAAAAATTGAACCTGGGAGTGAAGTATCGAGTGAGAAATAAGAAATGGGAGGGAAAAAGGGAGGAAAGGTATTATGTGGGGCCCACATGACGTCATAAGGTGGTTGAGAGCCAACTAGGTGGGAATTTTTGATATTTAAGAAAAAAGTTGGTGGTAATTTTCAAAAAAAATAATAATAGGTGGTAGTTGCTAAAATGGAAACAATAATAGGTGGTAATTGTCAAAATCTCCATTATAATAAGATTAAATTATAGACAAGAGTTATACATATTAAACATCATTATTTGTAAAGAAAAAAGTTTCTTAAAAGCTACTTCTATTACTTGGGAGTGGGAGCAAGTATATTGGCTTAACTCCAGAAAAAGGGATCCATTGTTAAATTTAGTTGTTGGGCTTCAGGACCGATCCAAAATAATAGAACTGGCCGTTCTTTGACCGATCCATATGACAATTATAAAAACATTTGTACTTGAGAATATGCTGTCATTAACCAAAAGAAAAAAGAACATGGAAGTTTGATAAGAAAAATAAAATGTAAATTGTAAATACTACGAATAATGAAAAGAATAATTAACAGAAGCATCAAGCATATCATGCTTTCGAGTCCCGTGTGCACAAAACTTCATGTACTTCGAAAGTTCATGGGAACTCCTTTATGCTCCTTGCTCCTAAATGACATCTATACTTAGTGTATTATACGAACTTGGACAATACACTACGGAGTATGAAATTTGGATAACACTCGTCTCCTCTTACACAAAATGGCTAGGGGTGATCCATGCTCGTCTAAGATAATTGATGCAACCAAGGTAAGGGCTTCGTAGGCAAATTGAGTCACTTCTGCCTTAGTCTCAGCGGTTGGAGGAAGCTAGTTCTTTTGAAAGCATCCTTTCTTATGATGTAATATGTAGTATTAGTTGTTGAAGCACACGCATTTCTTGCCATTAACGAATTACACACATAAGGTCTGAATAGTAAGGGATATAAGCTAAGTAGGACTGCTTTCATTTAGGTGAAAGCTCAAATGGCAACATGGAAAATAACCATATTCTGATCTCATCTAAATACATAGTAATCCAATAACTTTATTCGAAGATCATTTGCTTGAGATAAGAGTCCCTCAGAATAGAAACATCGCATGCTCATTTTTGTAAAATCCAAAAATGAAAAAAATAAAATAAAATTAGTACACAGATTACAAGGGACGTGACAATAGTTTTTGCACATGCTATAGAAAGTAATAAGAAACACCCTCTAACAAAAGCATGCTTCAAAATGTTGTTTTAAGAATTACCCACCTAACCATTTTCTGCAATTATTTGTTAACTGGATCTTCTATGAACACAATGCAATAGAATACATAGTGGGGGACACAAATCAAGTTTTGAGTCTTTAATTATTGTTGAGCCCATGAGAAAACCCACATGTGAGCGGTGTGTTGTCCCACATTGAAAGAGTATAAAAAGTGATGGAAAGTGTATCACACATTAAAAAAAAAAATAAGAAAGTTGTGTCTACTTTATAAGGTTAGGGGCTACTCCCCTTATTGCCATATAGTTTTGAGGTTGAATCTCTTTGGTCGAGTAAAGTGAACACTTGTGATGAGTGTGGCCCATACCTGTTTATCATGGTATCAGAGCCAGATTAGGTTGTGTTGTGATATGGACTAATATTATGGACAACTCAAATGTGAGGGGGAGTGTTGAGCCCATGTTATTGCCATATGGTTTTGATGTAGAACTGAAGGATTTACGTCTTCGTCATGTGCAATTACTAGATATAAAAATGGATCAAATTATTTAGATAATTAAGTTCGTACATTTGAGTCGTCATTATATCATAGATAGAGGTACTAACGATCTTTGGGCTAGTAAAATAGTCCAAAGCCCAAATTGGACAGATCCTATAAGGTCACACAAAGGGCCTAGATCGAGCACGAGAGGACGAGGCCCATGTGGGCCTCATCCCCTAGTATTGCCGGCATATGGAGTAGTATGGAGGAGTTTTGGGCTTCGTGACCTAGTCTAATTATAATAGGGATTATATATAGACTAGGTGCCTAGGGTTTGAACATAAAAATTCAGTGATCAGTTTGATCAAACCCTAATTAGCAAACACGAGACAAAACCCCTCACACACTTCTCTCTCTCTCTCGTGGCTCTCTCCTCCTCCCTCGATGCCGGTTGTGGTGGTTCGTGGTGATCGGCGTTGTACATTAAAGGTGGTGATCGCGGTTTTCCTCTTTCACTCGATCGATCTAGTATTGGTGGACGGCTTGTTTGAATCCCGTGGACTAAGTAGAGGAGCAACGCTTGGGGCTCTATTCTCTTCCTGATTTGCAGTTGAATAGCTTCGTGGAATTCACGCTTCAAAGGTATGATTATGTGTCTTGTGTGTTATGCATGCGATCTTGGGATAAGTGCTTTATGAATATGTACAAGCAAGATGTTACATATGACTTGTGCATATGTAGCAGGTTTCAAGAAATTCAGAATAAGCATACCGAAAGCTACTAAGAACAAATCCTTGAGCACTTGAGAAGGGCAAAAGGAATGTTTCTAGTTTATGGTGGCAAGAGTAAACAAGTTGTCAAAAGGTTATACGGATGCAGGTTTTCCAAATAGACAAGATGATTTTAGATGTTGATCTAGATACATTTTGTGTCTGAATGGAGAAGTACAATGAGGTTGAAGAGTTCAAATTAGAGCATTGTTGCATACTCAATGTCATAATATGTGTTTTAGCTACAGTAAGAATAATTAAGGAGGAAGTTTGGATCAAATTGTCTTGTGACTAAAAGGATGCCTTTGCCAAAACAAAGGAACCAGGGTCACATCACAAATCCAAACAAATAGATATGAGATATTACCTCGTTTATGAGATCATTAGCCAATGGGATGTCATGATCTGCAGAGTTTTATTATGAGTGAGAATATCACTTATTAAACCCCTTCCACAGACTAAGGTATGAGAGTCATATTAAAGTCTTGGATTGTAGCAAGTTATATAATTCAAGTTGTGTATGTTTTGAGAAAACATATTACATAGAGAATACATATACTTGCAAAATTATGTTTAAACAGAAATTATCTTTTCTTTATTTAATTATGGTTTTGGAAATTAAATAAAATGTCCAAAATAATTATGAATTGATGGGCTAATCAAGTTGATGAACTGGTGAATGAAACCTTACTGGTGAACAAAATTCATATATCATTTAAGTTTCTAGTTCGAAATCATTAAAGTGGACATAAATGATTTCAATAGATGGAGTAGCATATAAGATTGATTGGATAGCGCAGTTTCATGGGCTATAGGGGCGTAATGATGCTTAGTCAATCATTAGGATATGAATGAATGATGCATGATCGAACTATTGACCTACTTTGAAGTTCAATTATAGAGATTCCAGATATATTAGTGGATTCCTTTGACATGAGTGGAACATTGATTTCATTCAATGATTGATTTAACTATGGAACATTCAAACGTCTGCCCGTAACTGGAGATTATAAAGGATGTTTCCTGGTTACTTTAAAAGTTGAGTGGGAGCTCTATTGCTACAAGATTGGATTGAGTCTATCTATTAAGTTAGGGAATGTGTCATGGCCGCTTAAAGAGGGAGAATTCAGAAAATATGTGGTCGCGTTCAAATGCATTACTCAGTAATCATTTGGTTTTGTAATTCGAACTCAAATTTCAATAAACGATTTGTAGATTAATATGATCTCAACATGGGATGCAATCATATTATCAAATTGACACACATTGACTTAAGGAATTTGAATATTGCACACTTGTCTCAGACAAGTGGGAGATTGAAGGAATTATGTCTTTGTCATGTGCAATTACTAGGTATATAAATGGATCAAATTATGGAGATAATTAAATTCGTACATTTGGGTCGTCGTTATATCATAGGTAGAGGTACTAACGATCTTTAGGCTAGTAAAATAGGCCAAAGCCCAAATTAGAGGGATCCTATAAGGTCACACAAAGGGCCTAGATTGAGCACGAGAGGACGAGGCCCATGATGGGCCTCATCCCCTAGTATTGCCGGCCATATGGAGTAGTATGGAGGAGTTTTGGGCTTCGTGACCTAGTCTAATTATAATAGGGATTATATATAGACTAGGTGCCTAAGGTTTGAACATAACAATTCAGTGATCAGTTTGATCAAACCCTAATTAGCAAACATGAGACAAAACTCCTTACACACACACTCTCTCTCACGGCTCTCTCCTACTCCCTCGGCGCCGATTGTGATGGTTCATGGTGGTGATGGTTCGTGGTGGTCGGCGTTGTCCATTAAAGGTGGTGATCGCGGTTTTCCTTTTTCACTCGACCAATCTAGTATTGGTGGATGGCTTGTTCGAATCCTGTGGACTAAGTAGAGGAGCAACACTTGGGTTTCTATTCTCTCCCTGATTTTCCAGTTGAATAGCTTCGTGGAATTCACGCTTCAAAGGTATGATTATGTGTCTTGTGTGTTATGCATGCGATCTTGGGATATGTGCTTTATGAATATGATTCATGTTTTTCCGCAATATAGTACCTATAAATTCCTACAGGAACCTCATTGGTCGAGTAAAGTGAACACTTGTGACGGATGTGACCCAAGCCCGTTTATCAATTATCATGCAATTTATCACTATAATCAATAGAAAAAGTAAATGGGTAATGATTTTTGTCCTCTCATCTAATGTCAATTATTACTATAACCAATAGAACACAATATATCGCTGTTTGAGGCTCGGTGGCTACGATATCGACGCGATAAGCTTCTCAATCATTCCGTATAAGTTAATTCCTAATTGTTTCCATTAATGTATTTCTGTTTTGTGGATTTTTAGGGTGGATCGATTTCGATGGTTGTTGATCTCTTAGGATTGACTGATTTTGTATTTAGGATTATATATATATATATATATATATATATATATATATATATATATATATATATATATATATATATATATATATATATATATATATATACACATATGATCATATGAGACCACATCCCTTATGTGAGAACCCTATTATATGTGAGGACATATTACAACCGTTGGATCAAGTGCATCCAATTCAACGGCTACAATTTATCCTAATCAAACATACTTTCAAAAACAATTTTCTAGCGTTTTCTCTCTCCTCCGTCATTCGACACGCCATTTTCTCTCTCCTCCTTCAATTTCCCTGCTCCCATTCTTACTGCTATGTAATACCCCGTATTTTTATACGTATTTTCCTAATTAATTAATTAATTATTATTTTCTAAAAAGGGTATTTTAGTAATTTAACTTACTATTTAAATCTTGGAGCCAAAACGATATTTGAATTTTGGCACCAAAAGTATTTTAAAAAGAAATTATTATTTTGGATAAGATTTATTATCCATTATCCATTTTTAAAAACCGGATCATTTATATATTTTGGATATTTTAATGAAGGCAAAAGATATATTTTATTATTATTTTAATAAGTTCGAAAATCCCATTTATTTGGCTAATAAATTTCGGATTTTCCTAAGAGAAAATCTGATTTTATTAGTTAAATTATTTGGTGAATATTTGGTATTTTATTATTTAATTATTTATTACAATAAATGTTATTTACACAATTATTTTAATTCCTTAAAACTAGCAAAATAATTTCCTAAAGTACTAAATAGGAGGGCCGAAAATATGAGCTTGGGAAAGCTCAAAAATTACGGCCATCACATGTAGATTTTGGGAAAAATATTTTGGTAATTTGTATTTTTAATTATCTCCTTAAAATCTCCTATTTTCCTTAATTCTAATTCTCCATCTTTTTAATATCCAATCATTACATTTTCTTGCCATTCATTCTTCTTAATTATTCCCCAAGTAATTCCATTTTCCTTAATATTTTTCATGACATACATACCTTCCATATTCAATTATACACAATCTCTTTAATATCAAAACTTTCCTTAAATCTTTACTCACTTCTCCAAGTAATCCCTTAAACTCTACTTGCCATAATTCTTCCCACATTCTCTTTCTATAATTCTTGCATGAGCTAGCCTATAAATACCCTTCCATACCTCTCACATTCTTCACACCAATTCTCTTCTTTTCTTCTCCTCTTTTTACACAAATCATCCCGTTTATCTTTGAAGCCAATTTTCGGCACTTCTGGTCAGTTTTTGGGGTATTGCTGTTTCACAAAGATTATTCCTCTCGAAAAATCCTTGAGGTTAGGCTCAAGAATCACCCAATTCGAAGTTATATCAAAGGAGTTATAGCCTCTGCAAGTTCTGCCTATTCTTTCCAACGAAAATCCAATTCTTCTCTTTTCCTTGGTTTCTTATCTTTTCTTCTTCTCTTCTCTTATTCAACTATTATTATTATTATTATGGGGGATTTATAAAAATTATTATGAGTAGTTTTAATTATATAAAATTAGATTTTTAATGATGTTTATGAAAATTAATTTAAAAGGTTCATGTACATATAGTTGGGGGGTTTTTAATTTAATTGTTGTGATTATTTGTTAACCTTATATTGATTAAGGTTATATTTATTTGTAGGGTGTGTTCGATCAAGAATCTTGAGGTTCCTTTTGTGTGTTTTTGCTAAGCGAGGATCAAGGTACGTTAGGTGGTTAGATACCTTGAAAAAAAAAAATTGATTTGAATGAGCATGTTTGAATGATTTTATGGTGATTGAATTAAATTGACTTGAATTATGGTTTATGAAATGAAAGTATGTTTAAAAGATTGGTTTTAATAATTAAATTGGAGTATTGATTTTTATAACATGTTTTGATTAATTAATTTATTATTCATGTTTAAAAAGGATTGGTTTTGAAAGCATGTTGGATTTATAAAAAAAAAAAAAAAAAAAAAAGGGTTTGGATTATTATTATTAAAGGTTGAATTATTGGATTTAAAAGAGAATTTATTGAATCATTGATTTATTATTATTTATGCTTTATTAGCATGCTGGTAATCCCACTATGCGGATTTGGTTTATTGATAAGGCCTTGGACTTTGTATGACCGGGTCTTTCCTCAAGAATAGCCTTGTAACATAAGGAGACTAGCTTGGGGGGTGTGCACATTTGGGAGAGGAATTGGTTTTATTGGTTTATTATTGAGGAATTGGTTTTTAATATGAGGAATTGGTTTTAAAATAATTGGTATTGGTTTTATTGATTATTGATATTGGAATATTGAGAATCGGTTTTGAATCATGAGTTTGGAATTATTGGATTAATTATTGGAATTGATTTCAAAAGCATGTTTGCAAATAAATTGAGTTTAATTATCTTGTACTTATCGTACTTAGCATATTTTGCTAACCCGTATTTCTTATTTGTTTTGGTTCGCCCTGTTTACCGTAATGGTAAGCAGTGTTATTTTCAGGTGGAGTGAATAAATTGATGCATTGGAGTCTCGGAATTTGGTTTCACCAATTAGGAGTTTTGGTCTTGTATTTAATTTGAGTACTTATGACATTGGTTTCTATCTATAGTTATTATTAATAAAGAAGAGTTTTGAATTTTCCGTTGCAAAGTATTGGTTTTGTTTAGTAAATTTGAGTAGCCTTGCGTAATCACGCGGCGGTAATACGCCTAAGTCTATCTCTAAGGTATAATTTTACGTATTATACTAGTATTCCGTAGAGGGAGATTTGGGGGTGTTACATGCTATTTGCTTCGATTCTTCATCAATTCTTATTCAAACTTTTTTGATTCTTTGTCAAGGTGATTTTCGTTGATTTTTGTTGGATTTTCATTGATTTTAGTTTGATTTTCATTGATTAAAGTTTGATTTTCGTTGATTTTAGTTTAATTAATCAAGGTTTTCGTCAATTGAATTCTTCATTAAGGTTTTCATCAATTGTTTTGCAATTTTTGGCGATTTTCGATTCAATTTCCATTTGAAATGTTTGCTCATTTGACAAATGAAACTATTTTCTCATTTGCTAAATGAGCAAAAACTTGATTGCTCATTTTCCAAATGATCAAAGGAAAATTTGCTTATTTTACAAATGAGTAACTTATTTTTCGCTTATTTGACAAATGAGCAAACTAGTGGTTGCTCATTTCACAAATGAGCACAAGAAATGCTTTTAATTTAATGAATTTTTAAAGAAATCTTTGCTCATTTGACAAATGAGCAACTAAGTTTTTGCTCATTTGTGATATTAGCAACTAAGTGTTTGCTCATTTGACAAATGAGCAACTAACTATTTGCTCATTTGCTAAATGATCAAAAAACTGATTGCTCATTTCCCAAATTAAATGATCAAAGAAATGTTTGCTTATTTTACAAATGAGTAACTAATTATTTGATTATTTGACAAATGAGCAAACTCATGGTTGCTCATTTAACAAATGAGCAAAGAAATTCTTGTTGATTAAATGAGCAACCATGAGTTAAATTAGCAGTGAAGAGAGGAGAGAGAAATTGTCAATCTTCAATTTTTAGTCTCCATTGTAATCCCACCTTTAAGCTTTGAAGATAGAGAAAGAGGAGTATACAAATTGTACGTAATTTGGGTTTTGGGGGCTGATGTGTTTGTTTTAAGAATTGCATTATTGCCATTACTAGTTCAACAGTCTTAGCTGTTAGATTTAATACAATCTAATGGTTGAGATTTGTCCTCACATAAGGGACGGGTTCTCACATAGAGGGTATATATATATATATATGTTTAGGAACTACAAAAACAAATTTATAAAAAAAAAATATTTTTTATTATTATTTAAAATATTTATAATAAGAAGAAATAATAATTTATTAGAAAATTTGCCATAAATAACACCACCTTTGAGCGGTCTGCCAAGAATAACACCACCTTTTGATTATTCTAAAATAACACCACCTTTCATGTACTTCTTACAAAAATGGTACAGAATTTCGGGTAACCTGTTTTTGCAAGTAAACTTGGTGATGTGGTAGGTTTTATGGGGTAAGTCAAGGATTGACTTTCTTTTCCCCTCCCCTAAGCCTACATGGAATATAACCGTTAGGTTATTTCCACTTTCCCTTTAAATACCCCCCTTCTCTGTTCTCTTCTTTCTCAATCTCTTCTTTATCTCTGTTCTTTCTTTCTTGTTTTTCAATCATCTCTATTTTTTCTCCATCCTTTCTTTATCTTCCGAGTATGGCAGCAAGGAGATCTAATTCATACGCATCAGCTTCATCCTCGAGCACTAGAAGGGTTGTCACTGCGCAAATTCGTTCCAATTGTGGGAAGGAAGCTCTAATTAAGACAGTGACAACGGGCCCTAATTTTGGGATGAAGT
Organism: Chenopodium album; assembly: GCF_948465745.1. Classification (NCBI taxonomy): domain Eukaryota; kingdom Viridiplantae; phylum Streptophyta; class Magnoliopsida; order Caryophyllales; family Amaranthaceae; genus Chenopodium; species Chenopodium album. The sequence goes on along the minus strand of NC_137845.1, from coordinate 52,563,433 downwards.
TCTATGGGTGTCCTATGTGGCCAGTAAGTTTCAAATTATTATAGAATATCTTTCAATTGGTAGTGTTTTTATTTTTGCTATGGTTTTGTAATTTGTGCAGGAAACTCAGTGCGATTTTTTCAAGTGGGTAAATGACCACACTGATGTTGAAGATTACCAATTCAAGTTGTTGGAAAAGGATACTATCATATGCGAATTGGAGGTTGAACAAAACCTCAGAGATGAAAAAATTAAGAAATTACAGTTGAAGAAAGGCAATTTGGAGGAAGAATTGAAAGAGGTGAAGAATGAAGTCATTGAAATGAGGACTGAGTTACAGAAATTTAGTATGAATGAAAAAACTTTGTACTTGGCATTGGTGGTTTCATGGATGTTCTTTGTTGTTGTTTTTTTCCCTTAAGTAGTAGTTAGTCAAGAAATTAGGAGTTGTAATGGATGCTTTATGGGTTGTTGATGTTGAATAATATATGGAGTTTGGGTAGCTTTTGTTTACATTTGCACACTTGTTATGACACAACAAACTAACAAACAAGCAAATAAGTAAAATAAAAGGCAACAAAATCAGACTTTGATTTTGTACAAAATGTGTGTAAAACAAAAAAAAAAAAAAAAAAAAAAAAAAAAAAAAAAAAAAAAAAAAAACCTAGGAAAATTATTTGCACAGGATCTAAATTCCTTCATGATACTCATTAAAATAGTGTGCAAATACATATCAAAAGAGGAGCAACATTGTCTAACTGCAATTGTTCAAGGTATCTTAATAGCAGCAGCATTGTTGAAATACATAACTGAACTCTTAACACCAAATAAAAACAACATTGTTTAACTACATAATCTAAGTCTTAAAACCAAATAACAGCAACATCAGTCTTCTGAATGATGTAATGTACAGACAGAAATAACATAAATAACTTCAGCACTTCAGCATTCAGGCTTCACAATAAGATCTGATGATGCATCATAGTTCAAAAACAGATCTTTTCCTTGCTCTTGTAGCTGGAACCTGAGACAAGGACAAACATAATGAAAGGTAATCAAAATGACATTCAGGCCTGAAATAAAAAAAAATAAGAATCATAAGGCAAGTTAGCTTACCAGTGGATTTCCATCATCACCAAATAAGACACTAACTCCAACTGGTGTCCTAGCTCTCCCTCTACCCCTTGCATTAGCTCTCCCCTGTGCTACAACATGTGCATCAGTAGAATCACCTGTACTCCCTACAACTCCCCTTCCTCTGCCTCTGCCTCTCCCTCTCCCTGTCCTGCAACAGGTACATCAGCATATTCACCTCCACTCACTACAACTCCCCTTCCTCTGCCTCTCCCCTATCCTGCATTACTTCTAGTTATAGATTCAGACACTGCAGATCCCTTGCCTCTTCCTGCATTACTTGTAGCTCTAGTAATGGTTTGAGACACACTTCTAGCCCCCTGACCAGAGAGAGTCATCCTACCACCCCTGCTTAACTGAGTGGGTTGTGCAGAAAGTGTTATGATGGGCAGAGGTTGTTGTTGGAGTAGCTCCTGTTGATGGAGTTGAAGTTGAAGCAATTTAGGATTGTGGTTGTGTTGGTTCAGAAGTGGTTAATGCAACTCTTGGTCTTCCCTTGGCTTTTTTGGCAGGTGGTTCCATACACACAGAAGAGTCCTTCTCTTGGCAGCCCCTCTTATTGTGTCCCTTCTTGCTGCAAATGGAACATGTCATTTCTATCCCTAACTTACTCAAAGAACTTGGCTTCTTAGGATTCTCAAGAGGGTGTTTAATCCTGTTCTTTCTTGGCCTGTCAGGACCAATCTTGATTGGGGGGTCCAAATTGCATGGAATCTTTGGCCAATACCTCTCCCCTTCACAAGGAGGTATAGAACCACTATAAACCTTTTATATGTTTCTACTTTGTAACATTCATCAACAAATGTCTCAGGTTCTTTATTTTGAAAATATATGCAAGCAATGACATGGCAGCATGGAATGCCTACCATATTCCACTTTCTACAACTACAACTCTTAGAAACTAAATCTACATTCACCTGATCAAAGTAATATCTCACATTAAACTTACTCTCATAGGAAGGCATTACATCACAGTTATCTGCCTTTTCCTTCTCTTTCTCTAACCTAGCTTGTACCCTAGGACAAATAACAGATGTCCATTTTTCCATTTCTTGTCTTTTTTTTAGCAACCTCTACATCAATGCTACCCTAATATCCTCTAACATGAATATCAAGTGCTTAGTCCTAGCATTAATGATGTAAGTATTAAAGGTTTCAGCCATGTTGTTTGTTATAGCATCAGTTTTTATGCATGGCTTTATGAATTCTCTACAAAAGAAGTTAGGATTATACCTCCTAAATGCTAGAGATCCCTCTGGATTCATTTCATTCAATTCATCTATTGCCTCATTAAAATTAGCTTCATTATAGCATTTGACTATTTTCCAAAACTGCAGCTTCATCTTGTCTCCTTTATAAGTTCTGTGCCATGGGGCATTTTATATGCCTAGAACAGTGCCTATGCTTTGCCTTTGGGAGAACCCCAGCTACAGCACTTAGTATAGCCTACAAAGCAGGATTTATGTCAGTATTGCACATGAAATTCAATGAAACCTGAAACAAAGTAAAGTAGCAAATAGTATACCTGATGCTCATCTGATATCACAGCAATTCCCTCACCATCTCCTAAGTCTAGGCAGGACTTCAGATGGTTGAAGAACCATTCCCATGACAGGTTGTTCTCCCCCTCCACCACAGCCCAACATATAGGATACATTTGCTCATTAGGGTCCTTGGAAACAACACTCAAAATCTGACCCCCTAAGAAGGTCTTCAAAAATACTGCATCAACACATATGACTCTCCTACATCCTGTTTTCCAATCCTCTTTAACACCATCAACATGTGAACAGTCTTTGAAACATTGGAGTAGAAGTGTTAGGTTGTGGAGCAACAACCAACTCCAAAACAATCTATGGACTTTCAGCTTGTAGTGCCTTCAAGTACCTCTCAACCTTCATGTAATGCTCTTCCGTAGAGCCATGCAACATTTTGTGGGCACGATACTTGACTTTGTATGCAAACTCTCTGGACACAATCATTTTGTAAGCTCTTTTTACAGTTTCCACAAACTCTTTAGCTGGCCAATGTGGCCTTGCTTCGAAAACTTCTAGCAACTGCTTTGCCACCCAAGTTGAATTCAGCTGCCTATTCTTACTCATATTCCTATGACATGTATGAGAATCAACTACAGTCTTCACCAGCCAGGTTGAATCCCTAGAATGCATAGAACAATACTCATAAAAAGGGCAGTCTCCCACACATTTAACTCCCAACTTCTGCCTGTTTTTCTAGCTCACAGTGTACTTCAAATCCCTCCCTTGCATAACTGCATACTTAGTTACAACATCCTTAAGGTCTGAACTATTTGCAAATCTTTGACCTACCTTCCATTTAAACTTTGTGAAATCACTATCTGGCCTCACTAACTCCCCTTTAAGACCATCTACCTCATCATCACTGCCAACAGGTGTGTCAACGTCTTCATCCTCATCACAATCACTTCTCAAACCACCTTTTGATGTATCTGCTGCGCTTCTACCACCTTTATCAACAACCTTCCCCTCACAGACTTCTTTTTCCAATTGCTCAGCTACTTTAAGTACCCTAGAGTTGCAATCCTTCACTCTATCCCTAGCTTCCCTTAACTCATCATCACTCTCATCAGTTTCTACTTCAATGAACTCAATTTCTTCTAGATCTTCAGCTGCCTTAGCTTCCAAATCTTGTACACCCCCATCTTGTTTGTCTCTATCACCTTCTACCTCAAACTCATCACCTTCTCCCTCACCCTCAGGCTCATATGTTGGATCTCTTTCATCACTGGACTCACCACCACAACCTACTAGATCCTTCCACTTAAAAGGGTTGTCTGTTCTATTATCCTCCCAATCATATTCATCCAAGAAGTTTGTGTTAACATTAGGAAAATCAGCAGTTGATACAAACTCTAAGGATGGAAATTGAGAGAGGTTTTCAAACTCATTTTGGCTAAATCTAGGAATTTCAAAAGAAGGTAAGGGGGGTTCAGGTTCTTTATACTTGGGATTTAGTTGTGCTGGTTCAATTGTGGTGGTTGGGACAGTGTGTTGTGATGAAGAATTGGGTGGTTTTAGGGAAGGTTGGAATCATTTTTAAAAGATGATGTGGTGGATGCTTTTTTTTTTATAACGTGGAAGCATCTTTCTTTTGACCAGGACTACTATTTAGGGGTGTGACCAACTTTGTTTGTGGTCCCTTCTTAAGGAACAATTTTTTCCTTTTTTTGACTTTAGCGGGGGGGTTTTAAGAGTTTTATCTGTTGTTTTGGATGGGGTATATTTGCTAACATCAGTTTCCTTTTGGACAGGATTGCTGACACTAGTTTCATTTAGGATAGGATTAGAAACTGTACTCTGACAAGGCTAGACATGTGCATGAAGTGTGTCATAATCATGCTGCACTACATACACAACAATACCCCTATATTTAACACCTAACTCACTCATCACTCTACACTCTGCGTCTCCGTGTATTACTCTCAAACCTTTATCCACATTCATGCCAGGAATTTGGTAAAACAACTGATCCACCCAAGCAAGCCCACTTTGCTTGCCAAACTGAAGCAACTCCCAATAACAGAGTTCATCTGGGTCTATAACAAAATTATTACAAGAACCACCATTATACACCAATTCACCATACGCCAATTCAAATTCACCCCCATGCCAGAATTTGACAGTCAAACTGTCAAAAGCATTCCTAATTGCATCCTATAATTACATAGCACAATTAGGCTACAAACAACAGCGAATCACATCAATACTTCACCAAAACCCTAATCCATCATCAATAACATAACTATTCAATAAACATTCATCCTAAGCAGCATTCCATATAAAAAATCTAACCCCTAACTCCAATAATTACCTAGCATAATTATAATTAAGTATACAAACTAAATTACATAAATCATTTCAAATTGAAATTTAAATGCACGAAATTGCTAACTCAAACCATCGCAATCAATTTCAACCATTTTGAGCAAAAAAAATTGTACCTTTTTCAGTGTCATTACACCAAAGATTGCAACTTTGCTTTCGTCACTCTCCAGTAAACTCCTACTTAGTTGATGGAGTTGGTTATGGCAATTAATTAGCTCTGCAATTGTAGTTGGGTGCTTAATTTTTTCATACAGAAGAGATGGAGAGAGAGTGAAATTGGGAGAGAAAGGAATTAAAGAGGGAAACAGTGGGTGGTTGAGGAATCTAATTCCACGCAGGCTTAGGGGAAGGGAAATGAAAGTCAATCCTTGACTTACCCCAATAAACTTGTCAGGTCACCAAGTTTACCTGCAAAAACCGGTTACCCATATTTTTGTACCATTTATGGAAGAAGTACATGAAAGGTGATGTTATTATGGAATAATCAAAACGTGGTGTTATTCTTGGCAGACCGTTCAAAGGTCGTGTTATTTTTTAGAAAATTTTCCTAATTTATTTAATATTAAATTGTATTACATGGGATGGATAAATGTAATTTTTTAAAGTTTTTAATTTATCAATACACATGCAATATACTTTGTGATATTTACGTAGTTATAGCTACTTTTTTATTCTATAAATAAATTTACGTAATTTGTTAATACATAAATAATTTCATGTAATTATATTTTTGGTAGTCTTGATTTCGAATCGAGTTAACCTATAGGTAATTTACAGCTCAGATTGAGGTTATACAAATATATGTATAAAACTATTGGAAGTGGATGGATATTCTTAGCTTTATATATATATATATATATATATATATATATATATATATATATATATATATATATATATATTTCGTTTTTACACATTTTGGTGTTATATCAAATGCTAATTGTTTACATTTTTCATGTTCTAATGCAAAACAAAAACAGTTACAGAAAGGGAGGAGAAGTTGAAGAAATACAAGTCCAATGCGATAAAAATTGTGGCTGTGATGGATCCAAAAGTTGTTTCCACTTCAGTTGGAGGTAGTGTAAGTAGCTCATATACCTGCCAAACTTCGTCATTGAGTTATGTAAACAGTTTTAACTTCTTAATTAGTCTAAATGATGCTTTTTGTGTGTATAGGTTCATTGCAAACAATGTTCGGACAATATGATTTCGGGTTTGAAATAACTCCAAATTTCTTTGAAGAATCAATTGTTTGGAGAATAGAGATTCCCAAAGAAATCTATCAGGTAAATAAAACTATTCACTTGTATAACTATAAACTATTGATAATTTATGTTGATTTCCTATAATACTTTTTTGTCAACACAAATTCACCAAAAAGGTGGTTGTACGCTAAATTATTGTAAGACGAGTTAATACTTTCACCCGAAGTCCCCATTAAGCATGCAATATTGCAATACCTATATGGATCTCCCCACTCTTTTCCGTGGCATGATAGTCACGTTCAACTAGATCGTCATAACTTGAGACAAATTCTTTCCTAACCAACACTCTATAAGCCTGTAAATTATATAGAGATGAGGTCAACCAACATTGACCTACAATTTAATATAATGAAGAATCAGCCATGTTTTTAACTGACTTTATTTCTTTTCTCATTAATAAATTTTTATTGGTCTTGTATCGTTAACGTATGAATATCATTAAGATATTTCAAAGTGTATTTTTTTTTTTGACAAAGAGTACTAACAACGAAACAACAACAAAACAAACTACAAACTAGAACCTGGCAACGAACTAAACTAAAAAGACCAGCTAAGAAACTGGCGATCACGAGCACGGACGACCATCCAATGTGCAGGAGCGACCCACTGGCGAGGGACTTTGCAAAGACGGCAGGCCGAAAAACAAAAGAATTCCCCTAATCTCCTGAGCCAGCCACAAACAGGAGATATCAGGAGAACCAGAACGCTGAAACAAGGAGACCAAAGCTGCACAATCAGTGTAGATGAGAAGACGAAGATAATCCCGACGCACAGCTGCCCGAAGCGCCTAGAGAAAAGCTTCCAATTCTTCCTGCAGAGAAGAAGCAACACGAATAGCCTTCGCAGAACCACCAAGAACCACATCTTAAGAGATTTCTCGAAAAATCCAGCCAGCCCCAGCACAATTATCCTGACAAAGCCAAGCACCATCAAAGATCAGACAATGATCCAGCCGATCCGAGGTACTACCCTGCAAGTATAATGAAGACAAGGAACGATGAGGATGAGCAGAGTATCTAGCCACGGAAAGGAGATGAAGCTGAAAATCACACGCTTGAATTACCCGAGTAGTCCATTCCTCAGAAATATGTCGAAGCAGGGAGGGAGACTAGACTGCCTGTCGGAAGACACACCGATTCCGCATTATCCAAATAACCCAAAGTAAAGAAAAGAAAGACACTAGGGCAGCAAAATCCTTGGGTTGTCTCTAAGATGAAACAATCTCCGTCACCCAAGCTTGAAAAGGATATTGACTAGAGAGGCTTCCATTCAGAGTCAAAAGGGCGGGAGGCCAAAGAGGGCTGATGAAGGGACAGTCGCGAAATAGATATAAGGTGGTCTCAATGTTGGATCAGTAGAAAATACACACCGAATTAACTGGTACTCCCTTAGAGGCTAATGTGGCCAACAAGGGTAAAGCATCATGGAGCAACTTCCAACCAAACATCTTAAAACGAGGAAGAAGAGGGAGATCCCAAAAACGTTTCCACCATTAAGCAGGTACTGGATTACAAACAATCAAAACGGTAGACTGCCGTACCAGCGTAGAGTAAGACGATTTGGTCGAGAACTGACCGTCCTTGGTAAATTTCCAGTAAACAAAATCATCCATGGTTTGACGCGGCCGTTCCAGCGCCAGATTGCGCTGAGCCATTGTGTTGTCAAAAGGCCGATGGATCTTAAAAACGTCCCACGCGCCAGAGCGCAGAATAATAATAGAAGAAACGTGAGTCGGCACCTCCGACTCAGACATAGAAGACTTCAAACTCAAACCTCCGAGTACCCAGTCGTCATCGAGAATCCGAACCTGGGAACCCGTACCCACCTTCCAGGCTATACCCCTAACCACAACCAACTGACCTTCCATCAAACCTCGGTAACCCCAAGAAGAGCGAGAAACCGGAGTCGAGCTAAGCTAGCGAAGAGCAGGGTATTTGGCACATAAAACTCTAGAAAGAAGTAACTAAGGGTGCTGAATAATTCGCCATCGTTGCCAAGCAAGCAAAGCCTAATTGACGAGAGTCACACTACGAAGACCCAAACCTCCCAATCCTTTAGGAAGATGTAGTAGCGAAGCTGACCGAAACGCCATTCCTCTTGAAGAAGAGGAGGACCTCCACCAGAACCGAGCTAACATGTTGTCAATAAAGTTGCAAATTGAAACGGGAATCTTAAACATTGACAGGACATGATTGAAAGAAGCCACCAACACCGAGTTAATGATGACTAACTTTGCCGCTGCAGATAGATTAAGAGAAGGGAATTGTGAGAGACGAGCAGAGACCTTGTCTGTAAAAAACCGAAACTCTGAAGTTTTACTACGACCCAAGTCAACCGGAAGACCCAAATAAGATCTAAGAGATGGCTGATGCTTCAAACTCAAACATTTCTCCAGGTAATCCCTGGAATCCGGGGGAGTGTTAGGACTAAACTTAACGAAAGATTTCTGAAGATTTATCATCTGACTCGACACCCCCACAAAACTGGTGTACTAATTGCAAAAGATTGTCATACGCCGCCGGAGAAACTTGGAAGAACAATAGTGAATCATTTGCAACGAATAAATGTGAAACCGAGGGGGCTCCTCTGGAAATACGAATACCCTAAATTTGAGACAAATTCTCGGCTTGCCTCAGCAAGGCCGAGAAGACCTCCATGCAAAGGACAAAGAGGTAGGAAGAAAGAGGATCCCCCTGCCGCATGCCACACTAAGGCTGAAAGGCAGGCGAAGGACTACCATTCACCAAAACTTGGTACGGAACGGTTGAAATACATTGATGAATGATATGAATCCAATATGCAGGGAACCCAAAAGCTTCGAGGGTACGCAGCAGAAAGGACAAGTTAACCCGATCATAAGCCTTATTCATTTTAAGCTTATGGGATGCGTAGAACTGCTTACGAGCTTTCGAAGCATTCATAAAGGATAAAACCTCATGAGCTGTCAAACCATTGTTCGACATTAACCTTCCTGGAACAAAAGCGTTCTGGTAATCCAAAACCAAAGAAGGCGAAACCTGACAAAGACGACCAGTAAGGCATTTAGCTATACACTTGTACAGAACATTGTACGGGCCTATTGGTCGAAACTGGGAGACTGACTCTGGAGTTTCCACCTTAGGAATAAGGACTAAAAATGTCCGATTCCATTCTTTCAACATATAACCATGAGCGAAAAAATGTTTTACTGCAGAAATCACATACGGGCCTACCTCCGACCAATGAGTCTTGAAAAAAGTTGAAGGAAAGCCATCCAAACCTGGTGTTTTATTGTCACCAATTGCAAACATGGTCGTCCGAATTTCGTCATTTGAAAACGGAAGTATAAGACCCTGTTGCTGAGAGGTGGAAAGAGAGGGTAGATGAAGCTGATTCCACCAAGAAGACTCAAGAACCTCTAGAGAGTTGGAGGGAGTATATAATTCCCGATAAAACGAAAGCACAAGTGAACGAATCCCAACCAGATCCGAAATCCATGTCCCATTAGAGTCCTGAAGACAATGAATTACATTTCGTCATCTACGGGACTGAACTAAAGAGAAAAGTGACCTCGAATGTACTTCCCTTGTTGCATCCCACAGAATTTTAGCACGTTGACGCCAATAATGAAAAGCTGCATGGACCGCTGCCATTTTCTCCTCTTTTGTAGTAATAAAAAGACAACGGTCAACTCTGCGGTCCAGATTAAAATCGTCCTGATTTATTGCTACAGCCAAAGATTTCCAGTTAATACCCCAAGTTTTCTTATTGGAAACACACCATGCTAACAACTGGTCCTTAAGGCAAGCAAGCTTCCTAGACAAAGAAAACATCGAAGACCCGGCAAAAAACAGGGATAAGCATGAAACCGTGAGTGAATGGACCTCCGTCGCCGTCAAACACCAATTTTCAATACGATAAGGCCGCCTAGTCCGATCCCAGGTGGCCATATCAGATGAAATTATTGCCGCATGATCCGAAAAAAGGATAGGTTGATGACTTACAACCGTATCCGGATGATTATCAAACCATAGGGAAGTCACATATGCCCTATCTAATCGTTCCAGAGTCGAGTCTGAATCTGTCCTATTATTAGTCCAGGTAAACCGAGGGCCAGAAAAAGGAACTGCAATAAGACCCGTATCTAGTCGCCATTGTAAGAAATCAAATCTACCAGGAATAGATTGATTACCTCCCACTTTATCCGTTAAGACTGCTACTTGATTGTAAGATATTTCAAAGTGTAAATATTTAATAATAGGATAACTCATATAAAAGGTAGCAAGTAAACAAACTACACAATTACAACAACATTCCTGTTTATAGAATAAGAGAACATCATTTTCCAATTAAAGGAAAATTCAGTCTGTTTAATTTGATTCCGAATTATATGCTTCTGATAAAGAAAGTTGGTATCCACTGACGGTAAGAATCGGATTTGCAAGGTTGCATCTCAGACAAATTCAACCAAAAGCGGAATTACATGAAAGGTGATAATCTGATTAATAGATTTGCAGATCTTTTTGCAGCACAACTCACTCTCTCTTTGTTCAAACTTAAGAAGATGAAAAAAAACAAAGATTTATGAACTTAAATTCCTTTATAATCTCAGAACTTTTTCTTTTGTTAACCCTGAATTTTGGTGGGCTAAGGGTATTTGGGGCATTGTGAATTGGATGCAAGTGAACTTGTAGTTGACTTTTGAGCTTTTGCTTGATTTTAGATGAGATCATGTTGAAGGTTATGTTGCATATAGGAGGTCTTTTGTAAAACACATCAATACTTTTCTACAATTGCAAATGTGTATAATTATATGATGTATTTATATAATATGTGTTGGTTTATTAGTTGGAGTCTGCTTTTATATGTAACCTCACAATAATGGATAAACACTATCTTTTATTTTCAGACATGTATAGGTTGTATGTGCTAAACCTGCACAGGTCCTATAGCTGGATTGAAACATATTAATGTTCTACAACAAGGGTTGCAAGTTGATGATATTGGAAGAAAACCAGATATCATTTCGTTCAAACTCTCATGTTTGATGGAGTTGACAACTACTCGCATCAAATTGCAGACATGATTGGTCACAGAAGTGTTTCTGACTTCAACCAAACATGATTAAGTTTCATTTTTTGCCTTCTGAGCTAGCCAAGAAAGAGGGTACATTATTCCTATCCTGCACTAAAAAGAGAATTTATTTGATGATAGGAATGATACTAATACCATGACATCAATTTCTTACATTTTAATCCCTTTTTTTTTCATCTAATTCTCTTCTTTTCTCATTTGTTATCCGAATGAAAGCCAATATATTCCTCTATTTTCCTTTCCTTCCCTTTTCTCCATTTCCTCTAATACAAAAAAAAGTGTAAAAGGACAAAATTTATGCATTTTGTCACTCATAAATCATAATCACTCCAATTAAGATAGAATAAAAATCCCTTAAAATGGTGACTTGTTCGTCGTTTTTTTTTTTTTTTTAGGGAATGGTGACTTATTCATCTCTCACCTCCTAAAATGCTTTCGAATTTCCGTCGTAGACATATCATTTTAAAATGCTTTAAATACCCAAAAAAAAAAAAAAAAAAAAAAAAAGGACAGCAGAGCAGCAACAATGCAATGCAGCACCAAAACCCTCAGCAGCAACCTCTTAATCAACCACCAGTTCCAAACCATTAATGCCTTCACAACTATTGTTATTTTCCAGTTCTAAAAGCGAAACCCCTCAACCTTCCAATATACTTCGTATCAACTGATGTGAAATTATAACCTCAGTGAAAAGCCAAAACTTTTACAATCCATACATGACCATTACGTATTGACCAGTATAACCTACAACACAGATACAGACAAAATAATGACTAAATCTATCTTGTATCAACCGAGACCAATTACAAGACACCACAGCAAAAAAACACCTGCAATTGCCAACTAAAAGGTCCAAAACAGTGATAACAACTATAATTATGATGAAAACCCGTCTCACAAGCCACAACCTCCATAGAGGAGCATTCCACTTCGAAATGCAAAAAAACCCAACAAGAGAATGAAGGTTTACCAAACTATAGTTTAAAATCAAAAGTACTTACTCCTATACTGACAGTATGCATAATCCACTATCAATCAAGGCTGATCAGAAGATGGCTTAACTTGAGTGCTATCAACAGCATAGTCCTCGGTACCAATCACAAGACCCCAATGCCACATGAGGACTCAGAATCAGACTGGCCACAGAATCCAACATATCCTTCTTTACAACCACTTGAAGTAGATGAGAAAGTATATATCGATAAGTGACAGAAGTAATCTTGACACCCTGTAGTCAGACAAAAGATATATTTAGGAATCCCACATCACAGCAAAAAAGCAATTGCTAATGTAACATGTTACATACATCATAACATGTCAAACATGTAAGCTAGTTAAAATCATATGCAGTCTTATCCTTTTGCCTCATGGTCTTTGTCTTGACATTAGACAACAGGACTTTCTTTTCAAAAAATTACTACATAAAGCATGAAAAGTGATTTAATACAGATCCTTTTATTGTAAGATATGCCAGTGTTCCACAATCCACATATGAAAACATCTAAATTCTTCATAGCTATGACATAATCCTGAATATCTGAATATGTCTTACATTTTTTTTTTTTTCAACTGCAACGGGATACAGGTTCATTATGCCATTATGGTCACCACCAGCAAACCTAGGAGCTTGTGAATGACCATAGTGTTCAAATGAGATTTAACAAGACAAAGTATGTCCTTAATATAGTAAAGGTCGCCCAAGAACTTATCTATAAAGACTATAATAGATATCAACTCTGTCCTCTTACCAGAAAAGTAATGTTCCTGTGTCGAAAACAAATTAACATCCCCTATTATCCTACATAAAATCAAAAAATTTACATCCAACAACCTGTGAATGATTATGAATCCAATATTCTAATATACACAGAAAAAGAATGTACCCCAATTTGAGAACCAAGTCAGAGAAGTACTCAATACTGGAGGTGTTGTCAGGAATGATAGATCATATCATCACTAACTGCATAGTCAAAAGGACTGTTGCAAAATTAAAATCTTCACATTTATATGAACTTCACTCCCCAGGAAAGAGAGGAGAACGGAAGAAGGGGAAGAAAAAAAATTGAACCATTATATATGCTTAGAGTTAGAGAATGAATGGCTGTCTGAATGATCTTCTCCCCATGGTGTGCAAATTTAAGGGCTAAAGTATATAGAGGAAACTATGTAACAGCACCCTGCAGTTAAAACAATGAACAAATTTGTTACAAGAATCAGTATTGTCACATCACCAATCTATAATAAATAGTTGACCACACAAAAGGTATATAACAGGTAAATAAAGAACTAAAAGAAGTCCTGGTAATAGACTAACATAAGGAGGGGCAATATTGGTAGTCTAGTATTATTAGGTTAGTAGTTTTTACCCTAAGGGCATGCTTGGATTGAGGGAGATGTATTACTAGGGTAATAAAAGTCAAACTAAGTAAAATGAAAGTGAATATAAGGAAGGGGGGATAGTGATGGTGTGATTGTAAGGAAAATTATGTTGTAATGGTGTGGTATGAGGTTTAGAAAGAGGAACTAATACCCTCATTTTGGGAGTAACGGTTACACTAGGGGGGGGGGGGGCGGTTAACTATTACCCTCATTATAAGGATAATAATTCCTCCATCTCTCTCTTTCCCTCATGGCACAACTATCTTTTTCATTTGTATACACCTTGTCTTCTATAACAACATTTCTAATTGCCTATGTTTTTTCAAGTTTGACTTTTATTACCCCCTTAATATATTACCCCCAATCCAAGCATGCCCTAAGTATAAATAGAGAGAGGGAAGAAAGAAGAAGGTGGCTAAATTTTGGTGTAAATCCATGAGACAGTTATGGCCTAAAGCCGTTGATAGAGAGTTGTGAGCTAAACTCACTTGGAGCTTGATAGGCTAAACCTATCTTTTGTATGATTCGTGTCCTGTTAATTAAAGCATCAATCTTTCTTCCTGAACTTGAACCTTCTCTTCGAGGCCATTTAGTTGTGATACAGAGGTAACCATGGTCATAGACCATATCACTCTGACACCAGCTGTAATGAACTGATTTTCTGATTGTAAATATTATAAAATTACTAAGGATTAATAAAGGTGAAAGCTTTACATTTTGATTGATAATGGAAAAAGGATTACAAAAGATGGGTTTAGCCTATCAAGCTCCAAGTGAGTTTAGCTCACAACTCTATCAATGGCTTTAGGCCATCACTCTCATGGGTTTACACCAAAATTCTGCCTACCTCCTTCTTTCTTCCCTCTCTCTATTTATACTAAGGCTAAACACTACTAACCTAATAATACTAGACTTCCCAAAGTGCCCCTCCTAAGTTAGTCTACTACAGTCCTCTCTTACGCCATTAAAAGGTTTAAAAGCCTCAATTATTGCTTCAACTAGACAGGAGAACATATAAGATAATGAACAAGATACCTGTATGAGCATGTAGCTCACAGATTTTGCTAAAAAGGGAATCAAAGTTTATTTGATTGTATTTTTCATTTCAAAAAAAAAAAAAAAAAAAAAAAAAAAAAAAAAAAGCATAATATTCCTGTAAGTAGTATTTATTTCTTGGACTTTTAGAGAAGACAGATGGTGTCTTTGTTCTGCTTCCCACTCACAGCCCTGATTCAGATTTAAAGCAAGGTTAGCCACAAAGATCCAAAGCATCAGTCTCTCTGTTATATCTGGATTCTATCAATTTCAACAACTACTCGTGCCAAGAAGCATTATTTAATGAAGGTAAGATTGCCTCGACAAGGCTAGGAAATAAAAGATTTTGACCTCATAAATGACACATAGTACAAAAATATATCACTGACACGGAACTCATACACATGTGTGATGATGATGCTGCTGATGTGCCAACTACTGCAAAAGTCAGTGTCATATCAAAGACAAACATATAACTGAATAAAAAAATTAAGGAGTACCAGTAATGAGGTCAGTGTTAGAAGCAAAATGGGAATCAGAATTGGAAGATGTTAACTACACTGCTTATAAGAGAAGAAAAATGAGGAAAAATACATACATGCCATGCCCACACAGCAAGTGTAGGTAAGAAACCAAATGCATGTGAATAATAGATCCTTACAAAATGCATGTTCACTGTGTAGATTTAGTATCATTATGCTCAGGTACTGAAGCACCTTTGCCTCAAGCCTGTTCTTGGTATCCCTACTAATCTTGAGCATGCGGATAAACTCAGCTAACACTTGATGTTCCATGAAACATCTGGGGAAAAAAAAAAAATCTTGTAATTATTAGAACAAGTATCATAATGCATATTACCAAATAAACATTTAAGGAAAAAAAAGGACAAACTCTTACTCGAAGATGATGGGTCATGCCTATCACCATATGTAAATTTTTCTACAATAGTTTGTAATATGTCCACAACTGTTTCCTGGAAAATTTTTTACATACAATATCCGACTATTGTCTCCAAAGCCACAGTATATGTGACATTAAATCATAGTGTTAAGTACAAAATCTAATAGTTCAACAGAGAACCGTCAAACAGAAGCAGTGCGAGACGTATACCCTATAAAATGTATGAACGACTTCAATTCCCTGCAATGCATTGATGATATACCTGAGAAGCAAGGTTCAAAAAAGACAATTAGATTTACTATAATCAAGAATTCAAGAGAAAGATGGATGCATTTCTCTAGAAAATACTCATGAAGTCATTACAACATTTTTAAATATAAAAGATTTAGCTTTATATGCTGTACATCATAATGTCACATCAGATTTTCAAAAATTTCCCCGTACTTGATAAATAGTATATTTATACAATCTATGCTCAAGGTCGAAAAAACAACAAATGCGAAAAACCTGTTGAAAGAAGCCAGGACAAAGACTCTAGCTATTTGCAGAACGGGCAACATTACTGTTACATTTTTTTTATTTAACATCTCAAAGTTCATGTAACTGCCTGAAAGGTTGAAATAAGTGACTGTACATTGGTAAGTTCTTACCTAGAGTCAACCTTCCAACTTAATCACCAAACCTCTATTTACCACTCACCAAACAATCAACCACAATTTCATGAATCATTTTGGAATATTTATTGCCTCTCCACAAATATTTTAAAACAGATACAAATAAGGAAAGATTACACTAATACAAGGAAAAAAAATACGAGGTAACAAAAGTATGCCAAGCTCAAGCAAAAAGGCGGAGAAGAAAGAGAATTCTTATCACACCCAACAAAAGCATTGTGAGTGTGGAGATAAGCTAAAAGCAATAACCAGTCCAAAAAGGCTTGCAAAGAGGAAAATAGACCACAGAACTCCCATTATTCCTTTCCAATCAAATCATCCACACAGATAGCTTAATAAAAAATGTTCACCTCATATCTCTCAAACCTCATAAACAAAGGATAGATGAAAAAAAAAAACCCAGCAAATTTTAAAAACACTTAAAGGCTTTGCTAGAGATAAGTCGACAAACTACAAATGCAAGATCAAGAGGTTCACTGTCAATCCATTAGATATATTTACAATGCCTAGCTTGGCCTTGAAACCAAAAGAACTCTAAAGTACTAGATTTCTCCAAACTACTAAGCTACATATACTGTTTATCGTCACCCACTATGGAAGCTAAGCATTCCAAATAATTAATAAGATATAAATATACAGAAAAATGCATGTTAAACATATTTTGGTCGTGGCTTTAACTGAAATAAACAAATCTAAAAAATTAGCAATTAACCAGTTAACTTTTCTGCCTTTAAAGTCCACAAGAAAATAGTCTTAAGGTTGCTCAACAAGTTAGTTAACTCCCACTTATGAAAATTCCACCCAACATGGAAGTTCAAAAAACATACTCCACTCACCATCACTAATAGAGATGAAGAAAAAGGATAAAAGGCTGTTCCCTCGACAAATAAGTCCAACCAAAAAAAAATGAGTTCCTTCATGCCAATCCTACCCATTTCTTTGAAAAATATAGCTTCTCCTAAACAGTTTATGCCAAAGAGAAAGCTTGTCAAAGAAGATGCAAAGGAGATGTTCAAAACCCAAACTTTCTTCTTCCCTAAACTTACAAATGCACTCCCAGCTCACAAAAAGCCTTCCCTAGACTTCAACAAAGTTCATAAACCTCTCTTACCACCTGCTTACATCAATCGAGGAGTTTAAAATGGTAAAAACTAGAAAAAGTACATTAAACATTTGCACTCATCTAACTTCACGGGAACCTTCTACTAAAACGGATCTCAAAATCAAAACTATAAATATATGAGGGTTATACCCTAATGAAAGACCAAATCTTGACAAAGTCCATAAACAAGAAGAAAAATCAAACCAATGAATTGCAACATAAATAGCAAGCTCATATCCCTTCTTCTAATCACTTTATATTTTTAAGACTAAATAAGCAAAGAAAATCACCCATGACCTTAAATCCATAAGCCACACAAGAAAAGCCAATTGACTTATGTCATAGACAAATCAGGCTTTTCTATCGCTTATAAAGAGAACTTCCTATCACTTAGGCTCCTGAAATGATAATAGTCCATAGTCCAAAATACCTGTGTGTGGGAGTAAAGTGGCAACCTGTTCAGCCTTCACTGCCATGGGGATGAGTAAAAAGTAACTTCATTTTAATTGAACCAGTCTCTTACAGGTAGTCATTTAGGTGACAAGATGGTGCAGAATGGATGATTAATTACTAATGTTTTGACATATTTGCTAATCCAAATTGGGCTCTACATGAATTCCTCTGAAAATATATCTAGGAAACTAAACAAAAATAAGTTTATTCTTGTATTAATAAATTAGAATCGAAATAAATTCTCTTGTGCTGTAAAAACAAATTACATGTTGAAGAGATTCATAGTTGAAATTAAACCTTGAAAGATAACAATAAAACATAAGAAAATAGAGGGTCATTTTATTTCTGTCTTTTTCTCTAAATAAAATACCGCATTTGAAATTTTGTGATCACACTATGTCAACTTTAAGCATTAACATCTACAATCATACTAGCAAAAACTGTATGACTATGACCTTATGCAAAATTATTGAAAAAAAAAATTGATAAACCTAGAAATGCAATCTACACATCAATTTTGTGACGTATATAGGCTCAAGAATAATACATTCTTGTTGCATCATGACCATAGTAAGTTGTCAAGTGTGGTAAAGTTGCATATACAACATTTCATGATGCTCAAGGCTGCCCCAGAATGAATTGACATATCAGAAAAATCAACTTCATATCTTCACCATTGAAAATCAAGTGTTTTAAAAACAGTCTCTTCAATGTCTCTTATAAACTTTCCAGTTAAAACACACCTCATATTGATAAGAGAATCTAAAAGTTTGGCTTGACTTATAAATAAATCAAAAGGTTTATCAGTGTAAATCTCAAAAATATCAATACATATATATAATAATGCATTTATTATGGTAAAGGAAAATTCATTAGCACACAATGGCCTTAATAGGTGTTGTTCTGAAGTTTCAAAAAGGCATTTTATAATGGTTTTTCACAAAATGGCACCAAAGCATGCAGATGATGGAGCAGCCTCGCAAAATCAGGCAAATCAGACCAACAATGCTTCAATGACTTAAAAGACATCTCTGAAGCCTTGGCTCAAGAATCTTCTTCTTTTTAGCAAAAACTATCCCAATTCAATACATCCATTTCTCTCCCTTCAACATGACCGTCTTAATAAAACTACATATGTACAGAATTTATGCCTCTCCTAGACCCAATTTAATCATTTTCATTAATAGCATCCAACCTTAGCACAACGCCACAACTCTCCCACCTTTGGAGTAATTACAACAACCTCGAAAGAAACTCTCTACTTTCCACTGTTATTCCATTGTACTAGTACTTCAATTACTACAGTCCTTGCATTTTAAGTAGTTAATACACTCTTATTTGTCAATACTCAAGTTCCAACATTGCATTGTCCCATGAAACATCTGGGAAAGTTTTTTCAAGTGGCAGGACTTTGAAATAATTAAAACAAGTATCATAATGCATATTACCACACACACACAAACAAAAAAAGAAAAAGAAAAAAAAAAAGACAAACTCTTACTTAAAGATTGATGGGTCATGCCTATCACCATATGTAATGATTTTTACGATAGTTAATAAAATGTCCACAACTGTTTCTTGGAAAATTTTGTATATAATATCACACTATTGTCTCCAGAGCCACAGTATCTGTGACATTAAATCATAGTATTAGGTACAAAATCCAATTGTTCAGCAATGTCAAACAGAATGTAATAGACTGAGATTATTGCTAACTTGCTCAACAGGAAATAGAGAGAAAAATATAATCTGATTTTTGATAATTGATTTAATAAGAAGATATAATAAAGATGGAAGCTTGAATATTGATTGAAAATGACAAAAGGTTTACAAAATGATAGGTTTAATAGCTTTAGGCTATTACTCTCAATATAGCAATAGCTTGAGGCTATAACTCTCTAACAATGGCTTGAGGCCATAACTCTCTAAGGTTTCCCTAAACAAATTTCTGCCTACTACTTCCTTTCCCCCCTCTCTCTATCTACACTAAAACTTAAGACTACTAACCTAATAATACTAGACTACCCATATTGCCCCTCCTTAGGTTAGTTTATTACACAGAAGCAATGCGCGATGTATATACCCTGTCAAATATATCAATGAGTTCAATTCCCTTCAATTCATTGATAATATAACAGAGATCCAAGGTTCAGTAAAGACAATTAGAATTACTGTAGATGACTAATCAAGAATTCGAGAGAGAGCTGGATGTAATGATGCATTTCTCCATAAAATACTCATGAAGTCATTACAGCACTTTAAAATACAAAAAAATTAGCTTTATATGCTCCACGCCTGTACATCATAATGCACATCAAATATTTTAGACAATTACCCCGTATTTGTTACCACTCAACAACAACAACCACAACAAAGCCTTAGTCCCAAAATGATTTGGGGTCGGCTGACATGAATCGTCAAAAGGAATATTACGATATAAAGAAACATACATAACAAAACCATCATTTAAAAGAGTTTGAAAAAGGTAAGTAAAGTGAGTAAACGAAAGAGCATTAAAAAAAAATTGAGGGAGTTTTAAAAGAAAATCAAGAATAAAATTCAAAAAAGTTTTAAACGAGTGGTTAAAACGTTCAAGTTGAAAACATAAGGTTTGAGAAAACTTCAGCAAAAGAAAACAATACAGTTCATAAAATATTGGTGAGCTAAAAATAGAATTAAAAACGAAAATAAATTTAAAAAGTATATATAATCAATTCACGCCGTTGACGTGAATTTTCTCCCTCCACACAACCCTATCAAACACCATATTCTCTTCAATCCCCATAGCACTCATGTCACTCTCAATCACCCTCTTCCAAGTTTTCGTAGGTTTTCCCCAACCTCTCGCGATCCCAACACTTTGCAATTCTTCAAGCCTCTTTACTGGTGTGTCACTTGGTCTCCTTCTTACATGGTCAAACCATCTTAAGCGATTCTCCCTTATCTTGTACTCAATCGATTGCCCCGCATTTGTTATATTGTAGAAAATAAGTATATTAATAATTTAATACAATCTATTCTCAAAAACGAGAACAACAAATGCAGAAAAACTGTCGAAAGATGCCAAGACAAAAAATCTAGCTATTTGCAAAACGAGCAGCATTATTGTTTCGTTTTTTTTTTTTTATCATCTCAAACTCCACGTAGCTGCCTGAAAGGTTGAAATTAGTGACTGTACATTGGTAAGCTTCTTACCCAGAGTCCACCTTCCAGCTTAATAAGCAAACCTCTATTTACCACTCACCAAACAATCAATCATCATTTCATGAATCATTTTGGAAAATTTATTGTCTCTCTGGTCTCTACAATAATTTTAAAACAGATCCAAGAAATGATTACACTAACACAAGTAAAAAAAAAAGTAAAAGGTAAACAATGTATGCCAAGCTCAAGCAAAAAGACAGAAAAAGAAAGAAAATTCTGATCACACCCAACAAAAGCCTTGTGAGTGTGGCTTCCAAAGAAGAAAATGGACAACAGAACATCAGAACTCCTAATTTCCCTCTCCATTCAAACCATCCATATAGATATCTTGACAAAGAGTGTTTTACTCATATCTCTTAAACCTCATATATACAGGACAACCCCTTTGATGAGCCAAAACAGGGGAGGAAAAATTATATATATCTGAAACCCAGCAAATCCTAACAGTAGTTAAAGGCTTTTCTAGAGACAAATTACAAATGCAAGATCAAGAGGTTCACTGTCAACCCATTAGATATATTTACAATACCCAGCTCATTACTAGATTCCTCCAAATTACCCAGCTACATATATATCGTCACCCCCTAATCCCCTATGAAACTAAGCATTCCAAATAATAAGATATAGAATATACAGAAAAGCTGCATGTTATACATATTTTTAGTAGTTGCTTTAACTAAAATAAACAAATCTAGTGAACTAGCAATTAGCCAACAAACTTTTCTGCCTTTAGAAGTCCACAAGAAAATAGTCAAAAGGCTTCTCAACAAGTTAGTAATAAACTCCCACTTGTGAAAATTCCACCCAACATGGAAGTTCAAAAGAACTTACTCCACTGAGCATCACTGATATAAATGGGGGAAAAGGATAAAAGACTGTTCCCTCGACAAATAACTCCAACCAAAAAAAAATGAGTTCCTTCATGCCAATCCTACCCATTTCTTTGAAAAATATAGCTTCTCCTAAACAGTTTTTGCCAAAGAGAAGGCTTGTCAAAGAAGATACAAATCCCGCTAAGGAGATGTTACAAACCCAAACTTCCTTCTTCCTTAGACTTACAAAAGCATTTCCAACTCACAAAATGTATTCCCTGAGATACAAGAAAGTTCATAAACCTCTGTAACCTCCTGCTTACATCAATCGGGGGTTTAAATGATAGAACTATAAATAGTAAATTAAAACATTTACACTCACTCATCTAACTTCACAGAAACATTCTATTAAAACGGATCTCAAAATCAAGGATCTCAAAATCAAACCTATGAATCTATGAGGATTATTCCCTTAAGAAAGACCAAATCTTGACGTAGTACATAAACAAGAAAAAAAATCAAACCAATGAATTGCAATATGTAGGCAATCTCGTATACCTTCTTGTAATCACTTTATGTTTTTAAAACCAAAACAGCAAAAAAAATCACCCATGACCTTCAATCCATAATCCAACGAAGAAAGCCAATTGACATATGGCATAGACAAACCAAGCTTTTCTATTATTTATGAAGAGATCTTCCTATCACTTACACTCCTGTAATGATAAGTACATAGTCCAAAATATCCTTGTAGGCGTAAAATGACAACCTGTTCAGCCTTACTGCCATGGGGATAAGTCAAAAGTATCTTAAAGAATAGATGATCAATTACTACTGTTTTGACATTTTTGCTAATATAAATTGGACTTTGACCATGAATCCCTATGAAAATATATCTAGAAAACTCAACATATATATATATATATATATATATATATATATATATATATATATATATATATATATATATATATATATATATATATATATATATATATAATGGGTTTGATCTTCTTGTATTAAAAGTTAAAAATCATAATAAATTCTTTTGTGTTGTTAAACAAAGTACAATGTAAAGGGTCATGCTAGACCTGTCTTTATCTTTAAATAAATACCACATTTGAAATTTTGTGATCAAACTACGTTAACTGCATTAACAACTACAATCATACCATAACAAAAACTATATGACTATGAACTCATGGAAAAAAAAAAAAAAAGGACAAGCCTAGAAATGTAATATTCACATCAATTTGAGCGCATTCTCGTAGCATCATGACCATCATAAGTTGTCAGCTGTGGTAAAGTTGCATATACAACATTTCATGGATGCATCATGCTCAAGGCTGCCCCAGAATGAATTGACGTATCAGAAAAATCAACTCCATGTCTTCCCCATTGAAAATCAAGAGTTTTTAAAACAGTCTCTTCAATGTCTCTTATAAACTTTCCAGTTACATCATACCTCATATCATTCATGAAAACATAAGAGAATCTAAAAGTTTGGCTTGACTTACAAAAGGTTTATCATTGTGAATCTCAAATATATCAATACATATAATAATGCCTTTAATGATATATTGTAATGGTAAATTCATAAGCACACAACGGCCTTGATAGGTGTTGTACTGCAGTTTCAAAAAGGCATTTTATAATGGCTTTTCACAAAATGGCACCAAAGCATGCAGATGATGGAGCAGCCTCGCAAAATCAACCAAATCAGACCAATAAGGATTCAATGACTTAAAAGACCTCTCTGAAGCCTCAGCTCAAGAATCTTCTTCTTTATAGCAAGAATTATCCCAATTCAATGCCTTCATTTCTCTCCCTTCAACATGACCGTCTTAGTAAAACTAAAGATATACAGAATTTATGCCTCTCCTAGACCCCATTAGGCATCTATTCACTAAAATCTTAAGCATTCATTCCATCAAACAATATCACTCATTTGTATTAATAGCATCTAACCTTAGCACAACGCCACAACTCACCCACCTTTGGAGTAATTACAACAACCACGACGAATTAATCAACCCCCTCGAAAGTCGAAAGCAACTCTCTACTTTCAAATGTTATTCCATTATACTAGGAACTCCAATTATTACAGTCCTTGTATTATAAGTATCGAGTTCCGACATTGCACTGTTACCAAAATGAATCAGTATGCAAACCAACTAAACTAATACCAGTAGTAGTTTATACTTCCTCCGTTTCTATTTACTTGCAACACAGCCTTGTGGCACGTGTTTTGAGATCGGGTTTATGTAATGTAAATGGATAAATTATTAATTATAATTTTTACAAATGATACTTAACCCTACTCTAATCTTCGTGTAAAAATTATATTGATAAAATCGCTCGTCTACCCTCACTAATCATCTCCTAAAACTGTGTGCCTAAAAGGTGTGTTGCAAGTAAAAGAAAACGGAGGAAGTATATAATTAAAGTACAGCATAATTTAAGAACACTTTAAAACTAATCTCACATTTTACAAATTTCAATCTTCATTGCAAATTAATCACCCAAAAACCCTAATTTTTATTTCTTTTCTGCTCAAGTAAGCTAAACTAATTCACCACAGTAATCTATTGAGTTAATAATATGAACCCTAAACCTAATCAATCAACAAAACTTCGGTAATCAGGATAATTCACCTCCAAAATGATAATCGATTTCAATTAAGCAAACAAACAAAAAATTGAAAATTGGAGAGAGAAAGTTACCGGAAATGTTGGAGAGAGAAGCGATCAATGGGGCGCCAAAATGATCGCAACATTATCGAGGACGCTGCAGTAGATTGAGTAACTGTGCAGATGAAAGAGGCGTTTGATTAGGAATACATTATACATGCAATGATGCAATTGCAATTTCTGGTGCGAAAATAACAGAAATTGGTAACAGTCAACTTTTTTTTTTTTCATTTTTCTTTTGGTTTTTTATTGGAAAATTATACATTTATACACAACCGCTCATGTCGAGAAAATACTTGTTAATATGGTATATTAACAAAACATGTTAATATGGAGGTGTGGAGGTTAATTCGCATACTTTAGTAAGGGTAGACTCGTAATTTAGTCAGTAACTTTATTTACCAAACTAGCACCCATTAACAAACGTCAATGTACTCCATTCAAATCATCATGCCGTTCTAACACCATTGTCCGATCCATATGCCTTAAAATTCAAAATCGCCGACAGATTACCATTCGCTGTCCAAAACCTCAACACATTTGAGCTTCAAAGAGCCCGACACAAATTATCAGGCTACATTGAATTTGATAGAATGGGTGATTTGATTATGCATCATTAGATTTAATTGAAGCTTGATTGGTTTTTGTAATTTGGTATAATTGTGCTGTTCACCGGCAATCGATTTGCTATGAACTGTTGTTCAACTAATATTGTGACCAAGTTGTTAATGACTGAAAAATAGCTTCTTCATTTTGCATAGACAAATTAGTTTACGAGCCAATTGGTATCGAATGTTTAAATTAACTCAATTACCAGCAATTAATTAAATGACGGCTTCCGATACGGCGAAGATCTGAGCGCTAGGAGAAGAGTACAGTGAGAGTCTGAGAGGAGAGATGAGAGGGAGGAGAGAGAAATGGGATTGTATGAAATTTGGTGTTTTCCAGAATGAAGAACAAACGGAGTTTTAAAAACGTTAGGAAACGTCCAGTTAGACAGTTGGTTGCCACTTCACCGAATGCGGAAATAACAATTTAATATTTTAATAAGTGCTCATAATTGCGAATGTGCAATTATATTAACAAACTTTGTTAATATGCCATATTAACCGGGCATAGCTCCACTCATGTCCCTTGTTGAAACATTTGAATTTAAATTTCATAACCCAAGGAAGAAAATAAATTAATTAAATTATTAAAGAAATACTACATTGATAATTTTTTTTTTTAAACAAACTATATTGATAATTTGATTAGTGGTAAAAAGAATATAAGTTGGACCGTACAAGCTCATGTGTTGTGTCAGCAAACCTTATCCTCAATTGGAACATGGAATATGGCTAAACAAGAAAATAAAGATTCATATTATGACGACCTGTAATGAACTAATGATCTATGTAAACATCTCATGCACAACTTGTCCACATGTTGTGCTACTAGGTCCCTTTTGTCTGTCCATATCTCATTTCATATTGAGCTTTATGGCGAGTTTGGGTCTACACCAGTCATCTTCAAGTTGTGTCAATTTAATTCATGCCCAACTCTTATAATAAATAATGAATTTTCGCAACACATTATACTCAATGATGCTTGATGTAGTGATGGAATTTATACCTTACGCTTTGTTTGGATAGCAAAGAAGGAAGGAAAGGAAGGGGGGAAGGAGGAAGGGAGGGGGGGGGGGGGGGTGAGCTCCATTTTCCCTCTAAATCTCTCCAATTTTGAAGAGATTATGCTTATTAAAAAAAAAAGTGAAAATGGATCCATCCCTCTCCTTCCTCTTCCTTCCCTCAATCCTTTACCCAAACAAGATAATTTGTCCCCCTCCCTTTCTCTTCTCTTCTTTTCCTTCCATTTCTTTCTATCTAAACAAAGTGTTAAGAACGAGATATTACGAATTTGGATTTATGCACTTAAATCTTTTTGGATGGGGTTTTTTTTAACCACCCAACCCCAACCTATATAAACTTTATGAGCTTGAAGGGAACGACCTAGTAGAACTATAATTTTCTCCATGTACAAAAATTAGGAATATAAACAACAAATTGAACATGATATGTATGATCATCAGCATCATCATTATTATTGTTATTATTGTAACGATGCTTGATCATTTTGAAAGTTTATGCAACTAAAATTGTTAATAATAGTATCATTCATTCAATCTATCAATTACCTTTCCATTATTAATGCAAGTAGAGGTGTCCACCGTGCGAGTCGTGCGAGCTGGGTTAGGGTTAGGTGGGTCGCGGGTTGGGGTTTCATGACACACGACACGACACACGTTAGGTAGGGTGGGCCGGGTCGTGGGTTGGGTCGGAGAAGTTGGACACACCAGGGTTAGGTTCGTGGGTTAGATGGGTCGTGGGTGGGTCGAGCTGGGTTCGTGGGTTAGACGGGTCGTGGGTGGGTCGAGGTGGGTTCGTGGGTTAGGGTGGGTCGAGGTGGGTTAGGGTGGGTCGAGGTGGGTTCATGGGTTAGGGTGGGTCAAAGGGTGGGTTTGGGTTGAGTTGGGTTAGTGTGTTAGGGTCGGGTGGGTTCGTGTGTTAGGGTCGGGTGGGTGAAACGGCTAAATGGGGTGTGTGATGTTTTAATTTTTACAAAATTAACAATTTGATGGCTTGCTCTTAATTAAGATGCCTACGTATCCTTATACCACAAAATAAGGAATCAAAGCCAACGTAGTTCTTATATTGTACTTATTTTGGAATTTGGGGGAGGAGGGGGGGCTTGGACCTATCTTTAGAAAATTAAGATTTAATTTTGCAATTAAATTCTAATTTTCGAAAAATAAGTTGCCTACGTATCCCGAAAGAATCAAAGCCCACGGAGTTCTTAGCGTACCTGATTAAGACTTTTCTAGCCACCCATGTTTGTTG
The DNA here is from genome assembly GCF_948465745.1 of Chenopodium album. NCBI lineage: Eukaryota > Viridiplantae > Streptophyta > Magnoliopsida > Caryophyllales > Amaranthaceae > Chenopodium > Chenopodium album. Next base: position 52,535,991 of record NC_137845.1, on the reverse strand, counting down.
CATCATCATCCCCGGAAGCTGCATCATCCGTTGACGACTCCAATATCATCACAGGATCATCTTCATCGTCTTCGTCTTGCTTTAAACCTTGAGTTCTTCTTTCAGCTTGATCCCAATCTTTCTTACAAACACAAATTTGAATGCTTTCCGGAGTTAAGCGAGATCTTTTTTCATCTAACACTCTTCTACCTGCACTAAAAGCAGACTCGGAAGCAACTGATGAAGCGGGAACTGCAAGTATATCTTTTGCAATTCTCGCTAATATAGGAAAACTTTTTTGATGTTCTTGCCACCATTTTATAATTTGAAAGTTGTTGTTGGTCTCATGTTGATATGACAAATAATCATTAATAGCAAGTGTTAAAGAAGATGATGATGAGAATGATGTAGATGCTTTGTGTTTTTTTTTCATAACTTTATCAAGAAAACCAAATCTAGAATCGGAAGTACTAGTATTAGTTGGTGTAGCTAAATCAAAACCATAAATAGATGCATAATGATCATAAAGGTCTCCCAAAACAGATTTGCATTTGTTAATATATTCACTAACATCATAATCGATTCCTAAACTTGTATAATAAAATTCTAAAAGATTTTCCAAACCTTCAGCTTTGACACCGGGGTCAAGAATAGCAGCAATTCCATAAATAATTGGAAATTCACTAAAATAAGTATGCCACTTACGTTTCATGCTATCAAGAACGGGACGAAGTTCATCAATCTTCATATGCTCTTCGATGGTGTGAACAACTTTAACACACTCAATTACTACTAAATGAATGTTAGGCTCATAGATATAAGAGAAAATATGAGTTGCACTATCAAAAGCATTTAAAACATCACGAACAAAAGAAGCATTAGTCCATTGACTTTCGGTTAATAACTCAGTAGGATCAACACGAGTCTCGTTGTAAAGTTGGGTCAAAATATCACGATACTTTATAGCATCATTCAACAAATTGAAAGTAGAATTCCAACGGGTAGGGGTATCAATAGACCATTGTCTTTTCTTAAGACCTCTTTCTTTACACATAGCTATGTACTTTCGTCTAACTGACTGAGTTATCCTAATCCATTTTATAACTGTTCTAATTGGGTTTAGCAATGGTTGCAACTCAGCGAGACCCTCTTGAACAGACAAATTCAAAATATGAGCACAACATCTAACATGCAAGAGACTACCACCCAACAACAAATGCAACTCGGAGTCATTTTTCAAATAGTCAATACACTTTGTGTTTGCAGTTGCATTATCAAGAGACAAAGAAAAAACTTTATTATTCAAGTGAAATTCTTTTAAACAATCCAAAATACGAACTTTGATGTTAAAACCGGTATGCCTTTCTTCCATAGCTTGAAAACATAGTATACGTTTTTGAATAAACCAATCATCATCCACCCAATGAGCAGTAATGCAAAGAAAAGGTTCGCCCATACTAGAAGTCCATGTATCACTTGTAAAACTAACACGACCATCAAAAGTACGAAATAATTCAATCAAACCACTCCTATATTTATAATAAGAAGTTTGTGTATAACGTCTTAGGGTGTTTCGGGGGACACGAGTAAATGCAGGTTGTAATGCAACTTTATTAAAATGCTCAACATTTGCATTTTCACCATAACTAAAAGGGTATTCATTAGCAATAACTAAAGTACTCATTTCATCAATCATTCTATCTTTATTATAATGGAAAGGTGTACCTCCGCCTGGTAGATGGCTCATGTATCCACCCAATTGTGTTTGGACGGGCATTCCACCCCCCGAAGTACGGGGGCCATTTTCGAACAACTCGTGTTTATTTTGCAAATGCCGAGTCAAGGTTCCGGTTCCATCTCCCGTTTTCCAATTATATGACTTGACATTTGCACCTAGCGCCTTGCAAACTAGGCATGTACACGTGAACCTCTTTGGTTGATCGGGTTGCCATCCCGAGGGTGTAACTTCCACTCGTTCAAAATGTTTCCACACCCAAGAAGTTTTTCCTCGACCTTTACTTTCACCGCCACCACCTTTCATAAATCAAATTATTGAAATTAATTTTTAACGCTATTTATGAAAATACACTTTTAAATTTAAAATATTTTAATTATAGTAATTTAAACGCATTTTTCATGGTGATTGTAAATTATAGAAAATTGGAAACTAAAATAAATTTTTTTTTTTAGGACACTAAACTATAATTAAACTACTATTAAATTAAACTAAATTAGACTAATAAAAATTAATAGTAGTTTATAATCATAACAATAAAAATTAAATTAGAAATTACCTTGGGATGAAGGTTGAGATGTTGGTTGCGATGGAGGTGGCATAGTTGAACTTGATGATTGGTGGGAGAAATGTTGTGGTGGAGATGTTTGAATATTTTGCCCATCTCCTAAACCATAATCTCCATATTCATTGACAAATTGGTTTAAATTTTCCGTATTAATTTCATACGAAAAATTTGCACCACCACTCCTTTGGCCACCACTTCTACCACCACTTTGATTCCTTCCCATTCCTCCTCTTGAACCCATTTTTTTTTTTTTATATGATTACTAACTATAATATGGAGAAGATTTTTTTTTTTTTTTTAAGAAATTGTTTTTAAGAATACTAATAATAATATTAAGGAGATTTTTTTTTAACAAAAATAAACACTATATAACACTTGAGATTTTGAAAACAATTAATTTTAAGTAAGAGAGAAAGAAAGCTTGAGTTGTGTGGAAAATTGAGTGAAAAGGAATTGGTATTTATAGGAAAAAATACTAGCCTTTTTTAAAAAAAAAAAAAAAACAAAAACAAAAAAACCAAAAAACTAGCCAGTACATATATATAAGTTACCGTTAGATTTATAAAAGTTGCCAACTTGCCATATTTGAATTCTTACACAAAAAAACAAATTAGCCGTTAGAAACAAATTAGGTGGGTTGGGTTGGCGGGTTGGGCGGGTTATGCGGGTTGGTGGGTCGGGTGGGCTGGTGGGTTATGCGGGTTGGTGGGTTGGGTGGGCTTGTGGGTTGTGCGGGTTGGTGGGTTGGGTGGGTCGTGTTTGATGGGTCGAATTGGGTGGGTTCGTGGGTTGGGTGGGTCGAATCATGTGGGTCGAAGTGGGTTGAACGAGTTGGGCCGAATCACGTGGGTCGAAATGGGCTGGGTCAAAGTGGGTTGGGCTACAATTTTTAGACCCACGACACAACCCCCTTTGCAGACGGGTTGTGCCGGGTCGGATCCGGGTTGGGCCCATTTGACCCACAAGCCGTGCGGGTCAGGGTGGGCTGGGTCCAACCCGGCCCACTGGCCACCTCTAAATGCAAGATACCTCCTGGCCCTCATTAAAACCTTCTTGTTTCTTTGAACGTACTTAAGGGAAACCAGAAGTCAATGTTCATAGTAAGTGTTTATGTTCTACCCAATTCTCTTTATCTCTACAAATTAAGAGGTACACGCTATGTGTGTACAATATAAGAAATTAGAAGAAAAAAAATAAATAAAATTATACGCCGCCGCCATTAACCTAGAATCACCACAAACAATTTCCTAAAAAAAAAAAAAAGAATCACCACAAACAAGAAAAGAAAAACCATGTGTATTAAGAGTTGTGATCGAAACTGAGAATACAAATGAAATATTATTTACTAAAAGCATGAGAAAGAAAGAATAACCAAAAAAAATCAAAAGCAACTTCATTTTTTAGTTTTATGAGGTAATTTTGCAAATTGAGAAGGTAATTTGGGGATAGTAAAATTCAACACTCAAAATACCCTTTTATTTTATACATAGGATAAGAAAAACTGAAAAAGTCATATGAAGTATTTATCTTTTATAGATTACTAGTTTAACACCCGTGCCATGCACGGTTTTACTAAATTTTATGGTGAATTATATATGTACTAAAAAAAGAATTGCCAAGTATATTTCTAAAGGAAACAAAATAGCTATAATTTTTATATATACTCATGTCAAAGATGTCAAGATTATTGATGCAAAAGACTTAACAAATAATGAAATGAAATAAATTTATGGACTATGAGGTTTTATACTACCCCGTATAAAAAATGAAAACGTTATATTAGTACCCAAATGATACATAATTACATACACACATACATAGATATACCCTTCGTCCCAATTTTGTTAACATACTTTGTTCGACACAATGTTTAATGTTTATGCAAAATTATTTGATTATATATTTATTTCGTGATAATTAATAATTTTTTCTTTTAATTTAGAGTTATTGAGTAGTCAGGGATTTTTACATATATAACATATGAGTAGTATATGTAAATTTTTATTAATATAATAAATTTTGTTTAATTAATTTTTTATAGGTTATTATTAACATTATTATGTTGAAGTAGGGATGGAAAAATTGTATTTACTACAAATTATATTTTTTTTAAATGATTAGTCAAGATTGTTCATATATTACATTAATGTACTGTAAATTTCTTAGTTGAAATTATTTTTGCACAAAATTTTGACACACGGTATTATTAATAGGAAGAGTAGAAAAGTAAAGAATATACATTTATATATGTTAGCAAAATATTTTCTTCTCTAATTGAAATAGACTTTATTGGCAAAAGTAATAAAGTTGGAGGGAAAAAAAAAAAGAATGATTATATATAGTCATTAGCTAAAAATAATATTCTATTATATAGTACCTTAAATATGGAAAGAATATCTTATTGTTATTGAGGTTTGACCAAAAGAAAAATCAAAAAAAGAAAGAAAAAAAAAGGCGGGAAAATATTTTATCAGGAGATGACACATGTCATTCCTAATTCGCCTTTAGTATATAGTTATAGATATTAATAACTATTAGATCAAATTACCTTTGAAAAGAGTTAGAGTTGTGACTTGATAATCAACTAATTTTCTGGCTCGTGCAATTCACAGCTTATTCATAGGTATGTAATGTAATTTTTCGTTTTATAATACACCGTATGTTTTTAATTTAGTGGTAGAAGAAGAAGGGGTGGAAATTAAATAAACTTTGAAGAGATTCAGAGTATTAAGTTGGAGGAGAATGAACTAAGCAACATTAATATGTATTGAATTATGGCTTTTTTTTCCCTTTAACTTTATAAGAAAGTTATGTTTATTATTATTGTAAACCGTCCATAACAAATTTTACTCTCTTCAAATGAGTAGAGTAGAGGTTTTTTGGTTCACCTTATTTTTGCTTATCTGATTTGATTGTCTAATTTGACCAAACTTTGACGTTAAGTGTACGATAATCTATAAGGAAAAAATATATCAAGTGGGGTCTTGTTAGATTCGTAATAATGTGTATTTTTATTAATATGTAGTGTTCATGATTTTTTTCATTACGAAATTGAAGATATTTAGCGATTAAAAAATGCACATTAAACGATGATCTGATCTGAACTTATTTTTCTGATCTGACCTGACCTGGTCTGAACTTATTTTTTTTGATCTGATCTAAACTTATTTTTTCTGAAATAAGTAAAAGTAAGGTGAACTAAACAAGGCTTAACTCTACTATCCTTAAAAAAAACTTATTTCAATTCATTGCTTATCTATAGTGTTCCTAATCAAGGATGTCATCCCTCCATTCCATCAAGAGAATGTCACATCACTCAATTAAAGATATGAATGGTACGTACCACGTCAATTAAAAATTAATTATGTCAAGAATTGAACTTAGTTCCATTAGGAAATGAATAAGAAGTCATACCATCTTTGCTACCTAATAATTTTGCTTATTTATTCTTCTTTAATATAGTTATTGTAGAACATGAGAGTGCTTTTTTTTTTTTTTTTTTTTGTATTTTTGCATTTGCTATTTGTTAAGTAGTATAGTATGTTAGCATTGAAGAAGGTGATTCATTTGTTATATACTTATATATATGAAATACAGTCACCAATTCAATAGATCTAAGTTACGGGAAAACAATACCAAGTACACAATTAACACGAAGTAATTAATACTTGGTCGTCTAGTAGTAATGATTGAATCATATACAAGCTCAATTGCTTATACTCCTTTCAATTCTCCCCTGTTATTTCGAAGGAGTCTTTGCCTAGTTGCCCACACACTTGTGTGGTCGTGTTAAATTAAGTGTCGTTCTGATTCCATAGAGCGTTTTTCTAGTTTTTTTTCCTACCATACCATTCTACCACATGTTGATGTGCACGTAAGAAAAAGAAGGTAATACGATATTTTCTCAGCTCATTAGTCCATTATTGCATGGGCTCACAAGTAAAAATGAAGGCAAATCCAAAAGCTGAAGTTGAGCTTGAAGTTGATGAACAATATCGATGCTCCTCCGTGACCAAATACTAGTATGTTGCAAAGAAGGGACCATCTGAATCTGACTCCCTTTCACCTTGTTATTTTGTGTATTTTTGTCATAATAAAGTCTAGGCCCTACTTTTATTCATGCCCTTGTGAATAAATATCAGCTATCACCATTCAAATGAAATGTCATGAACTTTTTACAGTATTTTATTTTTTATTTAATTAGGCATAAACTTAGTTTAAGTAATGAAATTAATTGCAAAAAAATTAAATGAACAAATTAGTCCCAACAACACAAACTATGCATGGCCGAGTTGTATAAAGCAATTTAACGGTTTAACGTAACGCGGCCATGCGGTACCACCAAATTCAGTCATGGCCTCATGGGTACGTAACTATGATTGGAATCTTTATACTTCGTATTTTTGTTAAATTTTTATAAATACTTTAATTTCCCTTTTTTGTTGAAGAATAATTTAAGGGTGTTTAATTCTTTTATTGAGAATTTAAATCTCTTAAAAGATGATTGTAAGTGTCGAATGACTATTATTATTTAATGAAATTAACCCTCTCTATTCTATTAAAAAAATGACTATTATTATTTAATGAAATTACCCCTCTCTATTATATTCACAAAAAAAAAAAAAAAAAAAAAAAAAAAAAAAAAGTAAAACAATTTTAATTGATTAACTAAGAGTCTGAATATATTAATCTTAAAGTAATTTTAACTCAATTTCAACCAAATTCTAAACACAAATTTGGAGATCTTGTATAGTTTTACGAGTTAAGGTAACAATTAGGGACTAAACTTTTTTACTTTTCACCTTTTGGGACCTGAACTTTTTTCTTTCACTTTTTGGGACCTATGGTTAATTCTCAAGCAATTTAACCCATCTAAAAAGCTTGCTAACTAACCTATGCATTAATTGTAGTTTAAAAAAATATTAGTAATCCAAAGCAAAAAAAAAAAAAAAAAAAAAAAAAAAAAAAAAAAAAAAATTATTATTTATATCAGTTAAACCAAATTTTACATCATAACAAGTCAATAGAGTTACAAATTACAAAATCCATTGACTATCAATTACATGAACTATATAATTGTTCTGTTCAATTTAGATCGACACAACTAATTTTGCTAGAATTAAGTAGTTCATTTGATCATTTGAACTATATCATCAAAATTCCACACTAAAGTAGTTTATTTGATCGTTAAACTATATAATTAAATTATGAGAATTGAACCTTTCCTTTCATCCCTAGTGGTAAACTAGGTGCCAAACTTTATACTTGGTAATTCTAAAATGATAATTGCAGAGCATAATTGGTTGGCCTATAGTTACCGTCAAGCAACTGAATTGTTGAAAGACAAAGAATATGGAAATGGATGGATATGGCTTCAAATGCAATTTTACACCGACTCGAAAACAATTGTATAAACAAAATAATTCTCAATTGACCCCAAATTGAAATTTGAAATTTTAAATACAAGAACAAACAAATAAATTTAACACTATAACAATATTAAGTATTGATTTCAACATCATAATTCATGAATATCTATATATTTTTTTTAAGGGAGAACAAATAGACGAGATTGAAGATGAAGACTAAAAAGTAGGAGTTGAAAAGGCATTGTTTTTTTTTTTTTTTTTTTTTTTTTTTTTTTTTTTGGTAAAAACGGCTAACTCTAATTTATTATTATTATTATTATTATTATTATTATTATTATTATTTTGGGGGGTGAAAAATCAACAAAATTCCTCTTTTGCCAATAATTTAGAACCTAAAATAATTAGTGGACCCCAAAACTTAATCATAGTTAATTTTTTCAACAAAATTCTTTCTTAGAAAAAAGTTTAGGTCCCAAAAGGTGAAAAGTAAAAAAGTTTAATCCCTAATTATTAGCTTAACTCATACTCTTATCTCTTATGCACCAGGTCCACCTTTGTGTAACTTATGCTTTTGTCGTTAAAGTTGGCGTCTTATTGGTTTGATGAGTTGCCGCTTTAATTGGAAGGGTCATTTAAACACATGTTTTTAAAGCAATCATCCATAAAATGACTAGTATATAATTAATTTTCATTGGTTGTTTTTTTTGTTTTTTCGCTTTTCAAAATTTTATTCTAAAAATATTTTGTTTTCTAAAAATTCATTTTTTTTTTCCGAAAACAAAAATGGCGATTGTCTTCTTCGATTTGTGATTAATTTTTGTAAAAAAAAGCTAATTTTCAAAAAATAAAATTATTTTTATGAAGTTTGACCAATTAAAAATAAATAAATAAATCGACCAATAAAAATAATGTATAGTGATAGTCGTTTTAAGGGCGACTACTATAAAATTTTCAACATATACACACCTTCTATTTCCTCTTAATTCCCCGCAAAGAAAGGAGTGTGTCTCCCTAAAATCCCTACCTAAGTTTGAAAAAATGATGAAATGTTTAACAAAGATGATACATGCAACATGCATCAAAAAATAACTTGATATCCTAGGCATTTCTTTCCTTATTGAAACGATACAAATTACAATAAGGGAAATTCTTAATGGTAACCTCCAATTTGTGTAACACTGAAATGGTGACCCTCTTTTTTTTTAATTGTATAAAATGACCTTAATTAAAAATTTATTCTCACTTATAACCTTATTTCACTAAAAGGTTAATTTAAACTAAACTATGGTTAGGTTTTTTTTTTAAAAGAACTTAAAAAATAAATAAATAAATAACCCACCAATCAGCCACCCACACGCACACCACCACCTTCAAATTAAACCTGCCAGCCACCACCACCTTCCTTCACTACCGGCGACCCTAACCCAGGACCCATGAACGCTTCCCGACCACCGCCTCTCCCTCTCTGTCCTCTGACAACACCGAAACCCACCACCGCACACCAGTTCAAACACCGACACAATTTCGATTAAAGGTGGTGGTTTCGATTTTGGGTTAGGATGGATTCAGTTTCGGGTTAGGAGGGATTTGGTTTCGGGTCTGGGTTTGGGGAGGGTGTTCGAATTCGGGTGGCTCGTCAACAGAGAGAGATGGAGGTATGACGAGCCGGCGAGTGATCATACTATGGGTCGTGGGTCGAAGGAGAAGAGGAAGTGTCGTGGGTCTGGTGGGGTTGTCGGGTTGGGGTGAGGGGTTGGTGGCTTTGAGGCGGCGACTGGGTGAGGCTGAGGTGGAGGTGATGGAAGAGGCTGATGGTGAAGGTTGCTGGAGGTGGTAGGTTGGTTAGTTTTTTTAACCATGGTTTAATTTTTGAACCAAATAAGACTCATTAATGTTATAAGTAGGATAAATTTCTTAATGAGGGTCATTTTGTATAATTAAAAATAAATAGCGTTATCATTTCAGTGTTACAAAAGTTGGGGGTTACCATTGAAAATTTCCCTTACAATAATAGTAGTGACAAGTAGTTTAGCAACAACATACATCTTATTTTGTTTTCAGTGTACTATACATCTCAGGTTATATATCAGTGGCGGATCCAGGATTTAGGGAATGGGGGTACGAAATTACGTTTAGTAAAAAAACAAATTACAAAATAAAAAGTGGAGTGTAATAATTTTTTCCTAACTAATAAATTTTGAGTTAATAAATAATTTTACTATTGTAAATTGTATTAATATTTGTGTGTACTATACACCCTATCTTCCGACACTAAGGCTTAAAATTAAGTAATAAAATTGGGAGGAGAATTTTTTTATCTAAGAGACCTGTTATTTGTAACAGTAGGTCTCTTTGATAAAAAGTACAAATCTTCTTGTGGAAAAATAAACAATATCACTTAAGAGACCTGTTGTTTTTGTACAGTAGCTCTCTTTGATCAAAAGTACAATTCTGAAACTCCTAGGCTTCTAGCATGGAAGGTATAAAAAAAATAACCTAAGAGACCAAATTTTTACAAAGGCGGTCTCTTTAAATTAAACATAAAAAGGCGGGGCTGATTCGGTGATGCGGTGTACTACATAACAGTACCTAAGAGACCGCCTATTACATAAAGGCGGTCTCTAATCTTAACAGTATTTTTTTTTTTTGGCAGAATGGGGGTACAGCTGTAACTCTATGTACCCCCTGGATCCGCCAATGTTATATATCCATGAATCCATCTTATGTAATAATGAAGTTGCTAAGAATCTAAGATAGCATAGAAATAGTCGTAATTTCTCTAAATGGATATATATCCGTAATAGTTACTTGCTAAGTGACAGTGTGACACATGATCGAAAGATGAAACATATATAAATGAATAACATGATTTTGATCTGATTTGGTCACATAGGTAATGTGAATTTGTGAAAAATTATACAAAAATAATAATATGTTGGTTTCCCAATTTCACGTGAAGTTTGTTCGGCATGTACGTAAACGCCGATTACTAATCGACGGGCCGTTAATTACCCAATCAGTTTTCGGTTTGTCTGCACCTATGTTTTTTATTTTATGTATATATGGGCCAATTATATATGTACTGTACTACCAATATTTGTATATTTTTTTTAGAGTCTGTTCTCTTCAAATTATTTTCAATTCAGTTTAGTTCAACTCTAATCAGTTCAGTTCAGTTCAGTTCTTAATTTTCTTCTCTCATAAAATATTCAGTTCAGTTTAGTTCAGCTCCAATTAGTTTAGTTCAGTTCAGTTCTGTTCAGTTCAATATTCAGTTCACTTTAATTCAGCTCAATTCATTCAATCAGAATAGGCCTTAGTCTTATAAACTACAGTGTTATGCATGCCATTTTATTTCACTTCACAAGCATTATTATTATTATTGAAGCATGTAATCAACCACCATTATTGTGCTTTAATATAAATTAAAGAAAATATGTAGGAGTGATTAATTTTTATTACTGTAAATCACATAAGATGACAATTAATGTGATATCAAATAGGCTATATGGGGTTGATCTGATGACGTTTACAAATTTATGTGAGTATAATATTATCAATATAAAATACGTAATTATATGATTTCTATCTATCATGATATGCTTTCAGAATAACCTAAAATATTTGTCTTATCCTTTTATTAATGAGCTAGTCATCTAGTGATGTAACCAAATGATTCTATTCTTTATTCGTAGCCAATTACTTTGTACATTACTAGGTTAGCACCCGTGCTGATGCACGGGTTTCACCATAATTTATTTTGAATTTTTGTAAATTTTATTTTCATATTTTTTCTGAGTTCAAAATGTTCATAAGTTCACTTTAATTGACCTCAATTATTGTTGAAGAATAAACCTCTCAAGTGTCACCACATGTAAGTGTCCCACATTGATTGAAGAAGAGAGAATTAAACACTTTATAAGGCTAAGAGGCTACTCCTCCTATTGCCATATGGTTTTGGGATGGAACCTCCTTGGACTTGTGAAGTGGACTCTCTCTCTTAGTTTGCGGGTGCGGCCCAGGCCCGCGTTTATCATGGTATCAGAGCCAGGTTCACGGTATGGGACCTCTAATGGTTTGAGTATATTGCCAAGCCCAAAGTTTGGGACCTTTAATGGCATCAAGTATTCTGGGCCAAATTAAATTGGATCAAGTGATCCTTGAGTTAAAGGGACCTTACATGTGAGGGGGAGTGTTGAAGAATAAACCTCTCAAGTGTCACCACATGTAAGTGTCCCACATTGGTTGAAGAAGAGAGAATTAAACACTTTATAAGGCTAAGAGGCTACTCCTCCTATTGCCATATGGTTTTGGGATGGAACCTCCTTGGACTTGTGAAGTGGACTCTCTCTCTTAGTTTGCGGGTGCGGCCCAGGCCCGCGTTTATCAATTATGTTAACAACTCATATAAAGACTCCAACAACCTAATATCAATGGTACCTATTTTAAATTAATCACCTAAATAATAGCTATTACCTATTTAAAATTAATTAGCATTTTGTTTCCAAAAAAAAAAAAAAAAAAAAAAAAACATTTGAGCAGGAAATATTTTCATGAGATAACACCACGTGTACAACTTTGAAAAAAAGATGACATCAGCACTTACTACTTTAGTATTAGTTATAGATAGATTGTTATTATTGTCTAAATCTTAAACTTATAACGAGTATGCTATATATTGTATGCATTAACCAATTTCTTTTCATTCAAATTTGGTTGGCACGTTGCTTATACTTGTAAATTAACTAGACTTCTCAGCTCCTCGCCATTCTTCTCTGACAAAGCAAGTACTCCTCCCTATTTTTAAAGTGAGAAGTTGAGAACTAGATAGTCGTGGTCACCGCAGCTAATTTGCAAGTTACAAAACATGAATTAGTTTTTTTTTTTTTTTCTCTTCAAAGTGTTAGATTTTGTAAAGCTCTTAATATCTAGTGAAGTGTATTTCATTTATTATGGCCCTATTTGGTAGTAATGCTTGAGATGGCGATTAGCGTTTGAACTTTAGACCAAGTCGTAACACTATGTAGTAGTAGAAAAAGTAATCAATCCTAGCTATATAAAAGTGTAATCAAATACACCCTAGATTCAAGAGTGAGTTGTTGAATGATATCAGATCAAATAACTTAGTAAATATTTACACAAAATAATATCATAAACCTATAGTCTAGTAGTCTACTTTCTTATACTGTTCTCTATCACAATGTAACTAGGTCATCTAATTGTATTCGTTTTATTGTAAAATTTCAATGATTAGATCGATATGCAACAACCACAGAACATGGCAACATGCAAAAAGGTTAAAAATCAAATTTAGACTACAATCATACATTCATACATACTCATCTCCCCACGTTCACATGGCCTCCCTCTTAACCAATAAACACACCTAATCGATTAGGACTATATGAATTATGAATAATATGATCATTTTAACCTAATATTCTTGCAAACTTTCTCCCAATGATCAATTTTTCTATTGCGAAGAATGTATAAAAGTCATTACAGCTAATATCAACTAAAAATAAAGATGCAATCTAATTATTCTACTCGGGGCCAGACGTTACTCGAACGGCTACATTGACTCATCATTTTACTATGTTTACTTTTTAATTTATTTATTTATACTTTACATTTTTTTTTTAGATAGAATTAGGATTACCTTTAAAATATATATTAAAAAAAATGTAAACTACACTTACTTTTTGACATCACAAGCAACCAAATAAACATAATAAACAACTCCCACCTTTGTAATTATATGATTAAAGTCACCATCAAATCTAACCATTAAAGTTTTATCAACCAAAAACTTTCATAATAAAAGAACCAATCCCAAAAGGCTTTATCCATAATTGCATGTGATTTAGTTAAGAAACATTTTCCAGAATAGAATTAATTTATGAACACGACAAGATTAAACTCTTACTGAGTACGGAATCTTAATTACGGAGTATCATTTTTATTATCATCTAACGTTTATATAAAATTTTAAAAAATTAATATATTCCCTCTGTCAGAATATCTAATACAGTCAACTTTGCACACATGTCAAGACACTAATTTGACTTTATGTTTATATAATTAAATATTAATGAAAATTATTTTAAAAATTATACTCGTACAATATTATGAAACTCTATATTAATATTATTTAACATATTTTATGATAAAATATGCTTTTATTATGTTAATATAAAAATTATAGTTAATATTAATACATAAATGGTAAAAAAAGTGTAACTTTCCAAATATTTTGAGATGGATGGAGTACTCTTCATTGATTCCACAAATCTCTCCCTGATTACTAACTTTCATGCAATCATACTCCACCGAAAAAAATCGTTGATTTGTTTTGTCTTGGTCCCTCAACCTCTTATATTATGCAAACCAAACGTACACATAAAAACAAATCTCACTTCCCCACTTTTCACACCAAATATCATACACACAAGCTTTTTACATACTACTATAATATATTCCTAATTATTTTTCCTATTCTAAAATACTAAGACATCAACTAGCTTAGGATAGAATAAAACTATGGCCTCTCTTTTCCTCTGTTTTTTCCTCTGCTTCTCCTCCCTAATCATCTTACCTTCTTCTTCAAGCACAATTAATCTCAATCTTTCTCCTACTCCTACTCCGAAATCGTCGTTGAATCGACGGGATTTCACCTCCGACGTGGTTAAAACCGCCATCGAAAGAGCTAGGCACCTCAAACACCCCCACAAAAATACATCATCTACTACTAGTGCTCTACATGGAGCTACTAGCATGCCTCTATATGCTCGTAGCTACGGTGGCTACTCCGTTAGCCTCGCATTCGGTACGCCACCGCAGAGAATCCCGCTCATTTTCGACACGGGTAGCAGCCTCCTTTGGGTCCCTTGCACGTCAAAGTATGCTTGTGCTAACTGCACTTCCTCTAAAGTTGAACCTTTCCAACCAAAGTTATCCTCCTCTACTCGTGTCATAGGGTGTCGAAACCCGAAATGTGGGTGGATCTTTGATGCTGATGAGGCAGCCCGGTGCGGACCGGGATGTGGCTCGAACTGCAACCGGGGTTGTCCAAGCTATGTTCTTCAGTATGGTAAGGGTGCCACTAGTGGGGTTGCTATTTCGGAGACGCTCGACTTGCCTGGCAAGCCGGTCCGTGACTTTCTCCTAGGTTGCTCCCTCTCGTCGATACAACAACCGGCAGGGACTGGGATTGGCGGGTTCGGGAGAGCCCCTACATCTCTCCCGAGCCAGCTCGAGCTCGGGAAGTTCTCATACTGTCTTATACCTCATAAGTTTAATGACGGATCAAGAAATAGTAAGTTGTATCTGGCAGGCAAAGGGGAAAAAGTCCCCATTGTCCGCGAGAGTAAAGGTGGTGAAATTGAGTACACACCTTTTTATAAAAACCCTACTAAGGCCCCTTACAATGAGTATTACTATGTCAACTTAAGAAAAATTACCGTTGGTAAAAAACGTGTTAGGTTACCATATAAGTATCTTGTCCCCAGCCACACTGGGAACGGGGGTACCATAATGGACTCTGGGTCTACCCTTACTTTTATGGAGCAACCGTTGTTTGAGCCGCTCGTGAAAGAGTTGGCTGCACAAATAACCGATTACAAGCGGGCAATCGACGCGGAGGCCTTTTCGGGTTTAGGGCTTTGCTATGAAATTAAGGAAGCACGAAATGTTTCGTTCCCGAAGCTCGTATTTCACTACAAGGGTGGAGCAAAGATGTTAATGCCAGTGGATAATTACTTCTCGTTTGTCAGTGATTTGGGTGTTTGGTGCTTAACTATCGTTACCGATGCAAGCTTAGCTGGGCCTAGTGTGCACGTTGGGCCGAGTATAATATTGGGTAATTTTCAACAACAAAATTTCTATATTGAGTATGACTTGGAGAATCAAAGATTGGGTTTAAAGAAGCAAAAGTGTGCATAACAAATTAAAGTAGTGACCTTCCTTTTTTTTTTTTTTTTTCGCTATGTAAATAAAGGAGGCGTCAAGTTAAGATTATTGGATAGTCTTCAATAATCTTAGAGCTACATTGATTTATTCCAGTTGGTTCAATTTTATAAGTTATGATTTTGTTTAAAGTCTCCAAAAATTAGAAATTATTTACATACTTTTAGTGTGTGGTGTACTACATTCAGTTCATTATTCGTAAATTACAATGTTGTCCATCATGTAATACCGCATAATGTGTATGGTACTGAATAAGAAATACTTCGCCGTATGTAAAACTCTCTCACAACTTCACAAGTCGTAATCTCTAAAAGTTTAAAATATTCAAAAGCAAACAAATACTTGTATATAAATATATATTAATCCATAAAATCCAATTAGATTAAGATTTAAACCAGCTAATGTAATTGATGAATTATGTAAGTAGATGGAATTTGATCTCAACTTTTGACTTCTTAAGTACCGCTCCTTAAAATTTAAACCAGTTAACCTAGTTGATTATCCTGACGGTAATGCTTAAGTTATTAGAAGTCTGTTTTGGAATGAATGGTTAAAAGTTTGATTATGTTAATATGATAAACTTCAAATTTAACCAAAAAAAAAAGTTTCACGCCTTCATAAATAATTTAAATTTAGAATTATTATAGGTGAGAATTAAGAAAAGATGAATTATGTAAGTTTCTAACTTTTTGTTATCCCTCATGAAATGTGCCTTTTTTCTCTTTTAAAAAGAAAATAAAATAGAAGCAAAAATATGAGGGATCCTCTCAGTCCAGATTGATTGGGCTTTCAATACGGATTGCATATTGATCCTCTCAGTCCAGATAGATTGGGCTGTAAATGCCCATAGGCTTGTTGTTCAAGTAAGAGAAGTTGAGATCGGATAACATGTCATACATTTATTTTGTGACTGCCATAATAAACAAATAAATTAGGAAATAAAATCAGCAAAAGTAATCTTTTGAGTGTATATATAAGCAATAATTTTCATTTCTAAGAGCATGATAAAGCTATGTCTGGCTCTTTGGGAATATTGTGACTAAACTTGATTGAGTGGTATATTAATAAAGAACGAAATGTAGGGGCTTTTCCATAAGTTGCTGATAGAGTATAAAACATATTCTTGGGCCTCAACCATCAGCTTAAGCTTTTGGTTGAGGCCCAGGAATATGTTTTATACTCTATCACGCCCCCTCACACGAGAGCCCGTTTGGGCTAGAAGTGTGGATGCAGCATGGGCCCTCCTCATACCCTGCGCTTAATATTCCACTTGAAAGTGGGGGGTGGATGAGATTCGAACCCGTGACCTTTGTGTCACGATGGCTCTTGATACCATGTTAGTGGACCATCTCAACCAAAAGCTTAAGCTGATGGTTGAGGCCCAGGAATATGTTTTATACTCTATCACGCCCCCTCACACGAGAGCCCGTTTGGGCTAGAAGTGTGGATGCAGCATGGGCCTCCCTCATACCCAACGCTTAATATTCCACTTGAAAGTGGGGGTAGATGAGATTCGAACCCGTGACCTTTGTGTCACGTTGGCTCTGATACCATGTTAGTGGACCAACTCAACCAAAAGTTTAAACTAATGGTTGAGGCCCAGGAATATGTTTTATACTCTATCACGCCCCCTCACACGAGAGCAGGTTAGGCTAGAAGTGTGGATGCAGCATGGGCCCTCCTCATACCCTGCGCTTAATATTCCACTTGAAAGTGGGGGGTGGATGAGATTCGAACCCGTGACCTTTGTGTCATGCTGGCTCTTGATACCATGTTAGTGGACCATCTCAACCAAAAGCTTAAACTAATGGTTGAGGCCCAGGAATATGTTTTATACTCTATCAGTTGCCCTTGCCTAATTGACCCTGACTTAAACACGTTGAGTTAAAGCTTAGGAATGAATCATATAGAAACAAGTTTAGTGAAGCAATCAAATGACGACCCTATAAAATATCCTCTAGCATTCACCAAAGCTATACAAGTATGTACATGAAGGAATTTGAGAAATATTAAGGTTAACCCTTCCTTAATACTAAATTGTTGAGTTTAAAAACATATTAATAGTTTTGTTCTTTTGTAGTTATTTTCTTAGAAAGTATATCAAAAATGACATTTTATGTTAATCATTTTGTGATAAAGGGCACATTAACCTTTGTCCGATATCTGCAATTGGCCACCATTTTTCCGACAAAATAATTACATGAGTGGCACGTGACTTTGATTTTTCCCTTTTTCATTTCGAATCTTTTAACGATTATTCCACCACCAACCAACCCTTTTCACCACCACCATCGCACAATCAAGTCGATCACAACCACACTGACACCTATGCAAACACCTTATCTCTTTGCACATCTGCTCTATTTTATGATCTCCTCCGATCCTCCCTAAACACACCACACCTCTAGCCAAATGTCACCTCTCATCATTGTAACCCCTTGCATTACCCACAATATAATCGCTTTTTCTTCCTTGCTCGCTCTTTCGCTCCCACCCATCTAGCTTCATTCTCTTGACAGTCATCATGGAGGTTGGAAAGAAGAAAGAAAGAACATAGAGGCTTTTGATGCTGGCATATGCTCTGAACATGATAGTCAACATCGGAAAGTTGTGATCAATGCCAAAAAGTGGTGGTCAATGGCCAGAATTCTGGCAAAGTTACGCACGACGAATAGAAAAAATGTACTTTACGGAGTGTTTGGATTGAATGAAATGGAGGGAAAGGAAGGGAAGGGAAATGGAGAGATGGGTTATCTAATCATCTATCATTTGGATAACAAATAAGGAATGAAGGGAATTAGAGGGAAGAGAAATGGAGGGATAAAATTGTAGGAAATTGATCCCTCCAACAATGGAGAGACTTGAAAGGAAAACTCACCATTCTTCCCTCCCCTCCCTTTCTCTCCCCTCCTCTTCTCCTCCCTCCCCTTTTTTATCCAAACATAATGTTAAGGTCCCAAAATCCCATTTTTTTTATCAAAAGATCTTTTCTAACAAAATGACGAATATAAGGTTCTTTCATACTACCTCTGTTAACTTTTAGTTGCAACTTTGGAATATTTTACAGGAAATTTTAGAAAATAACACCACAAAAAAAACAAAATTTGATTAAAACACCACAAAAAAAAAACTTTTATTATAACACCACAAAAAAACACAAAATTTGATTTCCCCACCACTTAACAAATTCTTGGATGGAATCCGTTAGTTGAGCCCATAATTTGACAGGTGTCAATAGCCTATAGGTTTAAAAAATTAAATTAATAAAATTAAAAAAAAGATCCCTTAACTCAGCTAGCCCCACCACCGGTGCCACTTTGCCTCAGCCGCCGACACCATAACCCAGCCTACCGGCAACCATCTCCCCCACCGAAATCGGCGAAACCACCCGTCGCCGAAATTTGCCTTCCCCCTCCCAAAAAACCACTTACGCCGCCGAAATCCTACCACCAAACCCAAAATGTCGACGAACTCCTACATCACACCACCACTAGTTAGTGTCGCCGAAAGCACGTCGCCGAAATCCTCTCCCCTACACCATGTCGCCGAAATCCTCTATTGTCGAAACCCCAACCTACACCAACCCATAAACCACCCTCACTTGAACCCTAACTTGTTTCCAGAAATCGATTTAATCGGCGCTGGGCTGAGTAAGGAGGGTGTGCACATCGTAAGAGATCCTTCTTCTTAAATGTCCATGACCCTTTAAAAGTCTAGGACTTTACCACTTGTTAGGGTGTATTAGGATTTGAATTCCGGAATATTTTGGGGACCTTGAATTAGAATTGATTCTATCATTACGCTTTTTTGTAAGAAACAAGTAGGAGTCGCCAATGAGTTTTAGGAAAACTCATAAACCTCGTTCATGCCTTTCTCCCAAGTACAGTTCAAGGGATATTTAGCACAAATCGTAAGTTTACCCACGCCCAAATTGGTCTACATGTACCAGAAATGAGTTTGGGAGCGAGGGTACTAAAATAACGTTCCCTTTAGGGGGGAATCGCTATCCTAGCCCTAGTACGGCCTCTACTAGCTCTTCTTTTTTCACAATTTCATCACCAAACAGTAAATGCAACGTGATACCTAAAACTAAGTTAGTTGATTTTATTTACAAGCATCAATCACGTAGGAATTACATTGCAAAGGTCGTTATTCTTTATTTAATCAATATTCGTGAAAAGAACGAAAAAAAAAATATTCGCCTTGACTTAGGTGATCAATCAACAATTAACTGTTCAATTCTATTCGTTATTTAACACAAGATGCTATGTGGATTTAATTAATTAAAAGTCCGTTTAAAGTGATCAAGCAACACTAATTAATCAATTAAATTAAAGGTTATTTAAACAAGAAAATAAAGGTGATTGATCTAAGTGCTCGGGAATTTACCACTTCTCCTTGCTAGATCTTCGTTTAGAACACTTATGGACTCCTTCTTGTTCGAGAACCTTATCCGTAGTAACAAGTATTAAGGGGGTGAGTGTTTAGGACAAGAGGGTTAAGAGTACACAAGTTCACAAAGTTTTTGCCAGAGTTTTAGGTTAATTTCTGTCTGTTTCAGCCTCGTATTAAACCTTTATTTATAGGAAATGGATGCATTTAGGGTTTCACGTATTCTGCCGCTGCAGGTGTCGCACGCATTTGAATGGGTTACGCGCGACAGCCCAGCGCAAGTGATTTAGATGCGCTGCTATGAGCAGTGCAACTGAATGTCTTGCGCGCGGCATTATGGTAAGATTCGATTTTATATTTTTATGAAATTCTGAATCTTCCGCAAGCGCATCACTAGAGGTTGCGCTGGGTGTCACGTGCAACCTTTTGAGTTGCGCGCGCTAGACCAGTGTGACTCATTGAGATGCGCGCGGATTTCTCTGCGGCAGCATTGATTTTTTAACCTAGGCGTCTCTAAATCCGTCATAATTAGGTTTTAACCTCGGGCTTAAGCCTAATTATGATCGGGCTTAGTTGACTTGGACCTTAATCCATTTTGTTTTAGGTTTGGCTAGTTATTTTGCATTCTTGTGGCTTAATCAGTTGTCCATAAGCATTCCTTATCTTGATCCAACACAGAGATGGTTTTATTTATCGTCATAACACTTCCTGTTCGGGACAGGAGGCCAAAACTAGATGTCTACAGCTGAGTTGGGTACGGTGTTTTAAAGGTTAGGGTGGTGCGTCATTCAGGTGGTTGATCGAGGGTGGTTGGCTGGGGAACTGGCACCGGTGTATGGGTAATGCGGTGGGGGCAGGTTGATTCGGCGCCGGTGGCTAAGTAGTGCGGTGGCTGGGTTAGGATTTTAGGATTTTTCATTTTTTTTGTTTTTATTTTTATTTTTATTTTTGTTTTTTTATCCAATATATAGCTCACACGTATACAATGTGGGGCCCACTAACGGTTTTTTGGATGACATTAATATGTGGTGGTGAAATTCAATTTTTTGGTTTTTTTTGTGGTGTTATAATAAAAGTTTAAAATTTTGCGGTGTTACAATCAAAATTTGGGTTTTTTTGTGGTGATATTTTCTAAAATTTCCTATTTTATATCTCACAGATAATACCCCAAAATTACAACTAAAATTTAACGGAGGCAGTACAAATTTTTCTATTTTTTTATCATATTTGTCAACGAATAAATTTAGTAATTGTAGACACACAAATGTGTCTCCTCAAAAACTAAACCCAGTGATGAGTACCTTTCACGTCACTTGATTATCGAATGAGGTGAAAGTGTGGAAAGTCTTGTGATGTGGTCGTTTTAATAAAAAAATTTCTTCTGTTTTCGAAAATCTACTATATTTTATGAAAATAGCTCCAATTTAGCTTGGTCCATAACAAGGGTCCAATAATGGTGTAGTTGGATCGGGCTCGCAAAGAGCTTTCCAATGATATGTTATAAACCCGACTCCGATGAATAATGAGGAAATTACGGCCAAAATACTAAATTGGGTCTGAAATAGTTTTATGGCCCAATGATCTAGTGGAGGGCCCATTAATTATTATTCCTAAAATTATTAGGATTAATTCTAATTTTCTAGAATAGTCTAGAAGATTATTTTAAATTCTAATAGAGTTAGGATTGATAATTATATCTTTTAAAAATAACGAATTTGATTTGAAATAAAACAAGTGTTTTATTATGATAAAAACTGATTTAAAATTAATAAACACGGAGTTTAATTACTTAATTATATTAGGGAAATGATTCCGTACAAAAGCGCGTTTTATCTTTTAATTAGCGCCAAACGACAAGTTTGTCGCCAAACGACAGGGCCTGTCGCCATGCGTGATGCTTTTCATTTCGCGCTGGATCCTGTCGCCAGCGACAGGAGCCAGTTTTATTCCGATTCAAATTCTTATTCTTTTCTATCGTTTCCGGACGATTTTCTCTATAAATAGGGTCGTATTTCCCCGTTTTTATTCATTCACAATCATCAATAATAATCTCTCTATTCTCTTAAGCAATAGTTTATTTTTCTCCCTCTTTCTAAACCTTTCCTTTTACAAAATACCGCATTCACGAGTTCTAGACACACCTTGCCAAGTTCGAAGTTGTCTTCGCCCACGACGTGAAAGGTTGATAATTTCTGAGGGTTTGGTCCCAAATCTTATTTCAATTCTTTGATTAGATTGTTTAATTTAATATTTTCATTGAAGTTACTAACGTGTGTATTTTGTTATTAGAAAGAGATACGAGGCATCGAAGTAAGTAATTTGATTATTTATTATTCCTTTGATATAGAAATCATGCTTAGATTATTTTAATTCCTAGTATCATGTAGGATGTTCTTTATTGTTTCCTAGTATCATGTTAGGATGTTCTTTATTGCTTCCTAGTATCATGTTTAGGGTGTCTCCTATTCCTTCTTCTATCATATTAGTATCATGTTAGGGATAAAGCTTTGATCTTTATTGTTTATTGACATGCTAGGATTTGTTATTAATCTTTTTAGTATCATGCCTAGGATCTTGCTATTATTATTATGCTTTGAGATTGATTGTTATGATGATGATTGTTATTATGTTGTTTGATATTATTGTTATTGCTTGATCACGCCCTCTCTTGCAGGTTTAAAGGGAATTTGTATTTGTAATCACGTTTAATAAGATAATTAATAATCTTGTTTAGGCTAATATGATTATAATTCAAGTGATCGCCAATAATAGTTTTGTTTGTGCATTAATATTCAACCAACATAGATTAAACAGGTTTAGGATTAATATTGATTGTATGTTAGTCAGAAAGCGCACATGAATATGAGAAGAATAAAGTAGAGGCCTAGTTTTAGGGCACGTTCAATCTCTTTTAGGTTGGATTTGTAACTTCATCCCTGAATATCCAGTCATGGTTCAGGACCACTATGGAGTTAGCGATCTCATGGATCGTGAAGGGGTGTAACCTTCACCCTGTGAACGGTTTACAAGTTCCTAAAACTTGTTGGCGACTCTTTTGCTCTAGCTTTCTTCCCTTTGGACGCCACCATGCTTAAGTGTATGATCATAGTGGGGCTCAAGTGTGGGATGCTTGAAATATTCCCTACAATAATTAATACAAATTATTATCAATAAGTTAAAAATTGTAATAAGTTGACATATTAAAAATATACTTTGAGAAGATTACACATAATTGTTAGTTGGAAATAGCCCAAAATTTTGAAGATTACATATGACTTTTTGTTGGAAATGACCCAAAAATTTCATTAGGCCCAAATTATTTTTGCCAAACTTAATCATGAAACTCTTATAGTGCAGTTTATCAATTATTGTCAATTTATAAAATATATAGTCACTAAATCAATAATGTTGTCATTTGAATTATAGCTTTTAGCTACCCTTATACTATATATATAATGCAGTTTATCAATTATTGTCAACTTATAGTGTAAAATATAGGATTTTTATAAAAATAACACCACAAAATGACACAAAATACCATTGATGAAGATATGCTAGGAATAAATAGAGAAATAGCTCAACACACAATACCACTAATTCCAGGAATGAAACCTGCAAAACAAAAGTTACGTCGAATGAAACCCGACGTAGCTCTTAAAATAAAAGAAGAAGTTCAAAAACAAATTATTGTAGGTTTTATCAAGGTATCTAAATACCCCGAATGGGTTGCAAATGTGGTGCCACTTCCAAAGAAAGATGGAATGGTAAGAATGTGTGTCGACTATAGAGATCTAAATAAGGCAAGTCCAAAGGACGACTTCCCTTTACCACACATCGACATCTTGGTAGATAACACAGCGAATCACGCGCTTCTCTCATTTATGGATGGATACGCGGGATATAACTAGATTCTCATGGCCAAGGAAGATATGGAAAAGACTACATTCATAACGCTGATATGTCTATTTTATATAGTATTTTACCCCCGTCCCTTGGTCATAATTGGTAGTGTTTTTGGCTCTTTAGAGCCACTTTTATTACTAATTGGTGTTTTCTAGTGTTTTCGTAGTTTTGGTTGAGTTTTGTAGGGAATTGCACTTTTATAGCATTTTCCCGGGATTTTATAGAGTGACTACAACCATTGGAGGAGCACGACCGCTTTTCATAGCCCAAGGCCGGTTAGAGTCATCCAGCTGGTGATTAAGGGCTCGACATATGAAATACCAAGCATTGGACACCGAGTATTCAAGCCCCAAAGTGGAAATCCGGAGTGGGCTAAGAAGTGAAGCCCAATCCAAGTTCAAGCAAAGCCGGGCCCGATCGGGCAACCTTTGGCTCGATCGGGCGGCTGCCCAGAATCAGAGGGCGAGGAAAAAGGCGGGCCCGATCGGGGCGGCCCTTTGCCCGATCGGGCGCGTGTTTCTGGAGGGAGATTAGGCGTCGTTTTACTTTGTTTTAATTTAGGATTTTCTAGCTTAGTATAAGTACGCTTTTGTTAAGCGAGTTTAGGACTACTTCTTACTCTCTTTCTCTCTCTAACTTTTTACTCTCTCCCCTTAATTAAACTCTTAGTACTATTTTCTCTCTTGTTTTCTCTCTCTACAACTCTTGGTTTAATTCAATCCATTATTTCCGTTAACTTTGGTAAAGATTTCTTCTCTATTATTTTCAGTATTTTTATTTCTTTATTTTATCATGACTTGTTTAATTGCTTTGATTAGTTTAGACTTAATTATGCGTGAGTAGTTTTCTTTCTAGGGTTTGTGGGGATCCATAAATAATATGAAGGGGTGATTTATTATTGTTGATTGTCAATGCTTGATTAATTTCCTATTGATTGTTTTAATGCTATGCAATTAGATTTGTGCAGATTTAATTTGTATGAGTTTAGCAATATTGATTCGAGATTCGAGAGATGAGAATTGATGTTTAGACTTAGTTTCAATAGGCGGGTTAATTTATAAATGGTTAAGTCAAGATTCGAGAGATGAGATTTAATACCGGTAGATTAATTATGTGATTGTAATACGTAGCGAAAGCCCTTTATGATCTAATTAATTGATGCATTAATGATTGATTGTTATGTTTTACCCTGAAATATTGTTTATTGGTGAACCTATGCCCTAGTCATTGATTTCCTCCTACTTTTATTTCTCCCTGCTTTTATTCTTCGTAGTATAGTTCCTTTAATTAACAACAATTTCGGTTACTTGATAATTTAGATTACTCTTAATTAATTAGGAATAAATTGACTTGTTTCCCTGTGGTTCGACCCTTCTTCCCTATCTGCATAGTTAGTGGAATTAGGAATTATTTTTTATTAGGTGATACGACTAAAACCTGTCAAACGCCATGGGGCACTTACTGTTACACGGTAATGCCATTCGGGTTGAAAAACGCGGGTACCACTAACCAAACTGCAGTGACTGCCTTACTACATGACATGATGCACAAAGAAGTTGAAGTCTGCGTGGATGATATGATTGTATAATCAAAAGATCGTCCAGGACATCTAGTAGCCTTAGGAAAATTCTTCGAAAGGCTGAGGAAATACAACATGAGGTTAAGTCCATCTAAGTGTGCCTTTGGAGTTACCTCGGGATAACTCTTGGGATATGTCATTAGCTCTAGAGGAATACAGATAGACCCAACTAAGATTAAAGCAATCATGTTAATGCCGCCGCCCAAGTCCGAGAAACAGATTCGAGGATTCATTGGCCAGTTGCAATACATAAGTAGGTTCATATCCAAATTAACCAAGATATGTGAACCAATATTCAAGAAACTAAAAAAAGAATGTGCTAGTAATATGGGACGATGAGTGTCAAAAAGCCTTTGAGAAGATCAAAGCCTATCTCGCTAATCCTCCTGTACTAGCACCAGCGCTCCCGGGAATCCCTCTTAGGTTGTATTTAACAGTCACCAAAGAGACAATGGGGGCAATGCTCGCACAAGAAGTAGAAGGAAAAGAAAATGCCATCTACTACTTAAGCAAAAAGATGCTCGAGTATGAAATACGCTACACACCACTTGAGAAGTTGTGCCTCGCATTAGTGTGGGCCACAACCAAGTTAAGACACTACATGCTTGTTCATACAGTCTATGTGGTATCTCGGATGGATCCACTAAAATATCTCTTCGAGAAATCTACACTTAATGGGCGAATATCAAGATGGATAGTTAACTTAGCCCAATTTGATGTAAGGTTTATGCCTCAAAAGGCTATCAAAGGATCAATGGTCTCGGATTTCTTAGCGGATTTTTCAATAGAAGATTCAACACCTATATATGAAAATGAGTTTCCAGACGAAGACTTAATGCTTACAGAAGATGATACTTGGACGTTATACTTCGATGGAGCATCAAACCAAAAGGGTTGTGGTGTAGGAGTATTATTTGTGTCACCTAAAGAGGAACATGTCCCATTCTCCATAAAGTTAGATTTTAACGTTACCAACAACGCTGCGAAATATGAAGCATGCGTGGTAGGCCTTGAAACAGCTTTGGCATTGGGAGTAAAGAAAGTTAGAATATTCGGAGATTCTTCTTTAATCATCAACAAAATTTCCAAGAGGTGCAAAGTAAGGAGCGAAAGCTTGGCCCCTTACCAGACATATCTGCAAACTCTCACTAATCAGTTAGAAAAGGTAAAATACACATATCTACCAAGAGAAGAAAATCAATTCGCCGATGCTTTGGCAAGGCTAGCCTCAATGGTTAGAATTCCCACGGAAATCGAGCAAATGCCTTTGACAATAGAAAAGAGGCATAAACCTGCTTACATTCAAGCTATAGGAGACGATGAAGTAGTCCATGAAGAAAAAGAAGAAGAAGAACCTTGGTATACAGACATTCTCAACTACGTCACTAAAGGAGAATATCCACTCCGCGCTGGCAAGAGAGCAAAACGAGCCTTAATACTTTTGGCTTCTCAATATGTACTCATAACTAATGAGCTACACAAAAGGGAACCTAAAGGTCAAGCTCTTTCGTGTGTAGGCAAAAAGGAAGCCCAAAAGGTAATGAGAATAGTCCACGAAGGAGTATGTGGAACTCATGTGAATGGCAAGATGCTAGTTCAAAAGATAATGCACGAGGGATATTATTGGACTACCATGAATAGGGACTGTTATCATTATGTTAAAAGATGCCCTAAGTGCCAAATATATGCTAACTTGCAGCACGTTCCTCCGTCACTCCTTTACACCTATACTTCACCATGGCCATCATCAACATGGGGAATAGATATCATTGGAAAGATTACTCCTCCTGGGATAGGAGGTCATTGTAGACACCAAATTGTGTCTCCCCAAAACCAAACCCAGTGATGAATACCTTTTGCGTCGAACCATGATCGAATAAGGTGAAAGTGTGAAAAGTCAAGTGTTGCGGTTAGTTTTATCAAAAATCTTTCTTTCTGTTTTCGAAAACCCACTCTATTTTATAAAAACGTCCATTTTAGTTTATTTTGGTCCATGATAAGGGTCCAATAATAGTGTAGTTGGATGGGGCTTGAAAAGACCTTTCCAACGATATATTATAAGCCCAATTCCGATGAATAATGAGGAAGTTATGGCCAAAATACTAAACTGGGCCCGAACCGGATTTTACCTACGACCCAATGATCATGTGGAGGGTCCAAAGGTTTAATCCTATTCCTAAACTAATTAGGATTGATTAGAATCTTCTATAAGTTTCTAAAATATCTTAATTATCCTTTTTGAAAAGATAAGATCATGGAATTTGATTTGAATATAAACTTTCCTATTTTAAAACTTTCCTAATTCTATTCGGATTTAAAGATGTTCAAAGATAGTCAGATATTATTTTCGTGCCTCATATTTTTTATCCAAATTTTATATGGTTGGATAGATCTTGAAATTATCTTTCCAATGATATATTATAATATTAAATCCGAGCTATAATGAAAAAGATATTAAAGATATACGAAACTCTATCCAAAACTGACACCCTTTCACTATTTCGTCCATATCTTTTTATCTACAAAAGATTTTAATCTGAATCCAATTGCATTAGAAAGTAGACTTCAAGAGCTTTCCAACGACATATTATATGACTTATTTGGACTTCTAGATCAAAAGATATGATTAAAACAAAATCCGCAAAAAACTGTCTTGTCGCGAAACGACAGGCTTGTCGCCTCGCGACAGACTCTGTCGCCTGGCGACAAGATAAATCTTTGGCGACAAGGTCGGTTTGATTAGCGACAGCGTGGAGTTTTATTCCTTATCAAATTCTATGTTTTTCCGGACTATTTTTCTTATAAATAGGGTCCGAATTCCTGTTTTCGCCAATCATCAATTCTCATCAACTTTCATTAATTCTCTCTATTCTCTCTCCAAGCAATATTGCTTAATTCTTTCTTTCTCTCTCTCTTTCTAAACTAGCTTTTTACAAACAATATTCCGCATTCACAAGACTTAGAGTCTCTTAGCCAAGTTCGAAGTTGCCTTCGCCCTAGACGTGAAAGGGTTGACAATTTCTGAGGGTTTGGTCCAAAACTAGTCAAAACTTTATTCAATTTGATTTCAATTTAATTCTTTAATTGTTGTTTATTGATTTTCATTGAAGTTTACTAACTTGTGTATTTTGTTATTAGAAAGAGGTACGAGGCTTCAAAGTAAGTAGATTAGCTTACTCCCTATTTCTTTCACAATGTAGATTGCATGTTTATTATTGTTTTATGATTCCTAGTATCATGTTAGGATGTTTTTTAATGCTTTCTAGTATCATGTTTAGGGTGCCTCTTATCTTTCTAATATCATGTTAGTACCATGTTAGGTTTAAAGCTTTGATCTTTATTGTTTAGTGACATGCTAGGATTGGTTATTAATCTTGTTAGTATCATGCCTAGGATCTTGCTATTATTATTGAGCTTTATTATGCCTTATCATGCTATCATCATCGTTATTGATTTATTATGTTGCTTGATATTGTTTATATTATATTGTTATTGCTTGATCACACCTTTTATGATTGTTAAGGGGAATTTGTACTTGAAATCACGCTTAATAAGATAATTATTAATTTGGTTTAGGCTAATGTGATTTTAACTCAAGTGATCGCCAATAATAGTCTTATTTGTGCATTAATATTCAACCAACATAGATAAACAGGGTAGGTTTAATATAATGTTTGTATGTTATTCGAAAAGCGCGCATGAATACGAGCAGAACAAAGTAGAGGCCTATTTTATAGGGCGGGTCCTTTCTTTTGTAGATTGGATTCGTACCCTCATCCCCGGACCCTATTTGGTTCAAGACCTTATGGAGTATTTGACGGTCCTTTGGATTGTCTTTTGGGTACAAGTTCCTTAAAACTTGTTGGCGACTCTTTTTGCTCTTTGTCTTTCCCTTTGGAACGCCACCGTACTTTAGTGTATGATCACAGTGGGGTTCAAGTTTGGGGTTATCATAATGCTTGAAATATTCCCTACAGTCATGAATACATCCTAGTAGCAATCGATTACTTCACAAAGTGGGTTGAAGCAACCTCATATACAAAACTCACTGCAAAGCATATAGCACTCTTTATCGAAAAGAACATTATATGTCGATATGGAGTCCTACATGAAATGATAAGTGACAATGGAACTCACTTTCAAGCCAAATGTGAAGAATTGCTACAAAAGTATGGCATTCAACATCACCACTCTTCCCCATATAAACCTCAAGCAAATGGTGCAGTAGAGGCAGCCAATAAGAATTTAAAGACCATCATCGAGAAAATGACAGAAAATTACAAGGATTGGCCTGACAAACTCCATTTTGCTCTTTGGGTTTATCGCACGTCAATTCGCTCATCAACGGGAAATACGTCATTCTCCTTAGTTTACAGAATGGATGTCGTACAACCTATGGAGCTAGAAATACCTTCTCTACGCATTGCGTTGGAAAGTAAACTCGATGAAGTCGAATGGACTAGAGCAAGATATGAGGAGCTAATTCTACTTGATGAGAAACTACTAGAAGCTCTACATCATACTCAATGCTACCAAACTCGTATGGCTAGATACTTTAACAAGAAGGTCAAGACAAGAAACATCAAAGTAGGAGACTTGGTATTGAAAGCATTAAGGAAAAATGTTCTGGACCCAAGAGGCAAATTTAGGCCTAATTGGTTTAGACCATATATTGTCAAAACTATCCTATTAGGAGGTGCCGCAAAACTAACTGATATGGATGGCAATGAATTCTCAAATATGACAAATCTTGACCAACTTAAGAAGTACTACCCATAATTACTTGAGTAGGATACTCAAGAGAGCTACGATTGGCCTGATTCCTTAGGAAAGGATACATAGGCAACTCTTTACAGGGTGCAGCCACTTTAATCTTCACAAAAATCGGTTCGTCGGCAACAGAACAGCCAGCGCGCAAGAATTACGTCTAGCGCGACACGCCGCATCTGTACGGTGACAAGCCCAAATTCGCAGCGCCAGAAGTCCTGCATCAATCTGGGAAAATTCCGGTGTTTTTTCTAAAATTTTCGACTTCCATACTCGAATAATTCTCGGAATAATTCAAGTCGTTTTCATTGCTTTAATAAATTTTTAATGTAAAAGTTAAAAATTGCATTAATAAAATAAAGTCAAAATTACATTATTGATGAAATTTTAACTAAAGCTTAAAAATAAATTGACTTAAAAAAAATTAAAGCTGTCTAATAAGTTGAAAGTAAAGCAATGCTCTAATCTGTCTTCTCTTTTCTAATTCTTTTCCAATTCTTGTCTACCACTTTTCCAATTGTTGAAAATAAAGTCATCATCCATCACTTTTGCTTGTAGGTATCCTTTAGAAGATCTACGTTCGATTTTGGTGTTGATGGCCCCTCCAATAGCCATTACACCGTGCTTCTTTTCAACCCATACTTTCTTTTCTGTAGAGTCGGCTTTTCTTTTCTTTTTACCCTTAGTAGAAATTTTCTCCTTAGGCATAACAGGAGTTTTAAATTCAACTCTTTCACCCAAACGCTCCTTAGGAGGAATTTTCTTATCCCCTAGGCGGTCTTTCACATTGGTCTTACTCAGCTTCCGAGCTTTGTTCTTGTCCTTTTGAGACCTACCAAGTAGCCATTGCTTCACATCCCTAGACAAAGAAGGTGGGACCTTTTGGGTAACAACTTCCCATAAAGGTCTAGCACACCAGTAGTCATCAAATCTCTCTATATCCTATGAAACGGGAAATTCATAGGGACGAAGAAGATCACCAGACGGAACAGTTTGAGCAAGATCATATTGTCTTCTTACCCTATAGGGGTAGTAAAAAGTCAACTTTTACAAGCTAGGAAGATGGCAAAAAGGTTGACTATTGACACCAACCATCTTCTCAATTTTTCACCAAGGAATGACCCACTTGATGGCAAAGTCGCGAGTTTCAAAGATTCTACTCCACTCCCGGCAGCCCATCTTTATGGAAAAGCGTTTCTTCTGTCTTACAAGGAAATTTGGTGTATATTTGTCAACATTGTCAGGAGGGCTAATTAATTCAAATCTCTCCATTAGCCATATCTGCAAAAATTCAATGCAAATAACTATTATTACTGTACAAAGTTAAATATTCTTGATTTCTGTAATTAAAAGTATTAATTTTCTACCTGTAATAATATTGGAGAACCTCGAAGAGGTGCCTTTAGATTCTTCTTTAGTTCATCTAAACCAAGCATGGTTTCTCCAACAATCAAAGGCATTGGATTTCTACTTGATTCAATTTGCTCCATGACAGATGCTAAAATCGCTTGGCCCTCATGAATATTACCACTAGTGGGAAAATATTGGTTCAACATGCAAAAAAGGAAGGTTCTCCTCCTATAAACATGAAAAGACTCAGAGCGTGGTCTGTCAAAATAAAAACGTGCAAACTTCTTCAAATTAACTACATTCCCATGCACAATATCTTTCAAGTCCTTATCCTTAAGGTTAAGGAAACGCTCAAAGTCTTTATAATAATACTCGCTTACTTTGGGAATTACCGCAAGATTCAGGGAAGGGAAGCCTAGAATGCCACCAAATTCTTTCGGTAAAGGACAAATTTTGTCATAACCAAGTCTAAAGCAATGAGTATCTGAATCCCAATACTCTAAGGCGGTATGAATAAAGTCTATGTCAAGATCTACCCCTTTTATACCATATATACCCCCCAAGTGAAAAAAAAGTCAAGCTTTATTCTCTCTTTAGCAGTCAAAGACCGGAACCACTCACGAGTGCAATCACTAAAACTCTTAGACATGATTACTTGATGAGAAATAAAAGCTAAGATTATTTTTAATCTGCTTAATGTATACTGAATCGACAGATTTGGGGGCTCTATATGCACAAAATTGACGCAAACCGAATCCTAAAAGGATTCGGAAAAATATCATCAGCGCCATGCGACAGAAATCACGCATCGCGTGATGCTTGTCGCATCGCGACATCCTGGCACGTGTCGCGCCAGCCTAGTGCTACGCTAACCAAGTTTTTTCGACTTTGACTTAATTTTGTACTACGATTTTACGGTTTTCACCATTTTCATAGCCATATCCAACCTTATTGAAAATACTTGTGCCATATTTGATTATCTTGAGTTTAATTAAATTTAAGCTTATTTTAGTTAAACACGACTTTTATTTTTCATTTTTCTTTTTGGGGGAGAAAGTTGGATACCCTCTATTGATAATAAAAATGACGGAAATTTTTTGCGCAAAAATTATTAATAATTTTCACATACTCACATGCACATAAAATGAAAAATAAAAATACAAGGCTAAAATAGACATAATAATCATGGATATATACAAAGTGTCTAATACAAGTGACGAGTCAAATGAGCAAAGTCCTACAAAGTCAAAATAAAATATATACAGGTACAACTATGATGGCGGAGCCCGCAAATGTAAAGGAACATCAAACATGTCAAAAAACTGTACAGTCCGAGGAGTCAAACCCTCGCCTGCAACCTGATCAGTAGTAGTCGGGATCGAGAGAGTAGGGCCAGCCCATCCAGGCTCACCCTGCTGCTGGGCTCCCGAATGCCGAGGCTGCTGTGGCTGCTGCGACGATGAGCCAACCTCGTACGTCCCACCACTCACTAAAGAAGCTGATGTCGTGCCTCCTTGGCCGGTCGGCCTCCCTGATGCACCCTCAGACGAAGAGCCAGAACCCTCTAGCACAACTAAAAATTAAGGTTTTTGCAACCACCTTTAACGGTCGCAGAAAATAGCAAAAACGGTCGTAAAGGGGTGGTCGTTATTTACTTGGTCGCAAAAAAACAAAATTACGACCGTTTGACGGTAGCAGATTTATTGCGATCGTTTTTAATATTTTCAACGACCGTAAGGGGAATGGTCGCAAATATTAATAATTGCGACTGGTTTAATCGGCGGTCGCAAAATTGGATATTAGCGACCACTTAAAGCCGTCGCTAAAAGTTTTCTAAAAACAAAAAAAAAAGCACCCACCTCCCTGTACTTCACAGCCAGCCCCATCACCAATGCCCACCCTACAACACCACTAGCCACCCCCGATACACCACCCAACCACCTCGAAAGCACTAGCTCACCCCATAAAACTCACCTTGCCACTCCCGTAACTCCACCAGCCACCCCCATAAATCTCAAAAAAAAAAACTGAAAAAAAACGTTCGTAGGAAAACAAATTATACCAGAAATCAAACAATATTAAACAATAGCAAACCAAAAATCAAACAAAACCAAAAATCAAACAATAGCAAACAAAATATCAAACAAAACCCACAAAAATTAACTAAATACAAAATTCGAACAAGCAAAAAAAATCGAACAAGGAAATTCAAACGCACAAAACCCACAGAAATCCAAAAAACAAAGCAAAAAAAAAACAAGAAAATCAAGCAAAAAAAATCCAGAAAATCAACCTCCAATAAATCCAGAAAATCAAACCCACAAACATCAAGCAAAACAAATTATACCAGAAAAAGAATTCGAACAAGGAAATTCAAACAAGAAAATCAAACCCACATAAATTAACCCAATAAATTTCGAACAAGGAAATTCAAACCCACAAAACCCACCCAAAATTCAAACCAAAATCGAACAAAAAAACTAACAAAAAGAAGTATAAACACAAAAACATACCTCAAACCCAGAGTTAACTTCGAATGTCACCTTAAATTTGGTTAATAACGCCTAATTCGACCATAAAAAGTGTAGATCTACACTTTTCAAGGTCAAATTTGACGTTAAGAACCATTAACTTGCTTAACACCACCACTTAAGCATCAAGACGTTGCCGGAATCGCAACACCGTACCACCGACGTTGCCGGAGAAAGTGAAGGAAAAGGAGAAGAGCTAGTAAAAAGAAGGAGAAGAGGAAAGAGGAAAGAGAATAGGACAGATTGGGGAAGAGGAAAGGAAGAGAAGAGGAAATGTGGAAGAAGAGGGAAGAGAAAGAAAACTAGAGAAAAGATAAGGAGAAGACAGAGAATGTGAGAAGAGAGAGAAAGAAAAACGGAGGGGTGCGGCGTCTCAAGGCTTAGGGGTTTAGGGTTAAGTGCACCCATTTTATACGTGTAATTTTTTTAAAAAAAAATTTAAAATCCTTGACCGCTTTAGCTGTCGCAAAATTACGACCGTTTGATGAACGGTCGCAATTTCCACAATTTGTGACCGTTAAGAGCGGTAGCAAATAATTTAATTTAATTTTGAATTATTTTTTAAATTTATTTTATTTAAACAAAATGTTTAAATACCTTTAGTATCCTAAAAACGGTCGCAAATTTCAATTTTTTGCGACCGTGTTCAAAACCGGTCGCAAATTTCAATTTTTGCGACCGCTTTATTGACGGTCGTAGAAAAATGGTCACAATTTGACCGAATTCTAGTAGTGTGGTATGGCAGTACGGTCTGACTCTGCTCGACCGCCCTGACTCCCAGCTGAAGTACGACGACGCCTCGAGTCAGACTCCAATCTCTCCCTCCTAGCCTCGGGTCTCATACGAGTGCGCGTCGAAGGAATAGGCTGAAATAGAAAAAGCAAACTGAGTCAAGTACAGAAAGATAAATATAAACAAGCATAAGAGGAGGTCAAGAGAAATACCTCCATGCCGTCATCACCGCGATGACACATAGCTCGGTAGCTCAACCTCACGAGCTGGTAACGGAAGGCGTCCATACCTCTCGCCATCCTCGTCAACACCTCTCGAGAAAACTGTCAAAGTCACAAAGTCAGAGATAATCAGAGCATATATGCAAATAAGATGACAAATAAAACAACTTACCGATGTCTGGAGACGAGGTATCGACTCCTCTATGAAGCGCCATGGCTCAGGAGCCAGGGGGATCATCTCCTCAACAAGACCAAAAGTGCCCTGGTAGATGATGGATACCGGCGGAGGCACGAACTCTCTAGTCGAATCCTGCCCAAATAAAAGTGAGTAGAATTTGCTAGTGGGCTACCAAAGGAATAAATAAAAGAATACAAACGATACCTCTGCCCTCTCTGGCAAGCAAGGTGGTGGGGCCAAACGCGGCAAAAGCTTATCCCCATAACTCCGATTCGGATGGGTATGACTCCGCCAATCCGTACCCGCTGGTGTCCTAGCCGCCAATCCTTTTAATATCCAATAAATTCCAATATATATTCAAACTCCTTTTTAATAATTCCACATACTTTCAAAATTAAAACCTTTTAAATAGATACTTGAGAATAAAATATCATATTAGTAACTTTTCAAAATCAATAACTCTTCCTTGAAAAACTTTTTATTTAATTCAACAAACCTTTTAAAATCAATTCCTTTATTTAAACACAATAAGTAATTCAAACCATTCAAAACATGATTTAAAAATCAATCATTCAAAATACTTCTATTAAAACAAATTAAATATTAAAATCAATACCTCCAAACATAATTCAAATCAATTTAATTCAATCTCCAATAAAATCATATAAAACATGTTATTCAAACCAATCACTTTCAAAGGTGATGAAGAATAATAGAATTTAGGAAAGTGTGTTTGTCATGAAAATAATATGGAAAAAGAGATTACTTGGGGAATAATCAAAGATGAAATAAGGTAGGAAAATAAGATGATCAAATCTTTGTGAGATGGAAAAATAAAATTAAGGAAAATAAGATATTTTGAGGAGATAATTGAAAATATAATTTACCAAAATAAATCACCCAAAAATCCATCATGGTGGCCGAAAATTTGAGGTTTCCTAAGCTCATATTTTCGGACCTCCTTTTAGATATTTAGGGAATTAATTTGCTAGTTTTAAGGAATTAAAAATAATTGTGTATATAATATTTATTGTACAAAATAACTAATTAAGAAAATACCAATTATTCACTAAATAAATTCACTAAGAAAATCAGATTTTCTATACTTAGAAAATCAGATTTTCTACACTTAGAAAATCCAAAAATCATAGCTTATTATTTAGGAAATTCGGACCTCCTAATTAAATAATTAAAATATAATTTTGATTAGTTAAAATATCCAAAATATATATAAATAATTCGGTTTTTTAAAATGAAATAAATGGATAATAAATCTTATCCAAAATCCAAAAATAATAATTGAGTTTTTAAAATACTTTTGGCGCCAAAATTCAAATATCATTTTGGCTCCAAAATTCAAATAGTAAAATAAATTACTAAAATACCCTTTTTAAGAGAAGACTAATTAATTAAATAATTAGAAATACGTTTCAAAAATACGGGGTATTACAGCTGGCGGTGTCGGTGGTGGAGCTGGCTAGGTTTGGGTTTGGCTTTTTTTTTTTTTCTTTTTACTTTTTTAATAAACTTTTTTGTTCAGAGAATGAACACGGTTTATATTACATAATAATGGTTCTAAATATCTCCTTTAACAGAATATTGTTTTGAGGAACACATATATGGCCTACCCCATTTCAAGCTTTCAGATGATCTGTAACCTTTGTTGCCTTGTTGGTTTTCACAAATACGGCTGCATGTTCCATTTTCGTCTTGGATTATAATGATCATTTGCATTAATTTTTCTTTTTCTTCTCTTATTAATTGTGTTCTAATTTTACTACAGATGGAGGATAAATATTCGGAAGGCTCTTTCTCCAATTGGGAAAACCACTTCTACTGTCGTAAACATTGATCCGGAGAACAAGAATGTGGATAAAGAGGAGGATGAGGATGAGGATGAGGATGGGGATGGGAATGGGGACGAGGATGAGAAAGTTCTCAATGAAATGGAGCAGTTGACGCATGATGTAGAGAGAAAAAAGAAACGTGAAAAGAAAATTCTTGCGAAGAGGCGGGCTAAGGTATAATTCTTTTTTTTTTTTTTTTTTTAAATCGAAGATAAGTAAATTTCATATCCTATAATTAGTAGCTGATCTAGCTAATCCAGACCTCTGGGTATCAGAAGATAGTTACATGTTTGTGGCTGTGCATTAAATGGATATTAAAGATCCTCAAGGGAAAGATTTTTGATGTCGTCATGTGCAATGGGCTTGTAGGTTATCCAATAAACATGGCTTTGCTGCATCTTTAATAGTTAACACTGTTACTTACACCCGAAGCTGAAGTCAGATTTTATGCTTGCTCCATTCTCTTTTAGTTGTAACTTTTCTATTTTGATACAGTTCTTTTTAGTTGCAACCTTTGTATTTTTAACATCTTTACCCGCTTTACTTTACCAAACTACCATTACACATACAATTTTTTCTTTTTCAAAAAAATAGCCCACTCACTTAAAATACCCAAACCCATTACCTAACACTATTTAATACTAACCTTTACCATCACTTTCCTAATGAAACATATCAGAATGCATCAATTTCCCCCCAAAAGTTATTTTTAAGGTGAGTACTTGTTGACAGAGGGAATGTTCTATGTTTTAGATATAAATTGTTGTTGGTTTAGAAAATTAGGCAAATACTGAGCCCCAATCATTGTTTAAAAAGTGCACCTGAGTTGTACTGTGGGCCTTAGTGCTTAGTTGCGGGTTTGGCCAAAAGATTTCAAAGAGGCGTAGAAAAGTGCTCTGAAATGCACCAAGGGGCACAATAACATTTTTTTGCACCAAAGTTATTTACTTGTATAATATGCATTCAATTTTGGGCACACCTTATGCTTTAGATTTGCACCTAGGCTCTTCGACCATTTTTGCCTTATTGTGCTTTGAGGTTTTTGTTTTATTTTTTATTTTTTACTGTTTGGTAATATGAGCCTTGAGCTTGTAGTACCTGTGCTTATAAATTTACTTTATAATCCATAAAAAAAGAATATTATCCTCATAATTTTATTAGTAGCTCTTGATTGATTAAGAATGTGGTGTTGTAAATGATGTTTTGTCCACTGTTGTGACTGTTGTTGGACCTTTTAGCTTTGTGAGGATTTATTATTGGGATTAGCCATGAAGCCTTGAGTCAGGTCTCACAATGAAACAGGGGGTGGAGTTACCAATTGTCGTCTATTTGTTTTAAGAGAATGGAGCCTTTGCATTTTTTCGGGGAAGAGGTTTATGTAATGTCCATATTAAAGATCTTATATATTCTAAAGATCCCTTGTATTAAAGATCTTGGTTCTTATAAAAGAAAAGGGTCTCTAATGATGTTCTGTTGATGTGGTCCGTTCTGGCTCTTCATGCTGGGTTTATCCATTGTTTTAAACAATATCTGTGCATCACAATTTAATGAGCCTCTTTGTAGGGGGTTATATTGACTTTCTTACATTTACAAATATCACTCAACTACCTCCTATATGATATACTCATCTACCTACTATATGATATACTTATTATAAATGTACATTTTGATGATCAGTCTCTACATATCCTGAAATTATGTTTGTGTATTTTAT
Organism: Chenopodium album; assembly: GCF_948465745.1. Taxonomy (NCBI): domain Eukaryota; kingdom Viridiplantae; phylum Streptophyta; class Magnoliopsida; order Caryophyllales; family Amaranthaceae; genus Chenopodium; species Chenopodium album. The sequence goes on along the minus strand of NC_137845.1, from coordinate 52,497,161 downwards.
GATGCTTTGTGAATTTTCTACTATGCCGGCGATTTTTATGGTAGTGTATATACAATAAGATTTTCTCTGATGATGTGGTTTGTTGGATCAGGATAAAGAATGAAAAGCAACAGGAATGCAAGTAGATGCTCTACAAGATGGTTATGTTGACAATGAATTGTTTTCTCTGGCTTCTATCAAGGTTAGTCATTATAAGCTGCTATTTTACTTGAATTGTGGATTCCAAAATGTAGTTTGGATACTTGTTTCTTATTCTTTTCAATTTCTTTGGGAGCTGGCTTGCAGAGAGAGGGGGGAGTGTTTATTGAAGGGGCTTGATGAAGAATCTATTTCTTTTTTGGTTGAAATTGTTAGTACAGTACAATTATTGTAACCGGATGGATAAATATAGAGCTTTGGACTTGTTTTTTCAACTCTCTTTGATGGCTGTTGCTCTAATCTCATTGACGCTTTTGAAGATGGGAGGTTTTTTGAAGGGACTTTTTGAAGAATCAATTTTTTTTGGTTGAAATTGTTAATTCAGATATTGGACTTGTTTTTACAACTCTTTTTGCTGGTTGTTGCTCTAGTCTCAGTGATGCTTTCAATGTTCTCTTTTTTTACCTGTTTTCTTGTAAAGTTGGAGCAGTTTTTAGTTGAATTGATTGAAGTTGCTAACATTGTAGTCATGGGAAACTAATACTATAATTCTGAGAAAGCTGTACTGCACCTTGAGCTGTATGCTCCTGTATTACCTATATTTTAATTTGCGTTTGCTTTCATTCAGGGCAAGGACGACTTAGCAACTATTGATACCACAGTAGATGTTGAAGGTGATGAATTGGCTGGTAGTGATGATGATGCAGACAATGAAGCTGATCATGATAGTGAATCTAGTGACTTGGATTCTGATGAGGAGCGTTCAAGGTTGGTCCTTTTTTTTTTTCAGTTTATTTCTGAATGGCTTTTGGTGCCCCTATGTAATGATTTTGTTATTCCCTCTGTTATTTAAGTATTAGACTTTGATCGACACATAATTTTAGGCAATTTAATTGTCTTTAATATAATAATACGAATTGGGTATTAAAAAATCATAAAATAATTAATGTGAGAGGACAAAAATAACTTAAAAAGTAGTTGTGGCTATGTGTGGGGACTATGAGCGGAGAGAGATATATTATTAAAATGTAGTTTGCTGTAATAGGAAATATAACGTAACACTTATAAAAAAAAAGGCCACAAAAGGAAATTTTAACACTTTAAGAAAGGAAAATTTGTAAGAAAGGTCCTTTAAATAGGTATTTTTGTTGTAAAGGTCCTTTTATAAAAAAGGTGAAACAAAAGGTCTTTTTATCGCACTTAGGTTGTGGCGAGGGTCCTTTGACCGGATTTGGCCATTGACTTTTTTTCCGACTAAAAAAAGTCGTGTGCATCACGTAAGGGCTTTCTGCTTGTTTTTATCGTCAATGTAGTTTGTTATAGCTTCCTTGAAATGCTGTGACTGTTGAAGCTATCTTCTGATGTTCCTTTTCTGCATATCTTTGGCTCATTTGTCGGCAAAATAATTCTCTCTTTTTTTTTTTGCTAAAAAAAAAATAAAAAAAAATAAAAAATTTGGGTGGTGGAAAGGTGGGTGCTATGTTCCTCTTTGCAGTTGATACCAAATTTTTGCTGCCTTGCTTGTGTGAGTTCATTTAATCCTGGATTGACCTAAGATGTCTGTACAATTGTCTTGCAGGGTAGTGATGATGATAATAATGACATAGATCAGCCAGATGACGATTCTGACCATGATCAGGTTGATAAGGAAGCGAATCCTCTTGTGGTTCCTATTGATGAAGATAGAGAACTAACCCAAGAGGAAATCAAAAACAGGTGGTATAGTCAAGACATTTTCACTGAAGCTGTAGAGGGGGGAGATCTAGGCAAGGATAGTAGTGATGAGGATGACTTGCAGATAGCTGTACAAAAGAAGAAAATTGCCCTCATAAACAAAGCTAAAGATGGGTCAAAGCCTCATTCTTTGGGCTCAGAAGCACCAAAAAATAGGGCTGCAAAGATACAAGATGATTTAGAGGTTGTTCCGGCTCCTGTTACTGATTCAAGCAGTAGCTCAGATGATGAATCTGAGGACTATGATACTGACATAAAGTGTGAGGTGTTGGCTGCTGCAAAGAAGATGCTCAGGAAGAGAAAAAGAGACGAGATTTTGGATGATGGTTACAACAAACGTACATTTGATGATCAGGGCTTGCCTAGCTGGTTTGCTGAAGATGAAAAGAGGCATAACCAACCATTGAAACCTGTCACCAAGAAGGAGATAGATGCTGAAAAGGCCCGATTCAAAGAGATCAATGCACGTCCTGCTAAGAAGGTTGCAGAAGCCAAAGCTAGTAAAAAGAGGGCTGCAATGAGGACTATGGAGAAGGTACGAAAGAAGGCTAACACTATCGCCGACCAGAATGATCTCCCTGATCGTTCGAAGTCACGGATGATTAATCAACTCTACAAGAAAGCAGCGACACCCAGAAAGCCTAAGAAGGAATTACTTGTTGCTAAAAAGGGGGTCCAGGTTAGGGCAGGGAAAGGAAAACTTCTTGTGGATAAGAGTGATGCAAGACAGCAGGGAATGAACAAGCAAAGCAAGAAAGGTTCAGGCAAGGGCAAGGGAGCAGGCAAGGGCAAGGCAGCTGGCAAGGGCTCAGTGAAAGGTTCGGGCAAGGGCAAGGGCAAGGGCTCTATGAAAGGTTCGAGTAGGATTGGCGGTAAGGGTAAAATGTGAGCTATATGGGGTTTGTGGAAAATTCTTTCCAAGGTTTTGACAATTTTGACTTAGTTTTGAACTCCTGGAAAGTACATTTTTGTAAAGAAAAGAACATTAATCTTTTTGTATTGAGTGGACTAGTGATATACGAAATAAATATTTAGTGCTTCTAGGAGTCTTGTTCCAGCTTGTCACATGAATATCATGGCGCTTAAGCAAAAATGTTTAGGTTTTCTGCTTAATTTTTAGGTTTAAATAAATTGCAACTTTCGTCGTGTGACTCTTGTCTTTCTATACTTCAGACGTTTTATCTTATTGTATGCTTGGATTGAGAAATATATGGCAGTGGTGTGATTGTAAGGATTTTTATATAGTGGTGGTGTGGTAATAGGTGAAGAAAGGGAAATTATGCATTCCAAATGAAAGGGTTGTGAGATACTTCGGGCCTGTTCACATTTACTTAATTTCAGTTCAGTTCAGCTCCAATCAGTTCAGTTCAGTTCAGTTCAGTTCAGTTCCAATCAGTTCAGTTCAGTTCAGTTCAGTTCAGCTCTTAATTTCCCTCTCACATAAAATATTCATTTCAGCTCAATTCAGTTCAGTTCCAATCAGTTCAGTTCAATTCAGCTTCAATCAGTTCAGTTCAGTTCAGTTCAGCTCAGTTCAGTAAATATGAACAAGCCCTTCGTATGAGCTAGATGTCTAACAAGTACAGTTGGCAAACAATTATTAACTTTTTATTTTTTTACAATACCACTAGGTCTCTTTATCATCAATACTATATACTAAAAGATACACCAGTAATAACACGTGTTATTTTCTGGCGTGTCTCTTTTATTTCTAATTTTTTTTAAAAAAAATATTCCATATAAAAAAAAAATTATACATAGATAAAAGATTTGATGCGTCTTTATATTTATTGTCAACTATAAACTTAAGTATAAAACAAAATTTCTAATTTACATAAATAAAATATTTGATGTATCTTTCAACAGTACAATATATAGTAAAGGAAATTGTTTCGTGTACCCCTAAGGTTTTAAAAAATGCACCGTGTACCCTTGAAAACTTTCAAATGCACCATGTACCCCTGACGTTTGTAAATAAATGCACCAAATAACCCTAATCCTCTAACAAATGCATATATCATTGACTTATTGAACTAAAATCATGCCCACACACTGACTCACTTTTAGTACTTTATATTTATGTAGTAAAACCGCCTAAAAGTATAAATTACATCAAACTTTAAACTCCATCGATCATTCTAAATCCTAAACTTTTGGATGTTAGAATATGCTTTATTAATTAAGTTAACTTATACTTAAATGATTTAGCATTAAAGTAACATTAAACTATAATAATTTCATATAATTTCATGCTTAGAGAATCTCAATTTAACAAAATTAACATTTATTGTGAGTTTAAGGGTATTTGGTGCAATTATACAAACCTCAAGGGTACACGGTGCATTTAAAAGTTTTCAGGGGTATACGGTGCATTTTTTAAAACCTCAGGGGTACATGGAACAAATTTCCTATAGTAAAATGCATATTTTTAAATATCTGTTTGGCAAATAGGCTATTTTATAATCATTATAATATTTACATATGTAAATTTACTTATACAATGTTAATTTAAAATTAATTATTAAAAATTTCCGTGCATGACACGGGATCTAACCTAGTGGAGTACTAATCTTCAGCCTAGTTGTCAACGCGGGGCACATTAAAAGGGGGGCCCTGAATCGTCGCTCAAGCTGCTCCCCTTTATAGTCAGCCCTGCCTATTTTATTTTTTAAGTCAAATTTTAATTTTTTTTTTATTTATTAAAGTTTCTCATTAATATAAGAAGTATGCCAAAAAAAAAAAAAATACCATTCCATTGGATTCATCTCAATGTTTAGTTTGGTTTTAATAAAAATCAACTCATCAAACATTTTGTCAATATTAATTAAAGATAATGATGATGATCAAATAGCATATTAAAAATCGAACAAAATGAAACAAACAATCTAATATATATATATATATATATATATATATATATATATATATATATATATATATATATATATATATATATATATATATATATATATATATATATATATATATATATATATATATAATATATATATATATATATAAAGGGGAGTTTTTTCCCGAGTTTTTAAAGAGCCACGTAGGATTTAATTTTTTCAACGCACCATGTAGGAGAATAAATTTTAATGGTAGCCAATTAAATACAAAATTATTAATTTCTTTTAGAATTAAATAATTTAAATGACACGTAAGCAAAATTGGCGAATGAGATTTCCCAGTTTATATTAATTAAATATAAAATATTATCTTTTGATATTGGGAATTTTTATCTAAATATATAACAAATTTAGCACATAAATATATATAAAAAAATTATTTTAAAAAATTCAAACAAACCGTGCATCGCACGGGATTCATCTAGTAATACTACTAGTTTTGTGCCCGTGCGATACCCGAGTTATTTATTGAATTTTAAGACAAATGTTTAATCTAAATGACAAAATTTAATTAAAATATATATTGATACAAAATTAGTTAGTAATTGATGTGTTTTTGTGATAATTTGTTATCTAGTAGACACATAATGACTAATAATAATGTTGGTAAAAAGGTTCGATTAAATACATAAAAAAATTTAAAAATTAGCGAAAAAAATTAAATAAAAAAGTGTTCAAAGCCCGTTAGGTTGACCTGAACCAAAACTTTGGCCATTTCTTGACCCATAACTTGAAGTAACCCGATCTGAAATGACCCATGACTTGAAGCATACTATTTTAATCGATTAGAATATATTATAAATGGATTTTTTTACGTTCTGAACTACTTCCTTTGCTCCAAAAAATATTATGATATAAAAAATGAATTTTATATGATAATTATTGAGGATTATAATCTAAAACTTTTTTGAATAATTTAAAATTGTAATTCAATTTGTACATATGAATATTGGAATTTTATTGAAAATAAAAATCTAAACTAATGATTTTATCCTAAAATTCTATTCAAATTTGATTGAAAATAAAATTTCAAATTAAACTAACATTTTTATCCTATGTAGTCTATCTAAATCTATCCAACGTGGCACGACATTTAGCGAAAAATTGGAATGCCAAGTGTCGATGTATCATTGCTTGGCTAAAAGTTTAGCTTTATATATGAGTTATATGATTTATACTTTATATTATGTCGTTGATGATACTATGTCTATTAGTACTGTTAAGGAAATACTTAATTACAATGTTAAAAATCACTTTATTATCTCGTAATGACGGTACTAGCTAGTTATCACAACTTTACTACTTTATATATCAAAATAAATTAACTTTTAATTTTAAAAGTCCACCATGCTTCACAATTATAATAATAATAATAATTAGAAAGTTTTAACCAATAACTTAGTCGACAATGGAACCTCCGGTGTTAAGTGCTTCTGAATTTACCAAGGCAACTACCCTCAACCTTGTCTTCCTTAGATTAGGCACAACATAGATCTAATTCGTTTACAACCTCGACAATAGTCTTTAATCAAACACATTATATTATTTTTATGATGAATTTTCTAAACAAAAAGACAATTCATTATATATACTTCCTCCGTTCTTTTATTATTGCACCATAGAGATTTGACACCCTTTTTTTGATAATGGGAAAAAGGAAGAGAGGGGGGTAAAAATAGGGATGTCAATGGGGCGGGGCGGGGCGGGGCGGATGTTGGCCTTCCCATCCCCATCCGCACCTAACATTTTCATCCCCATCCCCGCGGCGGGTCCAAAATTCATCCTCATCCCCATCCCCATCCCAATTGGTACAACTCCAAAACCATCCCCACCCCACCCCCAACTTGGATATCCACCTCCACCAAAGACCCGCCTAATCCCCACCCAAGACCCACCTAATCTCCGCATCTCAAATACACAATCCTACGTAATTAATACGAATAAAAAAAACATTCTTAATATTACACACGTTTTTGTTTATAATATAAGTGTAGTACAAAGTATTATAATTAATACTTTATTTCACGTAATTACTTTATAAAATAGTATAAAATGTTTTTAAAGATACATAGATTTGGGGAAAGGGCGGGTACGAAGTTGGGTGGATGGATGGGTGGGGCGGGTACAACTTAAAATTCACTCTGCCCCATTACCCATGGCAAGTATGGTTTTTATCCCCATCCTTTCCCCACCACCTGCCAAACCGAGACCCATCCCCGCCTCACTGGGACGGGGATAGGGCAGGTCTCCTACTTGACCCACCCCCACTGACATCCCTAGGTAAAAACACAAAATTATTCATATGATGTAAATCTAAATTGAAAAATCAAGTGTTTAATGTAAGAATATATTGGGTATTTATAGTGTGAACAAAGATATTTTATAACATAAAATGGGCATGGTGTAATATTTGTAAAACTTCCTTTAAAAGCAATTGGTGAAATAATTAGAAACGGCGGAAGTATAAGGTTCAAAAGGATAGTGTTCCCTTCAAAAAAAAAAAAAAAAAAAAAAAAAAAAAAAAAAAAAAAAAAAACTTTATTTAATTTGGAAAGATTATAACACTCATATAATACAACACTTACACTGAAAGCTTAAACACACATGATAAGAACTAAAGTTTTTCTGTATTTTAAAAGAGATGGAGAACCAATCTTTCTCTTAAGGTGAGGATTTTTTCTAGAGGACTTTCTATGATTCCTAAAAGACTAGAGCCAACTCACTTCAACCATGTCTTCATCCCTTGCCTAAGTCCATATGGGGAAGCTAAAGTTACATAGGATTCTCATCCTCACTCAGCCAACTATTCTCTACCATTACTTTTTACAAAAATACTTTAAAATAAAGAAAATTAGAAATAATAATCTCAGCTTTCACACATCTTGTTGCAATAATCCCAATTTTGGATTATTCTGGAATAATCTGAACTTTGGGGGCTGTTGATTTTCTTCAATCCCTAATTAACCGGTCAACAAAAGTCAATGACCTATTATATCAGATCACTTGACACGTGTTAAGTCCTGATTGGTCCAAAAATATTAAAAAAAACACATTAAAACAAAAACAAAAAATCAGAAAATCCAAGCAGCCTCCTCTACCCCACCGGCCCACCCTAACTTCCATCACCACTTCACCACCACTGCCTAGCCCGCTGCCTCTCCATCGCCAGACCCATACTTTGAGAAGATTACTCATGATTGGTAGTCGGAAATAGCCTAAAATTTTGAAGATTACATATGACTATTTGTTGGAAATGACCCAAAAGTTTCATTAGGCCCAAATTATTTTTGCCAAACTTAATTACAAAACATCATGATATATCTAAAAATCGTATGGAAGTTTGGAAATTAGTATGGAGCTTCTACAAATGTAGAGTAAAGAGGCATTTAATAATGCATGGAAGCTTCTATACTACATATCTACACACATCTTGATTCTTGAAGACTTGACCACTTTACTTTGTTGATTAGCCAACTTAATTTCACCTTACTAGCCATTTCCACCACCGAACAAGAAGTATATATAGGAGAATATGGCTTCAATTTTAAGCATCTAAGAAATCAAATACAAGTGTTTTACATATTTACATATAAACTCAATACCTTCAGATTCCTTTTATTATTTACCTGTTTCTCTATTCCTCTTTTGAGAATTATTTTCATAGAGTTTGAAAAGTTTATTTTATCACCCTAATAATTTGAGGTTCTTTTGAACACTCGTAATTTCATTATAGCATAGCATAAAAAATAAAAAAATAATCATTATAGCAGAATCTTTCAATAATCATCATGTTGTGGTATTTTTTTTAGGCTCAATAATTAAGAATATCACATTAAATAATGTGTCACTTATGTTACTTAGCTTACTTTGCATTTAGCTTGGTTAATTCCTCAATTTAATTTACCTTTTCACTATTATTTATACCAAAACACTTTTTTTAAATATATAAATCACAAAATATACTCAAAATAGAATTTATTATTGTGGCTGAACAAATCTAGTAAATAATAATTCACAATTAATAAAATCAATTATTTGCTAAATTTTGCAAACGTTATTGTTTGATATATATATATATATATGGGGGAGGGATTCGGTAAGAACCTCTCCTTATATAAGAATCATAGTTATATAAGAACCAATCTAATCCGTAAGATTTGATTGAGGTAAACAGTTAAGATTAGAGCATAGATATTAATGGCAATCCTGTAAATATCAAAACCTTCTACCTTTATATAACCACCAACCTTTTAATTTTCTCTCTCCTCAATGATACCCAAACTTCTCACCACTTTATCTCTCTAAAACCACCATATCCACTTTCCTCAAAATACTGAAATTGCTTCAATCGAACCCAAAAAATCTGCGTTTTTCTTCATTTTTTGCGTAGATTCAAAATATTGTTCATAAAATTGCATTAACAAAGTCAAATTGAACAATTTAACTACAAATTTTGGCAAAAAACCCCTAGATTTTGCAACAATTGATTTAAAGAGAAATCTGATTGGAAATTGGCGAAGAACAGCATAATTTTATGAAAATAAGTTTCAAAATGCAAATGTAAGTAATATTCATTCTATTAATTTTTGAATAATTTCAGGTATTAATATGTCTATTTTCGGTTGAATATTGCTAATTTTTTTTGGTATTTCAAAACTACAGCTACATGCAAGGGCGAATTGAAAAAATTCCGAATGTTACTCTAACCAATCTGACAACTACTATAATTTCATAAGGTATACGGTACAAATTCTGAAAATTGTGTTTTAAACTTTTTTTTTTTATTATTATTATTATTTTTTTTTTTTTTTTGAATAGGTGTTCTAAACTATTATCTATGTCCTAGAAATTTATAATTGATGCATAATATGCTCTAAAATTTTCATCTAAAATTATGTTCTAAACAATATCGTTTTATGTTCTAAAGTTAGTCTATGATGTTAGAAAATTCTACATATTAGGTTTGTTATGTTCTAAATTATAATTTCTAATGTTTGAATTTTAAGTATGAATGTTATGTTCTAAAAGTCTATCTACTATGTTCCAAAAGTATACTTGTTATCTTGTGTACTAATGTCATTGCATGTTGATGGTTTATTGTACTTCGTATTGTTTCAAGAGAAGGAAATTAAACATTTAGGAGTGGTTTCTTTTTTTTTTTTTTTTTTTTTTTTGCGCCATTTCTAGTTATGCTCTAAAGTTAGAATATGTGTGAAAAATTTAGAACATATGCAAAAAATTTACATAGGGAAGAAGTTAGAACCTAGGAAAATTTAAAACATAGGAAAAAAATATAACATATGTTTCGAACATAAGAAAAAATTTAAAACACAAGAAAAAAATTGTCAAGGTAGATGTGTGATCTTTGGAGGTGTCGGCATTTTAGATGCCTATTACTGCAAGGAATGTACTCAGCAGGAGAAGGATAGAGGTGAAAGTCTGAAAATTGTCAATCTAGGAAGTGCCAAAATTTGTTCTATGAACGGAAGAAATATGGTTTTTAGAAAAGATGATAAGAGGATGAATCACTTTGCTTCTATTAGACTGCCATTTAAGATTGAACTTGCAAGTTTGTATAATCAGTTTACTTCTGATACTTCTGGTATAAGTTGTAGTCACTATGTTACTATGCCTTACCCATCAATTTAGCTGACAAAACTTATGAATTTGTATGAGTGCTAGATACTTCGTATAATGTTGTTTTATATGCTGCTAGGAAAGCTTGGTTGATTAAGCTGCAAATTTTGCTCAGTTATTGTAAAATTAGTAGTGCACGAAAAGTGAGGAAAACTAATCTTATTATAAATTTAGAAAAATATAGATTTAGAACATAGGAAAAAAAAAATTAGAACATAAGTAAAAAAATTTAGAACTTAGGAAAAATTTGGAACATAGAAAAAAAAATTTATAATATAGGCAGAAAAATTCTACAACATATGGAAAAATTTAAATCATAGTCAAAATTTTAGAGCATATATATTTAGAATATTAGAGAAAAGTTTAGAACATAAGTATAAAAGTTTAGAATATAGATATAAAAGTTTAGAACATAGGATAAAAGTTTAGAACATAAGAAAAAAAAATTAGAACATGAACAAAAAAATTTAGAACATAGGCAAAAAAAAGTTTAGAACATAGAAAATGAAGTTTAGAACATAGGAAAAAAAGTTTAGAACATAGGAAAAAAATTTAGAACATAGCCAAAAAAATTAGAACATACATTAAGAACATAAGAGAAAATTTTAGAAAATAGGGAAAAAAAAAATTAGAACATAAGCATAATATTTTAGAACATAGGCCAAAAATTTTAGATCATAGGCAAAAAATAATTTAGAACATAGGTAGATAAAATTTAAAACATAGCAAGAAGAATTATATTGAAATAGGAATTTTTAGGCTCTTTTCTTACGAATCAAGAAATATGCTGTAGCTCTTGCTAATCTAGACGTAAATCATACGATGCATTAAAAACTCAAAAGGGTGCAAATAGTATGTAATCATCTGATGCATTGATGTATTCTAGCTTTTGTTTATCATAGATGTAAATCATATGATGCTGTTGTTTATCTTATAGTTTTTCTATCAAAGAAAATAGTTATTGTAATGGTTAAATTAACGATTAGACTACACTAATTAATTAATATAGGTATACTTGGTAAAACCTATTAGCTCAAGTGGTAGATAACTATGCAGATGCATAGGGAATGTAGGTTCGATTCCTACATAGGTTATGTCTAAAAATATCTAAAAAAAAAAAACTTCATATGTTTAAAGAGTTTAGAACATACTAAATATTAATAGCTCCTCAAATAGGTTGGCAACCCGACACTTTTCCTCCATGAAAATATTAACATTGGATTGGTAGAATAAGTTAAAAGAAAAAGAAGAAAAAAAGGTGGGGAAAGCATCCTTGATGTGCCATTACACCAAAGCTGGAACAGCAGTTGCAAATAAATCTTGCAATCTTATTAAAGTTTTAAGTGCATCCTGCACAACTTTAACATCAATATCTGCTAATTTTCTTGTTTTTGATGCTATGATTGTACACTTTTTTTTTTTAAACAAGGTGGAAATTTTATTAAGCAACTAGATAAAATCAAGTTACATTGATGTTCGCTAATGCCAAATACCTTGCGGGAAAGAGTCTAAGGACACAATCTAGGAGCAAGGTAGGCAGCAACATTACCACCTTGTTTCACATGCGAGCAAGAAAAATACATAAGGTGATTCCCCACTAAGCACACATCACCTATGATCAAATTAATTGGAGCTTTTCCATGTGTAGTATTGCGGACAGCCTTCACAACCTTAAGGCATCACATTGAAGCTCAATATAAGTAAACCAAAGCTTCTGTGCACACCCCACCCCACCTGACTTCTAGCGCTTTAGCCATCATCACCATTCCCCCACACTTCACTTACTAGATAGCCACATCAAGAATCTTTTGATTTGCATCCCATATTACTGCACCCAAACCAGCACACCCATCAGTAAGCATAGCCGCATCTGTGAACTTTTCCTGCAGAAAATAACTAAGAAAATTCCATAAGAAAATTCCTACATAGGTTTCTCTAAAAATAACTAAGAAAATTTATAAAGAGTAAATAAATTCAGCACTAAGTTATACGAACAAAAAAATTGAGTTAAATGAGTTATTACTATGGAGACTATGATACAACTACACTCTTTACAAAACTCAAGTCTCCACATTACACAAATAAACCTACGTGGGATTCGAACCCACAACTATATATGGGAGGGATCCGGTAAGAATATCTTTTTATATAAGAACACCCTATGTTCTAAACTTTTTTATGCTTATGTTATAAAGTTTTTCTTATGTTCTAAATTTTTTTTCCTATGTTCTAAATTTTTTCTGCTTATGTTCTAAATTATTTCTTATGCTCTAATTTTTTTTTTAGCCTATGTTCTAATTTTTTTCCTTTGTTCTATATTTAACTTTCAGCTTATGCTCTAAAAATTTTCCTATGTTCTAAATATTCTTATGTTCTAAATTCTTTCAACTTATGTTCTAAATATTTTCCTATGTTCTAAATTTAATTTTCACCCTATGTTCTAAATTTATTTTAGATTATGTTCTTAATTTTTTTCCTATGTTCTAAATTTTTTGATTATGTTCTAAATTTTTCCTATGTTCTAAAATTTTTTTGGCTTATATTGTAAACCCTTTCCTACTCTCTAAACTATTTTATGCTTATGTTCTAAATATTTCCTGCTTATGTTTTCCTATATTCTAATTTTTTTTTTCCTATGTTCCATATTTTTATATGTTCTAAAATTTTCTGTTTATGTTCTAAACATATATTTTTAAAAAAAGTATATCAGATTAACACTAAGTTATATTTCGTAGGAGCAAAAAATTAGCTTGAAATGATTTATGGGCAAAATATTGGCTTGAATTGATTAGTGACTGTGGAAAACTTTGTTATATTCTAACTCTCATATAGTCATACAAACTCTGATTTTCACATTATCATAATGAACCTACGTGGGATTCGAACCACATTTTTGTTCATTTGCACAATACTCTACCCATTAAACTAGTAGGTTTTATGTATATGAAACATCATTTAATTTGCTATTGAAGCTAGTAGGCTTATATATATAACACCATCTTTAGTTCATTCTTTCATAAATAATCCTAATAATTATTACATATTATGGCATACAACGTATATATGAATCATATATACAATGATTAATAACTAATATGCAAAATCCACCAATCATCAACTAATCTACAACAACTCCCATGCAAAGTGATACGAGTCATATGACTTATCACTATACAAGTGGTGAATTGAAACAAGCTAGGAAAGTTATCCTTCCTGACTTTTCTTCCCAAAACCCATGGTAGGTAGTGGGCTGATTCATGAGCAAAACCATTAATTTTTTCTATTAAATTGATAAATGTCATCTAAAATATAAGATGCAGATTGCTCCACTGTACCCCATTCTACTAAATGGAATTAACTACTCCTAAATTGGCAATCATCCTCAACAAGCACATTATGAATGCCAAGCTTAGTTGCAAAATGTAACCCAAAGAAAACTGCTTCATCGATTATTGCCTCCCATTGTTCTACAAAGTGTCATGTAACACTAGCAATTGCATCATTCTTTGACGGCACCTTTAGCACTAGATGAGCAAGAGCAATTAACCTATAATAGCTTCTCATAGCAAACTTCAGCAAGCTCCAAAAAAAGAAGAATGAGTCTCTACCATCTCACCAATTCACAATTCATTCTACGCCATTCTCGCAAAGATGCAAACCTAACTAAGTACATCCCATTATTTTCCAAATCCTAGCATATCGGATTCTCTGGCAAATGAGCAGGGATACTTCTATAGCATATCATTAATAATTTGAAACATATGGTTAAAAATTCAAAACATATGAAAATAACAAAAATCAGACTGAATAAATCTGTAAAAATGTAGAATATTCAGCAAAATACCAACCCAAGAATCATTCACAAGCACAAAATTAAAAAATTAAACAATATTCGTAATAATCGAACACAGACACATAACATTCATTGAATTTTATCAAAAACATAATTTAGCCAAAAAAAAATACGGAGTAATAAGTATCTAAATACTCAAAATTGAGCCGAAAAACAAACCAAAAAACAGCAAAACTGTCAAAAAAAATCAACCGACTTAGAAATCTAACTCGGAAATAGCAATAATAATTACAAAATTTGATCAAAATCGCAATTCTAATCGCAAAAATTGATAATAATCGCAATAATAATCGCAGAATTGGATAAAAATCGCAATAATAATCTAAAATTGCAATTAAAATTGAATTTAGAAACAAATTTGATCATAAAATTCATAAACTTACAATAATTTATCCAAAAAGCTGAGAAAATTTCCTTAAGAAGTTGACGAATTTCTGCTAAAGAGGAGAGAGAGTGGAAGCTTAGAATTGTAGAGAGAGAAAGAACTAACCTACGAAAGAAGAAAGACGAAAAGGGATTGTACGATCCTCACATTTACAAAAATGCCATTATTAGTGATTATTTTGGACGGTTAGATCAAAACTAATAAAAGGCTCAGATATATATATATATATATATATATATATATATATATATATATATATATATATATATATATATATATATATATACACTAACGTAGATAAAGAGCACGATGCTTATGATCTAGCTCAGGAGGTTTCTGCTGCCTATCCTTATAAGCCTGCAAATGACAGAAGTTGAACCGCTACTATGTTGAGGTGTACCAAACATTTGGATTGTTCTAGAAGCTTCCACAAATCATAACAACTTTCTGTTACCATAACGAATTTCTGTTATGAGTTTGTTATTAAATATTTTTTAGATATTTTCTGTAAGAGCTACTACTATTGTTAGAACACTAGTAGTATAAATTGATGTTTTCCTTTACTGATTGTATTCATTGAATCATTTTCTCATAATCAATAACATCAAGCTCTTATATTTCTTTCTCTAAAAGTTAAGCTACTTGTTTGATTTCGTACTTGAAATCATATTATGGTATCAGAGCCAAGTGTATATTAGCAATGTAGTTTATTACTATAGACACCTGATTGTGTCTCCCCAAAAACAAAAACCAGTGATGAATATATTTCACGTCATGAGTATCGAACAAGGCAAAATGTGAAAGAGTCTCGTGAATTCCTCTGTTTTTAATAAAAAAATACTTCTTTCAGTTTTCGAAAATCTTTCTTTTCGTACCCTGTTTATGAAAAATGTCCAGTCCCATTTAGTTTGGTCCATGATATGGGTCCAATAATGGTGTAGTTGGATAGGGCTTGAAAAAAGATTTTCAACGACATATTATAAGCCCAATTCCGATGAATAATGAAGAAGTTATGGCCAAAATACTAAACTGGTCCCAAACAGGATTTTCCCTACGACCCAATGATCATGTGGTGGGTCCAAAGGTTTAATCCCATTCCTAAACTAATTAGAATTTATTAGAAGCTTCTAGTAGTTTCTAAAAGATCTTAATTATCCTTTTTGAAAAGATAAAGATCAAAGAGTTTGAAATTGAATAAAACTTCTCTTTTAAGAGTCTTTGTTCTGTGCGAAATGAAATATGTTCAGATATTATTTTCGTGCCTCATAATTTTTATCCAAATCTTATATTATTGGATAGATCTTGAAATTATCTTTCCAATGATATATTATAATATTAATTCCGAGCTATAACGGAAAAGATATGAAAGAAATAAGAAACTCTATCCGAAACTGACAGCCTTCCACTATTTCGGCCATATCATTTATTCTACAAAATATTTTAATCTGATTCTAGTTGGGTTTAAAATTATACTTCAAGAGCTTTCCAACAACATATTATATGCCTTATTTGGACTTCTAGATCAAAAGTTATGATAAAAATAAAATCCGTAAAAAACTGTCTTATCGCGCCACGATACTTTTTATCTTGCCGCCTCAAAAGGAATTTTAATCCGATTCGAATTGTAACTCTTTTCTAATCGTTTACAGTCGTTTTTCTCTAAAAATAAGGTTGATTTCCTCCATTTTAATCATGAACAATCATCAACAATCATCTTTCTATTCTCTTCTCTCTCAAAGATAAAAGCTTATTCTTTCCCCCTCTTTCTAAGCTTTCCCTTTTCAAAACAACATTCCTCCATCACGAGACTTAGACACACATAGCCAAGCTCGAAGTTGTCTTCGCCCTAGACGTGAAAGGTTAATAATTTATGAGGGTTTGGTTCTAAATCCGTATTTCAATTATTTAAATTAATTGTTTGATTTAATATTTTCCTTGAAGTTACTAACGTGTGTATTGTTTTGATAGAAAGAGATATGAGGCAACAAACTAAGTTGTTTTATTGCTATATTTTTATAGAAAGCATGTTTATATTATTTTAATTCCTAGTATCATGTTACGATGTTATTTATTGCTTTCTAGTATCATGTTTAGGTTGATTCTTATTTATTCTATCATGTTAATATCATGTTAGGGCTAAAGCTTTAATTTTTAATGTTTAGCGACATGCTAGGATTTGTTATTAATCTTGTTAGTATTATGCCCAAGATCTTGCTAATTATATTATTATGCTTTGATGAGATTGAGATTATTATGATGATGATGATTTGTTGTTATAATTATGTTGCTTGATATTATTGTTATTGCTTGATCACGCCCTCTCTTGCAGGTTTAAAGGGAATTTGTACATGAAATCACGCTTAATAAAATAATTAATAATTTTATTTAGGCTAATGTGATTTTAATTCAAGTGATCGTCAATAATAGATTTGTTTGTGCATTAATAATCAACCAACATAGATTAAACAGGTTTAGGATTAATATATTGATTGTATGTTAGTTAGAAAGCGCACATGAATATGAGAAGAACAAAGTAGAGGCCTATTTTTAGGGCAGGTTCAATCTCTTTTAGGTTGGATTTGTATCTTCATCCCCGAATATCTAGTCATGGTTCCGGACCATTAAGAATTTAGCGATCTCATGGATCGTGAAGGGGTGTAACCTTCACCCTATGAACGATTTACAAGTTTCTAAAACTTGTTTGCGACTCTTTTGCTCTAGCTTCATTTCCTTTGGACACTACCATGCTTAAGTGTATTATTACAGTGGGCTCAAGTGTGGGATGCTTGAAATATTCCCTACAATTACTTAAATAACAAAATTAAGGTAAAAAACAATGACATAGTAGGTAAGAAATTGGATGAAATAAAAATAGAGTAATGAGCTATTGAGAATAAATGGAAATTTTGTAATAAGGAAGTGTTTTAATTTTCTTGCAAAATTTTGATGCAGACTTCCAAGTAAATTTTGTAATAGGAAAGTGTTTTCATTTTACAAAATAGTGTGTTGTTGTAATATCATAATACTTGACAAAAGATGCGAGAAAAGGGTAAAAATGGGTATGTATGTACAAAAGAAGGGACTAATAATGTGTGTTTGAATTTACAACTTTATAAATTAAGGTTTTTATCTAATTTAATTTAGTTACAAAAACATGTAGTTATCAATTATATAACTTTCAAAAATTGTTTACTGTAATCTAAAGTGTTATTTAATATCCTAAATAAAATTTAAAGTTTTTTTTGCTCATATTAAATAATAGGTTTTTATGTGGATTGTATATTTGAAATAGTGCGTAAAAATGTTGGTAAAAATACACTTAGCACTTATTCACTTCACTTTGTTTTTGTTGAATTGGAATAATTTTTACTAAACTGAAATTAATTGTACTAATTCTCTAATATATTTTTTCTATAAATTTATTGATTTTTACCTAGACCCTATTCACCTCACCTTAAAAAAAATAAATATTTTGTAAAAATAAGTTTTGTTTACTAAAAATAATTTCAGTTGAGTGAATTTAAATTATGCTAAAGAAGACATATAATAAAGAATAAGTAAAATTAATTTTATTTCAATACCCAGTTTTGACAGGGTCAATACCCAGTTTTTAATCAAATACTTGAGTACATGTCATTACAAATTCTTCTATGGATCCTGGTCCACCTAGAATAGTTGGACCACATGCTAAACGCATGTGTATATGAATGAAACGCATCTCACTTTACTACTGCTCTTCACGCCATCTTAACTTCTTCTTCTTTTTTTTTTTTTCTTCTTTTACATAATCTCTCTTTCTTTTTTTAATCTGATCTCTTTCTATTTCTTTCTTGATTTTAATTCACACTTTTTTTTTCCAAATTCTTATTTTTTCTCTCCTCGGTTTTTTTATTTATTTTTTTTCCATTAATTTTTTCCATTGATTTGTTGCATTTAACGTGATGAAATTGTCGATATTCCCGAAGAGATCAATCCAGGTTAGTTTGATTTATTTTTTGATTTTGAGATAAATTTGTGGATGAAATTATTGTTTTAATATCAATTGAATTTGTTGAAGCTAATTCGATCGATTTCAATCCATTATGACCGATTTCAAGCCATTATGATCGATTAATTGATATATTTGATTGTTCTCATTAATTTGATCGAGTAATTTGATCGTTGTTATTAATTTGTATGAATTTGATTGTTTTAATTAATTTGTATGAATTTTTATTATTTGATTGTTTCAAAATTAGTTATATGTACCACAACTATAGTTTTGAACATTAAGTAAAAAATCTGAACGATTGCAAATTTTGAACATTTAGTAAAAAAAAAAAAAAAAAAAAAAAAAAAAAAAAAAAAAAAATCCGAATTGAACATCGAAAATTTTGAACATTTAGTAAAAATATCTGAACAATCGCAATGTACCACTCCTATACTTTTGAACATTTAGTAAAAAAAATCTAAACGAATGCAAATTTTGAACATTTAGTAAAAATATCCGAACTAAACATCAAAAATTTTGAACATTTAGTAAACATATTTGAACAATCGCAATGTATCACGCATATACTTTTGAACATTTAGTAAAAAAATCTGAACGATTGCAAATTTTGAACATTTAGTAAAAAAAAAAAATCCGAACTGAACATCGAAAATTTTGAACATTTAGTAAAATATCTGAAAAATACATTTTGTAAAAAAAAATCCGAACTAAACATCGAAAATTTTGAACTTTTAGTAAAATATCTGAAAAATACATTTAGTAAAAAAAAAAATCCGAACTAAACATCGTAAATTTTGAACATTTAGTAAAATATCTGAAAAATCGCATTGTACCACGCCTATTTTTTTGAACATTTAGTAAAAAAATTTGAACGATTGCAAATTTTGAACATTTAGTAAAAAAAATCCGAACATTGTAAATTTTGAACTTTTAGTAAAAATATCTTAACACAATCGTAATGTACCACGCATTTACTTTTAAACATTTAGTAAAATAATCTAAACAATTGCAAATTTTGAACTTTTAATAAAAAAAATCTAAACATTGCAAATTTGAACATTTAGTAAAAATATCCGAACAATCGCAATGTACCACTGCACGCCTTGAAATTGATCGGATTAGCTTCAACAATTCATCTTCATCACTACTTGTAGAATAATTTGTCGAGTCTCTAAAAAAATGTGAAAATGTTCAGAAATTATACACAAATTACAAAAATTTAACTAATGCTAACTAATGAAGATATTTAATTAACGAATAATAGCAAATTCAAAGAAATGTACATAAATTTTAGGTCCATCCATGTCGGTTCGTCAATTTGCAGAGGAGAGAGAATGTTTTGATGAGAAATTTGGTTCGTTGATTTGCAGAGGAGAGAAAATGGGTGTTGATGAGGAATCGAAAGAGGAAATGAAAATATTTAATTGTTTGACCGTTTTTTTTTTTTTTAGAAATAGTGAGAAATAAGCACATATGGGCCGGTGGTCCAGGGTTCACAATAGACTTCTTTTGAGAATAGCTGGACCACGGCCTGTTCTTTTGAGCTTTTGGGCAGAGCAGAGCAGGACAAAGCAAAGCAGAGCAGAGCATAGCAGATTTTAGTAAATTAGAGCAGGGTTGGGCTTCTACACACTGCGGAGCAGAGTAGAGCAGATTATATTTCAGTAGAGTGGAGCAGTGCAGAGCAGAGCAGGACAAAGCAGAGCAAATCTAAAGAACAGGGCCTTATTACATTGAATCGTTGAAGTACTATGGTATTATTTTCAACACTAAAGTGAGTTTAATGACATATAGCCCGTGCAATGTGCATGCTTGGCTCATGCCTAATTGCCCAGCGGCCAGTTCTACTTCTACATGCATGAGCATCAGTTATTTTTCTTGGCCTTCATCGGCTTCATGCTAAGAAAGGAAAAGGTGGGCTTCTTAATTTGTCGCTGGACTGAATCAACGCAATTAAAGATTATATATATATATATATATATATATATATATATATATATATATATATATATATATATATATATATATATATATATATATATATATATATATATATATATATATATATATTTATATTGTTAAACGTCGCTCGCAAATTACATAGTAACGCTCCCATTTTTATAAGGAATTTCCTTTTATACCCCTAGCATATAATTACGGAGTTTCTACTCAACGAGTCACATATTTCACTCTCTAACCTCATTCACTCTCATTTTATCTCTCTAAAAATTTAAGTCTGAAATCTTTTTAAAAAATCTGAACTTTAAATCTGAAAAAAAAAAAAAAAAAAAACACCATCACCAACAACCACCTTACAATCACCACTTGAAGAACAAGGCAAAGGGATGACTGATCCGAGGCGAATTAGGGTGACTTACGGTGGTCGTGGGTTAGGCAGCGGCGATGTAGGCGACGGCGGCGAACAGGTAAAAGCTTTAAAAAAAATGGAAGTCTTGACTTCCGCCCAGAAATTCCGGAACTCCCTTGGAGGATCCGCCTGAAATTTCCGGATCCTCCCAGGAATTTCCGGAATTTCTGGGCGGAATTCAAGATCCGCTTGAAATTTCCGGAAAAACTTTGGAGGATCCGGAAATTTCAGGCGGATCCTCCAAAGGAGTTCCGGAAATTCTGGGCGGAAGTCCCAATTTTCGAATTTTTTTTATTTTTTTATTTTTTTTTCTTTCGTGAATAAATCTTATTATTATTATTATTATTATTATTATTATTGTTATTTTTATAATTTTTATTATGATTATTGTTATTATTATCATTATTATCAGTAGTAGTGGTAGTAGTATGTTATTGTTAGCATGATTTTTGTGATTATGATTATTGTTGTTGTGATTATGATTGTTGTTGTTGTTATTGTGATTATTATGTTATTAG
Source organism: Chenopodium album (assembly GCF_948465745.1). NCBI lineage: Eukaryota > Viridiplantae > Streptophyta > Magnoliopsida > Caryophyllales > Amaranthaceae > Chenopodium > Chenopodium album. The sequence goes on along the minus strand of NC_137845.1, from coordinate 52,475,625 downwards.
TACATTATTTGTAATGTTATTGTTATATTTAGTAATAATATTATTATTATTGTTATTATTATGATTGTTGTTATTTTTATGATTTTTATTATGATTATTTATATTATTATTCTTTTTTTTTTGTTGAAACTTTATTATTCTCATTATTATTAGTAGTAGTATGTTGTTGTTAGTTTATATTTGTGATTATGATTATTGATTTTGCTATTGTGATTATTATGATTATGATTATATTTTAAAATTTGTGGTTGGTATGATTATTTTTGTGAGTATGATTTTTATTATTATTATTGTTGTTGTTGTTGTTGTTGTTAATGGTGTGTTGGTATGAAAGTCCCAATTTTCGATTTTTTTTTTCATGAATAAATCTTATTATTATTATTATTATTATTATTATTATTATTATTATTATTATTATTATTATTATTATTGTTATTATTATTATTATTAGTAGTAGTAGTGGTGGTAGTACTATATTATTGTTCGCATGATTTTTGTGATTATGATTATTGTTGTTGTGGTGGTTTTGATTGTTGTTGTTGTTATTGTTATTGTGATTATTATGTTATTAGTACATTATTTGTAATGTTATTGTTATATTTAGTAATAGTATTATTATTATTGTTATTATTATGATTGTTGTTATTTTTATGATTTTTATTATGATTATTTATACTATTATTCTTTTTTTTTTGTTGAAACCTTATTATTCTTATTATTATTACTAGTAGTAGTATGTTATTGTTAGTTTATTTTTGTGATTATGATTATTGTTTTTGCTATTGTTATTATTATGATTATGATTATATTTTAAAATTTGTGGTTGGTATGATTACTTTTGTGAGTATGATAATTATTATTATTATTATTGTTGTTGTTGTTGTTGTTGTTGTTGTTGTTGTTGTTGTTGTTGTTGTTGTTGTTGTTGTTGTTGTTGTTGTTGTTGTTGTTGTTGTTGTTAATGGTGTGTTGGTATGAAATTAATTAATTTGAATAGTATTTTTTGTAGTCCAACTTCAAACAAGTAGTATTTTTTGTAATTAAAACTGAAATTGGATTTTGTACTTATTGTATGTAGATCGAGGGTTCTGGTGCTCGACATGCAATATCACGACGTTTGAATGCGTCTGTTAGGAGACAATCATCTCGTTCAGCACCGTTTAAGCCCGAGCAGCAATACGGGTTTACTAGTGGTTGGTCGGGAGACCAACAGTCAGGAAGTAGTCGGCCCATGTATTCGCCAGGTGGAGTACCTACATCTGACGAGGAGGAAGTCTCGGCTAGTCATGTTGGTGACCGAGATGAAGAATCGAGCCCCCCCCCCCATGATTATCATATGGTATATAGGGGTCAGTATGGGAGATTTGTTGGTAGTGGATCGAGTCAGCTTACTACCAGCTCTGCAGAGGCATGGTTAGTGCAGGAGCCGATGCCGGGTGGTCTTGAGGATGGGACTATTATCCCTAGTTTTGGTGGTCACGTGGCACGATATATATGGATCGAGTAGGAGCGAGGTGTTTTGCGGTGTTTGAGTAGGTCAAAGCTGTGTTCTAACTTGGTTACGTGGCGAGGTCGTCAATCAGTGGAGAACCTCCAGTTGATTGATGGTAGTTGGTTGTCTCACTTGCCCGGGCTGATGTTTAAAAAACTTGATTGGCCTTTGATTTCTGCTTTTGTTGAGAGATGGCAGCCAGATACAAACACTTTTCATATGCCATTTGGGGAGATCACGATCATGTTGCACGATGTGTACAACATTCTTGGGCTACGTGTACATGGCAAGATGGTCACCACTACACCTAGCATGGACTACTTACGGGATGCGTGCTCGATTACCATGGATATGACTTCGGATGATTTGTCTGAGATTTGCGGCACAAAGACAATTTGGCAGGGTAGTGGGGTGTTGACTGATAAGATTTTTGAGTCAACATTGGAGGTTGAGAGGCAGTTTAGTGCTCAGTATACTGCGTACTTGTGGTTAGTGCTTGGAGGTTCATTGTTTATAGACAAAAGTGGTAACCGTACGCATTCTTCCTTCCTCCACGAGCTATGTTATATGGATGTCCCTATTAACGAGTACGCTTGGGGCACAGCTGCACTGGCTTACTTGTTTAGGCAATTGGACACGGCATCACGGAAAGGTGCTGATTCGATCGCGGGTTGTCTCACGCTTCTACAAGCGTGGATTTACGAGTACTTTCCGTGCTTTCGGCCTCAGCAGGGTACCTTGACGAGGGACCTTAATATACCTCGTGCGTCTGCTTGGGATGTTGGAGCGGGATGTCCTAGCAAGAACTTGGAGCGCCTGATATCTTTTTGTACTAGAATTGATGCGCTGACTGACCGTCAGGTGAACTGGCTACCGTACGGAGTTGATCCTGGACTTGGAGTGCCCCCTACTTTATTCATTGGCTGCATCCAGTACCGTAACATCATAGAGCCGTACATGCCTGATAGAGTGGTTCGACAGCTTGGTTTCGTGCAAGACATTCCACGTGACATTATCAGGCCAGAGAAGGCCAAGAGGCCGACTAACTTGAAGATGTACCGGGTAGACTTCCCGACCGAGATGTCAGATGTGATGTGGAGGAGGTTTGTCCCTGGGGTATCTCAGAGTTTAGTTTTAGGTGCCCTCACCAGACTTAGTGTTGGAGCTCCTTCTGTTATGCCTGGTTACATGCAGTAGCTGTACAGGTTTTCTCACCCTTGGGTATCTCCAGGTTCAACAGTTACAAGCAATCTACCAGAGCGGACTAACACTGATTATGTAAGTTTTTGTGTTTATTTTACTATTTAGAATGACTTATAATAATTGTTGTTTATATAATATGTTATTGTGTGATTTGCAGTGGATGAGTCGATCCATGGAGATTCACCAAAGAGCACTGGCTGAGTATCCTCACATGTCTAGTGAGACTAGGACAATGACGGAGCAGCTTGTATTTGATTGGAAGTCAAAAATGGGACTCTAGATTGCTTTTTTGGTCGTGTTAGTGGTTTTTATGTGAACTTGTTTGAATTGCTTTATATTTCTTTTTTATTAGTCATGTACTATAAGAAATGGACAGTGTATATTTCTTAGTTTTTGTTGCACATACTATCTAACTAATGCATCCCACATGTTCCTTCTAGCTTCATATTGTTGATCCTATCCATTAACACTAGCCTCGTGGTGCTCAGACCACCAACCGACGATCGGCGGGAGATGTGAATCAGGTGCAAGGTCAAGACGGATGAAATGTGATCCACTAACTGTAGCAATCACGAACTCCTGACTCGGTGAGAGGACCCTATTTCGTGCCCTCAGCGGTAACACTGTGATGCATGGGTAGTAGCAAGTTGGTACTAGGCCTACCCCGAGACAAATCACCCTTGCGTTGAACCACGTAGCAATAGGAAATAAATCTTGAATAGTTACCATCCAATGCCGCTCCCCAACAGCCCCACCATCCCATCGAATACGCTCTATGTTCATCCATAGTCGTCCAAGCCCGTAAATCCGTTCGTACAAATCAGGATGACCGACGTTCTCATTCACTATTGTTTCCCGAGCGTCAAACCATAGTGCCTGATCACCAAAGAAGAAGTCGGCGACACAACGAAAGCCACAGTTCCCATCACCAATGACATCCTTCCAAGACGTAATGTACGACAACATCGGGCCCAGAAGCTGGTTCAAATACTTGCACTGACTAATGTCACACGGATCTGCTGCACATAATTACAAAGATTAATTATTAGTAAAGCTACAAGATGAAATACATATAATTTTTAAAATCACTAGACTTTTAATATTACATGTTTCTTGGTCACGACCACGTTTACTATATTGACTGTTCACATGCTCGAAATAACTTCGATCACTCCTGGTGTCATTGTTCCTCCGTCGACCACGAACGTTGAGGTTCACATGTGGTTCTTCAAGTTGTGTATGATCCGGGTGCAGCTCCTCTTCAAGGATGCGTGATAAATTTCGACGTACAGCAGAATCACTTTCCATGACTTCATCAACCAGGGAACGAAAATGTGCAGCCTCCTCGGTCGAATCGTTAACCAATTCTGGAATGTTAATACCATCACCAATAACCAAAGTCTTCCGGAAAGAATGAATTTGGCTGTTATACAAGCCTGTCTGTGCAACTAGCGAATCATGTATCTGGAAGGCACACGGTACACCATGAGTCACACGCATAGTCATCCACAGCGTTCATAAACCTGGTAACTCAAATCCCGCATCCTTTTGGTCTCCGCATGAAGTACTTTCAAGCAATGTTGAGACACTTTGCCATTTATACGTGACAGTGGCAATTGTCTGTACATCTCCCCAATTTTAGACCTTGATGCCTCCAAACTATTACGAATTTCAATAATTCGATTACCGATATGACAATGGACTCGGGCCCATACGGTATCCAAAGAACCTGCCATTGATTCCAATTAGTAAAAACATTTTGCTATTATTTAATATAATTACAGTTACGAAATAAAGACAACAACTAATATAGTAAAACAACAAACCTGTGGATGATTCAAACCACGTTTTCACTGCTGAATGTTGGCTCTCAACTCTACAGTTGGTGGTGTTACCAAAGTGAAGAATTTGATTCGTCCAATACGTCACAAATTTGGTTTTATGACACAACCATGTTCCCTCAACGTACTCAGTCACTGCCGGAAAACTTGCCCACCTTGCTTTCATGGTAGCCAGAGCATGATCATACTCCGCCTCAGTTGATGCATTCATAATACGTTTCCATTTGCCATTTTAAAATTAGCACCAATCTTCTTGTTTTTGAACATCTTCGTCACCCTAGCCTCCACATCTTTGTTAATGTGCCATCGACAGAGTAAATGCGACGTCCCTGGAAACACTTCTCTCAAAGACGCACATAGCCCAAGTTCACGGTCTGACAAAAATACCGATGGCTCTTTATCAAACCCAATCAGTTCCCTTAATCTCTGCAACACCCACCGATAGCTAGCCGTGCACTCGTTGCGCATGAAAACATAACCAACTAGAAAATTCTGGTTTTTCGGTGTCACGCCTACTATCTCAAAGAACGGCATGCCATATTGATTGGTCTTGTAAGTAGAATCCATCCCTATGACGTGTGGGTATGTGCAGAGTATGTTAACCGTGATCGGGTGCACCATAAATGCATGTTGCAAGACGTCGAGATCATCGGACATGACCCAGTAAATGTACTTACTCTCTCTTGCCAAATGAAGAAATTGTTGAACAACTCCTCTTCCTTCGGACATCTCCATCCTGAAGTCATTCCGACAGTTGTAAATGTGCCTGATGTTTGGATGATCATCAGGAAATTGCTCTGCAATAGTTTCCATGATGTTACGGGGCGCAACCTTGGACTTTGTCATGCCACGCACAACCTGTTTTTCACCCGGGCTCAATCCGCTCACTTTACGATGACCCTCTTCATACACAATCATTGGGTGGTTATGTGTCCCGGTGTGATCATTTTTCGCACGGATCTTCCAACTATCAGTGCTGACTTCATAATATATCTTAATGTAGAAAGGACAACCATTAGCTTTGTTTTTGTGTCCTTCTGTATTGCGTTCTCCAAATCTCTCGGCTTGCTCCTCCGTGCCCGATCACATCTCAAATATCGATACGGCCGACCATCTCTGGTTTTGTTATAAGACGATTTCACCAAAATAAATCCCAGATTTATGGAAACAGCATCCGCCCATGTAACTGCATCCTCAAACGTTGGAAATAACGTATCCGTGACGAAATTCCCACTATAATTCACACCGTCACCGCCGTCTTCAGATTCCATATCCTATACAAATTAAACAAAACAACGGTTTATGTCATTATGTTCTTTTTTATAATATTAATAATAATATTTATAAAACAATATTACAACTAATAATATTATTAACATTAATAACTAATACTAATAACAACAATCATAATAGCAACAACAATAATCATAAACACCACCAACAACAATAACAATATTAATAATATAAATAGTAAAACAATTAATACCCTAACATAATTACTAATTAATATAATAATAATAATAATAATAAGGTTTCAAAAAATAAAATTACTACTACTAATAATAATAATAATAATATTACTACTAATAATAACAACAATTACAAAACAATAATAACATTATTACTAATTACTCAAATTATCAAAAACTAAATCACAACAACAATTAAAAAAAAAAACTTAACTTAAACAATATTTATAAAACAATATTACAACTAATAATATTATTAAAATTAATAACTAATACTAATAACAACAATCATAATAGCAACAACAATAATCATAAACACCACTAACAACAATAACAATATTAATAATATAAATAACAAAACAGTAACACCCTAACATAATTACTAATTAATATAGTAGTAGTAGTAATAATAATAATAATAATAAGGTAAAATTACTACTACTAATAATAATAATAATATTACTACTAATAACAACAACAATTACAAAATAATAATTACATTACTACTAATTACTCAAATTATCAAAAACTAAATCACAACAACAATTAAAAAAAATAATAATTAACTTAAAAAAAAAACTGAATAATGGGACATCCGCCCAAAATTTCCGGATGTCCCATGGTGGATCCGCCTAAAATTTCCGGATCCACCATGGAACATCCGGAAATTTTGGGCGGATGTCCCATTATCAAAAAAAAAAAAAAAAAAAAAAAAAAAAAAAAACTTACAGAATGTTCCGACGCATTCTCCGACGTACGAATGTTCCAGTCGTCCATCATCCAAGACCCGTCGGAAAAAACTTGATGATTACTTTTTTTAAAAAAAACGATTTAAGGTGGTCGTGGGGACCGATTTGGTTTGTAGGTCGTGGAGACCGATGTGGTGGGCTCGGGATTCACAGTGTACTATTTTGAGGGGACTGTTAATATGTAAAATGTGCTTGAAGGGAACAAAGTCCTTTTTAAATATTACAACTTGCATAAAGGGCATCTTTGTCAATTGAAGTTAAAATGGGAGCGTTACTATGTAAAACGGGAGCAACGAATAGCAATTTATATATATATATATATATATATATGGGCGTAGGCCTTTTTAGACATTTCCTTCTGCTTGAAACTCTTTGGGCTTTTAACTTACGATGCAAAAATATTACGTCGCACAGTTGGGTTTCTGGTATGAGCTTGGTTAAAAGGAAAATACAAGTTGATTTTCTAATAAATATTTAATGGCAATATTGTAAATAAGTTTACCAGTAAAACTGATATTTGAAAACTTGAAGTACTACAATTTTGCTTATGATACTACGATTTTGCCCCGTAGATAAACCTTAATCGCTTATCAAAAAGATCAATGGGGCTCTCTGTGGGTGAAAAGAAAAATAATGGATCTATTTTCTTTTTTTCCAAAACTAATGTGAATAAAAACACTTCATTATGCTTAAGTAAATCCAAACTTTTATATGTAAAAAATAACAAAAACAAACAAACTTTTAAAAAAAGTAAACAAATGAATAAAAAATACCACCTCCGTTTTTTTTTTTTTAGTTGACACAATTTGACTTTTACATTATTCACAAACTACACTTTGACTAGCATTTGTGATTTATAGCTACGACGAAACATAGTCAAGTGGGATCTTGTTTGAATTGTCTCAATGTATATTTTATTAATATCCACTTTATATAATTTTACAATGTCGAGAATTAGAGATATTAATCGTTAAATTAGTGTGTTGGCAAATGTGAAAAGAAAAAGGTGTCAACTAAATAAAAACGGAGGTCGTAACACTTAGCGAACAATTAAACTTTGCATTGTTATATATATAGTGTTTTCTTTTATTAAACTTAACTTATTAGACTTAAATAAACCAAATAAGTCGTGATTTTCACTTTATGTTTACATTTGATTTAATTTGATTTGATCAACTTTGATACACATAAATATTGTTTAAAGGTGAACAAAATGCACCTTGAAAAATTCATAACAATGCAATTACGTTATATAAAGATGCTACACCATTTCTAAATGGATCTTGCTAACGAAAGTACTCGGAGCGTTAGATAAGCATTTAAAATGCTACTTAAAGTGGTATTAATTTGGGAATGCGTAACAAAATCACGCATCGATCATTATAATTGATGTTAATTTTAAGTTTATAATTCTACTTTTAGTTATCTTATCCAACGTCTCCGGAAATTCGTTAGCTTTTGCCTTTTTAAATTCATTGTCATTTTCATGAAATAATTGTGGCTCTTCAACTCTCTACCTTAGCTTGTGATTGGGAGATGAAAACTCTACCTTTGTACGGGTAATAATTTTGGATAAGTAGGTCAAGATTCAAGGCTCAAGAGCCAGTACTTCAAGGCTCAAGGGTAATGATATAAACAAAAATCAATTTATGGTATACGAGTATCACTCCTTCAAAACTTTACCAACTGGCTTAGGTGACATTGATGTTCTTTTAGACTATCAGTGAAACCTACAACTTCGAAAGCCAATAAGGTTTCTATAATTCTAGTCTTCTAGATGATATCCATTAGCACGTCTTAAATTTCTTCCAAAAGCCACTATTTGGCTAATTCATCCCTAGATTCTCGAAGATATATTGGATTTTTCATGTATATACGATTCATGATATCTAATCTACCAGTTGGCTGCTAAAATTGAGTATTTTGGACTTATAAAACAAATTAATAAACAAAAAAAAAAACTACTAATTACATTCCTTTTTTTAGGGATTTATATATAATTTTTGTTATGTATCTTGTCCACTTCTCCTTTGTTCTTAGATTATAAATTTGTCTTGATCTGTTGTTGGCTGTATGACAACTGTACATAAGTCTAAAATAATTAAAATTTGTTACAAATTAAGGATTAGATTCATAGATTGTTCATCAATTTATGTTCAACGTAAAGGAAATCATAAATAATGATAATGTAACTAAGCACTAACTGTACAATCGAAGCCAAGATCTTACAAATCTAATATTAGTGATTCATAAATCTTTGGAACAATTAATTTAATGTTTAGAATCTCTTCATAAAATTTCTAGTTCTACCGTCCATAATTGCAATAGTTTTTTGTATTATTTTATAAGATGGATACCCTTAACCACTTAACGTGCTAGTATGGTCTAGTACTTAATTATTAGTACTACATATACTAATGTACTACAACTCCTAACTTGCATCCATTGGAAATAAGCCTAGTTTTGGGCTTTTAGCCTTTTCAAATTTGGGTCATAATAATTATGAAATTAAATGTTAAACTATCTTTTGTATAAATAGATTTCCGTACGAGTAGATTGAGATTTTAAATTCGATCTTTAGGTTATTGAAGGGGTTTAATTCTCACCATTCTAATTTGCCAATAAATTTTCAAGATATTAGATGATGTGTGGCATTTGGTGAGTTAGTATTTTTTTTATTTTTTTTTTTAAAAAAACCAGTTTTTATTATTACTGAAATTAAAAATTAACTATAAAAATGTTTAAAAATAAATAAGAAAAAACATTTTAATTAATTTGACATAAAAAAATAAATCAAAATCAGCCAATAAAAAATTAGTTAAAGGGTCTGTTCACATTTACTGAATTAAGCTGAACTGAATTGAATTAATTAGAGCTGAACTGAACTGAACAGAATATTTTATGAGAGAAGGAAATTAAGAACTGAACTGAAATTAAGATGAACATGTCATAATGGTAGTCATTTTAAGAATGACTGCCATATAATTTTTACAAATATTTAGCTACAATTCTAGATAGTTCAAAAACCTCCATTATTTACCCAACAATATTTTTAGCAATAACTGTGTGATCTGACCTTTAAAGATCTTAGGAGTTGAATATCCATTTAAGGGTATCTCATGCTCATTTAAATTAACTTACTTCCTATTTTTTACTGATTGAAATTGGATCTTACAATGTGGAACATCTCCCGCTTAATATCGCTGGAAAATACAGTCTTGTTAGAGAGACAATCCCTTGTAGTCTTGAGGATGATTTCTATCGAATCATATGACCGTATTCAAAAAATTGAAAACCTTTGCGACCCTAGATAATTTTTCATCAACAAAACAATTTCAAGGCAATCCATCAGATCTATTATCCCTGATTTTAAGCCAAAGGAATTCCCCCCACAAAATAGGAGAAAAACCATATCTTTCGAGGGAGATTGAAAAATCTTGTCTTTCGAAAAAGATCGAAAAAACCTTGTTCTTCGAAGAAGATGAAAAATCCTTTCTTTCGAGGGAGAAATCACTATTATAAACAAAAAAAAAAAAAAAAAAAAAAAGTGTGAAAAAACAAAGGTTGGGGCTTTCCTTCAAAAATCAAGAATGGAGGCTAAGGTTTTTTTTTAAAGAGAGAATAGAGGAAATAAGTAGAGATAATTAATTTCATGTGTACTCAAATAATTAAAGGTAGTTGTTAATTAATTTCATGTGTACTCAAATATATATACTAGGTAAGGGTAAAGTCTACAATAGACCCGATGCACAATTGTGCACCCAACCATCTAATATATCATAAGAAATGTGATTATATCATTACAAAAGTGGTTATATCATCCAAAAACTGATTATGTAAATGTATTATTTAAAAAGTGAATTTATCATTTAAAAAAAAGTATCAAACGGTAATTAATCATTCAAAAAATAATTATATCATGTCACTAAATTGTTTAAAATACGATTATATCATTCAAAATATGACTCACAACAAGATAATTACATCATCTGAAAAAATGATTATATTATTTAGAATGTGAGTATATTATTTGAGAGTATTAAATTTTGGGTCTACAATAATTTATTGTGGACGGAGTCCATACAAGACCTGTTGGTAAGTATGAATTCGTACTTAGCACGATAAGAATTACCTTATCTTTTCTCTATAGTTTTAAGGACATTAATGGATTAAGTCGATAAAAGCCTTCAAAAGATGTCGAATGTTTTGATGACAGCATGATACTACCAAAGGGAGAAAGGACATTTTAATCAAGGATATACTAAGCCATGTAAGCTACTAAGTAATGGGAAAAGACTCAAAAGAGCATGCAAATGCAATCGATATGAAATGTTGAAATGAAAGAAGTAGTGATGATTTGTTTTTGGACACCATTAATCTTTTTTGGTTGTTTGGTGCACAACTTGGTTACACTTTCTAGCCTAACACTCCACGTGTATGCATCACCAATTAAACTCAACGTTGTTGTGCTCTGAAAAACTTAGGCACAAACGATTATCCACCCCTTAATTGTCCATTACATCATTCCACATTTTCTTAATTCTATTTGTAAGCATAAAATCAGTGGATTGTCCATTTTGTCTTTTTTCTATTTGTTACTCGTAATAAGTTTCTTATCTCCTTCGTTTAAGTATGAAAATATCTATAATGCTCATGTTATACTTTTCATTGTATTAACTAGTCAAATAAATTTAGTAATCTCAGATAATAGGAATAAAGAAACAATCGTATACATAACAATCAATTTTAATCAATTAAGGGCTCAAGGCTATGTTTCAATTAGTAAAAACTAGCACAGCACCCATGCGATGCACGGTTTATAAATCAAATTATTAACTATCAATCCCGTAGGAAAAAAAAAGACATTTAATTTAGTAATAAAGGGCTTTACTAATGGTCGATACAAAAATAAGAAATGTAATTTGAATAGTATTTAAAGTTATTATTTTTTTTATAATTTCATTTTATTAATTGAAAAATAAATGAATATTGCTTCACATAATGACATAATTATATAAGAGAAGTAGATTAATTCATTTTCCATCTCCCGTAGAAAAAAAAACTAAAATTTTCTTGTCATAATTTCTGCTTCAGTAGCTACAATCTAATACGAAGTATATAGTCGTATTCACCAAAATCTTTAATTATTATTATTATTATTATTATTATTATTATTAATTTAGCAAAAATTTTACTTGGAAATTTTTTTAAACTTTTAGATGTATATTTTTAATCTAAGTTAATTTAATTTAATTTTAGGTTTGTACATTAAATATTTGGAAACTCTATATTTATTTAAAATTACATTAGATAGTAGTCTAAAATTACATACCTAGAATGGAAAATATTAATTACAGAAATGAAAAGTATATGAATCAAATAATCACAATTATATTATACGATTTGGTGAATTTTTTGTGTATAACTTATAATAATAGGTAATTAATGGCATTGGCTAAAAAAAAGAAAAAAAAAAGGGGGATTTTGGAGGGAAAAAATAGCACCAGAAAATGACATGTGTCATTCATGGTGTCTGTTTTAGTATTATGTTAGTGATGAGTTTTCAGAAACACAAAACGATTTACCGGAAAAAGTAGGTAAAATTGATTTTACTCGTTGATTCATTGATGTATTTGTTATGTTCACCCAAAAAAAAAAAGGGGCTGTATTAGTTACTTAAAGTTAGTATGATACTATGAAGTACATTTTATTGACTGTTGAAGTGTTGATCAAAGATCTAAGAAGACGGTTTATAGGGTAACAATATGAGAACGAAATCTAATAATGCAAATATGATGGAGAAACACAAGGATGTAGTCTTGTGGGCGTAAAGGGGAGGGTCTACATTAATACTTGTATATACTTATACAAAAAGGCAGAAAAGTACAAAGAAATATCAAAATGGATAAATCACGTAATACTACTGTACGACCCTATTCTTTTGAATTACTGAGCCTTGCTATACTATGCTGAAATCTGTTTTGTTATGCTTTGCAGTGTTGAAAGATGCTGCTCTGCTAACCCCTACTCTGCCTAAAAGCTCAGAAGAACATGATCGTATGTAATAGTCAACACCGATCAGTTTGTATTATACTTTCTAAACTTCTATCATGAAAACATAACAAATATGAACACGTAGACTTTATTAATATATTACAAAATAGCTTCATACAATCTAATTTTAATAATTGGTTTTATATAGAAGTTAATTTCTCACAAGCAAAACCATTTATAAGTTATACTCACATAATTAAAATTTCTTTTCTCAATAGTATGTAACCACCAAGCCATCAAAGATGGTAAACGATTCCATTCATAATCATTTCATTTTCTAAAAAAAAATAATTTTCTAATTGTATTGCACTTAGACATAGCATATATAGTCATTATGGGACCCAATTAGATCAAAGTTAACCTTCTAAGTCCTTTGACCAAAAATTCAAAAGTAAAAATCAACATCACATATTTAAACAAAACATATCTTATTACCCCATAACATAAAAGGTTAATAATAAAATCATATAAATAAAAGTATAATGTAAAATTAATGAGACATTAAAAAAATGGTTACTTGGTAGAGGCGTTACCCGGATGGGCCGGTGGGTTTATATTTATAGGAGAACATTGCATATGCAAACATATCCCCACTTTTGTTCTCATTCTCATTCTTCTCTTACATTATTATTCTCTCTCAACTTTTCTTCCAAAAAACTCTCTGAATTCTATAATTTTATTTGTACATTTTTTTAGGAGAGAGAAAATTAAATTAAATTAAAAAAAATGGAAGAGACAAAGCCGTCAAAATTCAAGAGGGTTTGTGTGTTTTGTGGGAGCAGTTCGGGCAAGAAATTAAGCTACCAAGAAGCTGCTGTTGAGCTTGGCAATGAACTGGTAATAATATTATTACTAAATTCCAATATCCCCTGTTTTTTTTGCTATTTATTTTCTGAATTATTGCATTAAGAAACTTAAAAATTGCATCTTTGGAAAAGATAAACTATTTTTTTGGGTAAATTTATAATCCCAGAAGGTCTGATTTGTAATGCAGTTGAATAATCTTTCTGGGTATTCTTATATGCTCTGCATTATGCAACATTTGCACAAAAATCTGTGAAAATGACTGTGAAAAAGACAGAATTTTTATGAAAAAAATTGATGGGGTATTAAAGTTGAGCGAAAATGAGTGCAAAATTGTAACTTTTTCTGGTTTACCCATTTTTAACCCTATTATTTTACACTAATCTTTTTTGTTTCTAAATTTGAAAATTGTGTAAAATTGTTGTAATAATTTGGTGAAAATGGAGGAAGATTAAAGGTTAATTTTGACATGAGAGAGAAAATTATTGCAAGCTGTAATCTGTCTGTCAGTGGAACAGCCTTCTTGCATGATCCCTCTTTCCCCCCATTTTCTTCCCCCTTCATTTCCTAGAGTTTTTGATTTTATATTTATATTCATTAAACATAATTAATTAGGGAAGAGAGAAGCAAATTACATGTTAAAGTGTTCAATTATAAGATATAGGCACATAGTAGACGTTCAATTTCACCAAGGAAGCAATTGAGGTGTGATTTTATCATAAATTCTCGACGTGGTACATTTTTAGGGCTACGTTTAGCAAAACTCGAAAAAATATTGGTAAATGAAATTAAAAAGATTAAAGCTTTATGATTTTCCCTTGGTGCTCTCAAGGGAAACAAACGTGCTTGTTAGATATCATGACCCATAAAAGCGTGGGGTGGTGACATATGGGGTTTCAATTACTTCCATTAATTTTCCACCAACAAATGAAATTAATTTAAATTTAAAAATCCATATTTTTTGTTTTTATGGCCATGAAAATCAATTATACATTACTAATATTATACATTTATAAAATTATTTTAATAATATCCATATTTAGTAGACTTGTTATAGATTAGGCATATGGTTCACAATCATGATTATTTTAATTATCTTTGTTTTTCTTTTTTATTTAATGAGGTTGTGTGAGTTGTGGGTTTCTGACACGTGTCCAATGAACTAATTTGATTTGTTTCTCAATATTAAAATATTTTAATTTTTATAATTTTTTAATTTACCTCTGGATGTGTGTGTGTGTGTTGAAGGTGGAGAGAAGGATTGATTTGGTGTATGGAGGTGGCAGCGTGGGTCTGATGGGTCTTGTTTCTCAGGCAGCTCATGATGGTGGGCGCCATGTTCTAGGGTATGTTCCTTACTTTCTCTCTCTTCTTTTTTCTTTCTTAAAATTACTACTACTAGTACTAGGAGACTATCTCTTATCTAGGAGCAGTATGCTAGTATGTGTTGTTTATTGAGTTGTAAATGGATATGTCAACCAATTCAAAGATTATATGCTAAGTTTTCAAAGTCTAGCAACATCATTGCTTTGCCTGCCCCCTTCATAATTGTCCCTTTTCTTTGCTTCTTCTTCTTCTATGAAGTGGGGTGTGGGGGTGTCTCTAAACTTCTCTTTATCCTAGACCATGCAAAAACTATTTTTATTGAGCTTCAAAGAACTCTATGCTCTTATGCTAGACTTACTCATCATTTCACATCAAGTGCCCATGTCAGATCATTCAACAATAAAAATTGTTGAGTTAGATACTTAAAACATGTACACGTATTGAACATTGGTATCCAAATCTCGATAACATAGCCTAAAAAGTTATGATGGTTTTAAATATATTTGCGTGTTATAAAATATCTGAGCACTTAAAGAATGTTCGATTAGACAATATGACCACCCTTGAAAGTTGAGTTCTTTTTGGGATTTATATCTAAAGAAGAAAACTTTGTATTACCAAAAAAACACATAAAATAAAGTTTCTTGAGATATGTGAAGAATGTTTTACCCATACAAGGAAAAAGGAAGAGTTTGATTGTATGTGTTACATGAATTAAGTATTTACAAAATGACTGGTACAAAAGTTGTTATACCCTTTTAGTTTGATCTGATCAGATGAGAAAAGTAAAGTTGAATCCATTGGGTTTTGCCCATGTCAGGCTATTTTACAGGAACTCTCCTTATTCCCATACATATTTTTTTGACATGAAAAGGTTTGGTAGAAGGATTAACTTTTCACTCTGCAGATACACTTGTCATATTATTTTTAAGCTTTGATTTTTATGACATACTCCCCCTTTTCTTGGATCTTTGATTTTGCCACTGTGTTAACCTCATCCTAGTAGCTAGTAAAATTTCTTCATCTTTTTTAGTTCAAAGTACCTAACCTAAGCTACATGCCTTTGCACCATCCTTTTACCTATCAGTTTCAATGAGAACTGTACCTACTCCCTCAGTTCTTTTTTGTTTGCTCCATGGCTCACTTGTTTGTGAGAGCTTTTTGAATCATAGGGGCAAAAAATAAGGGACAGGGAGTAAAACTCAAGATTAAATGATTTTGCGCATCTCTTAGATGCGGTTATTATGACTCGTACTTATTTTTCTGAGCATAAGTTCAATAAATATACTTTCATGGATGTCTAAATCTGTCATTTTAAACCATTTGATGTATTTTGTTTAAGGAAATGGTGAGCGGGTTATTGATAAATTTTCGATGGCTACTTTTTTTGTTGATGGCTTTTTTTCTTGTTTACTTTAAACAATAGTGCCCTGTAGTTTCTGTTATTAACTTTGTGGTCTAAGCTAATCTATATTTATCTACATATTATTGTAAAGATCAATCAAATGCACTCAAATGCTTTGACGTGTATGCTATTTGAATGTTTGAACATCTTTGTTGAATATTAATTAAAGCTAATTAGATCATAATGATTCCGTTTAGAAGTTTGACGTGCCAACAAATCAGTTAACTTACTTTTTGCTTTTGGTGGCTGTTTTTAACTTGCAGGGTCATTCCAAAGAGCCTTGTTTCTAAAGAGGTAATAATCTCATTCTCATTATAGGGTGGTTAGCTTAGTGTTTTATAATAAAGGGATATTCTTTAAGTTGTACTGCTTACGTAGGCTAGTCATCGTCGTCTGGAAAAATAAAGGCTACATTCTTGGCTTTCCATACATGTGTTGCTTTCTTTGCCTCTTATTAGCTCTAAAGCAAAAGTCAGCTTGTATCTATCTCCATGTTGTTAGTCAAAACATTCATACACTTGATTTTCTCTTTATTATTATAAACTCTTCGGTGCTAATTATCTTTCGTGGATCATAAGTGGACCCACTAATTACTTTAATCTTTTAAAACAACTGTAACAATTATAGTTTGGTTAAGTAATAAGAATATGATACGGTTTTTGTTATTAATCAACATACATGCAATTTGATTCTGTCAAAATTACTAGTAATTAGTTTAAATTGTGTTGTTGTTGGATATTGATAATAGCTTTTCTTAACGTAAAATTTTACTGGACAGATAACTGGTGAAACCGTTGGGGAAGTGAAAACTGTATCAAACATGCACCAGAGGAAGGCTGAAATGGCAAAACAAGCTGATGCATTCATTGCATTACCTGGTATGTTTTTCGTGTTAGTCTAACTAAACTTAACGTGGATAAGCCTTGGATTGATGATATCATACTGCTTTAATTTATTTGATTTGATTATTAAATGATAATTTAATTAACGTGTTCATTCTGTGTATGATCAGGTGGATACGGAACTCTTGAAGAACTTCTAGAAGTCATCACTTACGCTCAGCTAGGAATACACCGAAAACCTGTATGAATTCTACTTTTATCTTAAATGCTCTTTTATTTAAAAAAAACGACGTGTGTAAATTATCCTCTCTTTTCGCGAATAGAAACAATTAGTTGACACCAAAAGATGTAGGCCAGAGTTAAAAAAATGAAGATGTTTTTATGCATGGGTTATGGAGAGACTAACTACCAATCAAGCTTTTGATGTGTAAATGTCCCTAGAGTATGAAACAACCAACAAGTGTGTAATGGATTAAGACGGTTGGATTGTTGGCTTTCCGTTAAAAGAATGATTCCTTTCCATCTTTTGACCAAGCTTTAATATGAGATTGTTTTTTGAATGCTCGTTGTGAACTATCGTCATAATTTTTTGTACTAAAGCATAGTAGTCAACATCTTCCTTTGCCATGACATCTACCGACTATACGACTGATTATGTATAAATGCTTTAATAATAGAAATAAATAACAGATTTAATGAAGATTTGATCAAATAGGAGATTTGATGAGGATAGATAATAATGGAAATTGCATGTGATTCTTTGGGTGAGTTCACATGGAAACATGCTAAGAAGATTTTATGCTGTTACATAGTCATGGTGCATCATTATTGAGAGGTTTCCTGAGGGTATCTCCCTTAGGGAATCAGATTTTTTTCGACGAATTTTCAATTGCATGTGATCTAAGAACTCCTTCCATCTCTCACGACATATTAAAAACATTTTTATTGATTGATGTATGTCGTGACAACATCAATCGTAATAAGAATATAATTGAAAAGCATGGTTAGTGTCTTTTGATTGAAGTTGTGCAATTTGTTGTTTTTATAATACAGGTGGGTCTGTTGAATGTGGATGGGTACTACAATTGCTTATTATCTTTTATCGATAAGGCCGTTGATGAAGGCTTTATCTCTCCAACGTCTCGTGGGATCATTGTGTCAGCCCCAACAGCCAAAGAATTGTTTAGAAAGCTTGAGGTAATTAATCAATATCCAATAATTACACCAATAGTAAGACAGTTTAATTGACAGACCGAATATATAAACATATTTAGAACTGTTAAACTCGTGATTGTCTGGTCGCGAGGATGCAAGAAAGTATGCTGTTTTCATATAATAATCAAGGGAAGGAATGTATCAAATTTTTGTCTTTAATATATCAACACTTAGGGTAGCTAGAATTGATTAATTAATTAGTCCTGTGCATTATCGAAGTTAGCAATCTTGCTAAGTACTCCACATAATAATTCTGTTCTCCTTGGGCTAGCAGGAGTATGTCCCTGAGATCGATGAATTGTCGTCTAAGTTGATCTGGGAGGAAGTGGAGAGGCCTAATTATGTCTCTGAATCGGGCGTCACAACATAACCGTGCTCATGTGTGCTGCTGCTGGTTTTCTGGAATTTTGGGGGGGCCTCGGCCTATAGCATACACAAAAGTACAGTGATATGTGATGCTGATATATGGGGTAATCTAATGTTTAGTATAGGAAGGAAAAGGGGCCTCTGGTTTTTTGGTACTTAGACAAATGAATTGACCACCCCATTTTGGTTGTATACGTGACCGAAAACGAATGGTTTTAGCAAAAATCAATGGAAAAAATGAAGAAAAAAAATTAGCCTAAACTATTACCGAAGTAGTTGCTTGGTCAATCTCTGGATGTACAAATTTGATTTTGAATTATCTAAACTTTTTGCCACTTTTTTATGCTTCATCATATTGTGATGTTGTAGATTGATCAAATGTAAATTGTGGCAACTTTTGTTGCTAGTTTAGGATTACTAGTATTTAACAATCTCAGCTTTATTTAAATTGTATCTCTGGGTCTTAAGCCATTTTAGCCATTTAGCAACAAGTAATAGTGTCTAGGATATTGTATTATAAATTAACTTGGCTTACAAATTTTTTCATGTCTCTCTCATATTTAACTTTTATGCTTCTTAATGCAACCAAAACTAATTCATAGTTTATGGGTGATAGTGCGTAAAATTTACTCAAATCAATTTTAATTAGACTGAGACTATACCATACTATTTTCCTGATGTTCAGAAAAGTAGTCACTTTCTCGTATTAACAATGGTTTTTCAAACTACATGGTATTTCCTCCGAATTTTTATTTTTTAACTTGTATTATTTCCTTTTATAGGATCAAGTGATCAACTGGTCAAGTTTTGTGAACTTCATTGTGTTTTCCCCCTACTAATAGTTTTAAAAAATATGCACCAAAGTGGATTAAATTTGGACTCAAAAAAATAAATTTGGATCGCGGACTTGGACTCCCGTCCAAAAAATACTAAGTTGGATATGAATTTGGCTAAGTTTTATCCAACCCATCCAATTTACACCCTTATCCTTATATATATGTAATGTTGTTTTTTTTTTAATCAACCACTTCCTTATTTCATTATTTGTTACTCCGTATGTGTAACAATTGGACATATCGACGGACACGAACTAATATAGGAGTGGAACCAAGAAAATGGATGAGAGGAGAGAGGAAAGCAACATTAAGAATAATGAGAAGAAAAAAAAAGTGGTATTTACTTCAATTTCAAATGGAAAATGTTTTCCCCTATTAGAAAAACTATTTCCCACCCTTGACAAACAATAATGTTTTCCCCTATTAGATATCAGCTCTTTGGCCTATAAGGAGGTCCTAATTTGCAATTTATCCGGCCAACCCCAATTATGTAATATTGTTTTTAGTGTTGAAAGTTGTAGAGGCTTAAAAGTTAAAGCCATGTAATGGTAAGTTTTAGTTTTTATTTCGCATTTTGTAAACTTTGATTTAATTAATATAATTTGTTATTGTCAAAATAAATAAATAAATAAATAAATAAATAAATAAATAAATTTAAAAAAAAAAAAAAAAGACGAACAATAGAGGAAAATTAGAAATCATTTCCTAGAAAATTGTTTCCATCAAAGCATTTTATTGGATTTTTGGGATGCAATAAGGATTCAGAGTAAAGGGCCTTGACGTAGTATGTGATTGTAATGTGGATAAGCCCACTAACCCATTAACACCCACTAATAACTATAGGTGTGCTAATTATAAATGACCATTATCAGTATTATTCCAACTCCAATTTCTTCGGATAATCTGATTAGAAAGTTACAAACGTATATGTATCAGAATAGGTGGAATCCTATCAAATGACGCATTGACAGTATAATAAATTACTACAAATTCTGAAATCACCATAACTACGGAGAGGTTGATATGCATACTAAAACGAGGCTCAAAGTTGAGCAATTCGCATTGCTTCTAATAAACAATTTTCCGCTGTACTGCTAGCTACAACAAAGCACACAATCCAAATAGCTCAATGATAATAGTTTAAACCATTAAAATTGGATCTGCTACAAAAGCGATACATAGATAAATTGTTGACATTTATTCCCTAGAATCAGCTCAAATTTCGCAAAAGATTACAGATCATGATACAGAAAACAAAAATTCAGGACTTCCTATGTGATGCAGAGTCAATCGTGTTCCTTAAATGGCAGCAAAGTACTCCTTGCTAAGCTTGGGGTCTGGCTTCATTGATTTCTCCCCAGGCTTCCACCCTGCAGGGCAGACTTCATCAGGGTTCTCCTGCACATACTGCAATGCCTGCAAAACCAGTTTGAAAGAGATGAATCACAACACTACTCAACATTTCTCCAATCCAGTGAAAAGATAAGAACGCGTGGCAATTTGAGATTTATATACCTGGAGTGTTCTAAGAGTCTCATCAACACTACGACCAATAGCAAGGTTGTTGATGGTTGAATGTTGAATGACTCCTTCCTTGTCAATGATGAACAATCCTCTCAATGCAATTCCCTGGTAAATTTGAACAAAAGATGAATCAAATAAACAGAAATATTAACACTATAACTGAATATTTATGCATTTGGAGACCCAAGATTAAAAATTTAATTAACATCCATCAATGACTGAAGCTGCTGAACACATGTACTTATTAAGCCCACTCCTCGTGAATTTCAGGGAATGTTGGTATTACTAAAAGAGAAGACTGCAAATGAGCCACAGACTCTACTTATACTATAACAGTTTAGCAAATGTGTGAAATTGTGAAAGACTACCAAATACATTATCTAATGGTTGAAGCCAGAAAACCGAGAAGCTGAGTGTCAACATTCCAACAGTAAAAGTGATTCATGCATACCTGGTCTGGGATCAGGACATTGAAAGCCTTTGAGATAGACTTGGTGACATCAGAAACCAAGGGATAATTCAAATCACCCAAACCACCAGACTTCCTATCTGTTTGGACCCATGCGAGATGTGAGAACTGCACAATAAACAATTATATCAACCATTACACGGATAAACTGATACAGAATTGAGGGATGTGCTAAAAATGTTACAATCAGAACATACTATTCGGAAAGGATATCTGACATGGAAATGTGTACATAAACCTTGTGAATAAATTGGTTGGTACTTTATATCGTCTTTACTTTTAATTAGTAGTTTTGGTGTAATGCCTTAGGCATAGTTCATGGAATACGGTTTAATGCATGTTCCATGAATTATAATGTTGTCCCACAATAAAAGTTAAAGGAAAATTATCACAATGAAAACTATTTTGAATTAAGTTAATATGTACTCAATAGAAAAGCCAAGAGATAAAGTCAAATTAATTGCGGGGTTAACATTCAAGGGCAAAATCCAGATAGATTGAAGAGAGTTTTCAAGCTACGCTGTGAAGTGATTTTATAAAAAATCAGGCTATCCAGAAAATTCACAACAAAATCCACCTTATGCCATGAATTTTGTAAAAAATTTGCCTAAATATAAAGCCTCAAGACCCCCAACATTCCAAAATTAGGCAGTAAGAGACTGCTCTGCCAAAAAAAAAAAAAAATGCACTACAGCTCACATAGAGAAGTGAATATTTGCATCAGCCTCATCCCTACCTCCCATTGACAATGATCCCACTAGCAAGAGAAGTAAATAATTGGGAAATGTTCAAGTTGACAGATATATTGACTACAGCACATAATGCTGTGCTGTTGCACACCAAAACAGTAAAGAATTTAGCTCAACTCAATTATAATTTAGATAGCAAAAGGATTATTCAGGAAGGCAATCTGAAAGTGTGCCATATTCCAAATTATTGATGTGATTCCTGGTGCTCCTTCAAGGCAATTGGCCCACATGCTTTTTCTCAAGTTCATTGTAATTTATGCTTTGTTACTTGGAAATATTTCCTAGAGGATATCCTCCATTGACTCCCAAAAGGTCATCCAAATAGGCTTGGTCCACTAAGATAAAGACAGTATACATACCAAAGGTTATAGACACTCCAGACTATCTTTTCGCACTCCTAATTCACAGATGAAGTGCAAAAGGACAGTGTGACGCTAGTACACATTCCCTTTACCAATGTATGTATAATTATGCATCTGACAGGGCAGTCAGATT
Organism: Chenopodium album; assembly: GCF_948465745.1. Taxonomy (NCBI): domain Eukaryota; kingdom Viridiplantae; phylum Streptophyta; class Magnoliopsida; order Caryophyllales; family Amaranthaceae; genus Chenopodium; species Chenopodium album. The sequence goes on along the minus strand of NC_137845.1, from coordinate 52,452,786 downwards.
TAGTTGAGTTGATTAAGAAAGTATGGCTTAAGGTAACTGCTTAACCAAAGCCCCATTGCCATCCAAATAATGAATATTGCAAATTACATGCTATCCTCCCATAACCCCTAACCAAATCACCAGATAAAAATAATTTGGGCTCTAGATCATCATTTGACAAAACTCAAATTCCTGTCCGCAAATAGAGCGAAGAGCCTTCATGGGAAAAACCTAAAGTAGAACTTGCTTATGTTGCCCACATTTGTTCTTCGGTAGCAATAATCTATTTGAAAACACTAGTCTTTTCATAGTTGTATGGTGTAGAGGGGTTTCCACTTCAATAGAAACTAACATCAATTTGTAGTCTCCTGACTCTCCACCTCCCAGGCCCCAGCTCTCCCTACCTCTTTCATTAATTTCATTTCTCTAATGTTCTTATGCATTATAGTACAACAAATCTTCTGTTACAATCATAACTAGTAACAGAAATCTTCATAGAAATATCATCCGTGTTAGTAAAGGTTGTTTTTTGGTCCTCCCTGACTACCATATTGACGTATCCACCATTTATTTCTTGCAAAAAAGGAATGTCATGTGCCCCCCTGTCCCCCTTTTCATCCTTTTTTGGTCACCACTCGTCAACAAAGAAATATTTGGCAACTAAAAATTAACAGAATAAAAAGTGTAAGCTGCATGTAAAGAGCACAATCAATAAATAAGAGGGTAGAACCGCAGGAGATACGATGAAGAGAATCAGAGAAACTAATATAGTTTCCAAGTAAATTTTGATTTTTTAGCTGAGCACAAAATACATTACAGATGAGAACAATGTAAGCAAGCCACAACCAATAAACAACTGTAACTCAGCACAAGATGGTAGCAAACGAAAATAAAAATGAGAAAGACATTAGATACTTACAACACTGTCAACAGAAACACCTAGTATTTCGGTGTTCAGCTTCTCAAACTCTGCATGACGGTCACTGAAAGCAGTGATTTCTACAACAACAAAAAGGGAAGCAAAGGGTGTAAGGAGCTAATTTGGAAATTATAAACATCAACTAGCCTTTTAGATTCAGAGTACTAACCAGTAGGACAAACAAATGTAAAGTCCAATGGATAGAAAAACAAAATTACATATTTCTTTCCCCTGTAATCAGAAAGTTTAACCTGCAAGAAAGTTAAAACAATTAGATTCCAACCCTCTTCCAACTTTTCTGAACTAGCACTCATAAAACAAAGTGATACAAAATCGGATGGGTGAAGCATGTTTGCAATATACGCAGCTATTGTAATAAAGATTTTGTCTGTGCGAAAATTACATTAATGAATTCTTGGTCGAATACAGCCTCTGCCTCAAAGTCTGGCGCAACGTTTCCAACTAAGGGGAGGTCAGCCTGAAAAAAAAGACAAAAAAAAAAAAGGGTTAAGTTATAGCCAACATTGATACTTAAATCATATAATAACTGCCACACAACAGTCAGTACCCCAATAATCATAGCGTAATGTGTAAAAGGGACTAACAAAAATAATTACTATCTCCATTCCAATATAATAGGCCACATTACAATTACGTCCCCAAAATTAACTATCTTATGCCATAACATTTTGCCAAAATGTATTATCTTACATTCTTACAACAAAAAAGTAACACTTCTTGACTTTATATTGATTATACTCAATAGATTGACCACACAATTTAAATATAATGTTACTTTTTCATAATTAAAGATTACAAAAAGCTTCAAACTGCACATTCATAATTCCAAAATCACCCGTTGTCAATTCACCTCATTTTATTTCCAATTTGCACAAATGCATAGTGATAATTTATACTTATTATACATTACCAATGCAGTTCAACCTACAATCTACAGTCTATCAATAACAACATTACAATTAATCGTCAATTAAACCGAATTCAAGAAACTAAGAGCAACATTCAAATCAGCAGTTTTTCCAATCAAAATGATGAATATACAATACAGTAATCATTTTAAATTTACAAAATTAATTGAAAAAATGAAGAACGAATGAATTGACATGAAGAAAAAGTGACATACAGAAGCGCGAACGACGAAGCTGCGTCTGGAAGATTGAGCGCGGCGAGAAGACAAAGAGCGAGGAGGTTGGAAGGATTTGCCATTGAAGGTGGAAGAAAGAGTTAGGGTTTGGGAGAAAGGTTTAGGGAGAGAAGAAACGGAAGCAGCTGCCATTGGAGCATGAGATTTAGCAGCGAAAACCCTAGGATTAGAAGAGAGAATTGCAGAGGATGAAGCTGCAGACGCCATTGTAGTTGAAGGTTGAGTTTCTCTCTCTTCGAATTTCTGGGTATGAAATTGAAGTGAGATTATATGAATGGTGTGAGGAGAAAGGTTGGTGAGAGAGTGGATAAGTAGACTGTTTCAGTGTGTGGAAATGGAAGATTGGTTATTTGGTGTGTGACGATGTGTTTTTTTTTTTTTTTTTTTTTTTTTTTCGTAAAGTGTTTTTTTCTAGACTTTTCCAGAAAATGGTCACTTATCACTCTACTTCTTTTTCTCTCCACAAATTGATGGAATTGTCGTTTTTTAACCCAAAAAGAAAAAAAGGAAAATAGGTTATTTATATTTTATTAAAAAAAAAAAAAGTTTATTTATAAGTGACTAATTAAAGAAATCGAGTTCTTATAAATTCAAAGATGTACAAATATGAATATGTTTTTATCAAGCAATATTTGATCTAATGATAAGGATTGTATCTCACAATTATGAGCTTTGAATAAATCATTAATTTTAATTATAAATAAGAACAATAATGTACTAAAGGTATTTTTTTTAAAAAAAAAGGTAATGTTAATTTATCACACATTAAACTACGATCATATTTGATGTTAATAAAAACCCCCTTCTATAATACAGTACTATTTCACGGGATGGGGGTGTTTTTGATGTTGTAGCGTTGAAATCAAATAAAATTTGATAATTGTGAGAAAAGTAATTCTAATACCATGATACATTACAGACAATCAATTGCATCCAACCTTAATTTGTCCCAAAAACATGGTCAAACGTAGCTCAATAGTCTTATGCAAGCTTGAAAACTTGATTTTTTGTGCATTTAACCTTAATTTAGATTCGACTCATAGGCATGATCTAAAAAGCGCTCATCAATTTGACTTCGTCAACTCTATCTATTGGACCAAATGACTCGAATCTTGCTCGATCAGGCTCTCTAATTAACTTTATGATATATATGTGTTTTGTTAAAATATCTCTATAGTGGTTAATTGACGGGAAGAGTTGTACCTGAACAATTACAAACATTTTTTTACAACAATTTCAATCTCCACACCTTTGATACATTGCTCGAATTGAATTTAATTTAAATAATTTGATTGCCACCTTTACCCTTTAAGAGTAAAAATCGTTCTAGAACGTGCTGGGCTCATGTATTTTGGGGTTAGTTAGGCCCGTTTCTTGGCTTGACCTACGACTTCACAAGTTACGTGTCGTGCTGGGTCGGGCCAAAATCTTCAAAAGTTGGCTTGTGTACGGCCCAGGCTCACGTGCCGAGCTTGCGTGTCAAAGCAAAATTACATTGAATTTAGCGTGCTTTGTCGTGCTATGCTAGGTCGTGTCGTACCTTATCGTGTTTCTCCAAAATAAAGGTGGCCCAGACTCGGCCCACATCCTGACACACCATAACATGTCGGGCTGTGCTTTTTCTGTGTTGAGCTTTGGGCCGACGCAACCTAGTGCCATCAGTCTTGAGACTTTGAGTACTATTGTGTGTTTTACCGAGTAAGCAAAAGGAAATTGAAGGAGTGAAAAGTGAAAATTCATACGTGGGAGGTGAAATTGAACTAGTTTACTTTCACTTTAGTTGGATGAAACTCCATAACTCTAGATTGTAGATAACCTGTAATCTCCCTAACACCTTATCCACCTCTCTTTCTTTCATTCCCACCTAAAAGACAAACACCACCCTTCTTCTTCACACTCTCTCTCTCCATTTCCCAACCATGTAATTCCACCCCCACTTCAACAATGCAAGACACCCTCAATTTCCCCACCACCACCGGAAAACTCCTCAAACCCATCTTCCTCCCCAAAACCCCTTCATTCCTCCGCCGGAAAACCACCATTTTCCCCACCTTATCCTCCAAAACCACCACAATCCACCCTCTAAAACCACCCAAAATCCAACCTTTACCTTCCTCAACCCCAAACTCCCACCCCAAAACCACCATCCCCACTTCCTCCGACCCTGAATTCGAAGAAAAAACCCTCTTCCTCGACTCCATTGGACTAGACTCACTCTCTCTCCTCCCTCCTTCCGCCATTGCCGCAGCTTCTTCTCTCTCCGACCTCAAAACCCTCTTCGATTACCTCACTTCTCTCGGCTTCACTCCGCCGCATCTCCGCCGTATCACCACCATGTGTCCTGAGATCCTCTCGCTTCGCCTCCACAACACAGCCCCGGTTTTCGCCTTCCTTCTCCGAGAAGTGAAGGTGCCAGCTCATCACCTTCCTCGTGTAATCTGCCGTCGTCCCCGCCTTCTTGTGTCCGATGTCGAAACCCGGCTTCGACCCACCTTGTATTTTCTCCAGAGCATTGGGATTCACGAGGTATATAAGCATACTGATCTTCTTTCCGCTTCTGTTGAAGATAAATATTTGCCTAAAATTGAGTATTTTGAGAAAGTGGGTTTTGCATATCATGATTCTGTGTCTTTGTTTAGGAGGTTTCCTGCGTTGTTTTGTTACAGTGTTAAGGATAATTTCGAGCCTAAATATAATTACTTTGTGGTGGAAATGGGGAGGGATTTGAAGGAATTGAAGGAGTTTCCTCAATACTTTTCGTTTAGTTTAGAGAAGAGGATTAAGCCTAGGCATCAGTGTTGTGTAGAAAGGGGTGTTTGTTTTCCTCTTCCTTTGATGTTGAAGATGAAGGATGAGGATTTTCGAAAGCGATTGGATGTTTGTTGTAATTCTTCTATGCCTAAGAGCAATTCCCCTTTGTGGGGTTTGCAAAAAAGCAAATGACTTGTGAATTTATTGTTGTTAATACAATGTAGATTGCTCATTGTTTTAACTACTGTAACATAATGATGAAGTGAATATATCAAGGTTTATAGATGAATACATGATGTTCTTTCGAGCTCTATGTTGTTCGTTCTATGTTGTTGTTGATCTAAAATGGCAAGCTTACTGCTACAATTCGCCAAGTGTTAATGTGTTATCATTTTTGAACTATGTTAATACTAACATTTTTAATGTGTGGAAGTTGATGGATGATATAGCGATTTCACACACACTAATTAGTAATTACTATCGTTCGGTATTCAACATTGTGTGTAGTTTGTAGGGTTTTTAGTTCCTGTTCAATACTAGCTCAATCTTTAACTACCAAAGTAACTGAATGCTACACCTGTCCTTTATCCCGATTTCCTTTCTTTTGTATTGCAACTTGCAAGATCATGCTGTTAGAAACTTTATCTTTCATGAAATTTGACATGGAGATGGATTCTAATGCTTTCCTTCTCCATTTGGCAATTTTTTAATAGAAGTCAGTTAGTCTATAATTAGGTACTTAGGTGCATTATCTCAGGTAGAGTTAGCATGTATCTCTAAGAAATTAACGAGGAAATGTTAGTAATTTCTTTAACTAATGTAAATGTGTTGATATTCCTCAGTGAGTCAAGCTATCTATATGTCAGAGATGCTGGAAGAATTAGATGTCTAAAATTGTTTAAAATGAGGAAGATTTGCTCCATATGGATATTTTGGTCTGAGGCTGTGATGCTTCATACAGATCATGTTGAAGCTAAAGACTTACTGGGCTGAAATGTTGAGTTAAACTGTCTTGTAGAGTTTTATCACAAATGCTAATATGGAGAGGAAATCGATGCTGTGGAAATGGGTTGTAGAAGATTTGTTCATACTGAGTATATTATTAGTCTATAGTTTCTTAGGTGCAATCTATATAGAAGAGCTGCCAGGTGATTTGAGGGGAAGCTAACTGACAAATATCACAGTTTCTCAAGCTGCAAAGAATGAGAGGACAAATAATTTGCAGAATGAGATGTGGGATGTGATGAAATATGAAATATGTGGTTCTCAGAATATGATGCTGTATTCCTATTAAACTCTTTGAAAATTTAATTTTGTGGAAGTTGATCATCTTATAGAGTTTTTTCTCTTTGGTAGATCCTGCTAGTGTACAGAAAGGAAATTGATGCTATTAGAATCAATCATGGAACTGATATTGGTTGGGAACTTGAGAAAAGAGAGAGAGAAAGGAATATGAGCTGGGAAAGGAGAGAATATTATCTTCTTGTTTTGAGTTTGTTACATGAGAGAATAAGCATAGCATGGGTAGTTTTGTTCTTTTGTTAGTATTTGGATTCCTTTTTGTTAGCTGCTTGTGGTGTTGGTTATGTTATTTAGTAACTTCTGTTGGTAACTCTTAAAAATTTTGGGGCTTACTGTCAAAGCAGTAGTCTGTTCTGTATGGAAAAAACAGGAAAACTGCTGTTATGCATCACTCGCTATAGCATCCTGCTTTTGTAGTTTGTTAGAGCTGAATCTTTTTCCGATAGTCTCTGGGTTATCCGCAAGGTTAATCCAGTGAAATATTTGACATTTGTTTGCGTGATTTCATCTGTACAACCAATGTTAACTTAAGTAATCACGTTTTTGGGTAATAAACTAGTGTAATAGGCTAAAAGTATAATAAGAGTTCATTGTGATGTTGCACTTCCGGTACAACCCATAGTAAGTTAACCTCCACCACATGGAAGTCCACAACCCCAAAGCATCTACCTCAACAATATGGACTATACCACCATTTGCAGTGAGGTAATCTTTGCCCTTAACAACTTCCCACTAGCCTTCCATGTCGCTGTGGTTTAATGCCCTATGATTTCTGTTTCTCAGTCTGCTTTCCCTGAGTAAATTGGCCATTACAAACAATGCGTACGTGAGTTCCTTCCTTTAGCCTGTTAGCTCACATAATCTCTTTGGGTGTTTGTGTGATCAAGTGAAGTGGTTTGGTACTTGTGTTTGTTTGGCACGGGCCAATATGTGTGGTTGTTACGCAACTACACTTCTCATTCATGCACACCTCACAAGATACAATCTCACATGCCAACTTATATAGTGCGGGCGCTGGTGGTGTATGCAACTCCGTGCACCTTGATGCAGTCATATGAATGAGGTGGTGGAGAAGAGTGTTGTATCATTTTTACTTGAAGTTTTGTTGCAAGGAAATCCTTGTTGCAATTTACATTATTTTCTTTATAATTAGGATTGTTTAGAATCCCTTAGAATATCCAGTTGGCTACTAATGGCACTCTACGTCTCTACCAATCATACTCCATAATAATTGATGGTAAGAGTTACCTAAAAAAGGTCTGAGAAAAATACCTTTATTTGTGCAAATCTTAGGCCATGTGCTCGCATGCCATGCAATCTTTGGCTTTGTTTTTCCATTGAATGCATTCCTTTGATCACACTTCTCTGCTGGCATTTTAATTTCTTCAAGTCAACCAATTAGCAAACCTCAAGTTTTATAAATAATGTCTTACCATCAAATTATGTTACTCCGTATATGATTTTTAAGAACATCAAAATATACGGAGTGATAATAGAAAAATTATTTTAATCAAGAAAGTGAAGCTTGGGTCTTGAATTACATATATAATAACGGATAGAAACAAAAGTACCTAACTGGCTAACCCTTTGATTTGAGACAAGTCTATTACATAACCGATCAACCAATTGTACTAAATTTATCTTAAACCATAATACATTATACTCTGTACTTAATTCAATACACAAATATTAATCTAATTAATATCATAAATTGAGTATTTTATTTTATCTAATATGGAAGAAAAAAGGCGTATCAACAAGAACTTCAATGTTAAGACTAGAGGATCCTTAATTCCAAAACTAGGAACGTAAATCAATTTTAAGATTAGTTGTTAAATTATTCATAATCAATGAAAGAAGTTGAACGTGGACCTACATTCAACTTGGTGGTTGAATAACCAATATTTTTAAGTGCATGATTGTAGTATACCAGTACTCGTACTTTGTATATTAGTATATGTTTATAATCAACTATAATTAAGATAAAATTACTTTTTAATATATTCATATTAGTACTTTGACTATATTTTATAACTACTATACTACAACTTTCTTTCTCCATCTTCTCTTTTAACTCATATCCCAAATTGAAATTCTAATGTCTACCCATACATCTCTCTATTTGCTCATTTAATTTTGGGCAAATAAATTAAATATTTAATGGCAATTGCTTAGGAAAATGCATGAATAATACTCCGTAGAAATATTACCTTTTCAGGTATGCAATGAAGTACTCATAATAATTTTTTAAAATTTCTTATTATATACTAGTAGTGTTATTTAATTAATGGATGATGATGCTCATACAGGTACATACAACATCATTTTGCATAGACAAGGGAGTTTTAAAAAAGTAAAAATATTAAATAAATAAAAGACAAATATTTAGGACTCCATGTAAAAAGCTTAAAATGAAAAGAATTGACGATAAATATACATTTATTATTATACTAATTTACTCGTAAATTGTCAATAAATTTCTAACTTAATACTACGGAATAAAAAAGAAAGTATATTAAATGTTCAAATAACGTTACCTATATTAAAATAAGAAGAAAAAAAATTACTTAGTTTAATTCCACGAAAAACAAAAGTACTCGACTTTTGGACATATATTAACAAAAGACGAAAGTACTCGACTTTTGGACATATATTAACAACTTGAATTGGAAAGAGTGAGTCAAATGAATTTACATACATCCCACTCACAAACACAAATACAGAATGAGTAGTAAAGTGAAGTAGTAAAACACTAAACACGGAAACACCATCTGGAAAAACCATCCAATACCCAAATATTGCATCTAAACAACCCATCACAAATCACCAATAACCAAATTCAAATGGATGGTGACAATTTACGTCAATCATTAATTTCTCTCCTTCTAATCTTTCAATACAAATCTTTAGAATTTTCTCATTAATAACAACAACTATTCATCATTCAACTTTCTCTTTCTAAAACTAAACTAAAACCTCCATATTTCCATTAACACGCTCTTTCTAGCTCAACCCAACATTATTACCAATGGTAGACCAACAACAACATGATAATCATCCTATTACTACTCTCAAACGTCGAAACAGCCTCCCTTCTGCCGTCATCGTCCCGCCTCGTAAACCCAAACCATTAAACGGCAACCACCACAACACCAACAGATCGCCGCCGTCGTTCTCCGCCGCGGATTTCGAGCTTTTTCCGTTGAAGTCGCCGCCGCCGTTACCATCCTCGGATAACTACACTTCTTTAAGAGATATTCTCCCGTGTAGTAGTCCTTCCTCCATTCTCTCTCCTACCCCCGCCGTCGCACTCGCCGGAATTTCGTCTTCTTCGTGTGGTTCGGGGTATGAGATTTCGATTAAAAACCGTTTGGTTAAGCAGGCTGCTTGGGCGTACCTTCAGCCTACTGTTTCGACTTCTCCTTCTTCTTCATCTCGCCGGCTATGTTTTTCTGGTGAATTTTTCCGGCAGATGTTTGTCAGTTTCCGGCGGACGGTGTCGGAGACTGTAACACGTGTCTATGATTGGTTGGTAGACGCTCTCTGGCTCATCCTGTGCAGATAACGACGGATTGTATTCTTTTCTTTTCACTTATTTTTATCCAAAAAAAAAAAAATTTGCAAATTTGTGTGGTGGCAAAGTTGTAATTACAAACGTGAGGAAAATGAAATAATAAAGTAAACAAAAAAAAGAGTGCTTTTTTTTTTTTTTTTTTTTTTTGGGTGAATTATAAACAATGGAGATTTGTACAGTATGATTTTTTTGGGTAAAAATGTCAAAATGGTGATTGTTTAGGTGATCATTGAATGGATTTTGATCGCCTAAACTTTAAACGGGTCGGGCTAAGCTTGCTCTTTTCTTTTTCTGGGCCTTTAAAATGGGCTTCTACCGGAACCTCTTGAACGTGGATGTATTCAGTTTGGGCCTCTTCAAGTTCCATTTGGACCAGTTTGGACTTGGAATGTTGGGCTTCATATTTGAACAAACTGGGAAATGCAGCTGGAAGTGGAGGTGCTGATGGTGCTGGCTGTTCCTCTCGGTGGTTCGGGTGTAGTGGCGAAACGGATGGTGGTGATTCAGGCTTTGATTTTCGTTGTCGGAGAGGCCATATGCTGGACCCTTTAGATGGTGGTGGTGGTGGTGGGCTACCCCTGCCGTCTCGTCGTTTCCGATCATCTTTCTGCAATGTGCCAAATAACAAATCAATGCTCAGCAAAAATAAAGTGTGTGTGTGTGTTTGTAAGGTGTTAGTGTTATAGGTTTAACTCATGATTAATATTTGAATACATGAAATTTGTCTCCCTTTTGCACTTAAAGGTAAAAAGAACATATACACTACTTTGCATAATCACAAACATTTGCTCCTTTTTTTTATGAGTTTGTGAGATGCACGTTTCTAAATTCGCATGATCACAATTCATTGCTTCACTTGCCTAAAAATGAAAGACAGCGCTATGACAACGAGAGAGCAAGAGACACATAGACAACTGAATGATTTAAAGGATTCAGTGTGCTCTATAATTAATCATTACTGGGTCCAAATTCTAACTTTTCAAGAAGTAAATTAGCATACATCATACAACAGTTAATCATAGACATTATAGTGAATTATGACTTCTTTCACGAGGCGTTCGACCTTAGCTGAGGCATGTATGGTTCAGGAACAATTTTAGTGGGCCTATTTTAGACGGCGACAGAAATTGAGAAAGATATACCTGAGTGCTGCCGCCTCTAAGCCTGGAAGACTGGTTGGCTATGTAGTCAAACACATTGAAAACTGCTGATGATCCCAATTCAGTGCAGTTTTGCCAGTAGTAAATGGCTACATCCCAAGCTCTGTATCTCAACTCTTGCAGGTTCTTGTCAATGTCCGTCTCATGTTTCGACACAAATGGCCTTAATAAGCTCTCATACACATAAGAAGTTCCCTGCATCATACCACATTTCTGTCAGTTACACTAACAACAGAGTTACACATCAGGGGTAAGCATTAGTTAATTAATTACCTTTGTCTGTGGATACCAAAGGTAGATAATGAAAGCCAACTTCAACTCTCCATATAATGGCACCCTTTAGGCAAAAATGAAATCATGTTAGTAGTAATTGAAAGAAAAACATGTAAATTAAATGACAATTTCGACATACTTCCTATGTAAAGGAGAAACCTCTGCTTACCATGATATGAATATATCACCAAACCTCTCACAAACTGAAAGTACAGCAATAATGATCCTACAGAAAGACGAACAAGACTCAGTGAACAATAACATGATTAAAGCTCTTTAAATTTAAACAAAATAACTTAAAGAATTTACTGATAACCCTTATGTACAATATAGTTACTTTGTTAGCATAAAAAACCTGATACTAAAAGTCGTAAACAATGCAGTACCTACTAGTATTTCAAGTTCTGATCTTACTTAACTACTTAAGAGTGATCAGCAAGTCTTGATTGGTTGTTAATTATAAAATATACAAGTAATACAATTGTATCACGGCAAGTATAATGTGTTGTTTGCTACTACGATTAGAGTAATTCTTATCCATGGAGTCCAAAAGTGCCTTAGGTTCTTAGTACTACTGCCTTTTTAAGCCAAGCAAGAAAATGCTAATTCTGTAATCTTCCCTAACATATCCATATCAAACCAATCTCTTTGTTTAGGGGCCGAGTTGTTGTCAATCCTCACTATGATTAAGGCTTCGTTGTCATAAACTCAATTTTTTCTATGCTTATTATTAGTTCAAAATGAGCTTAATGCTACATAGCACTTATCTAAACTTACATAAACTAACGACCAAAAAAGATTACTCCGTAGTAGATATTATGTGGTTTTGGTACTCTACTACCTAAAGTTTGGCCCAAGTATAACTGGATGTTGATATTTTACTCAAATAAGTTGAAAATTTGACATATAATGCCCAGAAATTGATCTTTATCACCGGTGGGTATAATTGTAAGGGAAGTTAGTGTGAGTTGTGAAATAGAGCAGTTGACCACCTCAACTACCTACAAAGTTTAGGCCAGCCAACTAAAACACCCATAACTCTCTCATTCATCACATGATCCCCAAAATTACTCTCCCACGTTCCCCCGCTTTTTTATTATTTTTTTATATAATTAATTCGTTCAATACTTTATAAACTTAAAATTAAATAAATGAACAAAGGATATTGTATTTTATTTTAAATTGTACTTTAGAAATACATAATCGGATAAACAATAACGCTAAATAAGTGGAACGGCTAAACATTATTTTGTAATGTGTGTTATACTCTTGTTGTATACAAGACATGGTGCAATTGAATTAAGGAATTTTAATAATAATACTACTTTAGTATGAAATTTTGAACCCGAATTACATAAAAGATTGTATACAATTAATGAAAACTTGAAGCAGCCAAGTAACGGGAAAATGTAACAGAGAATTTAATAATCAATATTCAATTGAGCAAATAATTGTTAAATTAAAAGATATGATAGAATTATACCAATTTCACATCAATAATTATCAATCAATTAACACTAAATATCTAATTATTATCAACACAAATAAAAAAATAAAAAAAAAAATATGATCAAACTCTACATATTTTTTCATCGTCATGAAAACAATATAGTAGTACAAAAAACGTACCAGTATTGGCACCAAAACCGGAGTTCTTCGATGTTAACTTTGTTCCTTTCCACCGTTTTGAAACACTCAAATGCTGGGTATGCAAACCCCAATACCATACTACAATTGCAGATTCTTGTATCAGACGGTTTAATTTGAATCACAAAATTTCTTGAATCGGAGTACAAAATCAAACAAATGCAATAAAAAATTCAAGTAAGTAACAACAGAAACAAATTACTTACAAAAGTCCTCTACCGATGAAATCTCCTACCATTTTGGATGATCAATTTCAGATTGCGTTACGAAAAATCGTAAACTCTATCAAGAAATTAGAGTACGAATGAAGATGAATAAGAAATTGATTTCTATGACTGGAAATGATCAAAGGTTGTAACAAAAAACGAGTAATTGAAGAAGTCAGAACCCAGAAATTTATATTCAGAAAAATGAAAACAGAGGTCAATCACATTGAACAGAAAATTCAATGGAAATTGCAGGTATAGTGTAGAATGTATCTTTGAATTTTAATGAAATTAATTTTTTGGGGGTTTATTAAAAGAAACTAAGAAAGCTTGAAAAAGGAGGAAACTGAAGTTTACAAGCCAAGGGGTATTATATATATATTGTGTACAAAAAAAAGGGAAAGATGAATAAAAAAAAGAAAGGGTGATTAAAGAAAATGGAGAATGATGATTGGATAAAAGTAATTGAATTCGCGAAGATATTAAAAAAAGAAAAAAAGAAAAGGAGAGAGAAAAATTGAGGAATATAACTTGCCGGGGACGCCTGCGATATAAAATAGAGGAGATGATGAAATAGGGCGAAGATTCAGTCCACCGTTTGGGCAGTTATTCTTTCGCTTTTTGCTTACTATTGCTTCACTCATTTCCCTCCATATTTTTCTTGCTTGCTTTATTTTTCTTTTTTTCTTTAGAAGAAATCCTTGATTTGGGAATAAAACCGAATCCGATCGGGTGCCAAAAATAACATCTTAAGTAATCTTCATATACGTATTTAGATAAGTTACAAGGTACTCTGTATGAAGATGATATCATATCGAGATGATAAATTTTTAGCTAAGACAGGGTTAATAATTAAGTTCTAATAAGGTATGATTAAAGGTCTTTTCTTTTCAACTTAATTTCAGTTTAATTTAGTTCACTTCAGCTTCAATCAGTCCAATTCAGTTCCTAATTTCCTTCTCTCATAAACAATTAAGTTCAGTTTAGTTTAGTTCAGTTTAGTTTAGTTCAGTTCAGCTCCAACCAGTTCAGTTCAGTTCAGCTCAATTCAGTAAATCAGAACAGGCCCTAAGACTTATAATGAAGTTTAATAAAGTTAAGTAAGATAGAGTAATATAATGGCTAATAAGCTATAATCACTCGGTTCAAATAATTTCAAATTAAATACGGAACTAAGGGCGTATTTGGCGCTAGCGTTTGAGTAGCTTTTAGGTAGCTTTTAGTGGTTTGACTTGGTCAAACCACTACTTAACAAAAAGTGTGAGTGTGTGGCAAAGTAGTGGTTAGGGTAGCTTTTAATGGTGGAGGCAGCTTTTATGAAAAGTTAGAAATAATAGCTTTTGAAAGTAGAGGTAGCTGTTGAAAATTTAATCTATAGTTTAAATACAAAATATTGATTTTTATATGTAACAGCTAGTCAACCGCTATTTTACCGAACACTCATACTTAAATTATCTATATATCTTCACAGCTACAGCTTGTTGACAGCTAAAAGCTACCTCTACCTTCACAGCTAAAAGCTACCTCTACCTTCACAGCTATATTTTGCCGAACATGCCCTAAATATTCATGAAAAATAAGTTCAAGTACGTTTTAATATATAATGATCGGACTATCAATTAAGTTCAAGTATGTTTTGATAATGATCAGACTATCAATTAAGTTCAATTTACAACTAAAATAAGTTCAAAGTTTTCAATTTTTTATCAATTAGTGAATGCTAGGTGAACAAAATACACACCAATTAATATTGATTTATGATAATTGATTTTTTTACAAGATCATTGTTTAATTTAACGGTACTTGATAGAGTACAAAACATATTGTTGGGTCTCAACCATCAGCTTAAGCTTTTAAGCTGAGATAGTTCACTAACAGGTACGGTGTATCTTTAACTTTGACCTTGAAAATTCGATCATTAGTGTATTTTAAAATCAGTATATTCATATAAGATCTTATTATTGTTCAAAGATAATTAATGATTATGAAATAAGTCAAATAGGATAACCATTATATTAATACAAGGAACATCCTATAGAAAATTAGAAACTTAGAAAGTACTTGGTAATTTACTCATATCAATTTCAATTGAAATAAAAATGAAACTTGTCATCTTGGAAATAGGGATAATTTTAAAAAGCAAAAACAAAACGAGTAGTCCGTACATTAAATTAGAGTTCTTGAATGTGTTTAATCGCATGCCATGGTTTGATAAAATTATTAAATTTAAATTGGTTCAATAAAAGATTGTGTCACGTCTTAGGGATTTTGACTTTTGAGTCTCCATCAAGCTCGCAACCCGTTACATGGTCAATACTCAATAGACCAACATATGAAATATATAAAATCCTCAACATTGCTTAAATAAATAATAAATATATGAAAAAAGAAAAGAGAAGAGTCGGATATGCTTAGTCATTAGTCATTACGTCTTCAAATTTTATCTAGAGGCGTTAATTTGACGAGATCGGCTCAGATTGAGTCTATTTAAATTATACTAAATTATTGTGTAAATATAAATTAAAATCTAAAATTAATTTTTTTTTGTAAATACAAATTAAAATCTAAAATTAATTTTTTTTTTTTTCGGTCAATTCAGTTAAGTCGGTTTTGTCACTTTTTTTTTTCTAAAAAAAAAAAAAAAAAAAAAAATCTTTCTAAGCTACCATATATCCATATGATTGATAATCCATGTACACTTTTGATTTCATCATGTTAGGTATATAGGCTATAACGACAATCATATATTCATAAATCTATCTAAGATAAGATTATACACCGTTCTTTCTATAATATTTTGCTCTTTCACTACATATTCTACATTTCATGATAGTCTATTTTAATTTATTTTTAACCTAAAATTTAGGCAAGTATATTAAAAATGACAAGTAACTTACAATTTTTTTACACAAATTATTGCGTCAGTCCGGATTGACCAAATGTTTCATCTGTCCAGCGGGTTTTTACTTTATACCAATGATCGCTCCCATCGACGACGTTGTTATTGACGGTGGTATCGTCGACGGCAAGGAACTCGTTGATTGTTGATTATATTTGTCCATTATTTATGCTTGAATTGACTTGTTAATTGCTTGAGATTCTCGGATATTTCGAAAAATATCCAAAAAAAAAAACGATTTAGGTCTTTCTTGTGTGATGTATAATTGTTAAAATTGATTGTCCTATGTGATTGTATGTTGAATTGTGAGCGTTTTGATAACAAATGCATGTATTTTGGTTGAAAAATGAGCATGCTAGCTTATACCCATAAGACTAGTATGAGACCTTCAATGGTGGTTCTGCCATTGTTGACCTTCAATGGTAGGAAGACAATTATTGTATTTCTTTATTTTAAAAATAAAGCTTACTAAATATAAAATATGTATAATTTTATTCATTTATTGTCTAGATGATGTCATCTAAAGGCTGGATGATATCAAGTATTGTGTCTATTATATTATATATCTATACAATGGATGATATCTCCTCTGTTGTTTTTTATATCCTATTGTTTTTATGATACGATCCGAGATCTTCTATGAGTTAGATGATATCCTCTATTGTTTTTATGATATTTGCTATAAGTTGGATGATATCTGCTATATAAGTTGAATGATATCTTCTATTGGTTCTATGATATAAACTAGATGATATCATTGATTTATAATCGAGTTTATGATATCTTCTTTTGGTTGAATGATATTTTCTATTGGCTATATGATATCATTTATAATTGTGTATATGATATCCTTTATTTCCTGGATGATATCCTCTATTGGCTATATGATATCATTTTTAATTGTGTCTATGATATCATCTTTAGGTTGGACGATATCCTCTATTGGCTATATGATATCATTTATAATTGTGTTTATGATATCATCTATAGGCTAGACGATATCCTCTATTGGCTATATGATATCATTTATAATTGTGTTTATGATATCATCTATAGGCTAGACGATATTCTCTATTGGCTATATGATGATATTCTCTAACAAACTGTAATATCCTCTACCAAAGAGGAATTGTACATATCTTATAACAAACAATACATATCCTATAACAAAACTATACGTATCCTCTATTAAATAACACATATCCTCCATATCATATATACTTGACGCACGAATTGTTTTATGAAGCTTGCCGCACCCAATACCTTCTCGAAGTAGTTATCATTGAATAAACCACGGTACGGTTAGGACAATAATCCAACTTTATTTGTATTAGTACGACTTTCAAAATCACTCAACTTTTTTTTTTTTTTTTTTTAGTAATACTCACCTAGATATAATTATCCATCAGTTAACCCATGCATATATAAATACTTGGTACTCCCTCCGTTTCATAATGTTAGTCCCATGTACTATTTTAGGCGATTCAAAAAGATATACCCATATTGAATATGTTCAATTATTAACTTAATTTTTTTTTTAGACTTAATTGGTTGTAGATTGATAACATGACTCTAAATAAGGAAATCTCTACTTTGAATTATGCCGTTATGATTTATGTTTTCCCAAAAAAAAAATCAAAAAACTTAAATAAGGTACACTAATTATGAATTATTTTGTACTTTAATGTTAGATTCCAAATATTCATCTTTTCTTATTTTATGTGATTGATTCTATATGAGACTAACATTATGAAATAGAGGGAGTATTAGACTTCCAATTAAATTGCAAATGGTGGATAAAATAGAACATTGAAACGTTAGTTACGTGTTTGGTAAGTTCTTGAACTACTATGACGGTAGTTTAACCTTTGATCTCTATGCAATTCTATTAAATTAAATGAAAGAAGTTTACTTTTGGTCAGCTTTGAATAATTTCATAAAATCTTAATCTTATAATATACGACTAATACAAGTATAATGACACCTTAAAGAAATAGTAGAAAACTTGATGTTTTATACCTCATTATCTTTTTCTTTTTTGGGAGGGAATTCCCTATTAGTAGACCAACTCAATCAAAAGCTTAAACTGATGGTTGAGCCCTAGGAATATATGTTTTATACTCTATCATCGTATAAACTGGTATATAAATGTATAATAGTAATACTAGTATTATATTATTGGATAATAATGAAGCTGATATATTGGAAATTTGGTCAATTGCCAAGGGGATATGCACAAGATTTGATTTAATCTCTTACTATATAGTACTTCTTATTACTTTATAATACGAAGTAATAATTACTTAAGTCGTACGACGTAGTATTAAGTTAATTGTTAGTTGTTTTTTTGATACCTAATAGTGTGTCAACTCTAAAGTTTATCTAACTTAGCTTTTTCTAAAATAATTGACACAATTTTAAGTGATGTTAGAAATCCACTATTCTAACTTCCGATATGCGGACCCATTTACAATTAGATGCTACTGTCGTGTAAAGATTATCAACCATAAAAAGTTGAAGATTATGACGTGTCTTTTTTAATGTTTATGAGTGTATACTACTTACTACTCCACTAATTAATTTTTTTTAACCTTATGTCACATGAATTGTTAATAGTACAATTGGAAAAAGAAAAAGAAAAAAAAAAAAACCATATGTTTTTGTTTTTGTTACGAGAAAAATGAAGATGTTAAGGGGAGAATAAGATAACATAGACCATTGAAATATGGCCAAAAAAAAAAAAAAAAAACAATTTGGAAGTGTTCAATTCATTAGTTTTTCACTTATCAGATCTTATTTGATTTCTATCTTAACTTATCATATCTTATCTCAACTTACTTGTAAATTGTAATTAGTGAAACTAAGGTAAAGTTTAAGTTAGAATGGAATTATATAATTTAAAATTTTAAAGAGATCGAAAAAATAAGGAATGATTAAAGGAGAAAAATCGTATGTCACATGGCGTTTATGGGCTATGTTTTCAAAACTATATACTTGGTATAAATATTTTTGGTGAATTGATTATGGTTAATTTACCATCTCATTTTTTTAGAGTTTAATGTACAGGCAATATATTCTAATTTGATCCCGTTCAAAAAAAAAAAAAAAAAAATCTAATTTGATATGTTATGATTTTATGATCCAAAAACACTTATCTTTAAGAAAAAGAAATAATCCGTGTATTGATATGTTTCTTGATTCATACTTTGTAATCCGTATTAACAATGTGTACTTTGAGATTCGATCCCAGGAATCTCCCGAAATCGAAAGGGAAGTTCTAACCACTTGAGTTATTCCTCACTCTTTGTACTTCTTAAATATTAAATTTTTTGTATTTGTTATGAAATCAAAGATACATATATGGATAATGACCCTAATTTAAAAATGGTTTATTCTAATTTCTATCACTTGTAAAGTAATTAAACTTAAATAATTTAAATGCAACATACTTGATAGATTATGTAAATAATCTACTTATGTATTTTTTATTTTGTTATTATTTTGGTAATTATCTTGATGTATAGTTTCCTAGTTTAACCTAGAATACTTTGTATATATTGGTTAATCGTTAATGAGAAAGCATGGCAAATATTCTCACATTATCTCATGGTATCACGAGTCTAAGTTTCAATCATAAACCCTAAACCTAACTCTCTTTCTTCCGCTCTCTTCTCTTCTCTTCATCCTTTTTCACCATGGCCGAATCAAAAGGTTCATCTTGCAACCTTGGTGCCGAATATCAAGACGTGTATACCTATCACCTTTGATTAAGATGGGACACAATTTAACAGCTGGTCAACTCTATTTTAACTCCATTGCCGCGCTCATTTGGTCATTGATCACATTAAGCCAAAACCAGTTGATTCTTCGACTAAGAACAAGGACATTGAGGCAGCCCCTGATATGGTCCTCTGGCAGCGCCTTGATTAGATACATGGCACAATATCCATTGACCTTCTCAACTCCATCATCGATCTCGATGACAAAGTGATTGATGCGTGGAAACGTTTGAAATTTTTTTTCCATAACAACAAGTCTGCTCGCGCCCTGCAACTCGATGCTCAATTCACCAATACAAGGCTTGATCAATTTGATGGTGTTAATCCCTATTGCACCAGACTCGAATCCCTTGCTGATAGTTTGAAGAATGTTGGAGATAAAGTCTCCGACAATCGAATGGCTCTACAACTATTGAAAGGTCTCTCAGAGGAGTATAAACCCTTTCGAACGTCCGTTCGATGTCTTAACCCCTGCCTTCTTTTGATACATTGCGTTCCACGCTCGAGCATGATGAGCAAGGAAATGTTGCCAACATTGCAATTGAGACCTCTAAGGAAGCCCATCTGTCCCACGTTCCCCTACGGCTCAGCAAAATCACAGTGATAACCCGGTCAATTCTGGTCAGAATCGGGTGGTAACTCACGCAGTGGTGGTCATAAAAACAATAA
Organism: Chenopodium album; assembly: GCF_948465745.1. Lineage (NCBI taxonomy): Eukaryota > Viridiplantae > Streptophyta > Magnoliopsida > Caryophyllales > Amaranthaceae > Chenopodium > Chenopodium album. The sequence continues at coordinate 52,432,463 of NC_137845.1, read as the reverse complement.
GGGTAAGGGCGGCAACAAGGGTAAGGGTGTGGTGGCTCCACCGGTGCTGGTCGGAGCAACCAACAGCAACAGCCGCGTGGTGGTTCACAGCCTTCGCAGCATATGTAGTAGCAGCAAGTCCCGGGATGGATGTATCCTCCCTGGGCATATTGGACTCCTATGCAATGGGCAACTCCACCATGCCCATATCCTTCTCAAGGCCCAGCCCAATTTCAGTGGCCAAAAAGGCTTAACTCTAATCTATCCGGGATCCTTAGGCCTCGTCCCCCCGCAGGCTTATTTCACCAACAACTCGCCTCCCCCTTCGAGTTATGTGCCAACAAACATCGAACAGGAAATGAACACCATGTCTCTAGCCGACTCCAACTATTACATGGACACCGGTGCTACTTCTCATATGACTAATTCTCAAGGTAATTTATTGTCTTATTTTACATTGAGCAAAAATAGTCATAATGCTATAATTGTTGGTGATGGTAGCAATGTTCCTATTAAAGGTTATGGTCACACTTCCTTACACCAAAACACACTCCAACTAAAAAATGTCCTTCATGTACCCAAACTTGTCAAAAATCTCATCTCTGTTAGAAAATTCACAATTGATAACAATGTCTCTATTGAGTTTGATCCTTTTGGGTTTTTGTGAAGGATTTGCAGACGGGGAGAAAAATAGTGAGATGTAATAGCAGTGACGATCTCTATCCTTTCTTCACCGATCGTCAACTCATTTCTACTTCATTTCCGTCAGCTTTTGCAGTTGTCTCTCCTAGTGTGTGGCATTCCCGCTTAGGTCATCCAGGAAATGCAATCCTTAGTTCTTTGAATAGTAGAAATCTCATTCAATGTAATAAGGCTACTAAACATGTTTGTCATTCTTGCCCATTGGGTAAATTAATAAAAATGCCTTTTTACGATTCGCAATCTCATACTACTATGCCTTTTGACATTATTCATAGTGACTTATGGACATCTCCCGTTGCAAGTTCTCTTAGGCACAAATATTATGTTCTTTTTCTAGATGACTTCACAAATTTTTTGTGGACTTTTCCAATAGCATCTAAGTCTCAAGTTTATAACTTGTTTTTTCGAATAGGAACCTACATTCGTACTCAATTTGAAAGGGAAGTGAAAGCTTTCCAATGTGACAATGGTCATGAGTTTGATAATGTCCCCTTCTTGAAATTTGCTCATCAAAATGGGATGAATTTATGATTCTCTAGTCCATACACCTCTCCTCAAAATTGAAAATCCGAACGAAAAATTAAGACCATAAATAATATTGTTCGGACTCTTCTTTGTCATGCCTCTATGCCACCTTCTTTTTGGTTGAAATGACCACTTATTCTCTAAAGTGCATACTCCTCTTCCTCATTCTTATGATTTTTTGGGTGCTCAATCGAATTTTTAGATAGTCCTATGTTCTGTCAAATTCTTGAATCCAACTCTAACCAAGCTGATCCTATAGCACAGCACACGCCATCCCCGCTTCATGGTACGCATTAGCCCGTGTGTGTAGCTCCACCCAGTAGCGTGGCTTAGTGCCGCCAACTGATACCCTCGTCAGGTTATCAGCGGGTGCTGGTGTGCAAACAACACCTCATGCTGAGGCGTCTGCCCAGCCCGCTAGTTTTCCAGTACACGCTGGTGCGAGCATGGCTCCTCTCTCCCCCGCTAGCACTCTTTCCATTATTTCCCCGAGTTCTCCCTTCTTTGCCCATGGCCAGCCCTCATCACCTTCCACAGGCAGCCCGTGACACACACTGCCTGGCAGTGATCCGCCACACCACGAGCTGCCCTCGCCTTCCATATCACCTCCGAGGCAGCACCAGCCCCCTCCTCATCCTACTCTCTCTTCCTTTTCTCCCTTGCCATCCACAACATCACATTCTATGGATACGAGAAGTAAACATGAAATTTTCAAGCCGAATCCTAAATACCAAAACCAAACCCATCATACTACAACCTCCATATCCCCTATTCCAAAGAACCCGGTTCATGCTCTACGTGACCATAATTGGAAAATTGCTATGTAGTAGGAATATGATGCTCTATCTCATTGAGAATGGGACTTGAGATTTAGTTCCTCGACCGCCTAATGTGAACATTATTCGGTCATTGTGGATTTTTCGGCATAAGACTAACTCTGATGGTTCTTTTGAACGACACAAGGCTCGTCTAGTTGGTGATGGTAAGACTCAACGCGAGGGGATTGATTGTGACGAGACTTTTAGTCCGGTTGTGAAACTGACAACTATTCGGGTGGTTCTTAGTGTTGCTTTGTCTAAGTCTTGGTCTATTCATCAATTGGATGTGAAGAATGCTTTTTTACATGGTAACTTGAATGAAACAGTTTACATGTATCAACCTTTGGGGTTCAAAGATCCGACTCGGCCGGATCATGTGTGTCTGTTGCGCAAGTCTCTCTATGGCTTAAAGCAGGCACCTCGGGCTTGGTATCAACGTTTTGCTGATTTTGTGGCATCTATTGGATTTATTAACAACAAATCGGACACCTCTTTATTCATAGATCACCATGGTCATAATATTGCTTATATTCTTCTTTATGTTGATGATATAGTGCTCACTGCTTCTTCAGAGTCTCTTCGGAAACTGATCATTTCCCAACTTAGCTCTGAATTTGCGATGGAATAAAGATTTGGGTTCTTTGAGTTATTTCTTAGGAATTGCCGTCACTCGGAACAAACAGAGTTTGTTTCTATCTCAGAAGAAATATGCTCATGACATTATTGCCAAGGCGGGCATGGCTAATTGCAAGCCGTCTTTGACTCCGGTTGATTCAAAGGGAAAAATGACCTCCCAATCCGGCACTCCTTATTCTGATCCTACTACTTATCGTTCCTTATGTGGAGCTTTACAGTATCTTACATTCACTCGTCCGGATATCTCTTATGCTGTGCAATAGGTTTGTCTATTTATGCATGCTCCTCAGGTTGAACATATGAATGCTTTAAAACGAATTATTCGTTATCTTCAATCTTCAAGGAACACCCGATTTTGGCTTGCACTTGTATAAGTCATCCGTCTCATTTCTTCTTTCTTATACGGATGCCGATTGGGGCGGGTGCCCGGACACTCGTCGTTCTACTTCCGGATACTGTGTTTTCCTTGGTGATAACTTGATGTCTTGGTCCTCTAAACGACAACCTACTTGGTCAAAATCCAGTGCTGAAGCAGAGTGCCGAGGGGTTGCTAATGTTGTCTCCGAATCATGTTGGGTTCGCAACTTATTGTTAGAGATCACATGTCCGATTTCTAAGGCAACGCTGGTTTATTGTGACAATGTTAGTGCTATCTATCTCTCTAGTAATCCTGTTCAACATCAGCGCACTAAACATATTGAGATGTACATTCACTTTGTCCGTGAGAAATTTCAAAGGGGCGAAGTTCGGTCCTACATGTGGCTTCCCGATACCATATTGCAGACATCTTAACCAAAGGTCTGCCTAAGGTTTTATTTGATGATTTTCAAGATAGTCTCAGCGTTTGTCCTCCTCTCGTTTCGACTGCGAGGGAGTGCTAGATTATGTAAATAATCTATTTATGTATTTATTGTTCTGTAATAATTTTGGTAATTATTTTGATGTATAGTTTCCTAGTTTAACATAGAATACTTTGTATATATTGATTAATCGTTAATGAGAAAGCACGACAAATATTCTCACATTCTCTCAATATCAATAAAACGATCGACGAGAATAAAGAGGATACTTGATCTGAGTACACTTGTATAGCTTAAGAGGAAATTAAAAACAGAATAAATACTTGCATACCTTAACGTTCCTTCAAAGCTAATGTATTATTAGCATTGATTAACAAAAAGTGTATGTATGGGATGATATCTAGGCAGGGCCGATATCTTGAAGAAACGCGTGATCAAACCTTGAGTAATTATGAAAAGGTGCTGATATGTACCAGAAAGCAGACATACCGGCTTGTCGGAATTCGGCATGTGGCAACAGAAGCTTGACACTTGGCTCAAGAGGCTTTGCATGGATGAGAGCCACCTGTCAATTTGGATCATTATAAATAGTAGGTAAGACCTCATTAATGAGGACATAAATCACTCACTCTCTCTCTCTCTCTCTCTCTCTCTACTTTCTCTCTCATACTTATCTTCCTTGCTTAAACACTTTCTGAATTTATCATCGGAGTGGTTATCCCCGGATCACCCCGGGGTTAGCTAACTTCTTCTCATTGTGTAGGTTCTCAGCTTGCCGATAGGAGTATCAGGATCTCGGGTCCGAGTTCTTGGGAGATCAGGTCCAGACAGAAACAGTGTAATACTGGTTGATGACTTGATGTAAGACATGATTGAGTTTAAAAAGTTATTAGTAGTGTTATTTTTTATGTACTCTTGTATGAGTAGTGTATGACTCACCGATTATCATCGTCTCGATATCTCTTTTGAGTGTTTGAATTGAAGTATTTTCAGTTGACTACCGATCCTATGGCAGCATTCACACCAGATGAATTGGAGACAGCAGCAAGGGTGATGAGTGCAATGAGTAAGAAGAGAAAGGAGGCTGAGACGGCACAGGCTGAAAGGGAGGCCGCTCGGGCCGATAGGGGAACATCGCACCGCAATCAGGAAGAGCAACATAATCAGTTGATAAACTCGCCCAGGAGACCCCGACATGAGTCGCCGGTAAGGACGCATACTATGTCACGGCGGGTTGAGCAATCCTCAAGTCACACCGTAAGTACGAGAACCCAGCAGCAGAGAAGTTCGCTGGTAGATGGGCAGGCAGTGCGAACTGTGGTGCAGTTAAGGGCATCTCCTTTTGCCCAGCATATCTTAGACCAGCCGATGGAAAAGGTGAAAATGCCGACTTGTAGGTATGATGGAAGAGGGGACCCAGCGAGGTTTATAACGTCCTATGAGGGGTACATGATGTTGTACACCAATTCAGATGCAGTCTGGTGTAAGGTCTTTCCGACTACTTTGATTGGGGCTGCGGCTGATTGGTTTAACAACCTTGAAGTGGGATCGGTAGATAGTTTTGAAAGATTGACCGAAATGTTTGTGGGTCAATATGTCAGCAATAGTGTGCGGCAGAGAACCTCTGGAGAGTTGATGGCCGTAGAGCAGAAGCTAGATGAATCCCTAAGGGATTACATTAGGCGATTTAACAATGAGGCAAACACAATCCCAAAACTGCAACACGAGATAGCTGTGATGGCTTTGATGAATGGCTTGGTTGATTCTGATTTCAAGCGTTATCTTACAAGGAAAAATCTGCCGACGTTAGCAGTAGCATTTAGCAAAGCCCATGATTACATTAAGAGTGAAGAATTGATGAGGACAAGTAGTAGACATGTCGTTGCCGGAAGAGGGCAAAATCAGCATGAAGGGACATCGTCCGGAAGTAGTAGGCCGAGAGCTCCTGCCCCAGGAAGGGGAGGAGGAAGCCGGAAAGATCCAAGGGCGTCAAGGCCGCCAATGAGATACAACACTTACACTCCCTTGAATACACCAAGGGCAGCAATCTATTCAGTAAATCAGAATAGAGAAGATTGGTGAAGGCCGATTCCCATGAAGGCAAGGCCAAGGGATGTGAAGAAGTATTGTATGTTTTATAGAGATGTGGGGCATTACACAGAGGAATTGATCAGAAAAGGGCATTTGACACAATACCGGTTGAACACAGGCATGAATCAACAACCACCACAACCAGTTGAGAGGCAACGGGTAGAAGCAAGGCCAGAAAGGGTGCAAGGAGGAGTGGTCCGACAAGGAGATGTAGGAATGCCGCCGTTATCCACTGGAAGGGTAGATGTGATAACGGGGGGGCCGGTGCATGGAGGAACGATTAGTGGACCAAAGAAGCATTTAGCTGAACACCGTCATCTAGTTTGTGCCCTGGATGTGGACAATCGTCCTCGGCCAACTGCAATACCTGAAGTAGTGTTCACGGAAGAAGATGCAAGGGGTGTAGTATTCCCGCATGATGACCCATTAGTCTTGATAACTAAAATAAATGGGGCTGACATCAAAAGGGTACTGGTTGATGGGGGCAGTTCGGCAAATGTGTTGTTCGTACAGGCTTTCAATAAGATGAATATAGGGAGACAGTATCTGAAGCCGGTATTGTATCCTGTAATTGGGTTCAATGGGTCAATTGTAAGGCCAGAAGGAAGCATAGTACTACCAGTCAGGCTGGGTGATGGGCCACAGGCAAGAGATGTGATGGCAGAGTTTCTGGTGGTGGATGTTAAGTCAGCCTACAATGCAATTATCGGCAGACCGATAATACATGATATGCAGGCCGTTGTGTCGACTTACCATTTGGCAATAGCTTATGTGTCAAATTTGGGAGCTGTAGAAAAAGGTCTATGGAGGTCAAGTGATGTCAAAGGCTTATTATGTGACTGCTTTAAAGAATCCAGTTGGTAGTGCTCCGATACCATGCAATCCGATAAGAGAAGGTGAGCCAACAGTCCAAGACTTAACTATGAAAAACTTTGACACGAGGCCAGAGGAGACTCCAAGGCCGTTACCAGGGGGAGAAACTGTTCAGGTTGAGTTGCAACCAGGTGACCCGAGTAGAACAGTGAAAGTTGGGGCTGATATGGATATAGACACAAGATGCCATCTGATAAGCCTGCTGCGTGAGAATGCAGATGTCTTTGCGTTTTCAGCGAGTGAGATGCCGGGGATACATCCAGAGGTGATGGAGCATAAGTTGAATGTTGATAGAAAGTTCAGACCGATAAGGCAAAAGAAGCGCAATTTCTCAACTGAAAAGATAGAAGCAATTGAGGCTGAGGTGAATAAACTCTTAGCGGCAGGGTTCATTGAGCCTTGCACGTATCCAGAATGGTTGGCAAATGTGGTAATGGTGAGAAAGCCGACAGGGAAGTGGCGAATGTGTGTGGATTTTACAGATTTGAATAAGGCTTGCCCTAAGGATTGCTACCCATTACCACGAATAGATAGGCTAGTAGACTCAACTTCTGGTCATGCTATGCTTAGTTTCTAGGATGCGTTTTCAGGTTATCACCAGGTCAGCTTACATAAGGCCGATAGGAACAAAACAACTTTCATAAAGGATGCCGGTGTGTACTGTTATAAGGCAATGCCGTTTGGGTTGAAAAATGCAGGAGCGACATATCAAAAATTGGTGGACAAGATATTTGAGAAGCAGAAGGGCCGGAATGTTGAGGTGTATGTGGATGATGCGATAGTAAAAAGTAAGGAAAAAGAAGGCCATATAGCAGATCTGAAGGAAACATTTGAGACGTTAAGGAGGTATCAGATGAAGTTGAATCTAGAGAAGTGTGTGTTTGGGGTTAGATCAGGAAAGTTTTTGGGCTTTATGGTCAGTGAACGGGAAATAGATGGAAATCCAGATAAGGTGAATGCGGTGCTCCAAATGAAACAGCCAAAAACCATTCGTGATATACAGAGATTGACTGGTAGGATGGCAGGATTGACCAGATTTATCAGCAAGTCAGCTGACAAGGCACTTCCGTTTTTCATGGTGCTGAGAAAGAACAAGGCATTCGAATGGGGAAAGGAACAGAGTGATGCTCTGGAAGTAGTAAGGAATCATCTCAGATCTCTTCCCACGTGCCAGGCCCGAGAAGGGAGAGTTGTTGCAGTTATACATTTCGGCATCACCAAAAACGGTGGCAGCTGTTTTGTTGGTGGAAAGGAAGAAGCAGCAGAAGCCAATATATTTTGTTAGTCATGTACTAAATGCAGCTGAGCGCAGGTATCCAGTGATGGAGAAGATGGCGCTAGCAGTAGTAATGGCAGCTAGAAGGTTAAGGCCTTATTTTGATGCACATCCAATAGATGTATTAACAAATCATCCTTTGGAGAAGTCATTGCATAAAATGGATACATCTGGTAGATTACTGACATGGGCAGTGGAGTTATCAGAGTATGAAATAAGTTATAAGCCAAGAACATCAATCAAGGCTCAAGCACTGTCAGATTTTATTGTTGAGACAACATATACAGATGAAGAGGAGGAGTTGGGAACATGGCAGGTATCAGTTGATGGTTCAGCTACAGCGACAGGGGCAGGGGCCGGAATTGTAATAACGGCGCCAGATGGGAAAATATTTGAATATGCCATGAATTTTAAATTTAAGGCCACGAATAATGAAGCCGAGTACGAAGCTGCAATAGCTGGAATTCAGTTGTCGATAGCAGTAGAAGCAAAACGGTTGATTTTAACAACTGATTCCCAGCTGGTATCAAGTCAGTATAGTGGGGAGTATGAAACTCGAGAACCAGCTATGGTGAAGTACTTGGAGAAGATGAAACAGTTAGCGGCGCAGTTACAGTATTTTGAGATAAAATTGGTTCCAAGATTGAAAAATGCTCAGGCAGATGCGTTGGCAAGGTTGGCAAGTTCGAGTTTTAATGGCTTGGAAAGGACAGTCATGGTGGAGGTTTTAAAGCAGAGGAGCATAGATGAAACGTCAGTAGAGGTGCTGTGTGTAGATATCGGGGTCCAGTGGTATGATAAAATATTGGCATACCTCCTTCATGGGGCAATGCCGACGGATAAGGGGGAGTTGAAAAAATTAAGAAAAGACAGTGTATGGTTTGTCATGCACCAAGGTCAGTTATACAAAAGGGGGTTTTCACTGCCATTGCAGCCATTGCAGAGGTGTATAACGGATTTTGAGTCAGCAAGGTTGATGGAAGAATTACATGAAGGTAGATGTGGTAATCATCTCGGAGCAAGAGCCTTATCTAGAGAAGCAATGAGAAGGGGGTATTACTGGCCAACGATGAATGCAGATGCAGTGGCTTATGTTAAAAGATGTGAGAAATGCTAAAAATTTGCCCCAGCTATTAACTTGCCTCCCAATGATCTGACTCCGATATTAAATCCAATCCCTTTTGCACAATGGGGGATGGATATAGTTGGCCCGTTCCCATCGGCCACGGGTGGAAGGAAATTTTTGATAGTGGGAATAGATTATTTCACAAAATGGATTGAGGCAGAACCAGTAGCGAAGATAACGGCATCGATCAGAAGTGAAGAAGTTTATATGGAAGAGTATCTTCGCAAGATTTGGGTTGCCGATGGCAATGGTTTTTGATCATGGAACCCAATTTGATTGTAAACCAGTCACAGATCTCTTAATGATGTACAAAGTGAAATTTGCTTATGCAGCAGTATGCCATCCACAATCTAACGGCCAGGCAGAAGCAGCAAATAAGCAAATTATAACAGCAATTAAAAAGAAGATTGAAGATGCAAAGGGTTTGTGGGAAGATTTGATACCGGAGATATTGTGGGCAAACAGGACTACAATTAGAGAAGCTACGGGCGAGTCACCTTACACTTTAGTATTTGGTACAGAAGCAGTTATACCAGCAGAGGTTGGGTTGCCGACATTTAGGGTTCAGCATTACTGTGAAGACCAAAATGATTTACTCTTACGACAGCAGTTAGACTTTATGCCAGAGCTCAGAGAAAAAGCAGCAGTTAAATCAGCTGCATATAAAGAAAGAATGTCGAGGGCCTACAACAGAAGGGTATCTCATCGGCCGTTAAGTGTAGGGGATCTAGTATTGCGAAGAACAACAGCGACGGGTAAGGGAAATGAAGATGGAAAGCTGACAGCAAGTTGGGAATGACCTTATCGGATTAGAGATGTCGTCGTCCAGGGATTGTTTTATCTGGAGACTATGGATGGGAAGCCACTAAGGAATGTATGGAGCTCGACTGCGCTGAAAAAAATACTATGTATGAAATATATGAAATTTTGATGTGAAGCTGATATCAACAAAGGATATCAGTGATGAATGAAGAGGTATTCAGATAACATGTGTTGAGAATAGGCATCCTCCATTTAACAGAACATCGTTAAATGGGACGGACATCTCAAAACCGCTTCCGTGAAGTTAATGAATCTACAACCTGATCAGTTGTATACATTAACTCGCGAGGTTGCTGGTTCAAAATATAATATCGGCCAAATCAATTCGAGTATACGCTGACATGAGGCGTAGCTCAGAAAGTGATCGCCGAGAGGGTACCTAACTGGCTGAAACAGCAAAGCAGTGGGTGACCGACGTTATAATCTGGACCAGCAACACAAATCACTGCTTAGTGTACATAATTCTGATACGAACTATGTACACTAGGGGGAGTAAAGAGTGAGAGATAGATATCGAGATAGATATCTTATATTGATAATTTTTAATGACAGGTTGTTAAGGCTGTTATGATTGGATATTGTCATGGTTTGATAATTGTTGAGAGTTGTTAGATATCAGACAAATCTCTGTTTTTTGCAAACTGTTTTTTGCAAACTGTTTTTTGCAAAGCAATATAGTTACGATAACATTGTTTAAGTAGGCAAATTTGCAACATAAAATATCTTATCCCTAATTAATATGATAAGAGATGTCTAAATTTATAAGCAATTGATAAGCAACAAAGCATAATGAAAATGAGTTAAGAAGTTTACACAACATTAAAATTAGTTGAGAAGTTTACACAACAATAAAGTTGACAATCGACAGGCATCACCACAAAAAAGGGGTATATGCCGATAAAACAGCATTGTCAAAATAAATGTTAAGACAGACAAAAATCGATGAAAGGAGAATTACAACTGATAAGGCCCAATAATACAAGACCCACAAGAAGATGTCGGTGATGACTGCCCGCCCCTTCAAGCTTGTTCATTCTCAGGCACTGGGGAGTTCAAAATGCTGGGATCTTTAGGGCCGTCATCAGCACTTGGCACCAAGTTGTACAAGTCTTCCTCAGAGAATTGCTGCGCTTCAAAGCCGGAAGGAATCTTGTAGGCTTCCTCGTTGAAAGCTTTCTCCACTTTTGCCCAATCCTCTTTTTTCCAACCAGCAGCGTGAGCAATACATCTCTGGGCAGCAGTCCAACCTCCGTCGAAGCGATCTTGGATCTTGAAACAGAACTCATCAGAAGCCATATAGCGGCCAACAGCCCTTTGGCAAATGCCAGGCTTGTCAGCTTCCATTTTTTGAATCTTCTCTTCAAGGCTTTTAATTTTAGCTCTGGCGTCGCCGAGATCTTTCTCAACTGAAGGAAGGCGCTCAATGGCCTTATCCTTTTCAATAATTTGAGTCTTCAGACTCTGCACTTCCAGTTCTAGACCAGCGACCTTCTCAGCCTTAACCTTCAGTTCTGACATCTCCTTGTCGTCTCTTTCTTTTATTTTCTTTAAATCATCTAAGGCCCTCTCAGCGTTGTCGATGATTTCTTGCATAGCGCTTTGGCTGGAGGAGGCTTGATGATGCTTCTCTTGATAGTAACGATACATCTCAACAAGCTCCGTACCAGACATGACGACCTGAACACAAGGAAATGTTTAAAGTTAAGAATAAACAAAGAGAGTGAGAAATACATAATAAAGGTGCGCAAAAAGCATAAGAGTATGTAAAAAAGAGAGTGGGGTAGACAAGGCCAATAGCAAAAGTAAATGTACCTTCATCATGTTGTGCATGTGAGTAGCAGCAAGGGGACCGATTGGACCAGCAGGTCTGTCCATCGGTAGAGTAAGGTTGCTCAAAAGCCGATAACCGAGATTCCCACCTTGCATTGGGTCGTCGGTGATCATAGATTCATTCCGACCGACATCCATATTAGGTTGCCAACGGTCTCCGGAATGACCAGCAGGGACAGCGAAGCCTTTTAAAACTTCGTTTGGAAACCTTCCAGAGACTCGTTCAATCCATTGATTGGACCCGTAAGTTAGAGCCGGAATGCTTGAATCTGAGCCAACCGTAGTAGGAGCGATTGTAGTGGTTGGCTGAAGCTGACGAGGGGACTCAGCAGCAGTGAGATCCTCGATCTCAATCCCCTGAATAACCTTCTTCACAACGGCTTTAGGGCTTTTTGTTTTTGTGATGGGTGGAGTCTTCTCGGACTCCGACTTGTCCTTCTTTTTCTCGCCACACCCTTCAGGCTGTCTAGGGCTAGAGATCAAGACACCACCACCTCGCCGATTGGCAAGTGATGTAGTCTTTCTCTTCTTGGCATTGTCATCGGCCATGATCTCAGCTCTTCTTTTTGCGCTTATAGTGGGAGCACGACCACAAACACTAGCAAGAGTGTCGTAAGGACTTGACGTCTTAGGACAACGCCTAATGACTCTCTTCCCGTCGGCTGATAGGCCAAGTTTCCTGTTGTCTAACTTATCTATGCCTGAGAACAAAGAGCAAGAAAAATTAGCTACAGATAAATAAGATCAAGAATGAGGCAGAAAGTAAGAAGTTAGCAAAATAAATAATACCATGATGGTCTGTCCAACAGAGACCGACATGAGATAGCGGCGCGTTGCCCAGAATGTAACTCACATTCGGCACCCACACCTTGGGAACTAGACGAACCTTGCCGTCACCCTCATCAAATTCGGAGATGTCAAAGTGATTGACAGCTCTTTCTTCGTGCTTAACGAGATCTCTCTCGGGGATTGAGTCAAAACGGGGATGAGGCCTAAAGAAGGTTCTCCTCAAAGGAAAATCCTCTGGGACCGACATGAAAAAAAATCTATCTTTCCAATCCTTGCAACTAGATAGTTTAGGATGAACGGTGTATTTGTGGGGTTGAGTGTATAGTGACCACCACCCATCTGATTGACCATCCCTCTTCAGGGTAATTAATCGTCTAAATACATTAAGGGTTAGAGGATAGTTTCGATATAACATAACCCAAACAGTAGCAATAACGGCCCGAATTGTTGGAGGAGTTAATTGAACTAAAAAAACATTCCAGGCTTTTAAAATTTTGGCAACAAAAGGATGTAAAGGAAAACGGAGACCAAAATCAAAATGTTTCATGTAAATGGCCACAGAACCTACCGGGCAGTCCAACACTGAAGCCCTAGAAGGAGGAAGAGATAACTCGTACCCATCAGGTAAGTTGAAAAACCTTTTGGCACGACGACAATAATCTTTTTCAATTGCCGTTTTCCTAAAAGCATCACTTATTTTTGCCTTTGCAACCTTCCCGTCGTTGGCGAGAACAATAGGTTGTCGGAACTCAGCCCTATCTGTTTCAGAATTATAACCCTCATCCAGATTTTCTTCCTGGATAACCTCTGCCGTCATGTCAACAATATCTTCCCTACTCTCAGTGTTAACACTACCTTCTTGAGTTTCGTCATCTCCTAAAACCGAGTTCACGGCTGAATCATGAACGGGGGATGACGGACCTTCCTAAGTGTTTACAGGGATATCATCCTCTTGTTCTCCCTCATCAGAAGAACTTACAACTTGACCTTGTCCAGGTCTTTTTCTAGATTCCGCAGCCTTAACGGCTCTTGCAGCCTCAGCAGCCTCACGAGCAGCAGCTTTGGGCTGGTAACTTGTTCTCTTTACCCTTGGCATAGTATTTATACCTATATTGCCAACGTTAGTGCCGTATTGATTAAAATACCGTTTCCCAGCAAAGCTGCGTAAGTGATAACGAACACTAACAGGCTCAACGTCAAGAATTTCAGTATCGGCAGGGATATCAGGATTAGTGGGGTAATAAGCACGTTCGCGATGAGCAATGGTCCTATGTAGCATAAAAGCGCGTTTTTCTTCTTCAGAAGATAACGTCTCAAATGGGTAATCTATGTTATCAGAAAGAGAGGATGAATTACCCTGATTACTACCGGTTTCTCTGCCTAGGGATTGCCTAATTAAACGACGCCTAGCAGTACTAAGGTTAGGAAAGTTCTCTTCAACACTATCTTCAGACATTTAATTTAAAAATAAGAAAATAAAAACAACATGCAAAATCAGGGGTTAGGGTGCGACAATACCTTCGACGAAAATTGTTGACTTGATGTCTTTAAGTGGTAAGAAATGACGAAGAAGAAAAGCACGCCGAAAATACTGAAGTGCGCAGACTAAATTCAGGAAAGAAAAGAAAAGTAAAATCTTGGATCGAGAAAGTTGGTTCTGAGAGAAAACTTGAAAAAAATGAGAAGTAAAAAGAAAGATGGCGGAATTTTGATCTAAAAGAAAGAAACTGAAAAAGCAGTTGAAGTGAAAGGCGGTTCAGAGATCCAACGGTCCTGAATCGGCGATCGATTTCAAAAAGCAGCGGTAGGATTTACGACACGTGTATTAATTTTCCTGCTCAAAAAAAAAAAAAAAAAACGGTTACGCTTCCATTTTATAAATTATAACAAGTAGACCTTGTCTGCTATCGGCACACAAGGTCACTTGGGGGGGGGGGGGAACGGAGTTTTTCGCTCCCAGATATTTTGTAACAAGTAGACCTTGTCTGCTGTCGGCACACAAGGTCACTTGGGGGGAAAACGGAGTTTTTCACTCCAAGATATTTTGTAACAAGTAGACCTTGTCTGCTATCGGCACACAAGGTCACTTGGGGGGGGGGGGAACGGAGTTTTTCGCTCCCAGATATTTTGTCACAAGTAGACCTTGTCTGCTATCGGCACACAAGGTCACTTGGGGGGGGGAACGGAGTTTTTCGCTCCCAGATATTTTGTCACAAGTAGACCTTGTCTGCTGTCGGCACACAAGGTCACTTGGGGGGGAAAACGGAGTTAATAAATAATAGTAATGTGTCGAAACGGAGTTAATAAATAATAGTAATGTGTCGATGGAGTATAACAGAGTATAAAATTGAGAGATAAAATCAAAGATAATGCAAATGAATATACCAAAGAATTATAACATTATACAAAAAGTCATCCTGAATATTACAAAAATAAGAAACAAATCTTCTCAGCAAAAGAATATAGAGCTTAAAGGACAAGAATAGATCCAGTTGTAGCCGCACCGTCAGGTCAGAATAAAGTCTCTGAGGTATCCTTAAACTTCATCCACTGCAGTGTCTGAGTGTACGCCAAATGGGCATAACGAACTGGAACAACAACAGGGATAGCAGTAGTGTTTCGTTGGTGCACAATGCTTGACAGAGTGCAAGAAACGTTGTGTCATATAAAAATTCCAAAATGAGGTGAAATTTGAAGAATGAGAAGTGGAACCCAAAGTTTGTTCAGCTAGATTAAGTTTGTCGGCTAGGTTAACTGAGAACGATGATATGTGATCATGCGTCCTCACTTGGGGGGCTAATTGTATGGGATGATATCTAGGCAGGGCCGATATCTTGAAGAAACGCGTGATCAAACCTTGAGTAATTGTGAAAAGGTGCTGATATGTACCAGAAAGCAGACATATCGGCTTGTCGGAATTCGGCACGTGGCAACAGAAGCTTGACACTTGGCTCAAGAGGCTTTGCATGGATGAGAGCCACCTGTCAAGTTGGATCATTATAAATAGTAGGTAAGACCTCATTAATGAGGACATTAATCACTCTCTCTCTCTCTACACTTTCTCTCTCATACTTATCTTCCTTGCTTAAACACTTTCTGACTTTATCATCGGAGTGGTTATCCCCGGATCACCCCGGGGTTAGCTAACTTCTTCTCATTGTGTAGGTTCTCAGCTTGCCGATAGGAGTATCAGGATCTCGGGTCCGAGTTTTTGGGAGATCAGGTCTAGACAGAAACAGTGTAATACTGGTTGATGACTTGATGTAAGACAGAGTTTAAAAAGTTATTAGTAGTGTTATTTGTCATGTACTCTTGTATGAGTAGTGTATGACTCACCGATTATCATCGTCTCCATATCTCTTTTGAGTGTTTGAATTGAAGTATTTTCAGTTGACTACCGAGTATATTATACGAAGTAATTTTCTTCAACAACTTGGATTTAGTACTCCGTATTATTTTTTTGTTAATTAATGCATAAGAACTTTGATTATGAAAATAAACGGCTGCTTTCTTTACTTTTAATGTTTATTTTTTCATTCATGTTTTAAATTTTACATCAACACGGTTATGAAATCATTTGATTAATTAATGAAATATGTAAATTTGATTATGTGGCATGCACCCTTGTAAAAATATTACGTCTTTCTTTTTTTTTTTTTTTTTTTTTTTTTGGAGGTTCTTCCATAATTGAGTATTAAATTTATGTTGACCATTTCTTAAAAAAAAAAAAAATGTGTTGACCAAATAGTCAATATTAGTCATACGTCTGCATGTCCCATTCTATACTTGTAGATTTTTTTTTTTTTTTTCTAAAAAATAATTGTAAGGAAAAAAAAAACCATTAAGAAACCCTAATAAAGAGAATTTCTAATACGTCGGAAGTAAGGATGAGGATAAAGAAGAATTAGATATCATTGCTAACTAAATAACTAACATTTGCAATTCAGTCCGCTGATTGATTTGACTCCCAAAAGATATGACAAAATATTAAATTACTAAGAGATTATCAACTCCAATTAGAATACTTTATCCCATGCTCAATAGTTAAAAGAATGTCTTTATGAAGAGCCACCCGCGGATATACTAGCTTAGCTTGTAGAAGGGCTACCTAATGTATACGAAGTTTTTTTTTTTTTTTTTTTTTTGTTAAAAAGAATTGCTTAGTTGCTATGGAATTTATTTTAGTCTTTTAGATTTGCTTGTACTTCATATTAAATGTAACAATTTCACTTTTGCATTTAAAAAGAATTGCTTAGTTGCTTTGGAATTTATTTTAGTCTTTTAGATTTGCTTGTACTTCATATTAAATGTAACAGTTTCACTTTTGCATTATTTATATACTTATTTGACTATAATTTTTACCAATATACTTCCTTTGTTTTCTTTTAAATGCAACACTTTAACTTTTACACTATTTATGTACTCCACTTTGACTAGCTTTAATTGATTTATAATTAAAACTAAATATAATTATTTGTGATCTTGTTAAAATCATCTTCTTTATACTTTATTAATATCATTTTTTTAATTTTTACATATTAGTAATAAAAGATATTAATGATTGAAATAGTACATTGATAAGGATGTAATAAGCAGTGTTGCATTTAAAAGATAAGTAGAGGATGTATAATCATAAAACAAATGTTGTCTTGTATAGCATAATAATGATTCAAATTAGTTGTGTATTGATATATATACCAGCTGTTGTGATTAATTCGAAATGAAGGGAATAATATATATCGTTCATGTTTCAAATTGGTGAAGGAGAGCATAATATATAAAGAGGAATGCGAAGAGGGTCTTGAAAAGCCTATGTGCCTAGCAAGGTCCAATAAGGCTCTTAATATATATATATATATATATATATATATATATATATATATATATATATATATATATATATATATATATATATATATATATATATATATATATATATATTAATCTTGGATTCTAGGCCCATCAACTACTACGATATTGATAACATAAGTATTTTTTTGGCCAATTTTTCAAGACCGAACTTAATAGCAAACAATTTAAGCTCAATTGTTGGATGTTAATCGAGGAGACACAATTCAATATCCACATTATTCAATTAATGAAATTGCTTTTTCATGAGACATGATTTCTTAAATTATCCTATTGTTATAATTCGAAAAATTTGAGAGAAAAGACCTTTTAAATTGAGTTGTTTGTTAGAAAGGACCTTATATAAAAAAGTAGCAGATTGAGACCTTATTTCAAAAAAGTTGTGAGATGGGAACTTATTTAAAAAAAAAAACATTGCGAGTTCAGACCTTTTAATGGATTTTGACGTGGCAGAGGTGGTTTTCGGGGGTCAGTGTGGGATTTTAGTGAGGTGGAGGTGGTATTTGGGGGTTTGTGTAGAATTTTGGCGAGGTGGAGGTGATTTTTGAGGGTCGGGATGAGTTTTTGGCCTTGGGGAGATGGTTTTTGGGGGGTTCAGCGTGGGATTTGAGTGAGGTGGAGGTGGTTTTTGGGGGTCGGTGTTGGATTTAGGCGAGGTGGAGGTAGTTTTCAAGGGTCTGGGAGGGACTTCGGCGAGGTGGAGGTGGTTTTTGAGGGTTCAATGGCCGGATTTTGTCAAAAGGTCCCATCTCACAATTTTTTTTTTTAAATAAGGTCCTAATCTGCCACTTTTTATTTATTTATTTATTTATTTTTTTAAAGATCCTTTCTTACAACCAACTCACTATAAAAGCTTCTTTCTCGCAAATTTTCCTTACAAGTATCTAACTTATCCCAATCCCAACTCAAGATCAACCCCATATAACCTAGAACTCTAGAAGCTATCCCAATCAAACTTTGATTTGTGTGGTCACATTGGCCTTACATAAGCCTAATGTGATATAAGTAAATAATCCAATCCCGAAGATCTTACAAGACCTTTTTTTTTTTTTTTTTTTTTTTTTTTTGACAGGTAGATCTCACAAGACTTGAATTAAATGTATTTACACATCCAATTAACATCTCTACTAACACTATGTTTCACAAAAAATATAAAATAAAAAAACAAATCTAGCAATATCAAATTGTTAAGTACTAATGAGACAATTAGTATGTGAAAACGAGAATTTGAAGAAATAGAGGTTAAATCCCAAACCTGAGAACAATCCAACATTACTAGAACTATAAGAGACCCATAACTTCCTCATACCAATGAAGATTGTCAACAAACAATTGACCAAAGCCCATCATTCTTTGGGTGAATTTGGAGATGACCCAACTATAATCTTGTAGATGTTCGTTGAAAAAACAAGTATAGTTTAAATGACAACATCTTAGATCATGTTCAGGTTATTATTATGCTCGCCAATTGCTCGATCATTCTTTAACACCCAACACCCACTCTACTTCTCCAGGTAATTCTCCATTGTATTTTTCTCTGCTTATCTTTGTGTTTGAATTGGGTAATCAATAATAAGTTGAATTGAAGTGAGTAATTGGAAAGAAAAAAATATAAATAAAAAACCCAAATCTTTGATCTTCACTGATTAGCTACTTAATTTTAATTGTACAAGTTGTTGTGATTATTTCAGATTGAAGAACAACATACATTGCAAGTGGGTACAGATGGGTGCTGGAAGTGTTAATCCTGAGTATTCAAAAATTGCAAAGTTTCGAATGTGCAATGTATCTGGGTAAATGATTTTCAATTGCTAGTTTTATATATACTGTGATTCTAATTTAAAGATAGGTCTTATACACGACAGGTGTATTTTATACAACTGTCTTTAGTCACTAAAGATCACATAAAAGTGTTATTGTACTCTCGTGTTTGGGCAACTAATCGTGTTGTATACAATACACCCGTACTTATTGTGTACTAGTTTTTGCCTTACTCTTATTGCAATTGATTTTTGTGTTCTTGTCATTATTTTTGTTGGAATTTGTGTTTGTGTAAATTGGTTTTTACATAGTTATGTATTTTGGATTAAGTTATATGACAGAGTTGCTGGAAATTCAGGCTCCAAACCCTACAATGCATGTTTTGCTTATCCCTGGAAATCCAGGTTTTGTTGCCTTTTCTCTCTTTATGTGACTCATTTTTCAAGTTGGGTAGGTAAACAATGATTTAGGTGGTTGAATTTCAGGTATTGTTACATTTTACAACGATTTTGTGGAGTCATTGTATGAGGAGCTTGGTGGAAAAGCATCAATTACAGGCATGATTTGGCTTCCCTTCTCTTTTTAAACCATTTATTTTCGACCCGAAATATCTCAAGGGAGTTGTTCTTGTTGTGTTGATCCACAGCTATTGGGCACATATCCCACACAAATAAGGTACTTATTGACTGTTGAGACCTTATGTCTGAGTAGTGATCTGCTTTCTGTAAAATGTAATTGATCCTTGTGGGAGAAATTGTATTACTATTTCTCTAAGTAAAAGTTGTGAAGATTACCTACATGTTATGATAGTTATTGCATGATGATACGCCTATAATGGCTATGAATAGCTACATAGACTCTGTTAAAACACGAAGTGTAGTGGTTTAATGATGGGATTTCTTTATATGATGGAAATTTTTGAGTGAGTGGCTTAACATTTAAACATTTGGGCTAGTACAATTAAGGTTGCCTATTTTGAAACTTTACTCAATACTTGATTTTTCTGTAACTATCTGGTGTAAAAAGCTGCTGTATTCCCTTTATTGGACAGTTCATTTAACTCCTATATTCTATGTAACTATGTGTTTATATACTCGGTAGAGGGATGATGACAGTGGCTACGGTGGAGAGATATTTAGTGGAAGAGTTAAAAGAGCTCCATGATTATTTCAAATTGTGAGCTTGAGCAGGGGGAAAAAGTAGGTTGGTAAATTGGGGAAAGTGGTGGTATTGGATCTTTAAAGAAGAATCTTGGAAAGAAAGATAGAGGAGAAAGATGAAAAACAAGAAAGGAGGCAGGCGAAGAAAAACAAGAAAGGAGGCAGGCGAAAAAAACAAGAAACACCCCCCCTCCCAATATCTTTGCTAGTGTTGTTGGCAGTTTATTGAGGACATTAACATTTAATTTTAGCCAATAATTGTATTCCAAATAAGCTACCTTATTACCATAAATGTGTATTAATACATGGGTTTATCTCATTGTAATTACTTCAATATCAGGCTACATAGTTGAATTTTTTCTTTAAACAATAGAAATAGCTTTTTGGCTAATTTTTTCTTGTTCGGAGAAAGAAAGCTGTGAAGTGGTGTGTGGATTCTCCTTGGATTGTTATAATAATATTTGTATATGTGTAAAATTAATGAATGAAAATACAGCATGGCACATCTCTTTTGGATAAACTAATGCTTCAGAGTTGAGACAGCCTCTCTTATCGCATTTGATTGTGTGCTAGGATTGGGAGCATGGACGCTTATTCTCACTGGAAGATCAAATTAGCCACAAGGTAAGCTTTTTTTGTTTGGTTACTTTGGTAAACTCCATTACTATTCTTTTATAGTAAGGTGGCAGTTCACTGAAATAGGGCCATTTAACACATTTCATTTTGGATTTCAACTTGTCTAGCAGAGTACATTGTGCTAAAACTACAAGGTGAAGGATAATTTGGCTTTGATAAAAGAAAATTATACATGCTTTGCATATTCAGTTTAAACCTATGTACTATTCTGAATACAGTTTTATCCTATTCCTGGAATGAGGAATTGCTGGTACTATGAGAAAGAGTGGGAGTCAGTATATTAATTAAGAACTAGAGAGTTTTCTCTGTGGTTAGCTTTGCTTTGACTTCGTAAAACCACTCTATTAATAAAGAACTAGAGAATTTTCTTATGAGAAGGGGAGGGAGTTTGCACTGTAATTTATTTGTGATTGTGTTGATAATTATTTTATTATGCTTAGTTGGAAATGGATTTGAGGCCTAAAATCCATCATTTAATTTTTTGTTTTTTATTAGTGCTTTATAAATACACTGTCAAGTCATCAGTGCCAATTAGGCAAGTGGAAAGAACCACATATTTTTTCCAATTTTTTATGATCAAGCTCTGACACATCGAAAGTATCATTCTTTTTTTGCTTTCTTGCATACGTCACAACTCTAAAGTAGCGTAGTTGAGCATTATTAACTTTACCCTGTCATGTAATTATGTAATTTTTCTTAATTAAGCTTTTCACCTGGTTTGTGGTTACGGACAGTAAGTTTCAGTGTCGAGTTAAAGAGTTAATTTACTTTGCAAAGCTGTTTTGAGGTGCAAGATGAATCATTGATGCTTTGTGTTTCTGTTGCTGCAGATTGATTTTATTACCCATGAACTCCAAAATAAAAGTGCTCCAATAATACTGGTGGGTGAACTTACATTTAGATCTAATCTTTGTGGATTTCTTATTAGTAAGCGTCACTTAATAATTTCCCTGTGGCTTGAAAGAACAATATCCACAATTACTCATTGTAGTGCTTGATGTTAGGATTTTGGCAGTTCTCACCACTTCCAAAAGCAATAAAAATCCATTTAGCCCATGTAATTCTACAGTCTTGGTGATAATAATTGAACATTATTGGTTGTCATATGATATTTGAATGCTTATATAGCTTTTGGGACCATTGTTTGATTAATAAATTTGTTTTTGTTATAGCTTTGAGTCTTTGACATTATGCTCACTTCTAATTAAAAAACAGAATATTTTGTTTTCTGACATACTAGATATTGAGTTTTCTTTTCACCATTTGCTTGTCATTGTTCTGATTACCTTTTAATCTTGGTGAAATACTCTAGCAATCACTGGTCAATAGTGTAGTAGAAATACAAATGTAATGAATGTATATTTTAATACTTTTGCGTGGTTCTACGGAAGCCTTTTAAAAAATACTTTTGCGTGGTCAATATGTAATGAATGTATACATTCATTGGTGAAATACTTGTCTTATTGATATGGTTCCATTGCAAGTTGTGCTACTCAGTCCCATATCAGTCATATGGGGAAGTTGATGTGGGGTTTATATAGGTTTATGGGCTCTCTACCCTTTGAGTTAGCTTTTGGGGATGGTAATTTCATTGGCCTGTATCAGCTGTCCTTTCAGAAGTATCCTATCTGACATGTATGTTCTTTTGAAGGTTGGGCACTCTATTGGATCTCATATAGCATCTGAAATGTTTAAGAGATCTTCACAGAAGGTGTTCAGTTAACTATATTGGAGAAATCATCTTACACTACTACTTTCATACCTTTGCTTTCTTATTCTCAATTGATTAATCTGGATGCTATTTATCCAGGTTATATACTTCATTGGGCTATACCCTTTCTTGGCTTTAAATTCCAAATCATCAAAGCAAACTGCAATCAGGAAGCTAGCAGAGTAAATTTTTATCTTTACACTCCACATTAAGATAAGAGTTGCATTTTAATTTTAGCAACTCTACACAACTTAAAATGGTGCTTAAACACAGTTACTGCATTGATCTTGTGTTGATGGTATTTATACCAGGTTGTTGCTGTTTTACTGACGTTCAAACGACTCAAAAAAAAAAAAAGTTTTTTTGTTCACTTTCTTGTGATTTTGGTCTAGGAGTTTTCTAACATATTTACACATTTGATTGTTAGCTATTGTGCAGATTTTGTCTTTATGTTATGCCCTTTAATTCTTCATATCCTCATATTTCATCTGAATGAACAAATTTGAATGTATCTCTGACTTTCGATTGTTACTCATGGAGTATTTATAAAACATTTAGTAGGCTTTCCTATTGTGAGTCCATCAGGAATAGCTTCTTTCTGCATACAGTGCACACCCTTAATCCCGCCTTAGGTGGGGGCCATATTGGTGTTTGGCAATGGCATGGTGTGGTATATATAATTGTAAACTTGCTTTTACTTCTTGATGTTTAAGTTGCTATGACTTAACTGCTTATTCTTACACTATCACATCATGGATCAACTTCTCAGATGCAAAATCTATGTTTAGTCAGTACAAAAATGAGGGATGAGTGTTGATCTGTGCTTTGCTTTCTGCATAGCACATTAGTTTTACTCTTATGTTCCTTGGCACTTTAGGCCTTTATTCACTTAGCTAGCTGAATGGGAAGAGGCAAGAGCGTCATGTCTAGAAAATCATGCTTTGTCAGACTTAGATATTAAGTCGCCAACTTTTAGGCTATTGAGTTGCTTCACTAACTGAATTGGAAAAAAAAAAAAAAAAAAAAAAAAAAAAAATCTTGTTTAAGACCTGCAAGAACTATCGTTCTGTATTAGGGCCAGTCCTGCTGCTGCCTGTTGTGGTGGGCATTAATTGCATTATCTTTGTACAATGTGAGGCTTGCACAACTGAGGCAATCTATAAATTCTTTTCTAGATTGAGATTTCACGTGACTTATTGCTCCTGACTGCATCCTGCTGTCCCCTCACCCCCCCCCCCCCCCCCCCCTCTTACCCTACATAACTTAGTTTAACGGTCCATTTTCTTGTTCAAATTTCCAGGTCTTCAGTACTATGTGCATTGGTAAGCTCTATAGTAGCTCTGCTGGGCATTGTCCCCAGTTTATCAAGGTTAATTGTGAAGATGACTTTAGGCAATTCATGGTCTGGTGCTGCTATAGATGCTGCTTGCTCCCATTTGTTGAAGGTAAGACTTCCAAAATCTGGATAAGGAGGTTGTGCATGCTTTTCAATAACAAGTTAAGAATAGATGTCTATCTAGAAGTTTCCATCAAGATGTTATAAAACCAAGGTCTGCAATATTGTGTTGGCTTGGGTTTTAAACATGTTAAATGAGACACAAGTGAACTCACTTCTTGACTAATTTTATCCTTTTTTTTTATTTACTCCACCAAAAGGTTTTGTAATCCAATTTGTTTATTTGCATCTCATTGCTAAAACCAATTAACTTTGGTTAAAACATATTCACCATCCTCCCTTAAGTTTTGAGAGAAAAAATTAGCCAAACTTAAATGAAAGAAAACTGTAACTTTTTCAGGTCATATAATGTGATCTTGAACAGCATAGGGTGGTCTGGTCAACTAGACTTTCTTCAGATCTATATATGTGGGATTATGTTTCTCTTACTTTTAATTTACATTACAACCTAGAATTTATTTGGTCCTATGGTTTTTTTGGAGGAATATTTGGTCCTATAGTTTTGCATAAGCAATCAATCAATATTTACATTTAATGATCATAAATTTGCTCCCTCCATTCCCATGGACAGTACCATGAGAGCCTGTACATCTACCAAGAAATTCATGTTCTTCTGTGCAGCTTAAATGGTTTCTTGATCATGTTCACAATTGGAACTCAACACATCCCTTGATGAATGCTTTTTGCTAAGACAAGAGAACTCTATTGTTTTGTATTTTGCCATTTTTGAGGGATCTTCCTCCTTTTTTTTTGGCCAAGTTATATACATTTTGAAATGAATGAATTCTAATTTATTGTTTGTTCATATTAAACAATGCAGTACCATACAATGCGAAATATGCTGTTTATGGCAAAGACAGAGTTTGAGAAGGTAAATTTTTGTCTAATTATTTTGTCTGTAGGCATACTTCTGATATGTTTTTTTTTTTTTTTTTAAAAAAAAAGATTTCCCTTGTTTTATATGATGCTATGAATGTCCTTGCAATACTTGTTGGTCGGAAGAGAAATACAACCTCCTAGAATTGAATTTGATGTATTGTGTCTTGTATAGTTTGCAATTTCTCGGGAAGATCTTCTTTCTCTATGTTGAGAGTTTGCTGCCATCTAAGCAAGAATGTATATTTGTAGACAGTTCATTGGTTAGAATACTATCGGAAGAGTAGTAAATGAATGTAAAGCTTTGTTGTACATAAAAAAATGTCTTTATTTAGGCAAATTAATCTGATTTTCTTGTTTCAAAATATCAGTAACTCTGCATCAACAACATAACATTATATGCTCTACTTTGTCAAATCAACGTAAGAATATATGCTATACTGCATAATTAATGCAATTTATATGCCAATATTGCATTACCCTTCAACTGTAACTAAATCTAATATAGTTTCTGTTGTGTGGAAAAAATGAATAAGTGTCTTACCTTTTGTAATGATTGGATAGAAGACGAATCATTACTGCTGATTGCCTGATTCTGATTGCTTTTATAACAGTTTTCAGAAGCACCAGACTGGGACTTCCTGAAAGCTAAGCCAAATCAAATAGCATTTTTATTTGGCATTGATGATCATTGGGGTCCGTTGTCATTGTTTGAAGAGGTATGTGATTCAAGTCCAGTCATTCTAAGATATTAAATTATTCAACCATACTGCTACACCTCAACACTTAGCTGTGTACCTGTTGATTGCAATTGCGTACTAGGTATTTAGTATCTATATAAAATTTCATCAGCAGATGCATAAATGGTTGGATCCTTATTCACCTCCAAAATGTTGCTTCTGCCTCTGCATATACTGTGCAAAAATTTGTTGCTTCTGCCCATAAACTTAATCAGTTTGTGACATTAATTGCATTCTGTATGTATATGTCAGAATGCAAATGTTGTTGAGCACATCTTTTCTGCTGAGCTTAGGATTCTTATTCTCACTTCTTTGGGAATGCCGTCAAAGTTATGTAGTTGGGCAGTTGGGAGCTTAATACACAATACATCAAGATAGGCATCACCCAAAATCCTCTGAAGGGGTCTTTTGCTCATTCTAGGTTAAGGGAGGTTCAGATATATGCAGCCTTACCAAACAATATCAGGGTCTGTTTATGATTAACTGCTGATGTAGAACTTACTTACTGTCTGCTGCTTAAATCTGACAACTGAGTGTGTATTGTATAGTTAATTGAGTCGTTTTGATATTGTACAGTATGATTTAGATTTGTGTTGCTTTGGTTGGAATTTAGTATTTAGATCAAGGGAAATTTGTTTGAATTGAATCATCTCTCCTATTTCTCTTACTGTGGTGTCATATTTTCTAATCTCTATTTGTTCTTGTAGAATGTGTCCTTTGATCAATAAGTCTGTTCTTAAAGCAGGTTAACACCTTAACCTAATCAAAATGCCGATTTCGGTTTAAGATAGTAGTTGCTTCTTTCTGTATGCTGTCATGCTCAATGTTCTATACAAATGTCAACTTTGGTTATGGATTTAGAGTTCCTCCATTAATATAACCTTAACTTCAGAAAAGGGAGTACTAGACAGAATTACAATTATTCAATTTATCATGCAGTCCAAGGATAAGGACAATATCCTTTTCTGTTTGCATATAGTGTAGGCAGAGAATTTCTCTCTCTATCCCATATTTGTACATTTGCCTGTATTGGGTGTCCCAAATTTTTTGCACACTTGGTTTTTTAGGTGAAGTTTCTGTTATTTTCTCTTTCTACCTCTTTCTAAAATCCGTACTAAAGACAAGCAGGCAAAACGTTATGAACTTATGAAATGGAGAAAGTTTCAGATTTCCCTTCTCTGACTGAAGTTGAAGCGCCCAAGTGACTGTGCCTATATATGGTGTCAGGTACCTAATGCTGGTACTTGAGACGAAATGAAGAATCTAAGAATTGAACTTATTGTTTACTAGAAAGAGCTCTGTAAGGTGGAGCAAAAAAGACTTTGATCCCTCTCTCTGCAAAGTTAAACTGTCACATTTTAAAATTCTAGTCAAACTGGAAGTTTGCAAGTGTTGTCTCATGGCGGAATGCACATTTCATACTTAGTATTTGCTTAGAAGGTCCAATATTCTGTTAGATATAAGAGACAAATAATGTCTTATGTGATGACAGATGATAAATAAACAGACAATGATGTGAATATTCCAAACAAATTTCTTATATTTCTTCGTCTGTTGGGCAATTTTTTTCTAACTCCTCTGTTTTCTTCTGCACTTATTACAGATTTCCAAGCAAGTTCCTGATGTTTCTTTGTCAATTGAAAAAGAGGGTCACGACCATGCCTTTAGTTGCACCGAGGCTGGTTCCACTTGGGTTGCCCAGCATGTAGCTGGCTTGATCAAGAAACATTTGTAAACACTATACCATCGTCTGGCTCTCCATTTGATGAGTAAACAATGAAGAGAATGTTACCTTCCTGGTTCTTATTTCTTTTACTTTATTCACCACACTTCTTCTGAAAGTTAACTGGATATAGATTCTGTAATGGCTTAAGTGGTACAAGTTTGTCATATATACGTTTTGTTTGCTGCTACACCTGTGTACATAATGAAATAATGAATTGCTCTATCCTTAGGTCCCTGTATTTCTGTGATATTGATCAAAATATTACTTCGATTTGAACAGTCAATGCAAAAAATTTTGGAAGTTACAGAATTTGTCTTTTTTCAGCAGTTTCATTACAATCGTCTATTTCATCTTTCTGAAGAATTTCAGCAGCCAGCCATGTCTACGGACTACGGTGAGGCCTCATCGTATGTGTAAACGAAATGCAAACATGTTTGCTGCTGCTGCTGCAGAGTACTATATGCAGGTTTGCTAATTCTTTCCTTGATCATATTGCTACCCCAACTCTTAAACTGATTGGAAATTCGACATTACGGCCAAGTAGCCATCAGTTTCATGCTTGAATACTTAAATCGCCGGAGATGTCTTGTGAACTACCTCAAAATATTAGGATGTCGGCTGAAATTTTTTATTTTTTTTTAGTGAAATCTGCTAATCATACATAATTCATAAGAAGACAACATGAGTTGTTTGGTAGTTTAGTAGTTAAAGGTTGTATTTTGTCACTAATACATAGCATGTCAATCAGTCTATATATTTTGTCTTGCCTGCTGGAGTTTTTTTCCCTCAACTAAGGCCCAGCAATGTCGAAGTCTACTTGCAGTTTTGTCTAGCCATACAAAGAGGATCCTAGGTTGGTAGTTAGCACTTCTCATATGACTACCAACGTATATAGCCTTCTTGGTTATGGACCAACGTACACAAAACTAGATTGATTTGCACATCTATCATAATCAACCCAAAAACCGATCTATATGACTCGAACTAAATCCAATCTATGCGACTGAAATTCTACCTCAATAGCTCTTAACAATACCTCCATAGCATTTTAAGTCTTTGAGGTAAGACAATCACATGTTACAAATTGAGTGAATATTGTGGGGCATAGATAACTTCAAATCCAAAATCATATTAAATATTTAGTGATATGGACAGTAATGTATATGCAATTTATGTCTAGCTACCTATTACAGTACTTTGTTCTAAAGTATACTGGGGGCAAGCATTAGCACCTTCTTAAATCATTCATAAACCACTCTTAACTTTTAAGTACTTTGTCTTTTTTCTACATATTTTTTAGATAATACAAGCATGTCTTGTTATTAATGAAGTTATTTAGTAGTTTCAATTAAGAAGCATAAATCATAATAATATTCTGTTTAATGCATTATTAAAAATTCTGAATGATTCCTGTAGTAGAGTACAAACTCTGTTTGCAGACAAGAATTATTATATTAACCTGTAGTTTACCTAATTAGTACCTTTTTTATAATATAATTTAATTTCTTGGTTTAATTTTTCAAAATCTGAAATTTTGTCAGGGAAGATTTTATGCTAATTATATTGTTTAATAATTTGATGTTTAAATAATCAAGTAGGAGAATAAATTACTGCCACTACATTATACAATAAGATCTAAAACTCGAAAGCTTAATAGCTGTATAATTTAGAGATGAGATTAAAAAGTCTATGTAATTAAAGCAAGTAAATTTAATAAGGCATTAATTAAAGCACATGAAGTTCTTTTCTACGTGCTTTATTTGTTGGACACTGAATTAAAGATGCATCAATTGTGTTACAATTTTATATCTATAAATTTTAATTTTAATAGAGACGATTAATTAAAGATGTATATGAATACGAAAGTTTATCACGACTTTTTCTTTAATCCATTATACTTTGATTACTTTCTACCAAAACTTTTTCAAAAGGGTTTGTTTTTGCATGGAAATTTCAGGGGTTTCTATTATACTTTAATAAAATTCACAAAAGTCCTTTTCATAAGTAGTATACTCCATATCTAACACATATGCTCCATTAGTCCATGTATTATGGATAGTTTATGTGATAATGTATGCACATTGATTTAGATGATTTAGTTTAAAAAAATCTTAAATATTACCCTAAGACTTTTAACCAACTAAACTAGTTGACATTCACGGTTTATGTAATAATGTTACAACGCATCATATCATACAATAGACTAACCATAAACAAAACGAAGAATATGTCATGTATCAAACACAACTAAGGGTCTGTTCTCTTCAGATTATTTTCAGTTCAGTTCAATTCAGTTCAGTTCCAATAAGTTCAGTTCAGTTCAGTTCAGTTTTTAATTTCCTTCTCTCATAAAATATTCAGTTCAGCTCAGTTCCAATAAGTTCAGTTCAGTTCAGTTCAACTCAATTTAATCAATCAGAACAGACACTAACTTTGCATTTTAACATTTTTTTTACGATCGCCTTGAACAGTAAAAAGCTCTACCTTTGTCGTAAGATAAATGATCCAATTGAACCTGAACTCGC
Organism: Chenopodium album; assembly: GCF_948465745.1. Classification (NCBI taxonomy): domain Eukaryota; kingdom Viridiplantae; phylum Streptophyta; class Magnoliopsida; order Caryophyllales; family Amaranthaceae; genus Chenopodium; species Chenopodium album. Next base: position 52,402,736 of record NC_137845.1, on the reverse strand, counting down.
TTCAATAAACAATTCAAAAGTTTCACATATATCAAATGATGCCTAGATTTTATATGATGTCATTCAACCCATTATAATTAATTAATAAGATAAATGCACCACACGGATCCTTAATTACTCATTGGGTCCCCATACTATAACTATAGTAGGCTTGGCTGTCACCTTCACTTCAAACACCCACATGTCATCCTAGATTTCCAAACATACATACATAAACTCATTCACATGAACACAAACTATACATCTCTCCCACAAATTTAACCAAGAATTCACTCACTCCTCTTTCTCTCTCTACTTTCTCTCTCTAAAAAAATGTCCTCAAACAAAAGAAAAGTTCTCCTAAACACAGTCCCAGTAGACTTAGGCTGTAATTGTAGAACGCTAAAACTTTCTTCAATTTTTAGCCCTAAACCAAAATCAAGAACACCGAAATACCAAAAATACCAAAATTATTCCTACTCTTCCTCAACTTCTAGTACTAACACTACTTGGGATAAAACTACTAGAAACTTCTCTTCTTCCTCCCCTTATGAGTGTTATTATCCAACTATTAACTCCACTACCTTTTCTCCTTACGTGGACACCACAACCTCCTCCTCGTCCTCTTCACAGCCGTCCTCATCAGTTGATGGGTACGGTCGTGTTGGGACTAAATCAGTGGCTGTTGAGAAGGATTCGAGTGACCCGTATTTGGATTTCAGGCAGTCTATGTTACAAATGATAATGGAGAATCAAATTTATACTAAAAATGATCTTAAGGAGCTTTTAAACTGTTTCTTGCAGTTGAATTCTCCTTCTCTTCATGGGACTATAATCCGGGTTTTTACCGAGATTTGGAATAGTTTCTTCTTCAATGGGAGACCTGATCATTCTTCCCCTCGGTTCTTCGTTCGGCCTAAATCCTATGAGATTTAAGTAGCCGCAATTAACAGCAGGATAAGATTGCGTACATCTGAAACTCGGTCTTGTCTACGACTAGAGTGATGGCTATGGGTCCTAGAATTTTACTTGGATTTTTAGTTGAGTTGGTTAGCATTTGTAATCATCTTTTGGTGTTATTATTAATCAGTATGAGTAGGATGGATTAATAGTAGTAGTGCATTATTATTAGGTATTAGGTTGTAGGTATGATCTTAAATATTCCTCCTTTTTTGAGGCAACATATGTAAGATCTTTCTAACTTGGTTGGATTGTAAGTCATGATCATGTCATATTGTGATGTGACTAGTAATTGTAAAGATGTTTTACCATTTGGTATGAAATCAAACGGATTTTACTATTTTTAGTGTTTTTTTTTTTTAAATTTTAATTTATGCGTTTATATATATTTTTAATTTTTCTTTAACACTATATAGTGCTCTTTTGCCAATTCTTGAAGGGAAGATTTAAAATTCTATTCTAGGACTTGGGATTTGTAATCTCCCATTTTTAGGTGTATCATTCAAACGTACTATACTCAAATCCATAATTTGTCTTTTTTAACCATTTAATTTAATTTTATTTTTATCATTAATTCTTTATGTTTCTATTTATTTTTTACATTATCACATTTTAATTTGTATGTTTAAGTGCAATCCTTGGAAGAGACAAGTGTATCTTCCTTGTAGTATTTCAATATTTGTAGGTCCTTGATAAAATCTGTATAAAACGGTCCACTGATTTTTGGTCAAAAGTGGTATTTCATTCTCTTTTACATAACCTTTTCTAAAACATTAAAAAAAAAAAAAATCCTTTTCTAAAAGATAGGCTATGGGTCCCCAAAGAGCCTTGAGTTTTTTTTTTTTTTTTTTCTTTTTTCTCTCTCTAATAAGTAAATAAAAAAAAGTTGGAGCCTTGAGTAATAATAAAGCCAAAAAAAAAGCAGAAGGTTAAAGTATAGTTATAAGACTTATAACATAAAATTGATGAAATATAGACATAGGGATTTGGAACAGAATAATAATTGTAGTCTTGTAGAGTTTACATAGGAGAAGTATCAATATTCAATTGAAAGAAGTGCTATGATAATGGGTCTGCTTCAATTGAGCTCGTTTTAATGCTCATTTAATTTTATTTTTGCTTATTTCAAACTTTGCTCTTCTCCCTAGAATCTTTTACTAGTTGTCTTTTTTTTTTTTTTTTTTTTTCCATAAAACAGTATTGTCTAATATTATGATTATTTTCAGCTCCTAGTGTCTTAATTTTGTGAAACAATGGATTGTAATTTAGAACCCTAGGTCGGCTTAATGTTTTTATTTCTGTCAGTTGTGATAAATGATGAAGAAGAAAGCAAGAACTTATTACAATGGTATGTGTAACTATCAACTATAGAGTTGTTTTTAATCTCGTGTGATGCATCAGTCATGAGTGTGTCAAATATGACTGTTCTGTATATTGTTCCTTTAAAAAAAAGACTCCGGAGTTATTCTTAATCTCGTGTGATGGATGCATCATTTATGTATGAGTCAAAAATGACTACTCCGTATTGTTTTCTATAAAAATGACTATATTGTACGTCATGATAGATGGTGTTTGTACTGTGAGGTCAAAAATCATATAGAGTATTCATAGATAATGTGGCTTATAATGGCTACGTATACTATACCATTAGTGTAGATTGGTGAATAAATTGTAAAGATAGATGACTTAATGATATGAATGCTTTACCATTTATACTTGACTATGTGACAACAAATTAAAAATCAGTAAATAAGTTAGACTAAAAAACATAAGAATCAAACAAGCCCTTAGTTTAATTTTCATGAATTACAGTAGCTCATTGCCATGGGAATGAAAACAGTTTAGTTATCTCCCCTTAAAAATTAAAGGGTATGAAAATACTAAATTTGGATTTGAGTTGTTTGTAAATTGCTGTTAGCTACTCCGTATGAAAAGAGTAAACTAATTAAGGCTCTGAAATAATTAATTCTTGAATAAAAAAGTTACAGATATCTGGGATATTGTTCACCAAATGTTGCATAACTTGCATTAGAAGTAGAAACCATAAATTCCAATTAATGAGGATGTCATGTATGCATGTTGCATTTGGATGGAGATAACTTGGTGATAAGTCAGTTAATGAGGTTTCAATCTATAGTCAATGTTGTAGGGTCTTTAAGGACACAAGTACAAGTGCACCACAATTTTAATATTTTGCTTGTCTCTATTGAAATACATACTGATTAAACTCGATTTCTCCATTTTATATTAATTCTATACATTACGCAATTTATTTAAAAACTCAATGTTTCCGTTTCATATTAACTATACATACCGTGATTTATTTGAAATTATAAGTAACTTTTGTTAATTGAAAATGACCAACAATAATACTTGCACATACACCAACATCAAGCTAGAGTAATAGGGAATTTATATTTTGAATGACAGGTTAATATAAATCATAAAAATCATCCATGTTTGTTAAAGTTGAGAAGAGTATTTTTGTGCATGGATTTATTAGGGTAGGTGGTTCTTTCACATTTAAAATACGGAGTAATGTTAAGAAGTAAAAGATACTAATATTTGAGTTGAATCAGCGTTCATATTCTTAAACATAGCATGGAGTAGGAAGTGGATGATTCATAATTGTATGGGAATAGCGTCTATGTAACTCTATCCCTATCACAATTGTATGGGACTAACGTCGATGTAACTCTATCCCTATGTAACTTTACAAAACAATGTTTATATATTCGGATTATGTCATTTAGGATCACTAACAAGCCCGATAGATACAATATGCCATTTGTATTTACTTTATACTTTTAAGAGAAAAAAAGAAATACAAAAAGTAGCTGAAAAGTTAATATAGTTTCTCACTACCACTTATTGAAATAAACATGCTCTAATCGATCGAGCTCCAGTGCTTGCCATTAGATTGCTGTGTGCAATATAATGATATTAAGATGGCAGTAAAATGTCAGATAATCAAAGAGTTGAATAACAAAAAAGTTGAAAACTATCATTGCTGAAGTCTCGTGGTATTGCACGCTCTAACCCAATTGGTCATTTTCTATCAATAGTTTTGAAAAAGCTTCTTTTCTTAAGTAAAGTGTGTAGTCTATCAACCCCAAGTTGATGCTGTGTTTTTTTTTTTCTTTATCAGTAGAACGATCTCATTGATATTGATACCATGTAATTTTTATAAACACTCGGGTGCACTTATATTTAGGTACATGTAAAAATCTCTTCTTTATTTAATATGGAGTAATAATTTAGTAGTTTACGGAGTTCAGTTTTTAATTTCCTTCTTTCATAAAATATTCAGTTCAGTTCAGCTCCAATAAGTTTAGTTCAGTTCAGTTCAATTTAGCTCAACTTCAGTCAATCAGATTAAGTCCTAAGTTGGAAGTTATTATTGATCATCTCCTAGGTAAATGAATTCTATGAATTAAAGAAAAAATAGTAATAATAATAACACTAAAATTTTGAAAATGTCTTAAATATTATAAAAATTTATTAGATAACTTAATTCAATAACTACCATTGATAGTATGATATAGTATGTTGCCCTTCAACTTGCTGCCTCACGACTAGTCAGGCTTACCATGACATTTGGCTAATTGCTATCGATCATAATGAATAAGATGTCATTTCTAATTATGTGCAACTAACAAGTATTTACTAGACACAACTTTTTCAATGACATATAGAAGTAATTTGCTACATTAACTCGATCAACATTAAAAATGGTTTCCTTCACCTATGTCAATGTTATTATCTTGAATTCTCGATATTACTCTTGTTTAAATTTAAAAAAATTTGATTGATTATGAATTTTTTAGAATAATAATTATGAAAGCTTAGTTAAGGGTTGATTTCTTCATGTAATTAAGTAAAATTTAATTATTTATTTATTTTATTTTAATTTTTTTTTTTTGAGGAAAAATTTAATTAGATTAAGTAAGGGCATATCACGTGGAAAAGCAGGACCAAAGGTAATTTGTAGAGAACTAGAGATTAAAGATCGTCAACAATCAACATTACATCTTCTGTCCTCTCAGGTAATTTATAGAGACAGAGATCATCAACATTGCATCTTTTGTACATTTGTGGCTTTTTTAGTGCAAAAAGTTGGCAAAACATTTTTACATTGGTTGAGGTCATGCAAGTTTTTTAGGAAAAAATTGGTGCATTGTTTTGCCAGTGAAGTACAATATTGAAGTTTATTGCAGTAACTGCAAGACCTTGTTTGTAATAAAATACACACTTCATAGCTCATCATATAACGAACCATATATCACATATAATTCATAAAATTCTTTAAATGTTGTCACAACTTCCTGTTTTTAATTTTTTATGAGTAATATTATCTCTTATTAATGTTATGATTTTTAAGGAGCTGTTGAGCCTTGCCCTTAATGTGAGGTTCCTAGTCCAAAATTTAGTTGTTATTAAACTTAGTTGGTTTCGATAATGTCATGACAACGTGAATGATGTTTTGTACCATTTTGACTTTTATGTTTGTCAATACATAACTTTGACTTTTATGCTTGTCAATACATAACTTTGACTATGAGTGTCATAAAAAAAATTGATACGTTGAAAATATACATTATCAATACCATTTAGGTCATTCATAGAATGATACGGAGTAATTGTTTTCATATGTTGATTGAAACAAGAAAAATATATTATGGCCAATATAAAATAAATAAATATTGCCAAAAGTCAAAGTAATACATCTATTTTTGTTAAAAAAAAATAAAAAATAATACTCCCTCCGTCCCTAAATTACATTCCGAATTTAGGGATGGAGGGAGTACATCTATTTTGAAACGGTAGGTGCGCAATACTATAATACATACTCAAGACCTGTTCTGTTCAGCTTAATTTCAGTTCAGTTCAGTTTCGTTTCAATCAGTTTAGTTCCTAATTTCCTTCTCTAATAAATAATTCATTTTAACTTTATTTAATTCAGTCATAATAGTCCAGTTCAATTCAATTGTTTTCAGTAAATCAGAACAGTCCCTCAGTAACAAATAAAATGTCAATAGAGACAAATTTTTACACCATTCCACCATACACCCTTTTTATAAACTAATCTGACAATTTGGGCCATAAAAGATCAATGGGGTTACATTGCTTAAAAGTATTATTTGAAGGCAGGGCTCTTTTTAAGTTGTGGAGTAATAATGTTTTGTTGCCTGATGAATTCCACTACTCGTATGATGGTGGATTAGATAGGAGCTAGCCAGGCCAGCTGGATTGTTGGAGTCGAATAGTGGAAAGTTTATATCATTGGTTGTTCTTTTGAAGAGAACATCTAAGCTATAAGCTATTATATCATGATATATTTTTATATTGATTGCAAATTAAACTTGCCAATCCTATAATTATTTACCTTACTAATCTCTCAAAAACTTAAACTCGGTGACAATGCATGTATGATTTTAAAAAATTGAATGAAGATCATTTTAATAATATCTTATTCAAATTTGTAACCATTTTTGTGAGACAAGGGTAGCACACTAATTAATTACTAGCATTTGGCTGTGGAAAATATGTGAATGTAGAAAAAGTTATGGCGAGCCTAAACTGTACAAGCAGTTTGAGTCTACTTTGGGGTTGGGGAAGCTAATTAAGGGTTGTGCAAAAAATGGCATTGGGTCAGGTCAATCATGTAACTATATAGATAGGCTAATATGAAAAGGCACAACATGACATGGTCTAACATGACAAAGCAGGATAAACTAATTAGTTGTACTCCGTGTTTGATTTATGCAAAGTGATTTAAACATTTCAACATACACAGATATCTAGAGTATCGCTTACAACCATACATTAGTTGTGCCAATATATATTAAGTTATCTATCTTTTCAAAAGAATGAAAGTGTTGAAAGAAATTTATGGTGACTTTGCATTGCATGTGTATCTCATTAGTACTCCTTCAACTAATTAATTCAGCAAAACTTAATAAATAAATCCTTCATTTATTTGATATAGAGTTTAATACATACATTTACTTAAAAATATGTACTTTGTACATACATCATTGCATGCAGTCTATCTATAGAGGTCGAGAGGAACCTGAGTACTGTTAGCTACCTCTTATTAATTGAGTTCACATACACTTCATTCATTAATATGAAAGGATTGGGGGTTCTGGAGTAGGTTATCATATATAGAGCAATATATATCTGAGAAACATTAATGAACAAATTCAATATCTTAAATATTAGCATGTAAATAAATGATGCAGTTCGTTTCAGACTAAACATTGAAACCATTTTAGTTTGTCACTTTGGTTAGTTTGTCATCTGTGATAAACTGATAATCTTAAAACAAAAATAAAAATAAAACAACTGATAATCCAATACGGAGTATAAATGTATAATACTCTCTTGTGGAAGCAAGGGCGGAATTACTACTTAGGGCCTGTTCTCATACGTTTATTTTCAGTTCACTTCAATTTATGTCTAATGATATTGCTAATGATATAAAACCAAATTTCATTCTTTTAAACTCTTATTACAACAACGACAACAACAACAACAACTACAACAACAACAACAACAACAACAACAATAATAATAATAATTAATAATAACATTTAATAATAATAATAATAATAATAATTATTATTATTATTATTATTATTATTATTATTATTATTATTATTATTATTATTATATTGATACAATTCATTGTTCAAATGGTTATATTTTTTTGATACACATTTTCATAATCGGTTAGTTTTCGTCCTCTTCGAAAAGAAAATATTTTAATTATATAGTATATTTTTCTTAAATATTTTAATATGTATATTTGTATATACACATATGTATAATAATAAATAATCAAAGATCACTAATCCGTAGTTAAAAATCACTAATTAATAAGTTCAGTTGAGTTCAGCTCAATTCAGTTCAGCTGAGTTCAGTCAATGAGAACAGGCCCTTAGTGTTTCGGTGTTTAATTTGTGGTGTCAGCTAAACTCGCTATAATTTCAAAACTAGATATTAATATTTTGCATTTAAAAGTAACATTAAGTATGAAATGGCTCAGTGGTAAGATATTTAATTTTACGATTTGAAATTTTGTGTTCAAATCTCATGGGTAACTTTTTTTTTTTTTAATCATAAAATATAGATATTGGAAAATTTATCACTTATCATCTTGCAAAGATCAAATAGGAAAAAATTGAAGCTAGATTTCCTAGACAATGTTTTGTACCTAGCATAATTGTATGCTAAGAAATAATTTATTTGATAGTGAGGGATAACTCAAGTGGTTAGAGTTTCCCTCCCGATTCCAGGAGATCATGGGATCGATTCTCACTTGTGGCTCTCTAAACACCAAAAAAAGAAATAATTTATTTAAAAAATATTGTTGAAAGGTAATTAATTGCGTCACAAAGAATTGAAATATTTGTGTTGGAATCTAGCTTTGATTTATGACAAAGTCTTATGTGACAAACTTGACAACATCGACCCAACACAAACTCAAACTACATCCGGTTTACCAGCCTTAGGCTTTGTTCTTTTGAGTTTCTGGGCAAAGCAGAGCAGGAGTCAGCAGAGCAGAGCAGATTGCAGCAGAGCCGAGCCGAGCATATTTTATTATTATTATCATTATTATTATTATTATATCTCAAAAACATACAAAATTATACAACCTATAAAAAATTAGTGGGAAGCTGAGATACAATCTGGGCCCCACTCCTCTAGCCGAGCCGAGCATATTTTTTATTATTATTATTATTATTATTATTATTAGTAGTAGTATCTACTACTACTACTACTACTACTACTACTGCTACTACTGCTACTACTGCTACTGCTGCTACTGCTGCTACTGCTACTACTGCTGCTACTGCTGCTACTGCTGCTACTACTACTACTACTACTACTACTACTACTACTACTACTACTACTACTACTACTACTACTACTACTACTACTACTACTACTACTACTACTATTATTAAATATTATTATTAAATAATTATTACTATGATTATTATAATAATTATTATTTTAATTATTTATTATAATTATTATTAAAAATAAATAAATTATTATTATTAAATATTAATTTTTTTATTATTATTAAATATTAATTACTTATTACTATTATTAATTATTATCTTTAAATATTAATTTTTATTATAAAAAATCAATTATTATTATTATTAATTATTATCATTATTATTAAATATTAATTATTATTATTATAATTATTAAATATTATTTATTTATTATTATTATTAAATATTATTTATTATTACAGTAATTTAATATTAATTAATATTTTTAAGCAGAGCTCAGCACAGCAAAAGCAGCTCTGCTCTAAAGAACGGGGCCTTAATCAAGTTTGATCCAGTGAATCGACTAAAACGCAACCCATAATATTTTGAGGCCTTTGGAGTTTTGAAGGGATATACTTCAGAATTTTCAATCATAAATAAATTTATATTTAAATAAAATATATGAAAATTATAGTTGAGGTAGCCAGTAAATTAGTAATGAATAATAATAATCAATTTGCAGAAATTGAAGCTACCCCGTCAAATAGGCTAAAATTCATACACTCAGAATCCTGAACTTGCTGCAACAACATTCAATTGTAGGCACTAATTATTCGCTGCCAAAATGCATTGCCATTGTTCGTACTTAAATTGCTAGCTATGTCAAACATAACATATATTTGGTACGTCTATCAATCATGTAAACGTATTTATTGATGATGAGATATGATAGAAATACAGATATTTACAGTAAATCATGCTCAAGATTTTGTTTCACATTCATGTTAACTTTGTCTTGTTCATAGAAATTGACAAATTTCTTTGAATTTTTTGCATGAACATTGTGAGAAGTTCTTAGTCAATCTCAAGTAACGCGTGCTTGTACTAAATTGTGTTTAGATATACAGTAAACTTTAATTGTTTTAGTACAACTAAAATTAGGCCTTATTTAGTACTCGTACTAATAGATCTCAATTTTACTCGAAACCAACTTCATACTTCCTCTGTTTTTTTTTTGTTTTTTTATTTTTTATTTATTTATTTTTTTTTATATGGTTGCAACACTTCTCTTTTCACGCTTGTCAATACATATTTTGAATCGTTAATATCTTTGATTATCATTATGTAAAAATTATAAATTTTATATATTAAAATTGTACAAATCGAGACGAATTAATAAGATCCCACATGACTATATTTATAATTATGCATAAATCGTCAAAGCTAGTCAAAGTGAAACACATGAATAGTGTAAAAGTCAAACTGTTACAACTAAAAAAAAAAAAAAAAAAAAAACGAAGGAAGTACAATTTAATACCAACAAGTTTATTAGACTCGGGAATTCTTGAGGCTCAGAATTTCTAATATCATATAACTAATATATAAAGCTAAACTTTTACCCAGGTCACGAGTCAGCGGCACTTGGCGTTCAAACTTTTCGCCAAGTGTTGCGCCATGTTGGATAGATTTAAATAGACTTCATAAGATAAAAAAATTAGTTTAGAATTTTAGGATAAAATTGTTAGTTTAGAGTTTTATTTTCGATAAAATACAAATATTTCATATGTACAAATTGAATTATAATTTTATTCAAAAAAATTATTAGATCATAATTCACAAAAATTATCATATAGACTTATTTTTTATATCATAATATTTTTTAGAGTGATATATTTTTGTTACGCAAAACGAGACACTTACGTTGTTTTTTGTCAATTCCGACTTCAATTCGGACCCTTAAGAGCTAAAATGGCCAAAACCTTAAACGAACATTTTTTTGACATGCAAATCAATGAAAAATTGAATTAGGCTGCAATTTACAATTTATAACAACTTTTGAGCTGCAATTTACAATTTTTTTTTAAATAGCTGCAATTTGCAAATTAAAATACAAGTTTTAAATGACTGCAATTTGCAAGTTTTCCTTTAACTAGGGCAGTTGACGCGCGCGATGCGCACGAAGTGATTTGCCCTTTCTTGATTCTATATTGGCTTGTGTTTAAACTTTTTGCAACTTTGGAATTTTAGGGAAAATAGTTTGATAAATTAATGGAATGTGTATTTAAAGTTTTCGTTTTTTCCTGCACAACCTTTCTTCAAGAAACATCAATGCAATTATTCAACAGTGTAATATTGCAAAAACATCTACAAACTTAGTTAGAAATGGATTAAATACAATTCAAAAATCATAGAGCACATATTATATACTAAAAGAAGTAATTTAACATTATATATGCAATAGTAGAACAATTTTTCGGAACATTTACTATTTGAAAGTCTATACTCTTACCCAACCTAGTAATTACTCTATATAAATTATATGAGATTAACTATATGAAACTAAAAAAGAGAAACAATTACACCCTACAACTCGCATAATCATTAACATTCAGGCAACAATTAGATAAAATAGTCCCTTGGTAGTTGGTAATAAATCATCTATTCGTACATACAATTTTTTTTTTCATTTTAAATAATAATAATATCATATGAAGTGTAAAGCATTAATTTTTTTTAATTAATAAAAAAAGCATTACATATATTTTGTTAAAAAAACTGAATTAATTGATGATGTATGTTTAATGAAAAAAAAACAATAAATGTATTAATGATAGTAAACATATTATTGAGGGTAAAAAAGTAAATACACATTTTGCACACAATTTTGTACACAATAGTGAGGGTATAATTGGTAGCACACTTTTCCTAGCATTATTTTTTTTTTTAATTAATAAAAAAAAGCATTACATATATTTTGTTAAAAAAACCGAATTAATTGATGATATATGTTTAATGAAAAAAAAACATTAAATGTATTAATGATAGTAAACGTATTATTGAGGGTAAAAAAGTAAATACACATTTTGCACACAATTTTGTACACAATAGTGAGGGTATAATTGGTAGCACACTATTCCTAGCATTATTTTTTTTTAATTAATAAAAAAAAGCATTACATATATTTTGTTAAAAAAACCGAATTAATTGATGATATATGTTTAATGAAAAAAAAACATTAAATGTATTAATGATAGTAAACATATTATTGAGGGTAAAAAAGTAAATACACATTTTGCACACAATTTTGTACACAATAGTGAGGGTATAATTGGTAGCACACTATTCCTAAGAGTTCTTTTCTACTTTTTATAAGGTAGGGAAATAAAAAAAAGCATTACATATATTTTGTTAAAAAAACCGAATTAATTGATGATATATGTTTAATGAAAAAAAAACATTAAATGTATTAATGATAGTAAACATATTATTGAGGGTAAAAAAGTAAATACACATTTTGCACACAATTTTGTACACAATAGTGAGGGTATAATTGGTAGCACACTATTCCTAAGAGTTCTTTTCTACTTTTTATAAGGTAGGGATAGGGAAGTTATTTGAACTTCTAAAAAAAAAAGTTATTTGAAATTCTTAAATCTAAAATAAGTGAAAATTGCGTCTAAGAATTTTTGTAGGGAAACCTTGATTTTAATCCCTTAACATTATATTGTATTTTATTTTTTAATTGCCCCCAATAATCCGACCTTTGCCTCATCCGCCCAAAATAATCCCACCTTTCGATTATTTTTTAATAATCCGACCTTTATATTCAATCCGCTCTTAATGGTCCCAAGTGACTTGAAACCGGCTAAACAAGTTACCATTTGTGACTTGGGGTTTGTTGCACACGTGTCAATATGTGAATGGCCAAAAAAAAAAAACTAAATAAAAAAAATAATCAAAAAATTATTGAAAACTTTAAAAAAAAAAAAAATAAATAAAAAAATAAAAAACAAAAATAGTCACCCTCTCCGGCAAACCCTCCACCGAAACCACCTCCCTTACCCAACCCACCCACCCACCCACCGAAACCTCCACCTCTACCCAATTTTATCCCACTAAAACCGTCCCCCTCCCCTATGAGGGTTGCTATGATGGCTTTGCGATTATGAAGCTAATTATAGGGCGTTTGAAGCAGCTGATTTGTGATGCCTTCCAGTAGTTGTTGACGCGGCTATGGTGGGTGGTGCGACTGATTGTGGTTCGTTTGAAGCGGGTTTGTGGGTGGTGCGCTTGCGAAAAGGGGAGCAGCAGCAGTTCAGTAGCGCAGCTTTGGTGGTTTTGTGGGCTGCTGCTGGGGTCGAGTGAGCCGGAAACGGGGAGGGAGAGGAAGGGTTTGGCCGGATTTGAGAAAGGGAAGGGCGTTGGTGGCCGGAATTGGGATGGGAAAACGAGATGTTGCCGAAATTGGGTATGGAACCGGTGGTTGGGGTTGCCGGAATCTGGATTTGGGGTTTTTTTTTTTAGATTTATAATTTTTTTTTCTGTTTTTTTTTTTATTTTATTTCTATATTTAAAAATAAAATTTTAATTTTTTTTGACGAATTAGAGACTGACACGTGTATGGTAACTTGTAATAACAAGTTAGATGACCGGTAGGCACCATTTAAAGCGGATGATGTACAAAGGTTGGATTATTTAAAAATAATCGAAAGTTGGGATTATTTTGGGCGGATGAGGGAAAGGTCGGATTATTCCGGACAATTTTTCCTTATTTTTATTTTTAGGTGTAAACCGAACGATTTGCTAATGTGGTGTTGAAAAATAAAGAAATTAATAGAATAGTGGTCACCTAAAAATATTTCTCAATTTATTGTTCATTTAGGTTCGGAAATTACGAACCTAGGTTATGGTTAAAAAATCATTGAAGAGAACTTTTTTTCTAATAAAATCCTTATTAATATGTATACCATCAATGTCGGGTTACCTTATTGAACGATTTCTCTAATTCTGCTATTTTTTATGTGTTTTAGGTTTTCGTAGTTTTAGTTTCTTTCTTTTGTTTCTACTGTTGTAAAAATAAAAAAATAATAAAAAAAAATCTTAATTTATCAAGTACAACATCAAATTTTTAATCTTAAATAATGCCTACGATATCTTAATTTTTTTTTAGCATTGAGCCTCATCAATTCATCATTAATGCTTTTGTATTTTATTAATAGTAAAAATGGATATAAGCACTATGGATTATGAATATGATATAGTAATATAAATGTTTAAAAATTTTCTAGCATTTTTTTTTACAGCAAGTAACCAAGAATATTATTAAGCTAAGCTAGAAAAATCTAGCTAAATAGCAGAGTTAGTAACAAATAATTTTATTAACCTAAGCTAGAAATATCTAACAAAATAGTAGAGCTAATACAAGAAGGATTATACTCTTCCACCCAAACTCTCAAATCCTCACAATTTCTACTATTTTGAGCAAGTTTGTGGGCAGTCACGTTCCCATATCTGCTGACTTGCGAGTTGTGAGTAATCAATAAAGGAGCACAAAGCAGCTAGCTTAATGATGTCCATAACATGATACGACCAAAGCTAGACATTTCCTGCTTCCCCTACTTCAAATAGGTGAATAGATTGCTGCAGTGTGTTTCTAGCATATTTGCAATTGATATAAGTTGTCAAAAAAATATGTAACATAAAACATCAACATCCGGAACTATGGTGAATTAAAACCCTTAGAGAATATATAGTTTTGAGACTCCAATGATTTTTTTATTTAGACTTTAAATACGAAGCGTTAAAAATTAGGTTTAGAGTTTTCCAATCCTAAGTGAACACTACTTTGAGAAATATTTTAAAGTGAACACTATTTTAGTAATTTCTTTATTTTTTAACACCAATTTAGCAAATTGTTATATTAATAAAACAAGGTACATTTGTAGAACATAAATTCTCATATGTGTTTAGACATACCATGCGTGCGGTTAGCCATTATAGAGGTAATTTCGTTAATGTTGTAGGGGTTACTCGATCACCTAATTGGTGTTATAGGGGTTACTCATCGGTCAATGTTATAGGGATTATTTTGTTCATTTACAAGCAGTCACATGGCATGGTAAGTCGTGCACAAAACGCTCTGATTGCATAAATAGTTAGTTCTCTTGTCAAAGAAAGAAATACTCCAGTTTATTTCACTTCAAAAAAAAACTAAGTGAAGAAAATTTAGTCATTAATTGGGAACAATGGAATGGGCCTTACTGCCTTAGTGCCTGGTTTCAGAATGGGTCTTTAAGATTTGTTGACAGGCTGGCCCAAGTTACGTGATCCAATTCTCGCTTAAAAATCATACGTAGTTTCATGGATCCATGGAGAATCATGGTACTTGTATGTTTTTTTCTCTGTCAAAAACTCAAAAATGATATTCCTTTGGTCACTTAAAAATTTTTACCCTATAACTTTTTTGAAACTTTAGCTTTCAAAATTTACTACTACACTCTTGTCAAAATTAAAAAAAATAAAAAAAAATAATACTACTACTCTGTATTCTAGATATTAAAAACCATATCACGTGTGATTTTGTTAGATACGACATGAGCTGTATTTTCAAGATATCATACGGAGAATTTCATATTTTACTCAATGCATATGCACTATATAGATGGTTAAATACGGAGACCATGAAATGCAAAGCATAAATAATAAAAAGTGACAAAGGGAATAAATATACTTTCACCTAAAATCACCTTTTTTTTTTCTTTTTTTTTTTTTCTGAATAAATTCGGAGTACATATTATTTAAGTAAGAAAAATTTCCAAACTTTTAATCTCTATTACTCTAGTGCAATGTTAGTACTGGATGATGTGATTTGTAGATGTCAACTAATTTATTTGGATAAAGTTTTACGGTGACATCTAAGATTTGAGATCACTCAATCCCGTCTACTTCATTTACACTCCGTCACTCTTTAGCCCAAAGAAATAGCGAGATTGGAATTTGAAAACATAGGCATGCCCCATGCTTGAAGTGACAAAAACATGGCCTTGAAATAGATGACGAGGGCACTTCTTGGACCTTGCTTCACGGAAACTAATTAATGCTGTGATTACTTCTATTTTTTCTTGGAAAAGTTCAAAATATTACTCCGTATTTGATCAAAAAATAAAAAAGTTCAAAATATAATTTCTGTAATTTGTAGTGATAATTTACTGGGTAACTGAGATTATTATTTAATTATTTGTAGTTACTTTGATTTATGAGCTTTTCTATTATCTCTAATTACCAAGCTATTGGACGCAATTTGCCCAGCCAAACAGAAAACATGATTTGTTTTCCAGAGGCATTTTGACATATATAAGCCTGCAGTTTGTTTGTCTGAATATAGTACAATCCCTATTCAATATTTTTCGGGTTTTTTTTTTTAGAATATGATGAATCATCTACAATTTCAAATTTTGATATGTTATTATTCTTCTGTACAGTTTTATGGTACTCTAATGAATTACGTATACATAACACAAATAAAATCACATATATATCAATCGTTGTAGTAATAGTGTATAACTGTCACCGTTGCAATGCAAGTTTGTTTAATAATCACAATAATAATAAGGAAAATGCTATATATGGGCTATGTATAAGAAGCGTAAATAATGTCCACAAAGTTTTCTTTTTATTAATAGTTCATGATATGAGTATCGTTTAAGCAAGCATACATAAATAAATACAAATATTAATTAAATAAGATTATATTAATACTATATACTGTAAAGATTATATTAATACTACATACTATACTAAACCCTAGCCTCCTTTTCTCTCTTCTCTCTCCTAAACCTAGTCTCCATTGTCAATTTTCAAGGGGCTTCCATCGGATTTCACCGGTGGAAAGCCCCAATCTTTATTTTCTTTTAAGCCTTTTGTTTTAGGTTACAATAATGTCTCCCTCGAAAGAAAGGGTTTATCTCCTTCGAAAGACAAGGTTTTTTCGATCTCCTTCGAAAGACAAGGTTTTTCGTACTCCTTCGAAAGACAAGGTTTTATTTGTGCTTAATTTGGTCTCCGGTTGTGCGGGGCTACTATTGATTAGGGCTCGGATTCGGGTTACGGAATCAGCACAAGAATTAACTTTCTTACAAAATTGTGAAGCGACGACGAATCCACTCAAAAAGTTGTATGAGACAACGAATCGAGAATATGCCGAATTGTTATATTTATGTATTTGGATTCTTAGCCCTTCCCCGATTAATTCTTGTTTGATTTTGTTAAATTCGTTTTCATTATCGTTCATTGTCAATTGTAGATGCCGTATGACTTATATTAATGAAATTTAGTGTCCTTTGGGACTTCTTTCAAAAAAAAAAAAAAAAATAAAAATAAAAAAAAAAATACTACATACTATACTGATTAATTTGCATCACAATGGACATTTCCATTGAGTTGTATTATATACTCTTGGATCATGGTAATCCATATTCAATATGTTTGAGTTATTTTGCCTAAACCTTATGTTATTTTGCTTAACTCTTTGTGTTATTTTGCTAAAACAATATATTATTTAGTTATTTACTTCAACAACATGCATGTATAAAATAACATGAATTTTATAAATCTGGAGTATAGCAAAATGATCGACGTTGAATATAAAAAAAATGACTTTTTGTCAAAAAAAAACTACCTAATAAAGCCCAAATTTTGTGAGAAACTACCTAATAAAAAAAATGTTGTAAAAAACTACCTAATAAAAGGTAAAATGTTGTAAGAAACTACCTAACAAAATGTTAATTGTTGTAAAATACTACCTCCGCCGGAAATCCACCATCGACCCACCTCAAAACATCCCAAAAACCAACACAACCTAATTGAAATTGCCTTCACCATGCCGAAACCATCCTCCAATCCCAAAATCACCACCTCTAACCCCAAAAATCAACATCCCGAATCACGAAATCAAACTATCCTCACCAACTCGGAATATCTTCTAACTACCCCAAAAATAACCTTACCACCTTGAAAAGCAACTTCTGTGGTGATTTCAGGGGTGTTTTGAAGTAGGTCAACGCCTTAAAATTAGATTAACGCTGGAAATTCGGCCAAAGGTAGTACCTTACAACATTTTACCTTTTATAAGGTAGTTTCTTACAACATTTTTTTTTTATTAGGTAGTTTCTCACAAATTTTAGGTTGTATTAGGTAGTTTCTAACAAAAAACCCTAAAAAAATGCCATACAATTATTAAATAACATGTACTTATTTAAAAATAACATATATATAAAATCAAATAATAAGAAGTTCATTTCAAAATAACATAAATTTTATAATCTTAGAGTAACATGTGCAAGGTAATTCAGTTTAAGATAGAAGTTGCGGTTCCATTACCTAGCTTCTCTAACTAGAAGGGATCGGAGATGATCAAAAACCATTTCCATGATCATACATTCATGAAACTAAGCCATGATTCTTTTTAAATTTTAATTTTAACATAATATGAGCTTTTGGCCTTTTGCACAATACAACATCACTTATCACACTATAATATTGATACAACATTTTTTCTTGAAATTCTATATTTATGGGCATCTTTGGAAGTTGAAATTTCTCGAGAACTTACTACTTATAGAAAATTGATGAAATTGTTTAGTTAACTAATATAGAGAAATTAAAGAATACGGCGTACATAGTATACGTAGTATATATTAAACATATTGGGTATCAGCCGACATCCCATGCACCTTAATGTTTCATCACTACCTAAGATTATAAAAAGGACTCGATTTCAACTCTTAAAGCCCTTAACTAAGCTACTCGTAATTAAAATACTACTTTGACACTCCATACATAAATCAATGAAAGGGTACGTGCAAACTAAAATTAATGAAATAATTTAGCTAGCACGCTTGTATAGATTATTGCACACTCATAAAATGTAATAATAGTAGTGTTGTCACCCTCAATTATCACATGAAGGAGGAAATTGAAGTAAGCATGGTAGAGCGATCATAAGTACATGTGTGAGTAAATTTAATTTTGGAAAATAAGTAATTGCTACTAGCCTTCACTTGAAGTGGACTATATATTTCTATCTTTTCATTTCCTTTAAAAGTTAACAAATCTTTTGGTGAGTCCTTGTGATGTTACAATATTTCTGAGTTTTATTAAATGAGAGTTTGAATAATATTCACACTTTAATGTAATGTACACATTTAAATGAAACAGCTAGAACAAATTAATATGACAAGAAATTTTGGGCCGTCTTAATTTATTTGCATTTAGTTTTTCTGGTTGGAAAACACCTTTTCCCATACCTAGCTACTAGCTAAAAAAAAAAAAATAAAAAAAAAATAAAAAATGTTGCAATAACTTTCATGTGTTATATGCAAGCGAGGCTTGTATAGAGTTGTAGTGCATAATTGATGTAATTGATGTAAATATGAGTAAAACTAATTACGTCAAATTGACTTAATATATATATATATATATATATATATATATATATATATATATATATATATATATATATATATATATATATATATATATATATATATATATAAAATTATCGGAGTAAGTAATAAGTACTCCTTATGTATATATCGTATAGTCAAACTTACCATATCATTAAATTTGACCTACACATTCGCATATCTTAGTGTGGTCATTGATCAACATTATATTGGGTGAATTCAAAATGGCTAAATAATCCTTCCTTTAGCCAAAATTCACTCAAAGGAGTCATAGCTAATGAAGGGAAGATTTTACTCAGCCTGTTATGGCTGATTCGTGTAGAAAAACTCAACTTTTACTTTTTTGTTTTTGTTTTTTTTTTTAAAAATATCCTATGAGAGACATATTTTACAAGTGTCGATGTAGCAAAGTTTTTTTTTCCTAACCTTAAAAAATGTATATGATGCATTGTCAGACTTTATATTGTTAAATTCATATAATATCGCAACATGATGAATACGGAGTAATGTTTGTAGGAACGCTAAACAATCAAAATATCATACGAAGTATAATAATTATAGCTTAGGGTTTTTGGGGATCGGACTACACTTATTACCCTCTTTATAATGCATAGTAATTACCTTCTGTATGTGATGATTATAATCCTAAGTTCCTAACTCACATAACACTTCCTACTACTTATACACAGTACATAATTAAATTGCAGAACCACATATATACCAATATAAACTTTATTTAAAAGGTTCAAATGACATGAAGTTATTGATGGCACCATTAGAGGTGTCAAACCCGAACCGATCCGAAAAAAATTATCCGTTTCGAAC
This sequence comes from Chenopodium album, assembly GCF_948465745.1. Lineage (NCBI taxonomy): Eukaryota > Viridiplantae > Streptophyta > Magnoliopsida > Caryophyllales > Amaranthaceae > Chenopodium > Chenopodium album. The sequence continues at coordinate 52,382,716 of NC_137845.1, read as the reverse complement.
TGTAACCGATCCGATTTGATCCGAGAAATTCAAGACCCAAACCCGATCTGTAACCGAACCGAACTCAACCCGAATCCGAACTTGACCCGATCTGAACTCAACCCGGCACCGATTTGATCCGACCTGAACTCAACCCGAATCCGATTTGACCCGACCTGAACTCAAACCGAACTGATTTGACCCGACCCAAGCTCAACCCGATCCGAAATTGACCCGACAAATAACCGATCAGATCCGATCTGTTTTGACCCGAACTGATATTAACCCGACCCGATTTTAACTCGATTTGATTTTTACCCGATCCGAATTTAACCCGACCATGATTGATTATTGACCTTTTTATTCAAGTTCTTATACTATATATTTACTAATTATTAATAAGTTAACTTTTTTACTACAAAGAAATAGTCTTAAGTTTACTACAAACCCATCACGTGAGACAATCTGACCAAAAAGTAGGTGGGGTCCATATAATGATATAAAGAGCCCTCTCTTCCTATTTCTCTCCTTTTTTCTCTCTCTACCATGTGTTTTTAGAATATTTTAATCGTTGTTATGTATTTACAAATAACATTCCTTCATTACTACTTCCTCTACAACTTTGCATTATCCTAGAATTATAGGCATTATACATCATACGGTTATATACACACTATGCAATAATTTATGCTCAAATAAAAAGAATGTACATAGTAACAATTAACTATCACTATGTATAATGTCAAGTTTTTAATATAAAAATTGAATTAGTGATAAAGTAATTCTAACAACTCTAACAAATATCTTATACAAATTGAATTAGTAATAAACTAAACTAATAGTACAGAACTCATAACCTCGCAAGATTGTACAATTGATGAAGAGTTGTAGCCTTGTAATAACCTTAAAAAATTGATATTCTATTTTGTATACATCACCATATGTAACTATTATTACTCATCAATCACTAGCTCGGTCTCACTTATATAGGTACGATAAGTTATCGATAATTATTCAATCTCAATTTTCCTTTATGATAAAATTATACATAACTTGATCAAATGAGAAAACTAAAACTTCGTGCTTCATAATTAATAATCATATTGAACCAATAATAAGGTAAAAACTCAATAATATCTCTAGATTAAAAATAACCTTATTTGGATATGAATTTGGTCAGCTCGACCAAAATCCAGCCAAACACAAAAAGGAATTGAATCGAAACTGACCATTTAATGAATCAACGGATCAACCTTATCTTAATTAAACTGAACTTGACCGAACCGAAATCAACCCGACCCAAATTCATCCGACCCGAAGTTATCCGGTTAAACCCGTTTTAAACCCGATCCAAATTTATCCGAACCGAAAGTGAACCGATCTGGAGTTGACCCGACCCATATCCGACCCGGACTCGATAGACCATGACCCGAATTTGACCCGACCCAAATTTGACCCGATCCGACCCGATCCGAGTTAAAAGGATAATTTTGATCCGAACATATCCGACCCGAGCAGACCCGACCCGAACAGACCCGACCCAAACTCCATCCGGTTATCCGAATTGACACCTCTAGGCACCATGTGTAGTGGTCAACTATATTGACACCAACTTTGTAATTTGCGCAACTAAAACAATACTAAGTGCCTGTTTTCATACGATTATTTTCAGTTCAGTTCAGTTCAGCTCTAATAAATTCAGTTCAGTTCAATTCAGTTAGTTCAGCTCAACTCTAATAAATTCAGTTCAACTCCAAATTTCCTTCTCTTATAAAATATTCATTTCATTTCAATTCAGTTCAGTTTAGTTCAGCTCTAATAAGTTCAGTTCAGTTCATCTCTAATAAGTTCAGTTCAGTTCAGTTCAGCTCTAATCAGTTCAGTTCAGCTCTAATAAGTTCAGTTCAGTTCAGTTCAACTCAGTTCGATCAATGATAACAGGCCCTAATTACATACCCATATGTATCTTAATATAATGTTTAATTGCTAATGATTAAACATTTTAATAAAGATAGTTAGATACAGACAGATGAAAATAAGAACATGTACACAAATTACATTAGAGGATTATATGTAGCCTAACTCAACTTGTTGACTATTTTAGCAACATTAGCACATTGATAAATTAATTAAATTAGGAAATGCATTAACTAAAAAATTAAATTGCACATGGTTTAGAAGCTTCGCCGTTCAGATGAGAATCTTTTAGTTCGGATTTTGAAAGTGGAGCCGATTCAGCCGATTTTAATCAACAATTATGTCTCGATTATGGAGCTGATTTTGTATGATTGATTAACCTATATTAGAAAAATTAATTCTTTTTTCAATCTCGATCTCTATTACTTACTGTAATAGTTAATTTAGTGTTTTTTTTTTTTTTTTTTTGAAAAATCTTTAGCAGAAATTTTATTTCAAATCAAGCTCAGCCAAGGCTAAAGCACCTTGCAGAATAGAGTCAATACAAATAAGCTCCAAACAATTACGAATATCCCATCTTCCTACAAGGTGGACTACAGGACTACTGTATTTCCAGCTCTACGTAAATGAGAAATATTAAAAACATGAAAAGAGGTACATTTAATATAGTGTATTTCATACAGTATTATACAATGTTTGATAAATATATTTAATAATCATTAATATCTTTAATTAAATAGTTATAAAAAGTTAATGATAAAACTACACATTAAAACTAATATGAGTATAACAATAACTCACATTTGTATCATATATTTCAGCTGGTGTAAATAAAAGTCTCACATTACTACTCCCTCCGTCTCTAAATTACATTCTTACTATTCCTCACATAATAGAGATATATAGGAATGTAATTTAGGGACGGAGGGAGTATAATTTTGTATCCAGGGTTTTGAAAGTTAATTATTAATGACAATTTAGGGTTAAGGATTTTGTGTCAAGACTATTAATGACAATTCAGGGTCAAGGGTTTTGAAATTTGACTACAAACTTAAAAATTGACCGTCTAAAAATAAATGTTATATTATGAGGCAGATGAAGTACGAAGTATTCAATATAAAAGGATTTTTAAAAAAGTATCCTCAAGCTCAACAGATCTTTATAGAAGATTAATTACATAAAATTCGATCATTACAAAAGACTTTTATGTGACCTTGATGCTAATAATTTTTGAGCTTATATATCAAGAATCTGATCTACATTTATTTGAGATTCGATAACTAATTTGTGCACGTACAAACCAATGCAATGATGTTAGATTCCAATGGTGACTTGGTTGTTGATTGTTTATTCATTTATAGAGTTGAAGAAAGTCTTAAATAAGTTTGGAACAGATTGAAGATTAATTAGTACTCCGTAGAAATTAAAGTTATGTACAATGTACTACTCCGTATAAATTCTCTTGGCAAGTAGACAACTGGTACTATACTGTTTTTATTTATTTATTTTCGGGTGAAATTTTAAAAGTCTAAAATTAGTAAATTTTATTTTCATTTGTCATCTTTTTAATACAGTTGCATGTACTAAAATGATGTACACATAATTATATTTGTACAAACCAATCAGGCATTCAGGCCCCTTCTGTTTTATTACGAAGTACTGTATTATTTAGTCTAGGAGTGGCCGAATATTGAGAAGGAAAACATTCAAGACTTAGTTAATTAAGTTAATTAGTACGGAGTAGTAACATTTATAGACATTACACAACTTTTAATTTTGCCAAACATAAGTGTGAGGTTTAGGTTCAAAATTATAACTCACTAGATAATTGTAAAACTGTGAAATTTGGCTTGCTTTCATTAGCTCCGTGAGCTCAAAATTTATAATACAAACATATTAGTTTCCTAAGCCTACACAAATTAGTTTCCTAAGCTTACACAAAACGTGTATTGTCAGCTAAGGAAAACAAAGATAGGATATGGAAATAATATCCTAGACTAAATATTCACCAAATCAAATAAATAATATTTCCTAAAATATATCTTAATACCCCCCTCTCAAGTTGGAGCATGAGATTCGAAAATGCCCAACTTGGAAAGAAGATAGTCAAATTGTGCCTTGCCGAGAGCTTTTGTGAATATATCCGCCAATTGATCCTTAGTAGACACATGTGACGGGGAAATCAAGCTTTCATCGATCGCATCATGAACAAAATGACAATCAACCTCTATGTGTTTCGTACGCTCATGAAACACTGGGTTCCTCGCAATATGCAACGAAGGCTGACTATCACAAAACAACTTAATTGCTTTAGGGTGTTGAAGACCCAAACTCAACAATAAACCCTTGAGCCACTTTAATTTACAAGTGACTCCAGTCATGGACCTATATTCCGCTTCTGCAGAAGATGTAGATATAGTAGGTTGCTTTTTAGTTTTCCAAGAAATAGGAGATTTGCCTAGGAACACTAGCCATCCAGTCAACGAGCGCCGAGTAAGGGGGCACGCCGCCCAATCCGAGTCACACCATCCCTCCAGTGTGAGCTCACTATCTGAACGTAACAATATGCCTTGTCCAGGTGTAACTTTTAGATAGCGTACGACCCTCAAAGCTGCTTCCCAATGCTCTATGTGAGGCTCGTGCATGAACCGTGATAGAATATGAATTGAGTAGGCGAGGTCAGGACGAGTAACCACAAGATATATAAGTCGTCCCACAAGTCGGCGATATGCTTTAGGATTATGCAACAATTCGCCACTTGTGCAAGCCTATGATTTTGCTCTATGGGAAACCCACTAGGCTTTGCTCCCAATAGACCTGTTTCAGAGATAATATCTACAGTATATTTCCGTTGACACAAATAATCCAGACGAACTACGAGCCACCTCAATGCCCAAAAAATATTTAGGAGGACCAAGATCTTTCATTTTGAAGCAATCACTGAGATATGCTTTGAACACCTTAAGTGCAGCTGAATCATTCCTAGAAATAATAAGATCATCCACATAAACTAAGACATTGATTTGAGTTTTTCCATTAGTATAGTGAATAAAGAATAATCTAAATAGGATTGGATAAAACCATACCGTTTCAGAGCAGTCGTCAACTTTGCAAACCAACACCGAGGAGCTTGTTTCAAGCCATACAATGGCTTGCGCCACCTATACACCAAAGAAGGATCCGAGCTTTCAAACTCGGGGGGGGGGGGGGGGGGGCAACTTCATGTAGACCTCCTCAGCAAGGTCACCATGCAAAAAAACATTATGTACATCCATTTGATGTAGTTCCCATTTTTTGCAAGCTGCTATTGCAAGAAAGGCACGAACGGTAGTCATCTTGGCAACCGGAGCAAATGTCTCATCATAGTCAATTCCAGCTTGTTGGTGATTACCAATGTAATACCTCGTATTTTTATACGTATTTTATTTAAAATAAGTATTTTGAGAAGTATTTAATTGAATTGAAATGTCTTATTTAAAGTATTTTAGTTATTTATTTTAATAAGTTTGGAAATATTTTATAAAAGGAAAGTTTATTTAATTAATTATTTTAATTAAGTTGGGGTTTAATTTAGGAAAGTTTATTTTAGTAAAGTTTTATTAGGGATGAGATTAGGAAAATTAAAAAGGGAAAGTTTAGGGAGAAGGGTCTTAGAGAAGGGGTATAAATATCCCACATATGAGGCAAATCAAACTTTGCCCAGAGTGGAGAAAACCCTAGGAAAACTTCTCTCTCCTTTTTCCTTATTTTCTTTCTTTTTTTTTTCTCCTTTTTCCCCTTCCCCTTCTTTTTTTTTCGGCTGCCCACCACCACCACCACTGCCGACCACCGGCAACAGGTGGCTGCCGCCGCCAGCAGCGTCAGGCGCCGGCAGCAGGCGGCCATCGGCGCTGGCAGCCAGCGTGGTGGCTGCCGCTGCCTCCTTCCTCCCTCTTTTTCGAATAAAAAAAAAATTAAATTTTGTTTTAAAAACCAATTTAATCCTAGATCTAAATATTAATTATGGGTTTTGTGATTTGATTTTGATGTTTGATTATAAATATTATGTTAATTAATTTTCAGATTATGTTTTTAATTAAAAAGCCCCAAATTTTTGAAACCTTAGGTTCGTGATTTATAAATTATTGATGGATTATGATATATAATGGAGTACACTTTTGATTAAAGTGTTTTAAGACTTAATTACAGCAAGATTTAATTAAAATATAGTGCTGGAATTTTTGGTAAAGCATTAAAAATCAAGTTTCTTTAAGGAATTTTAATTACCCATTAATTGGGATTGAATTATGATGTTTTAAATATAATTTCAGCTTATTTTAAATAAATTATAAGGGGTTTTATAAGAGTATATATTGCTGGAAATTTGTGTAGATTGGATTTTAATATTATTCTATGATTTTAAATTGTAGGAGACTTTGAAGTGAGTGATTTCTATTAATTGTGGCGATATTAAGATCGTATTCAAGGTAAGTTCACGTACTTAGCATAATTATGTTGATGTAATAGCATGCTAAATGTGTTTGATTGATTTCAAGTAGTATCATGCTAGGTTTGGATTGGAAATTATGATTTGGGTGCCATTGGTGATTGGATTATGAAGCATAATTTATTTGTGATGGATTATTGAATGGAAAATAATAGCTTAGAATATTATTTATGAACCACATATTTATTTATGGCATGATAGAGAGTATGTTTAATTAAACTAAATGTTTAATTTGGTTTGGAATATTGAAAAGGAATTTTATTATGGTTCATATAATTTTTATTGATGCTATAAGCATGAGGAAAGAGCTATATAAGTGTCTATGTACACGAGGAATAAATTGTATGTTGGTGCCTTAGTGCACTTAAGGTGTTTTAACACCGAGGGATAGGATTTGTGGCGCTTTATGCGTTTAAGGTGTCATTGGCACCGAGGTAGAATTAAAAAGGGTTCAACATTAAATATTATGTGGTCACTAATTATTCAAGAATTTAATTGATATATTTGATTGATTGAATAATTATTGTTGATTGAATGATTATGGTTTTGAGAGTCATCACCAAGTTTAATAATCTGTAAATAACGTAAAGTGAAAGAGATTGCGCACCAAAACTCTTGGAACGTATATACCTTGAGTATGAACATATGGGGGGAGTTATGTGACTTTATATTTGATCATAACTTCTAATGGAGTACAGAATGCTGTATATTCCTTTTATTATTATTATGCGCTGGAATTCCGCCACCTATGTGTGGTTTTTGATGCTGGCACGGTTAGCTCCCATGTCAGTAACCTCAATTTATTTGGGGGAGGTTAGTGGGAAACCCGTTCGATGCGTAATCAACGCTAAATAAATTATTTAGTGTCTAGTGAGAAATTTTATTGAATGTGGTATGCTTGAAAAACAGGTGCAACAAGGTAAGTAGTGTGTTGATAGAGAATTGTATGCTAGTGTGTTAATTGCGCTTATGTACTCAGCTTTGCTGATTGTGTGTTTTGTGTGTTTGTTGGCCTTGTCTTTATCTTGGCCCTATGATGACCCATTTTTAACGGAGAGTAGTGGAAATAGGTAGAGATAAGCTTTTTAGGTGATGAAGCATTTTCATGAATGGGCATGAGTGAAGAGCGTATTATGCTAGTTTCCATAAGTATATGATGTGTTTATCGCTTTAATTATTTATGATAATATTATTATGCGTGACTAACGAAAAGGTTTTGAATTTGGTTTGGTTTTAAAATGGGCCTATAATGGTTCCAAGTTGTAGGTTGATTTTATTTTACTTCGTTTGACTTTGGTTTGACTTTACTTTCGTTGATTGACTTTTCAAGTTGACTTGTTTTTGAAAGGTTTTGAAATTAGTCTTCCGCTGTGTGTCTTTGATAGTTGCCTTAGCCGTTCTCACGGTGGCGGTAATGTCTTAGATATTCCTATTTAAAGTTTTAAAGAGGGCAAAACAGGTATTTTAAAAGAAAGGAATTTCTAGGGTGTTACAAAGTGGTATCTGGGAGCTTTGGTTGAGATTTTATTACCACTAAAGCCAAAAACGTGTTTTAAAATGTTTTAAGTTTAAACTTGGCCAAGTACTTATTTATTGGTAAAATTTTTAGAGAATTAATTTCTATTTTATTTTATTCTAATTATTTTATTTTGGGAAGATTAAATATTTATTGACTTAATTTAAAACCAAATTTTTTTTTATTTGGTTCGAATTTTTTTTTAAAATAAAAAAAGGGCCGAAATTTTTTTTATTTTATTCAAATGGTCCGAATTTTTTTTTTAAGAGGGAAGGTCCAAAATTTTTTAGGGAGGTTCGAAATTTTGCCTTTTTTCTTATTTAATTTCGAAAAATTTAATTAAAAAGGAGTCAAAAATATTTTTTTTAGTTTGTTCATTTTGCAGGAAAGCAAGGATTAAGGTAAGTATTATGTGTTAATAGCTTTTAAAAAGCATGTTAGTGAGATTGGGTAGGAAAGAAATTGGGCATATAAGTTAGAAATAATCATGTTCTTGTATGCATTAATATTTAGGTTGTGATGTTTAATCATGTTTATGGACTACTTGTGAGCATGTATTTATGTGGTTAGAAATAAGAAAATTGTTTGATTGAACATTGAACCTATTTCATGCAAGAACTGTATCATTTTGTTTTCTTTGGAAAAGGGAATTCTTTTCTAAGTCTTTTCCTTACAGGAAGCCGAATCTTCCTAGCAGATACACCGAACAAGGCACTCTCACTAAGAAACCTAATGAACATCCCTATGATTACGTTCAAAAGATTCGCTTTTACTGTTCCTACAGGAGTAATGTTTTAAAGGATAGAGTCACCTGAGCCAATGGAGGAGGAAGATGATCCGGAGTTTGACCCTGGTAGCTACAAGCAGTCGGCCGACAAGAGAGACGATGTCCGAAAGGATTAGATTTTTATAGTTTTCCTCGTCATGAATTTTCAGTTTTTATTTCAGTTATTATCACTTTAGTTTTAAATTAATAAGTGGCATGACCACATAAGTTTCTAGAAAACAATTTTATTTTGGTAATTCCAGTTTATTTTAATTAATAAAATCTTATTCATTTCTTTGTTAAAATTATTTATATTATTAATAAATAAATTCATTTATTTTCCAAAATCTTCCATTTCACATCACTATTCCAATAGCCAAAATTCCAAGCAAATTAATTCCAATAAATTATTACTAAGCTATGGGAATCTATGGGAATTATTTTTATTTATCTATGTGATGCTTTATTAAATGTATGGTTGGTTAGCAATCAATAATTGATTGACAAAGCTACAAATTTAGGGAATTCTTAGCTGTCGCTATCCCAATTTGTTAGCTTCAAATTTTACTGTGAATGTTTCAAGGGTGCTAAGTAATAGATGAGTGTATGTCTCGAGAGCTAACCATAGCCATCTCTAATATAGACCCCTGTCCTTAATTCAGGAGAAGCAAAATGGCAGGGGGAAATAATTCTGGTAATGGTGGAAACGATTTGAATGAAGTTGTGAGACAATTAGCAGTTGTAGCCCAGCAGTTAGTAAGGAATTCAACCACCAATGGGGATGCTCAGGGAGAACTTTTTAAGAAGGTGGCCCAAAGAAAACCACCAACCTATCAAGGAGAACCTGACCCTACCATACTGGAAAATTGGTTAAGGGAGTTTGAGAAACTGTTTGGGGCAGTTGGGTGCCCAGAAAATTCTAAGGTAGGCTGTGCTACTTATTACTTGAGAGGTGAAGCTGACCTTTGGTGGCAGCAAAATGAAACAACTATTAGAGCGCTACCTGGATTCAATTGGGCTAAGTTCCAAGAAAAGGTGAGAGACAAGTTTTATCCTAGCTTCTTACAGAAACAAAAGGCTGAGGAGTTCTCAAACCTCAAGATGGAGGGCATGTCAGTAACTGAATACTATACAAAGTTTATTGAGTTGTCCCGTTTTGCTGAAGAGTCTGTTTCTACAGAGAAGGCAAAGGCTAGGAAGTTTGAGAGTGGTTTGACTACTGATTTACAACTAAATTTATGTGGTCAAGTGTTTGAAACCTTGGATGAGGTGTATGGTAGAGCTGCCCACTTGTATGCTTTGGAATTGAAGAAAAAAAAGGAACTGGCTGATGTGGAAGTGAAAGAGAAGAGGAAAGAGATGGGACAGAACTCTGGGAGTCAACAGGGTAACCAAAATAACTTCAAAAAGCAGAATTACCACCATAACAACAACAAGAACAACAATTCCCAAGGTAACAATCGTCAAGGAGGACGTAACTTCAATGGAGGGGCTAGAAATAATAATCAAGGGGATAACAGAAATAAGAGGCGTTATTTTTGCAGGAGATGCAAGAATAACCATCCTGGAAGGGACTGTGATGGAAACCTGGTTACTTGTCATGCTTGTAACAAGTTGGGGCATAGAGAATACGAGTGTTTCTCCAAGGGTTCTAATGGGAATAAACCAAACAATAATTCAGGAGGGACCTAAAGGAACTTTTAGGGAAACAACAATAGCTTCAATGGGAATAAGGGAGCGCAACAGAATGGAGCAAGGAATAACAATAACAGCAGCAATGGGAACAATCAGCAGAAAAGTGGAGCTGTAGGAAAATTGAATGTGTTGAGTAGGCATGAGGCTGATTCCACAAAATATGTTATCACTTGTACTTTTTCTATTCACTCTATTCCTGTTAAAGTTTTATTTGATTCTGGTGCAACTTTTTCTTTCATTTCTAAAATAATTGTTTCGATACTTAAAGACTGTTTGAAAACAGTAGAAGTAGTAGATTTACCGATAACCATTGCAACGGGTGGGGTAGTGAACTGTACCAAAACCTTTAGGAATGTACCTTTAGAGATCGAAGGGAAAGTGTTTCAGTCTGATCTGATCGAGTTTGGGTTAAAGGATTTTGATGTCATCCTAGGAATGGATTGGTTGAGCAAGTATAATGCAGAAATAAGTTACCTATCGCAGAAAGTAAAAATGACCACAAGTGGAAATGAGGCAGTGACTTATTGGATGCATGGCAAAGCCAAATGCCCTAGGTTGATTTTTGTATTGAAGTTGGCAAAGTACATGAAGAAGGGGCATCCAGTATACTTTTGTAGTGTGAGGAACATGGATTATAAGGAGGCAATTAAGCCAGAAGATATAGAAGTAGTGAATGAATTTCTGGATGTATTTCCGGATGAGATCCTGGAATTCCACCTAAGAGGGCAATCGATTTCACCATAGACTTAGTCCCCGGGACAACACCAATATCCAAGGTACCATATCGAATGGCACCAGCAGAGATGAGTGAGTTAAAGGAGCAATTGCAGGATTTGTTGGACAAAGGGTACATTAGACCGAGTGCATCCCCTTGGGGAGCACCAGTTCTGTTTGTTAAAAAGAAAGATGGAAGCATGAGGTTGTGTATCGATTACAGGGAACTAAATAAGGTGACAATAAAGAACAAGTATCCACTTCCAAGGATTGATGATTTATTTGATCAATTGAAAGGCGCAACCGTGTTTTCTAAGATTGACTTGAGGTCTGGATATCACCAATTGAGGATTGCGGATGAAGACATTCCTAAAACTGCTTTTAGGACGAGATATGGACACTATGAGTTTACAGTGATGCCATTTGGATTGACTAATGCTCCGGCAATCTTTATGGATTTGATGAACATGGTGTTTCATCAATTTATGGATAAGTTCATTGTGGTGTTCATAGATGACATATTGGTGTATTCCAAGAACCAGGAGGAGCATGTGGAACACCTGAGAGAAATTCTACAAACGCTGAGAGAAAACAATCTTTATGCAAAGTTCTCTAAGTGTGAATTTTGGTTGGAAAAGGTAGCATTCTTAGGTCATTTTGTGTCTAAGGATAGCGTGGAAGTAGACCCAGCCAAGATCGAAGCCGTAAAGGGTTGGCCTACGCCCAAAACAGTGTCTGACATTCGGATTTTCTTAAGTCTAACAGGATATTATAGGCGTTTTGTGAAAGATTTCTCGAAGATTGCTAAACCTATGACTACTCTAATGAAGAAAGACAAGAAGTTTGAGTAGGATGATAAGTGTGAAGAAGCATTCCAACTCTTAAAACAGAAGCTGGTTACAGCACCAGTGCTTACACTGCCAGACAACAGTGGTATCTATGATGTGTATATCGATGCGTCAAAGAATGGTTTGGGGTGTGTGCTTATGCGAAATGGGAAGGTAATTGCATACGCATCAAGGCAGTTAAAGACTCATGAAGTGAATTACCCAACCCATGATTTAGAACTTGCTGCGATTATCTTTGCACTAAAGATCTGGCGTCATTACTTGTATGGAGTGAAATGTAGAATTTATACAAACCATAAAAGCTTAAAGTACATTTTCACTTAAAAGGATTTGAACTCTCGACAAAGGAGATGGTTTGAATATACGACGGATTATGACCTGGACATACAGTATCATGAAGGGAAAGCAAATGTAGTTGCAGATGCTCTAAGTCGTAAGACCAGTCACGGATTAAATACCTTGATAGTGGCTGATGAGTTATGTAGGGAAATGAGGAAAATGAACTTAGAAGTGGTAGAATGGGGAGTACCAGCTGGCATTCTTGCGAGTCTGACTATCCAACCAACCATATTCGACGAGATAAGGGAAAACCAAGCAGGAGATGTGAAATTGGATAGGATTCGAGAGAAAATAAAGTAAGGCAAAGCTACAGATTTCAAGATTCATGAAGATGGAAGTTTGAGGTATAAAGGTCGATGGTGTGTACCTCAAAAGTGTGAGGAAGTGAAGAAAAAGCTAATGGAAGAGGGGCACAATACGCCCTATTCAGTACACCCAGGAGGGGATAAGCTATATAAAGACTTGAAAAGGGTGTATTGGTGGCCTAGAATGAAGAATAAAGTTGCGGAATTTGTAGCAAAGTGTCTGACTTGCCAAAAAGTGAAAATAGAGCACAAGAGGCCACAGGGAACTGTGCAACCATTGGAAATTCCTGGATGGAAGTGGGATTGCATTTCAATGGATTTTATGACTTGCCTTCCAAAATCAAAGAGTGGAAATGACACCATTTGGGTAGTGGTGGACAGACTGACAAAATCAGCGGTGTTTATACCAATGAAGGAGACTTGGAAGATGGAGCAACTTGAAAAAGCTTACATCAAGAATGTTGTGAGGTTACATGGAATTCCAAAGGATATTGTGTCTGATAGAGATTCTAGGTTTCTTCCAAAAAGCGTACAGGAAAACTTTGGTACGACACTTAAGATGAGTACAGCGTTTCACCCTGCCACAAATGGGCAAACTGAGAGAACAATTCAAACTTTGGAGGACATGTTGAGAACTTGTGTTATAGACTTCCAAGGAGTATGGGAGGATATCTTGGATTTGATTGAATTTTCTTACAACAATAGTTATCATGCGAGCATAGGAATGGCTCCATTTGAGGCATTATATGGGAGAAAGTGTCGTAGTCCAATCTGTTGGAACGATATAAGCAAAACAATGATTCTAGGGCCTCAAATGATCGAGGATACAGTGAAGCAAGTAAAGGAAATTCAAGCCAAGATTCAAGCAGCTCAAGATTGCCAAAAGAGCTACGCAGATTTAAAGCGTAGAGAAGAGGAGTTTGATGTTGGTGATAAGGTGTTATTAAAGGTATCACCAATGAAAGAAGTAATGAGATTTGGAAAGAAAGGGAAACTGAGCCCAAAGTTCATTGGTCCATATGAAATACTACAAAGAATATGCAAAGTAGCTTATAGGTTAGCCTTACCTATGGAGCTAAGCAAAGTGCATGATGTATTTCATGTGTCTCAATTAAGAAGGTATATACCTGATATATCCCATGTGCTACAACCTGAAACCATAGAGCTGGACCAAAGTTTGACCTATGAGGAGAGACCTGTCAAAATTCTTGATAGTAAAGTGCGTAGTACACGCAATAAGAATGTTAAGATTGTGAAAGTGTTATGGTCTAATCAAGAGTATGAGGAAGCCACTTGGGAGGCAGAAGATGAAATGAAAAAGAAAAACCCTGAGTTGTTTCAGGTATGTTGAGTTACGGGGACGTAACTCGTTTTCTTTTAGGGGGGTAGAATGCGGTAGAATTTCGCGCTTTTTCCTATATTTTCAGTTATTTTTATGCTTTTTGCACAATTTTATCGAGTATTTTGAGTTATTGTGCTCTCAATGAGACACAACAGGTAAAGGTATGACAAAAAGTACAACAATATTATATTAATTAAGAAAAAACTTTGGATTTCGTTTCCCAAGTTTCGGGACGAAACTTCTTTTAAGGAGGGTAGACTGTAATACCTCGTATTTTTATACGTATTTTATTTAAAATAAGTATTTTGAGAAGTATTTAATTGAATTGAAATGTCTTATTTAAAGTATTTTAGTTATTTATTTTAATAAGTTTGGAAATATTTCATAAAAGGAAAGTTTATTTAATTAATTATTTTAATTAAGTTGGGGTTTAATTTAGAAAAGTTTATTTTAGTAAAGTTTTATTAGGGATGGGATTAGGAAAATTAAAAAGGGAAAGTTTAGGGAGAAGGGTCTTAGAGAAGGGGTATAAATATCCCACATATGAGGCAAATCAAACTTTGCCCAGAGTGGAGAAAACCCAAGGAAAACTTCTCTCTTCTTTTTCCTTATTTTCTTTCTTTTTTTCTTTCTCCTTTTTTTCCCCTTCCCCTTCTTTTTTTCGGCTGCCCACCACCACCACCACTGCTGACCACCGGCAGCAGGTGGCTGCCGCCGCCAGCAGCGTCAGCCGCCGGCAGCAGGCGGCCACCGGCGCTGGCAGCCGGCGTGGTGGCTGCCGCTGCCTCCTTCCTCCCTCTTTTTCGAATAAAAAAAAATTAAATTTTGTTTTAAAAACCAATTTAATCCTAGATCTAAATATTAATTATGAGTTTTGTGATTTGATTTTTGATGTTTGATTATAAGTATTATGTTAATTAATTTTCAGATTATGTTTTTAATTAAAAAGCCCCAATTTTTGAAACCCTAGGTTCGTGATTTATAAATTATTGAAGGATTATGATATATAATGGTGTAAACCTTTGATTAAAGTGTTTTAAGACTAAATTACAGCAAGATTTAATTAAAATATAGTGCTAAAATTTTTGGTAAAGCATTAAAAATCAAGTTTCTTTAAGGAATTTTAATTACCCATTAATTGGGATTGAATTATGATGTTTTAAATATAATTTCAGCTTATTTTAAATAAATTATGAGGGGTTTTATAAGAGTATATATTGCTGGAAATTTGTGTAGAGTGGATTTTAATATTCTTCTATGATTTTAAATTGTAAGAGACTTTGAAATGAGTGATTTCTATTAATTGTGGTGATATTAAGATCGTATTCAAGGTACGTTCGCGTACTTAGCATAATTATGTTGATGTAGTAGCATGCTAAATGTGTTTGATTGATTACAAGTAATATCATGCAAGGTTTGGAATGGAAATTATGATTTGGATGTTATTGGTGATTGGATTATGAAGCATGATTTATTTGTGATGGATTATTGAATGGAAAATAATAGCTTAGAATATTATTTATGAACCACATATTTATTTATGGCATGATAGAGAGCATGTTTAATTAAACTAAATGTTTAATTTGGTTTGGAATATTGAAAAGGAATTTTATTATGGTTCATATAATTTTTATTGATGCTATAAGCATGAGGAAAGAGCTATATAAGTGTCCATGTACACGAGGAATAAATTGTATGTTTGTGCCTTAGTGCACTTAAGGTGTTTTTAACACCGAGGGATAGGATTTGTGGCGCTTTATGCGTTTAAGGTGTCATTGGCACCGAGGTAGAATTAAAAAGGGTTCAACATTAAATATTATGTGGTCACTAATTATTCAAGAATTAAATTGATATATTTGATTGTTTGAATAATTATTGTTGATTGAATGATTATGGTTTGAGAGTCATCACCAAGTTTAATAATCGGTAAATAACGTAAAGTGAAAGAGATTGCGCACCAAAACTCTTGGAACGTGTATACCTTGAGTATGAACATATGGGGGGAGTTATGTGAATTTATATTTGATCATAACTTCTACTGGAGTACAGGACGCTGTACATTCCTTTTATTATTATTATGCGCTGGAATTCCGCCACCTATGTGTGGTTTTTAATGCTGGCACGGTTAGCTCCCATGTCAGTAACCTCAATTTATTTGGGGGAGGTTAGTGGGAAACCCGTTCGATGCGTAATCAACGCTAAATAAATTATTAAGTGTCTAGTGAGAAATTTTATTGAATGTGGTATGCTTGAAAAACAGGTGCAACAAGGTAAGTAGTGTGTTGATAGAGAATTGTATGCTAGTGTGTTAATTGCGCTTATGTACTCAGGTTTGCTGATTGTGTGTTTTGTGTGTTTGTTGGCCTTGTCTTTATCTTGGCCCTATGATGACCCATTTTTAATGGAGAGTAGTGGAAATAAGTAGAGATAAGCTTTTCAGGTGATGAAGCATTTTCATGAATGGGCATGAGTGAAGAGCGAATCATGCTAGTTTCTATAAGTATATGATGTGTTTATTGCTTTATTTATTTATGACTTGATTATTATGCGTGACTTGATTATTATGCTAGTAACACCACTAATCTTGATTTAAGATGCTCAATCTCACCATTAGATAAATATTTGGTCTTATAGACCCATTGACTTCCAAGAGCACGTTTCCCAAGAGGAAGGTGTGCTAGAGTCCATGTACCATTATCCTCTAAAGCACGGATTTCTTCCTTTATAGATTTGCGCCATCCATCATATTTCATTTCCTCCTTGAACGATTTTGGGTCATTACCCTTAACAATTGCTGCAAGAAATTTCCGATAATTGACAGAAAAATTGTCACAATTTATGTAATGTGCTAAAGGATAAGGAGTACCTGAGGAGTGACTGGAAGGAGAAGAGAATGTACTATTAGCAAAAATCGTATGTGTCACAAAATCACGATGTAAGACATTGGAAAACTTTTGACGATGTCCATGACCCAATTCTTGTGCATTAGCGCCAATGCCTTGTGTTTCATTGTCAAGAACCAACCCATCAACAACTTGATCAATGGGCAAGGAGTTGGGCTGCTCAATGGAAGCATGCGGCCCAGCAGAAGCAAGCTAGTCTGAGTTGGGATGCTGTGAAGCATGCGGCCCAGCTGATGTGCACTTGGACTGCTGGGAGTGGCCGAGTTGGGCCGCTATGAAGACGATGGCCCAGCAGACGCTGGAATCCCATCGGCCTTAACAAAAGGCGAAGAAGGATGCGGGCTCGACCGAAGTGGGCTCACTGGGTCTGTATGAACTTGCTCACCCATTGAATTTCCCACTTCATGTGTTTCATCAAAAACTAATTCCGAAAAATCCTCATGAATGTTTTGATCCAAATACTCATTTACTGGAATGTTTACTACCTCTGGACTCCAAACGGAAAATCTTCTTTAATAAATTTCACATCCCGGGAGACAAAAAATTCTTTTGAAGTCAAGTTAAACAATCTCCACCCCTTTTTGCCAAACGGATAACCTACGAACATACACTTTCGACTACGACTAGCAAACTTATCACCCTTGGTTTTTTGATTATGTGCAAAACATAGGCATCCAAAGGTTCGAATAGTGTCAAAAAAGATGGTTTGTCAAAAAGAATCTCAAAAGGAGTTTTATTTCCCAAAAGAGGAGTTGGGGTACGGTTGATCAAGTGAGCGGCGGTGAGAACGCATTCCCCCAAAAATAAATAGGCAATTTTTCTTGAAACCGCAAAGTACGACTCACATTCAAGATATGTTTATGTTTCCGCTCTACACGCCCGTTTTGTTGGGGAGTTCCCACACATGATGTTTGAAATAAAATTCCAGTGGCTCTAAAATATTCAAGCAAACAATTAAACTCCGTCCCATTATCACTTTGGACTACTTTAATTGTTTGAGAAAATTGTCTATCAACCATAGCAACAAAAGCCATAAACATTTGAAAAACCTCTAATTTATCAACCAACAAATAAACCCAAACTGCTCTTGAATAATCATCAACAATTGTCAAAAAATATCGAGCTCCACATGACGAAACATGTCGATATGGACCCCACAAATCACAATGAATTTTCTCAAATATTCGAGATGCTTTATTATCACTTAAAGAAAATTTGTCTCTTGGATTCTTAGCATGCATACATACTTCACAACCTTTATCTAAATGATCTTTGCTACTACTAACATGAGGAATTAACTTAACTACTTTTTCCGACGGGTGCCCAAGTCGACGATGCCTCAACTCCAACTTTGATGTAGCTTCAACGGTTGACATTGTCGGTTTGCTAAAATAGTATAGTCCATTTCTCCTAGTTCCCGTTCTAATCATCTCCTTCGCTTGGTCCTGTATAGCACAAACATGAGAATCAAATTGGAGAATAGTGTGTAAGTCATCATTAAGCTGTGAAACAGACAATAAATTGCAATTCAAGTTTGGGACATAAAGAACTCCAGTGAGAGTAATCTTATCCGACAAAGAAACGGATCCCACCAAGGTAGCTATTAATTTTGCACCATTAGGTAGCCCAACGGGCCATTCAATTCTCTGAGTGTCAATTAACCCAGAACTATTTCCTGTGACATGGTGAGTTTCTCCGGTATCAATAATCCAAGATGAAAGATCGAACTTACCAGTCAATCTATTTTCAGGAATTTGTGTAGTACCAACAACGCCTGCAGTAGCTTTCCATTGTTCGAGTGTAAATATATGCCCCAAAACCGAGGCAGTAGAAGAATTAGGGGTATAAGTCACACTTCCACTTGCTGCCGCATTAGCACGAGGCTGACCTCGTCCCTGCCCCTGCCTTTTATTATCGGGTCTACCCACGAGCTCATAGCAGTGAGTCTCGGGATGGCCTTTTTTCTTGCAATAGCCGCAAATCATATCTACCCAACAGCTTGCGGCCTCATGCCCTGTCCTCCTACACTTACTGCAAAGTGGTTTGTCATAGCCTTGACCCCTTCCACGACCCACACCTGCCGCATCAGACCCTGCACGAACAGCAAATTCTACGGCTTCAGATGGTGCGGGTGGAGCTTCCTGTTTCGGATTGTGAACATGCTCTTCTTGTGTTACCAATTAATATGCTCTGTCAAGACTCGAGAGTGGATCTTGAGACAAAATATGCATACAGAGGGAGGAGTAAAAATCAGAATCTAACCCGATTAAAAAATCATGGAGCCTTGCCTGTGCTCTACGCTCTTCATGTAGCCTCCCTGTTGAACAATTATCGCAACATGTACATGAAATCAGAGGTTCGTGGCGATCAAGCTCTTGCCACAAAGTATGTAGCTTGCCATAGTACATAGAGACGGACATAATACATTGACTTGGTCTGCTCACACTTTGCGATCGAGGAACGCAATTGTTGAATGCGAGGACCATTAGTTTGAGCGAAACGTTGTTTAAGGTGATCCCAAAAGGGTTTAACTTCTCTGAATTTCGACAAGATTGTTTTTAAATCGAGGTCGATTGTATTTGTTATCCACGATATAAGCATGGCATTGATCGCTGTCTAATCGGACTTTGTGCAAGGGGGTGACGGTTTAGTGATTGTACCATCTAAAAAATCAAATTTCCTTTGAGCTTATTGTTTAGGGTATTTTTACCCTAGACAAGTGGACCAATGAGGAGGTGCCACGTGTCAGAGGCTGGCAGGTCACCCTTGACCAATCCCCAGCTGACACGTGGCCTCTCCAGATACTTTCGTAGAATTGCGGCCTTCAAGGGCCCAATTCCCCAAAATCCGCTATTTGGCGGCGCAACCCATCAGTCCTAGGTCAGAATGACCTAGGGAGGGGCACTTTTCCCAATGACCCTATAAATAGGGAGATATTCCCCCAATTTGGGGGACATTCAGAAATTTACTATCATTTATTACATCCTACTTTCTCTCTCATCAGAGAACTCCTGAGCTTGGAATCCAAGCAGATCCCCACCTAAATTTCCGCACTTTTTATTCTCCTTCAAGTTACTAACTTGAGCGTTGGAGGCGGAGCACCACCCAACCGGTGTCTTCGTTGATTTTGCAGTTACAAAGCCAGCAGGACCAGTCTTCGAGTTGTAACTCTCCCAAGGGACAAAACACCCAAAACATTTGGCGCCGTCTGTGGGGAGAGTACCTCAAGATGGTTCAAAATTCTGTACCAATTCTTAACTCTACTTCTCTGCGTCCGGTTACTCAGGCGGGTAACCAAGAGGACTTACAACCGGTTATTCCACCGGAAGGCTTTGAAATCCCTCAACCTCCGCCTCAGCCTCAGCCAGAGGTATTCACTGAGGAGGAGGAAGAAGAAGACAATGATGTGGAGACCTACATAACCAAAGATGGCTCCCTCATCTCTAAATCCATTCGTTCCAGAGATCAACTGGAGCGAAATCTAGACCAGGCGGGTCCAAGTAGGCGGCCCACTGGGAGGTCAGACGGGGAAACCCGGAAGACCAGAGGAGAGGCTCCAGTCACCCGGAATGAGCTCATGAAATTCATGAACTCCTTCAAGCACTAGTGGAAAAAGAGCTATCCGTAACGGGCAAAAACAGCCCATCCGTAATGGGCAGTGGGCGTTACGTATGCTCCCGTTACGGATAGGCTATGTTATTCGTAACGGGCACTGCCCGTTACAAATAACCTGTTATTCGTAACGGGCACTGCCCGTTACAAATAACCTGTTATTCGTAACCAACAAAAGAAGTGTCCGTTACAAATAACCCGTTATTCGTAACAGACACGTAAAACGCCCGTTACGAATAACGGGTTATTTGTAACGGGCACTTATTTGTCCGTTACGAATAACGGGTTATTTGTAACGGGCACTTATTTTGTCCGTTACGAATAACGGGTTATTTGTAACGGGCATTATATTTGCCCGTTACGAATAGGTGTGATCCAAATTAAAAAAAATCCAGCACATGCTGGACCATTTTATCAATGAACTAGAAAATTTTATATTCTTTTTTTTTTTTTTTGTTGAAACCATATTTTATTCATTTTAAATACACATAAATTATACAATCAGACAAAATAAAATAAAAAGAGCAAAAACAAATCCTAATGTTATAATAATAAAACAGGTTTACTGATAAATCCCTTTAAATTTGTACTGTATTAAATAATTTACATCTTGCCTTCAAAAAAAATATTAATAATTTACATCTTAAAAAAAAAAAAAGTTGCAACTTGGTATCCTTTTCTTCGTCATCGATCCTTTTCTTCCTCGCACTTAACATTGTTCAAATTTAGAGAGGGATATTCTCTACTTCATCTCTCTGAAACATACACAATTGAAGCATCAGCCTTGTAGGGTCTAATATAACAGTACTAGTATTATCTAAACATCATCAAAATCACAGAATACAAGGAAGTAGCAAGCATAAGTAACACTCAAAACAAAAGGAAGTGCCAATAGATTACTGGTTCGAGTACGTGTAATATGTATTTCACATACCATATGACATTCCATATCATTAAAATTCAAGGAAATTGTGAGAACACAAAAAATACATAAATAGAACTAAAAAAATTAGTGAAAAATAGGAGATTACTCTAATTTTTTGTTTCACATAAAGGACTCAATTAATGTCGAGTCTTATTTATTTTATTCAACTTTGTGGTTATGTATATGCTTTTTTTTTTGTTTCAGTTAATTCTCCCAATGTTATGAAGACAATAAAAATAACAAATACAAATCGAATTAAATTTTAGATAAAAAACAATTCGAACAGATCTCTGCAAAATTGAGCATCTAAATCCTAAAAAATGGCACAAAAACAAAAAAAATTAAAGAAAACTAAAAGAAAACACACAAACCTGTAGGATACAAGCAGTACGAGTGAGATGAAATTCGAGAAGCTTCAGAATACAAGCAGAAAGCTCAGATTCAGCTTTTCAAGGGTAGTTTCTAACAAGAGCGACATGGTTTACCGTTCATTTTGCTCAATGAAGGAGACGATACGCCAAGCAGCACAGAGAGGAGTATGAGGTCATTTGGGATCTCCGATGAAGGGGAAAAGAGAGCGAGAGTTTAGATCGAAAGAGGTGAAATGCCACTGACCATTAAGGGAGGCCCTCAGTGGTAAGATCGTCTTCGGCAACTCCTCTGCCTTCGGTGCCACCACCGCCGCTGAAATCATAAATGCAACGAAATCAATTATTCAAACTACTGGATCTGAATTCAAATTATTCAAACAATACATTTGGATTCAAGTTCCTTTCACCAAATCTAACAATTAAAAGTACCTTATAAACTCAAAATTTATGACAATACCATCAAACATGCAAAATTGCAAACCCAAACAGTAGAATCATCAACTGCCTAACCATTTTTTTCTCTCTCCTCGTTCCATCTCGTCGTTTTTCTCGCCTATTTTCATCATCAACAGAATGGAAGGGGAAGATAGATGGAGGAGAGGAGAGGAGAGAGGGACTGGGGTATGAGAGAGAAAGAGGTACGGGGAAGATTGATGGAGAGGAGAGAGAGAGGGACTGAGTGAGTGTGTGAAATGAGAGAGAAAGAGTTGAATGACGGCTATAGGCAAAACCCTAATAAAAAGCCAAGTAATGGGCTCCTCTCATTAGTTGGGCCAAGTTTGGGCATTTGTATCGGGCAAAATACGCCTGTTACATTTAATATAGTATTTGTATCGGACAAATGGTGTCCGTTACAAATACTTATTTAATTGTAACGGGCACTAATTTGTCCGTTACAAATACATAAGTATTCGTAACGGACACTATTTTGTCCGTTACAAATAAATAAGTATTCGTAACGGACACTATTTTGCCCGTTACGAATGTCTTAATCGTAACGGGCAAAGCTTTGCCCGTTACAAATAGCTTGTTACGAATGAGATTTTTTCCACTAGTGAAGGGTGAAATTAAGGAGATGATCAACAACAAGGCTGGCTAAAAAGACTCCCAATGATGGGAAGAAGAAGAAGCCGGTAAAGGACAGGCAGCCAACTCTTCATCCAAAGGAGAAGGCAGCCGCAAAACTTGACTGGAGCAAGATTCTGATGCCCCAGATGCAGCCCCGGCAACCCCAGCCGGAGGCCAAAAAGGCGTCTACCTTCGATGCTAGAGAAGTCATTAATCGAAGGAGACAACAACAGTCTGAGTCAGCTTCTACCTCAAGCTTTCCAGACAGCTTCAAGGAAGCTTCTGCAAGGAATTCCATGTCCTTGCATGAGAGTCGGACAGGCGGTAAATCCGTCAACACCGAACCTCAACTCATGATAGGGTCTATGCCATACGCACCCCAGGCGCAGTATGGGCAATATGACCTCCAGTTTATGCAGCCACCCCCATTTGGAGGTCAGGCGGCATATACCAATGTCCAGCCACTGGACTGGCAGCTGCGGCTGATGAGGCTAGGCGAACAGCCGTCTGCCTTTGCAGCCAATATAACCGAGGCAGCCCAGCCGGCCAAGGTTAAAAATGTTTTGGTTAGTGCTTATGATGGCACCACCAACCCAGAAGACCACCTAATGGCATATACCAACCTAATGTGTTTACAAGGTTGGGACGATGCCACCTGGTGTCGCTGTTTCCCGGCTACATTGAAGGGCATTGCCCAACAATGGTTTGGCAACTTGCCAGCCGGGTCTATTGATTGCTTCAAGAAGCTAGCCTTCTTGTTTGCCACCAACTTCTCAATGAACATCCCTGCTAAGAAAACAAGTTTAGACTTGAGCACCATTAAGCAGGGAGAGAGAGAAGGGCTACGCTCATATGTCAGGCGGTTCAACCTGGTCAGGATTCAGATCCAGGGGCTGTCTAACGAGGTAGCATTTACAGACTTCTTCAAGGGTCTGAGAGACGGGTCGACCTATAAGTTCGACCTTGTCAGAAAAGGGGAATTTACGCTACAGGCGGCCCTGAGGGAGGCGGAAAGCTATATTCAAGCAACTGACCTCTACACGCCTGGTAGCCAGTCGGACTCCAAAAAGTCTGACAAGCAAAAAGAGAGCCGGTCTGCTCAGCCGGCAAAGAAAAAAGAAGAGAGCAAGAAAAGAAAAGAAGTCTGGGCGGTCAGTGATTCTGAGCAGCCGTCCCAGAAAAAGAAAAAAGAGTTTAAACCGTACGTTCCCCGGTACGAGTTTAACAAAGATTGTAACTCCATCCTCATGGAGGTAAAGGACCGGCTGTCCTTTGAGAAGCCGAATCCAATGAAGAGTTACGTCCAGTCACGGAACAAAAATAAATTTTGCCATTTCCATGAGGAGGTTGGCCATGACACCAACGACTGCTTCAGTCTACAGCGGACGTTGGACCGTCTGGCTGACAAAGGGCTTCTAAAGTCCTACATTTCTAAGTCCCCAGCCGGGGCAAAAAAGAAAAACAAGGGTCAGCCCTCCAAGGCTACCCCCCAGCCTACTAGTAGTTCGGATACCGACAGGGATCCGGTCTACACCATAGCAGGCGGATTCTCTTGTGGTGGCCCTACCATCCGGGGCACCAAAAGCCATCTTCGAAAGATGGATAAGGATGATGATGAGCAGGCGTCTGCCAGCTCCACTTTTCCGGATGTCCTCATTACTGAGAAGGACAGGGGCAGCGTCCGCTGCCCGCATGACGACCCGGTTGTCATTGAATGCAAGGTCGCCAACCAGTTAGTTGGACGCATCCTTATTGACACCGGCAGCTCGTCAGACATCATCAGCCTCCGGTGCTTGCAGAAGCTGAAATACAACTCCAGCAGCATGCATCCGGTCACCCACCCCTTGGTTGGTTTTGGGGGTGGGATGGTCTATCCAGCCGGAAGAATTGACTTACCCATCCGGCTGGGAGAGAAGGGTCAGGGATGACATATTGTCGTCAGATTCTTGGTCGTTGAGGAGTTGACCGCCTATAACATTATTCTTGGGAGGCCAACCCTCAACGAAGCCAAGGCGGTAATCATCCCGTCTCTTATGCTCATCAAGTATGAGAGGGATGATGGTTCTGTTGGTTCCCTGAATGGGGATCAGAAGACGGCCCGGGAGTGCTATCTCTCAGCCGTCAAAGATACTGTGGCCTCAGACGGCCAAGGGAAGGAACCAATAGACCTTGACAACGTCAAGGATACCAATTCACCCCCACCAGCAGCCGGAAAAAAGAGAAAATTTGCAGAGCTGGTGGAGGTGAAGAAAGAAAAGAAATAGCAATCACTGACCGGTGAACGGTCAGATGAGTTCCGTCCCCAACCGGCTGGTGAAAGTATTGATCTTGTTCTGGACGACAGCCGTCCAGGGCGAACTGTTAAGGTTGGGACGGTTGCTAATGCTGTTCTGGGTGCAGACTTGCACCTTTTGTTGAAAGAATTCAAAGATGTGTTTGCCTTTGAAGTGGAAGAGATGCCAGGCATCAGCCCGGATCTCGCTATCCACAAACTTGCCGTGGATCCAAAAATGAAGCCCATCCGGCAAAAGAAGAGAAACCACGGTGAGGAAAGAGGTCAGGCGGCAGCTGCCGAAGTAAAAAAGCTGCTGGATGCCAGGTTCATTCGGCCTTGTAATTTCCCCGACTGGGTGGAAAACGTTGTGCTTGTAAAGAAGCCGAATGGTACCTGGCGGATGTGTGTAGACTACACAGACCTCAACAAGGCATGCCCAAAGGATAGTTATCCACTTCCAAAAATTGACAGTTTGGTTGATTCAACAGCCGGTCATGCCTTGATGAGTTTCATGGATGCCTATTCCGGCTTCCATCAGATACCCCTGTGGAAAAAAGATCAAGAAAAGACGGCCTTCGTCACTGATCAGGGGTTATTCTGTTATACTGTGATGCCGTTTGGCTTGAAGAATGCGCCGGCTACGTTCCAACGGATGATTAATACAGTCTTCATTAGTCAAATTGGGAGGAACGTAGAGGCTTATATTGATGACATGATAGTCAAATCCAAGCAGCAGGCGGATCACCTTGCTGATCTCCGAGAAACCTTCACCACACTCAGGCGGCATAAGGTTATGTTAAATCCTAAGAAATGCGTCTTTAGTGTTGAGTCTGGGAAGTTTCTCGGATTCTTGATTGATCAAAGGGGGATAGAGGCTAACCCTGAGAAGATACAGGCGGTAATTGACATGAAGTCACCCCGCACTGTTAAGGAAGTACAGAGACTCACCGGTTGCCTGGCCGCCTTGGGACGATTCCTCAGCCGGTCAGGTGATAAATGCCTTTACTTCTTCCAAGCAATCAGGAAGAAGACTAGATTTGAATGGGGGGATGATGCTGAGGCGGCCTTCCAGAAATTGAAAGAACACTTGCACTCTTTGCCAAGGCTTGTCAGTCCTTTGCCTAGAGAAAAGTTGTACATGTACTTAGCCGTCTCAGACCATGCCCTCAGTGCCGTTCTCCTTGCTGAACGAGACGGTACTCAGCTCCCGGTATATTTCATACCCCATGGTGGAAAAATTTGGTCTTGCTTTATATATGGCCTTCAAAAAGTTGAAGCTATACTTTCTGGCCCATCCGGTTGTAATTTACACCGACCAGCCTCTCAAGCGGCCAATGTCTACTCTGGAGTCATCCGGAAGAATGTTAAAGTGGGCTATTGAAATGCAAAGTCTTGAAATCACCTACGAACCAAGGAAAGCAGTGAAAGGTCAGGCGTTTGCCGACTTCATTGTTGAAATGACTCGTCTGGTTCTTCCGGATAATATTGATCAGGTTTGGAAGGTGTATGTAGATGGGAGCTCTACAAAGAACGGCTGTGGTGCAGGCATTGTTTGTGAATCTCCAGAAGGAGATAAATATGAGTATGCACTACGGTATAAGTTTCAGGCCTCAAATAATGAGGCGGAGTATGAAGCCCTGCTAGCCGGAATCCGCATGTATAAGGCGGCAGGGGCAACAAAGATTGACGCCCATTCTGATTCTCAGTTGGTTGTTAGCCAGTATGAGGGCACTTATGAAGCAACTCATCCGGCTATGATCAAATATCTTCAGGCTGTCAAAGATGAGGCTGGGACACTCGAGGAATTCAGATTGAATCAAGTGCTCCGGTTAGATAACCACCCGGCGGATGCGCTGTCAAAGTTGGCATCATCCGCCTGCCATGATACGCCTCGGTCAGTCTTTTGGGAAGTTCTTGAAAAAAGAAGTATTTATGAAGAGCCCATTGGAATTCTGGATCGAAGTTCTACTTGGATGGATGGCATCCGGGCGTATCTTGCAGACGGTACGCTCCCTGATTCACCTCAGGAGGCAGCCGTCATGAAAAAGAGAGCAGCTGACTTCGAGTAGAGAAACGGAGAACTCTTCAAGGCTGGATTTCTCAAGCCCTTGTTGAAGTGTGTTACCCCAGAGAAGGGGAAAGAGGTTCTCGAAGAGCTGCATGCGGGATTCTGCGCCTCCCATATAGGCAGCAAGTCCCTAGCCGTCAGAGCCAGGCAGCATTATTTTTGGCCTACCCTTGAGGCAGACGCCAAAGAATTTTTGAAGAAATGTGATAAATGCCAAAGGTTTGGCAAGCTAATACATCGCCCGGCTACTGATCTGACGGCAATCCACAGCCCAGTCCCGTTTGCTAAATGGGGCATGAACATTTTGGGTCCTTATACGCCTGCTCCAGGCGGAAAACGCTATATCTTGGTGGCTGTGGACTATTTCACCAAATGGGTAGAGGCGGAGGCAGTTAAGAATATCAAGACAAAGGATGTCGTCTCTTTCATCTGGAAGTATATCATCACCCGGTTTGGGGTACCTATGTCTATGGTATTTGACAACGGCCCTCAATTTGAAACGCCTCAGCTCAAGACTTGGTTAGGAGATCAGGGTATCTCAAGTTACTTCGCCTCAATTGGCCGTCCTCAAGCGAACGGTTAGGTTGAGGCATTCAACAAACTCATCTCAGACGGCATCAAAAAGAAAATTGAAAGAGCCGGTGGTTTATGGGCTGAAGAGTTAATTCATGTTCTATGGGCCATCCGGACCACTGCCAAGGGGTCAACCGGAGAAACCCCATTTCTCATGGTATACGGAGCTGAAGCCGTTTTGCCCATTGAACACTATGAGCCTACGCTCAGAGTGATGCTCTATGATGAAGAGGCAAATTGGGAGGCCATGCGGCTGGCATTGGACTCCCTCCCGGAACGCAGGGGCAATGCTTCCCTGCGACATGAGATATACCGTCTGAGAATGACGAGTGCCTACAACAAAAGAGTGCACAAACGCCCTTTGAAAGTGGACGATTTTGTGCTACGGAAAATGGAGGCAATCGGTAGGGCCAATGAGCTTGGAAAGCTAACTCCTAGTTAGGGATGGCACATACCGCCTGGAAACCCCAGACGGTAGACGCCTGCCTAGAACTTGGAATGTAGATAACTTAAAAAAGTACTACTTCTGAGTATTGTAAAGTTTAGTAACAAATTTACTATGTGAATAACTTGAGGCCAATGGCCAGATAAAAAACTAAGTTTGACACTTTGTATTTAAAATCAAAAGTCCATAGTGACAAGAGGCCAATAGCCGGATTCTTAAGCTAGGCACAAAACTGCCTAGTGGCTATGTAGCCGGTCTCCAACTAGGCCAGAGGCCAATGGCCAGATGGTTGTCTTTTTTTACAAATTCGTCTATCCTGTTATGGATATAGGCGTCCGGCGACACCCCTCCGGGTGCAATCGTCGCAGAGAACAGCCATCTTGCTCGTTCTATGTACCCATGCAGGCGGCAAAGATTGAACGGCTAAATTAGCCAACTCATAGCTGTCTGACTTAACTTTTTATTCTAAGTAATTTTTGGTCGTGAAAACTCCGGATGTTCTCAAACATCAGCCGGAGTGCCATCATAAGCTCTTACTTAGGATTATTTTATCTTCAAGTTGCGCACTCCTCCTGTTGGGGCAAAACCTTTTTGCGTAATGGCTATAAAAGAATACCCAGGCGGTTTGATACCGACTGGGGCAGAGGTTGTATGCCTGTCATTTGTCCGGCTGTGTACTTGGTTTGGGGCAATCACTATTGTGATTGATTGTCTTACAAACATCCCATACTCTTTTAAGTATGAGAAGTTTCCAATACAATCAATCCTTTTTCAGATTAAACCAACCACACAGCCGTCCAGGGGCAAGGAAAGCCGGATTGGTACCTATCGCATACTTTTCATCAGACAGGCAAAATCACAAGTATATATATTGAGTATATATGCAAAATTGAAAAACTGAAAAAATTGAAAAATTGTGCAAGTGTAAGAAAAACCGACTGAGTCGGTATACTTCATAAAATAAACTGGCTCAAGGCCAGGCATGATTGTTAGCCGGATCCACATCCGGTATACAGAGAAATAAAAAAATTACATAAGTACTCGGCATACAGGCCGAAAAAGTAATGGTTGGCATACTGCCGCAGAAATGGAAGAGAGCTACTCTTGGGGCTGGTCCGGCTGGGCCTGGGATGTAGAAGGAACTTCCTCCGGAACCACAGCCTCTTCAGGCTGGCTGTCCTTGGTGCCCAATTCCTTCATTATCTCATCAAGGTCCGGCTCCTCAGTGTCCGAGACCTCAGCGCCATTCTCCGCTGCCCAGGGCTTGAACTGAGGCGGAGCAGGATCCCCAAGAACCTTGGCATCATACGCCGCAGTGGCGTAGTCATACCTCAGCTTGTAGACATCAAAGTCTACCTCAGGGTAGAGAAGCCCCCAGGCCATCCGGAGGCAGATCTCATTATCCCGCTCATTCTCTTTGATGAGCCTCTCCTGCTCAGCCTTGAGCTCTTCTTGGTGCTGATTCCTCAAGCTGAAAATCTCGGCAACCAGCCGGGAATTATCCTTCCTGAGATCAGCATTCTCTTTGTCTGCTCCCTCCAAGGCCTTGAGGTCTGAGCCGACATTCTGCAGCTGGAGCTCCAGGTCGTTGATCCGGTTGTTAGCCGCATCATTAGCAGCCGTAAAACTCTTGACCAGCTCCTCCTGTTTCAACTCCAGTGCTTTAATCTCAAGATCAAACATATTATATGCATATTCAGCAGAGTTGAGATTTTGTTGAGCCCTTCTCTTGGCATCAGTTACCTTTTCCTGCTTCCTCCGGAATGGCACCCGGACCATAACCTATGCAAGGTCATCCGGGAAATTAAACACTTAGCAACAAAAAAGAAAAATGAAATGAACTGAAATGAAAAGATAAGGGGCAAGTTCTACTAACCTCCGCCAGCTGCCCCATAATTTGGTCGAAGTCGACCTCGTGGCGGTTGGGCACGGAGTTCTTCTCCGTCTGGGTGAGAGTCCTCACCATTCTTTTGCCAAACCCCGCCAAGTCCGGGGGCCCAGAAGTAGCATCTGCACCATAAGAAGGACTCGGTGAGAGACTAGCAGCGTATTTGGCATTCATTCTTTGCCGGCTACTCACGGAACCCCCAGAAGGGTCAGTCATAGTCTTAACGCGCATAAAATCAAGCGGCCAAGGAATCTCTATCTTACCTTTAGAGTCGGCCCTCGCCGGCTCCTCTCCTCCGACTGCAGCACCACCTGCAGCCATGGGTGGCTCGCCACCCTTCGATGCTTCAGAAGCATCCGGCTTTTTCTTACTTGACTTCTCTGAGCTTTTACTCAGAGTCGCCATAGCCTTGGGGCTTTTTCCCCCGGTTGTTGGGCGGTCTTTGGCATCAGAGCCGGAGACCGTTGAGCTTGCCTTCTTCTCGGCTTTGGCAGCCGGTTTTTGGAGTTGCTCATCCCCTGGCCTTTTTAAGACCTTTGTCATTGAGCGGGGGAGGATGCCAGTTGAAGCCTGCAAAAATGCAAGTAAAACATTAGTCATCCGGTATTGAAAAGACTTGAAAAAATTCAAGAGAAGTTGAAGTTTATCTTACCCCGCCTTTCTTGGCCTCCTTGGCCTCAATAGAAGCCTTCTTGGCCATAATTTGCTCCTTGCGGAGCTGAGCTGCTGACTTAGCCGGCGTCTTGGCTGGGTCAACCATTTTCTTTGCTTCCACTGCACAAAAACATGAAAAGTGTTAGAACGAGAAAAAGTTCAAGGCATGAAAGTATTAAAATTGCAGGCGGAAAACCGCCGGGTGGGTGAGTGTATCTACCCTGTGGAAACATAGGACTCAACCCGCAGGCGGACAAGAATCTCTCGTCCGCAAAGAAATTCGGATGGGGGATCCAGTTTTTTGGAACAACTATATGAGACCCATCCCCCAAGGGCTCAGTTGTTGTCTTGAAGAACTCCGGCTCCATTATCTGCACCCTGGCTTTGGTAGAGAGAGTCGGGCGTACACACTTCTGGCCCACCAAAGCCGGCTCCTTATTGTAGCGCCGGAGAATCTTGTTCATTTTCAGAGAAGGGGAGGAGACTAAATACCACTTGTCTTTCCAACCTCCCCACTTGGACACTTTGTCCAAAGTCATTAAGTATTCCGGGAGCGTGGAAATAGTGTACCACGCCCTGTATCCGCCTGGGGCACTCTTGAGGTAGTGCATATGGGCGAATGCAGTGAAACTGGGCTCAATATCCTGGAGCTCGCAGGCGCCAATGTAGCTCAGGATATTGACCCAGGAGTTGGGTGTCAATTGCCACACCCCCAAGTCGTACCCCTTCAGAATCTTCCGGATGCCACGGTGAAGGGGGAAGCGGAGGCCGGCTTCTATCACCGCCTCATAGCAGACAAAGTAATTGTCCGCATTGTCAATGTCGTCCTCCCAAGCTAGTACAGCATCAGGCGGAGGGACGATAATATCCCAATCTTCCCCGAATGGGTGTTGTTGTTTGAAGGCTTCAAAGCCACTTTCCAGAAGAGAGATATCTCCTAGCTCCATCCGGGTTTTCAGAGGATCCGGATTTATTTCTTTCTTTGCTGTTTGGCGATAAGCCTCAGCAAGGTCCTCTTTATCAGAGCCGGATTCCTCTGACTCTTCAGCAGCCTTCTCGGCTGAGTTATTTGGTTGTTCTGGAGAGGAGGCGGTTTCCTCACCGTCTCCCCTTGATTCATTACTGCTGGAGGTAGACGGGGCGTCCTCATCTGAGTTACTTTGCTCAGCCGCCTCGTAATCCTCCTCCCTCACAACTTCATCTGCGGGCACTACCCTAGTGCGCCGCCTCCTGGGCTTGATAGCCGTCTGTTTGACTCTAGCCATTGTATCCTGCACAGACACAGAGAGGGAAGAAGCCGGAGATGAGCAAAGCACTCCAGAAACTCCAAACAAGGCACCCCCAGTTCTAGACTCAACCGTCCCTGGTGACCGGCTGAGCATCCTAGGCAGTGCCGTGTGTGCAAAAGGAGAGCCCATTTTATTTTTGAAAATCAATGTATACAGCCGAAAACGAGTGTATACAGGCTAAAGAAAAAGAAAAAGAAGAAAACTTTAAGAAGGAAACGGATAGTTACTTTACTTTGAGTTCTGAAAATCTGAAAACGGCAAAGTAACCGGTGACCGGGTGACTTCGAAAGAGCACACGGAAATCTTGGACTTGCTTAAACGCAACCGGGATCAGAG
The DNA here is from genome assembly GCF_948465745.1 of Chenopodium album. NCBI lineage: Eukaryota > Viridiplantae > Streptophyta > Magnoliopsida > Caryophyllales > Amaranthaceae > Chenopodium > Chenopodium album. The sequence continues at coordinate 52,350,402 of NC_137845.1, read as the reverse complement.
CACCTCTCTCTAGAAAACTCTCTTTCTCTCTCTAAAAAGTCAAGGAATGTAAAAGTGAAGAGGAGAGGGGGGGTAAATCCCTATTTATAGGGGGTGAAACGGTGGAAATCCCTGTCACCTCCGTCAAAAACTAGCCGTTTTTACTGTTCATCTCTCACTGGCTGACACGTGTCACAGGCGCCACGTGGCCTGCCACGTGCCACCTGTGAGGGGCAAATGTTTAGGGTATTTTTACCCTAGACAAGTGGACCAATGAGGAGGTGCCACATGTCAGAGGCTGGCAGGTCACCCTTGACCAATCCCCAGCTGACACATGGCCTCTCCAGATACTTTCGTAGAATTACGGCCTTCAAGGGCCCAATTCCCCAAAATCCGCTATTTGGCGGCGCAGCCCATCAGTCCTAGGTCAGAATGACCTAGGGAGGGGCACTTTTCCCAATGACCCTATAAATAGGGAGATATTCCCCCAATTTGGGGGCATTCAGAAATTTACTATCATTTATTACATCCTACTTTCTCTCTCATCAGAGAACTCTTAAGCTTGGAATCCAAGCAGATCCCCACCTAAATTTCCGCACTTTTTATTCTCCTTCAAGTTACTAACTTGAGCGTTGGAGGCGGAGCACCACCCAACCGGTGTCTTCGTTGATTTTGCAGGTAAAGAGCCAGCAGGACCAGTCTTCGAGTTATAACTCTCCCAAGGGACAAAAACACCCAAAACACTTCTAATGCCGTTTGAATGTCGGCAGCCCATGTTCCATAATTTTCAGCTATTAAGCGAGTAGGAGTGATGAAATCCCCTGGTCGATCTTGTGAACCGAGGTAATACGGTGAGTTTGGCTCGATTTTTGGTGGTGGTTGATCATCGCCACCAGCCATGATTTAATTAAAATCTAAAGACTTTGGCCTGATACAATGTGAAACTGTGAACTTTGGCTTGCTTTCATTAGCTCCGTAAGCTCAAAATTTATGATACAAACATATTAGTTTCCTAAGCCTACACAAATTAGTTTCCTAAACTTACACAAAACGTGTATTGTCAGCTAAGGAAAACAAAGATAGGATATGGAAATAATATCCTAGACTAAATATTCACCAAATCAAATAAATAATATTTCCTAAAATATATCTTAATAATAATGCTATATTGTAAAAATTAAATTAATGGTAATTGAAATTTAAATAAAAGTTTCTAGAAAAATAATATATCTTAAAATTCAACCATATCAATAACTAATTAAATAATTAAGTTCCTAAACAAAATAATAATGTTGTAAATATCTAAAAGAAAATGTAGGGTTTAGAAGGGAAAACTCCCTAAAAAAACTCTAGTATAGGACTACAGGTATATATTCAAGTCATGCTTACTAGATACTTATAGTAACACATTTGATAGGGAGGACTTGTGTTCGATCCCCCACAACAACAATTGAAAGGGGACTGTAACCTAACCACCCGTAACTGATCCCCGTATCCGGATTAGCCCAAAGGGTGAACCGGGTGGAACAAAAAAAAATAGTAACTTGCATCGTACCATGATAATATGCTTGGAACGTATTGTAATTCATATTGACATTCACATGAGTTTCAATTACAAATTAATTAAAGTAGGTCCCTAAGCTATTTTCTACACTTTTTTCTTTGCTTTTCCTCTCCTGTTATGACAAGTCTTTGACTTTCATTGTGAGATCTACTTTTTTTTTTTTTTTTTTTTGAGGTAAAAGAGGGAACTCATAGCCAAATTTAACAAAGTATTAACTACCCAAAGGGTAGTTCAAAATTACATCCTGCACACTACTACTACAAGTTTCAAAAGCTAGATCTTTCTGCAAAACATTTATGCAAACAAGAGGAGGTTCCATTATATTACAAAGCTTGTTCAGAATGCTCAAGTTTTCCCTTGCATCTCTTTCCAGGATGTTTGCTGCCTTGTTCTTCCCTCTTTCCCCATAGTACAGCCTGACGTTAATTAGATCCTGTAGTTGCAACCTACAATAGTTCATCTTTGGTTTTAGAATGTCACCTGTCACATCCATATTAATCTCTTCAATTAGGTACTTGCAGTCAAATTCAAGGTGACATCTATAAATGTTTTTCTCCTTCAGGCAGTCAATAGCTAACAGGACAGCTTGTAATTCAGCATCCTTAGGGGAGGTAGAGTAACCCTTCCATTGAAAACCCCCTATCCATTGACCTCTCTCATCCCTACAGACACCAGCACAACCTGATTCCTTTGATGGAAGAACAAAAGTAGCATCCACATTAAGCTTTAAGAAAGAAGGAGGAGGGGATCCCAAGCAGTAATTTTAGGCTCTTTTCTAGCTGAATCAGTTTTAGTTGAGTAAAACCATTCAGTAGCAGCCCAAGAGCAAAGGGATACATACTTTTGAAGTAGGATATTTGTTTTTGAAAAGATCCATTGGTTTCTTCTCTTCCAAATTTGCCATAAAGCAAAAGGAAACAGAATATTCCAAGGGATGCCAATGTGGGATAGCTTCTAATGCTTTAGGTTTCTATAAATCCATTTCTGGAGAGAATCATCATTGCTCCTTGCACAGATCCTATTTGGGTTAAGCTCTAGCCAGAACTCTTTTGCTCTATTGCAGAACCAGAATATATGATCAGCAGTTTCTGTGGTAGCAGGACAGAAGATACAAGCGTCAGAGTTGCCAATTTTTCTGTAACTGAGGTTTGAAGCAGATGGTAGCCTATCCGACATCAACTGCCAAAGGAATAATTTTATTTTTGGATAGGTGTTAGCTTCCCAAATAGCATCCCAACCCCAGTTGTGGTGTTTTGTAGAGCACCCTTGGTAAGATCTATGATCCAGGATCCAGGTTTTGGCCATTTTTGAATCAAATTTCCCTTTTTTTGACCAAGTGGTGAAATTGAAATCACTTTGTTTGATAGGAAGGTTAATTTGATTCTGGAAAAAAGAAGGTCATCAACTGGGAAACTAATAGCTTCTTCAAGGTCAGGTTTGGAATGGATAGGGAGAGAGTTTAAAGATTGAGATTGGTTATTTGTGTTTAAAAGACCCACTAGCAAGCTTCTCATAACATCAGCCTGTAACCAACAATCATGCCAGAAATCAATTGTTTCCCCATTACCTGGTTCCCATTGTAAGCTATGCTTGAATAGGTCCCACCCTTTCCCTACTACATTCCAGATGTGTGATCCCTTATTAAAGGGTGTGGGTTGAGACTTATTTTTGATGTATTTTTCAAACAACAACTTCCCTGCACAATTTGCTTGACAGTCTATCATCCAGCAAGTCCTAGCAAGGCTAATGTTGTTCAACTCTTCATGGTTTAGAAAACCAAGACCCCCTTTTTGTTTTTCTTGACAAACCTTACTCCAGGCTACCCAAGTTATCTTCTTGTTTCCCTCTTTCCCTCCCTAGAGAAAATTTGAGCAAATGGAATCTAGTTTCCCAGTAATGGATTTGGGAATGGAAAGACAAGACATTAGATATCTAGGAATGGATTGCATAGTTGATTGGAGTAAGATGGATCTACCCCCTCTAGACAGAGTGTTTGACTTCCAGGAAGCCAATTTCTTTCCCATCTTGTCTATTAGCCCAAAAAGTTGAGCTCTACTTGGTTTTCTCTTAGTTAAGGGAAAGCCTAGCTAGGTAGGATCCTAGGTCACCAGACTTAGAGACATTAAGAGTCTGCTCAAACTCATCTATTATGTTCAGAGAGGTGTTTTTTGAGAAGTAAATATGGCTCTTTTCCTCATTTATCTTCTAGTCAGACATGATGCAAAAAAAATTTTAGGGTGTTTGAGATGGACTAAAGAGTTTTTTTGTCAACTGACCCAAAAAATAGAATATCATCAGCAAATAGAAGGTGAGATATAGTTTTTGTACCCCCCCCCCCCCCCCCCCCTCCCCAAATCTAAAAGGTTTCCATCTCTTTTGTAAGCACTCTTCATGAATTTTCCTTGAGAGATACTCAAGGCAAATGATGAAAATATATGGGAATAGAGGGTCCCCTTGTCTGATTCCCCTAGATGGGGTGATCTTCTTAGAGAGTTTCCCATTTATTAAGATTTAGGAGGAGACATAGGTGATACAGGACATTATGAGAGAGATAGTGTTTGGACAAAAACCAATGGAATGAAGACAGTGGCTTATGAAAGGCCACTCAAGCCTGTCATAGGATTTTTCAAGGTCAAGCTTCAAAGCAAAGAGACCTTTTGAACCTTTCTTTTTCCTCATAGAGTGAAGGATCTCTAAGGAAATAATGTAATTGACTTCAGTACCCCTCCCTTTGAGGAAAATATTTTAATTTGGGGAGATTTGAGAATGGAGATGAGGTCTTATCCTATTAACAAGAATTTTAGAAATGATCTTGTAAGATGTATTTACCAAGCTAATTGGTCTGTAACTGGTAATCTGAGAAGGATTTTGGATCTTTAGGACAAGATAGATTACAGTTCTATTTGTTTCAAGAAGGATTTTGTTTGTTTGGAAGACCCTAGCTACAAAGGAGTTGCAGTCAGGCTGGATTGTGTTCCAAGTGGAATGAAAGAAAGAAGCATGGAAGCCATCCACTCTAGGTGCTTTAAGGGGCCCCATAGAGAAGATGGCTTCCTTTACCTCAGCCTGAGAAGGGGCCATGTCACACTGAATGTCTCCAGTTGTTTGATTCAGCATCTGAATCTCACAGCCCTCAGAAGTAAAAATAGTTTGAAAGTGCTGCACTATAAGGTCATGTATTTGTTGTGGAGAGTCACTCCACTCTCCCACACTATTTTTGAGGGATATTATTCTATTCCTCTTGCCCCTAATGATGGCTGAGCAATGAAAAAACTTGGTATTCCTATCCCCTTCTAGCAGCCAGTTGGTTCTAGCTCTAGTTGCTAGTAAATCTCTTCTTGTTCTAGGATTTGGTGTAACTAGGTCTGAAGTTTTGATTCCAGATCAAAGAGAAATGTGTTATTTAGGTTTAATTGGAAAGTTAATTGGGCTCCATTTATTCTTGCTAGGATGTGCTTTTTTTGTTTGGTGAGAAATCTAAAGTGGTTTTTTGCCCAAGCATCAAGGTTAGTAGCTAGTTTAGAAAGCTTTTGGCATAAATCAAAGTTATAGGAATCCTCGAGATTGTTCACTAACGGCAAGAAATCAGGGTTAGTGAGCCACAGAGGCTCAAAACAAAAAGGTTTCAAGCCAGGAAACACAGTTTTTTTTATTGAGAGAGAGTAACAAAGGGTTGTGATCATAGGACATCCTAGGTAAGTTTTGAACTATTTGATGAGGATAACACTGAATCCAATCATTAATGGCCCAATATCTATCTAATCTTTCAAAGATAGGATTTTTTTTTCTGTTTATTAAACCAGGTGTATTTATGGCCAGTATAACCCAAATCCACTAGATTACAGTCCATCATTGCATCCTTATAGGTTGTCATATAGTGCATTTGATGGGTGTTCCTCCCCCATTTTTCATGGTGGTAGCATATCATTGAAATTCCCACAAAATAGCCAAGGCATGGAAATAGATGAGCTTAAAGATCTCAGAGAATCCCACAAATCTAATCTACTTTTATGTAAAGTGGAAGCATAAATAGCATATAAGAAAAACTTTTGGGAAGGATTTACCTGCACTACCATATGAATAGCGCGAGGCTTCTTAGCAACAACAAGGATGTCATTGTAGCCCCGAGTTCCACAGAATTAGAATTCCTCTAGAGAAACCAACCGGATCCACCACCTTAAATGAGTTAAAAGGGAGGTTTTCAATTAGATGCTCACAGCTGGACTTACAGACTTTGGTCTCAGTAAGAATGATGATATCAAGGTCATGGTCTTTGATAAGCTGACGAATGTTTCGCTTAAAACCATCCCGAGAAATCCCCCTAACATTCTATAGCAGAATTGTTGTTCCCGGAATCATGATTGGCAGGTTGGCTAGTTCCTTCCTTGTCGCATAGTTGGCGTTGTTGTCGAGTTCGACATACTTGCCCAAGTACTTGCTGTACATTTGTACAGTGTTCTTTTTTTTATCTTGATTCCCGACATTTCTCTGTCGCCCCCTTTCTCCTTTCCCCATCCTACGGACAGGTTGAGCTATTGAGCTTCCTTTACCAGGTGCATGATCTTGACATTGTTTGTCCCCGATACCGATTGGAGCACCAGCCATTCTTTAGTAATCAACAATGCCTTTCTTTCTTTCAGAAGTACGAGTACCGGGTCGATGATGAATTGGAGCTCCAAAGGAACTACCATCAGAGTGTACTCCTTTTGGAGCTAATTGGTCCACCAGCGTAGGATCACTTCTAGCGGCTTGCTTATGTGGCCCACATCTACTAGCGACGGGACATGCGCCGGGGCTAGTTGGAATGGGTTTTCTGCCGAAGCCATCTGCAAGGTCGAGAACAGAGGGGCTACTCGCTGAGGATTGAGGAGGATGTTCCTCATGACCCCCGGAGTGACTGTATTCCACTCCCCCAACAACCTTTGGGCATAGAAGGAAGTCAAGTTGATCATTGTTTCTGGTAGCGTTACAACCAGTTTGGTGCTGGTAACCAGGTTTCTCTCCGGTGAGAGTTTGAGGTGAATCACCTTTGGAGGGAAAATCGGTGGCCTCGGAAAACCACCCTGATCCTTAAGCTCGTCTGGGTCTTTGTTCATGAGCTTATTGAGATACCCGTTCAGAGTCATTTTCTCCATGGATGAGAAAATAGGAGGTTTTTGCAGAGGAGTTTTGAAAGAGCAAAAAGTTTCTTAGAATGGTAATGGTCAGGGAAATGAAGTTTGAATTTTTTTGAAGGGAAAACCCCATGGTTAAACCTTGTATTGGGAAGGAAAAAAGACTATTGAGTTGACAAGAGGGAGTTAGGCGGCCGGAGTCTGTGAAATTCTCAGGGGATGGAGTGTAGCAGTAGGAATGAAGTGACGGCTTGGGTAAGGGTATTAAAGAGTTTAAAATATGTCGGACAATGGGGTACGGACACGTTATAGATTGAGTAGCTGTTACTTCCTCCAAAGCTTGGAAAGGATTTTCTAAAGATTTATCAATTGGGTGGGTCCCTTTTTAAACTCCCTTTTTTCGCGGGGAAATTGGCTGGTGGTTAATACCTGATTTGCCCTTTTGGAAATTACCATCTTCCACTCACCTGCTCTGTTTTGCGTGTCCTTTTAGGTGGTCACCACTGGTGTTTTCTGGCGGGGTTGACCCTTGGAATTCTCTTCCACTACTACTGATCTTTTGTCAGTCCCCGGAAGAGCTTGATAAACAATTTCTTGTTTTACTCTCCCCGGCCATAGCCATTTTTTCCTTGATTTTGATTCATCTATTAACACTAGGATTCTAATAAATCTGAGATTCCCATGCTCAATGGATGAACAGATGTTCTTCACAAATACACCGATTGAGTTTCCAATCTTCCTGATTATATTTTCGTTCATGAATTCCATTGGTAACTCAGGCAAGTCTACCCAAATAGGGGAGAACGTACTCTTTTCTTCTGATGGCTTGAACCCAGCCTTCCATCTTTGAATTGCTATGAACGATCCATTCATGAACCAAGGCTCACTGTTTAGAATTCGCTCCACATCTGCATAGTCTTCGAATATGGAGACAAAATAACCCTTTCCAATAGGGAAGGAATAAATTTTTCCCACTGGCTTCCAAAGATTTTGTAGTCCTTGGATGAAATAGTCTAAGGAGAAGGACTTCCCAGACGATTTTGAAATGATCGCATCCGCCCACGGAGCACATAATTCTGAGTATTCATCATATGTTATTGCAACAAACATATCTTGAACTTCATCAAAGTTAGGAGGAGGGGATCGGAATCTGCTGCATTTAAGCAGAGCTGATGGTTTTGGATAGGGTGGACTGTGGTTTTTAGGGCTTCTCTAAAGGAAGAGAATTTTGTGGGGATATTGTTTGGTCGTTTTTGGCTATGAGGTGGCTGGTTTTTAGATTGAGAGTGGTTTAGAAGAGGTGGTGGTGGAACTTTATCTGGTGGATCTGGAGGTTTCTTTGGGATTTCTATAGACTCTCTTTCTCACTAGGTTTCTCTCTCATCTTTTTTTATTGTGAGATCTACTTGTTAATTGCTTTCCTAATGTAAAATATACTTGTATATGAAAATAAAGTGATTAAAAGTTACTAAGACGTAGAATAATATGTGTGGTGATTTGGTTAACAAAATCATCATATATAGATAGTTCTTCTCTCAAAATAGAGAAAATTGTTTGTCTAGGGTCTACCTATGCAAATTCTACTATAATGAACACGATGTCATACATGAAACCAATTAAGCATTAGTGTTAGAGCACTCTCACTCATGGGCATTTTTTTTTGCCCATGAGGAGATTTTAATGAAAACAATGAAATTTTGGCTTCCCACCCATGAGCATTAGAAAAAATGCCTATGGGGAAATCCTCAAATGCCCATAGCAATGGCAAAAATTAATTGCTACAGAGTGTGGGCCATGGTACCAAATCAGCAAAAAAATAAAAGAAAGAAAATAAATAATGTGATGATAGTAATACTTTAGGAGAGAGAGTGGTGTGGGTTTTTTCTTAGCCCATGAATGTGTGAGAAGTTGTAGAAAAAAAATGCCCATAAGAAAAAGTGGAAAAGAGGAGTGAGAAAGTGGGTAGAGAGATAATGACATTTTTTTTATTTGCCCATGAATGAGAGTGGTCTTAGCATGCAATATTCATTTTTCATGAGAAAATAATATCAATTGATTATTACACCTATAAAGTGTGACATCATTTGTCAAGTTAAAGACATGTAGTTGGGATAACAATAGTATAGATAGATGTACCCTAATCTATGTCGTTATTAAGCCGAAATGGCCTGGCTGAATAATTATCGAAATATGAGAGGAAAAAGCCTAAGAGATCTTGAGAGCTCTTGTTAAAACATTAGTCCATCATTAAACATTTTTAATATTCCCATAATATGATGCAAGTTTGTGGCTTTCACTTTGTTATTCGATTATAACAAAATTGATTGCATAGTCAATTAACCTCTATAAAACTAGTATATTATCCATTTTAAATCGATCCTAACCGCATCGAATGACTCGTCACTATAATATCAATTAATTGAGCGCAATTGGTGGAATCTTGAGGGCCAGGCAAACTTTGTAAAACTTTGTAAAGTCTCTAATAATTTCAGAATTGCCAGGCAAAATGTTCATCAGAGACAATTGTTCTCTGTAAAGGCAACCATATCCTCACAACCCACTCACTGAGGAGCAAGATAGAAAATATATGTGTATGTCTTTCAATCTTGTTTTATTCTTTAACATTTTACTCCTCAAAATTTATATTCATATCTACCCAAACATGATAACTTGGGTGTGCCCACTTATGAATGAATCATTTATATATATATACATTTTTTGTTTCCTTCTAATTATTTTTGTGAATTTAATTTTTTAATTTTAAATGAAGGGTTTTCAGCCATTAAAATTTCAGAAATCCAGGTGTTACATCTTTTGTCTCATGCTAAGATCTTGACATCCAAATATTCTCATTATATCATCCCATAAAAATTAATGTCAAAAATCAGTGAAACATTTTATACTATGTAACACTACATTTATACCAACTTCATATACAGACAGAAATTAGATATAAACCTGAATTTCATGCATTATTATTTGAAATAATACTTGATCCGTTCTTTTAGAAAACACACTTTTTTAGGCACGATTGCTAATGCATGTCGCATAACTTTAAAAATTAATTCCTTCAATTATAAGAAATATATCCTTACCAAAAGAATGTATGATGTACAAAAGAAAGTTTATACTACGTATTTAGAAAATATATTTATTGGGACAAGAACAAACTCATTTTTTTTTCTTAAGCATAGCATTATCACGAAGAAAGTCAAAGTAATATGTTGTCCAACGTCAAATACTTGTTAACTCAAATAATGATACGACGTTAGTATAATACCGATTTTTTTTAATTCTTCTTTTATTTATTTATTTATTTATTATTATTATTATTATTATTATTATTGTATTTTTATTAATTTTATTTGCAGGTGTAAGCATATAAGTGCAAAGGCCAAGCCAAATCTCTGAAAAATAAATGAAGAATAGTAGCTATCACTAGACAATGACCATCCAAATTTAAACTGGACGGTCAAGATCAATTATAAATATCACCATCATATCTAATAAGTAGAAATTGACGGTTGTGATTGAGGGTGCATGAAACCCATCATGTGGGCGCAACAATAAATGTGAAAAACCCTTCACAGTTTGGAACTTGGAATTGAATATGCTCATTAATATATGGCAGAATGCCGTTGAAGAAACCTCTTTTTATTAATTAATATTCATGAAATATTAGCTTATTTATATATCAAAGTATAAATAATTTGAGTATATACATTATCTAATTATCCATTATTATAGAAGTGTGTGTTATTTTTAAGTGTAGTTAGTGCATTTGTGATTTGTAGATGTTTGTCATTTAATGGGTATGTGGGTTGTCTTTATTAGTGAAAAATATACATCATTTTTTAGGATTAATTAATTCTATGTCAGATCTTCTAAAAGTTGGTTAAACAAATGACAAATCTTAGTGGTTGTTTAGTTTTAAGTAAAAGTTTGGTCATAATTTGTTTGGAAATCGAGATCATGAAGTATAAATTAGTGTATGTATGTCAACTAACTAGTTGGTTATAAATAATATTCGTATACATCAATTAACTTAGTTGGTTATAAATAATATTTGTATACGTCCTATATTATCTCGCATTTGATAAGCTAACAGTGTTATGCTTTACATTATCGAGCTAGTGTTTACGTGATACATCGTTTACTTTCTTTGAACTAAAAAGTGGCAACTTTGCTATAAAGCTACGTTCGGCCTAGTTTGCGGATTATGTCAACGGCAAACTCCTAGGCATTTTTTTAGTGAAGTGTGTGCCTTTTATATTTCGGGGTTTGATACGTGAGGCTCCAAGCATTACCTTTCCTAATCTCAAACCCTCAAATCCATAAAATGTTCCTATAAATTTTAACAAGGTAGGCAAAAACTTCAAGTTATTTAAGACCAACAAGATTGAAATTTAATCTAGAGCAAATTGTATCTCTCAATCCTTTTATGCCGACCACACGCAATAGTTCCAAATTTAATTAAACTAACATAACAAAAAAATCGTTAACATTAACTAATATGATTATAACATTTTAACATTTCATTGAAACCGTTGTAGTACACTTGTACTGATTAATTTAATCAATAAGATAGACCGCCATGACAATTATTCAGATAATAAATATACTTTTTTTATGAAATATTGTTGAAGAAGTTGGTTAACCCACGGGCCAGGTTAACAACCATAATGAAAGAGATATAGAGAAAACTCTCACACCTCTTTCTTTCACGAGGATGGTCAACAATATAGGTTGATGATGATCATTCTCGATAAAATCTTATTATATATACATATTTTATTTTTGTTATTTGATTGGATGACAATGTTTATGAGAGGAATTGACTAGACCACATCATGACATAACACACCCACCATGATTTCATGAAACCTCTTAGATTGCTACTCTTTCATGGTTTCACACTAGTTTATACATATAGTGCCAAAATTTTCTAGTTCAGATGTTCTTTCTTCTCATTCTTTTATGAAACAAATATTTAAGATCACCTAACCCATGATAATGGTAATAAATAGCACTTGTAAATTTTATATACTACGTATAATTGAATGGCCATTACCCAAGACAAAGGGCAATTCCTAAATTAGCAAAAAAATAGAACAATCTAACTTAACAAAAAACAAATAACAAATAACAAATCTAACATTATATTAACAAAATTTATTTTTCTAATTTGAACACCTCATTTTCTGATTTCTCTAATTCATGTGCTATGACATGTGCAGTTTCCTTTACTAGTACTCGTCACAGACTTTCATGAGGCCAATCTCAGAGGAAATATAAACCTAGTCTAACCAAACTAGAGATAGATAGATTGTACATACAATAATAACATTCAATAATAGATTGAAAAATCTTAACTTCAATCTTTTTCAATCTTAATAGTGTGCATAATAATCAACTCAGCATTGACCCTAAAAATAATACTAATACTAATACTAAGTAATAATAAACCATAGTGAAGATCTATTAAGATCAATTAATACTAACTAACCCACCCTCAAAATTCACTAAACTAATATGTAGATTTACTCATCAATCATACATGATCATCATCCTCGTCCCGCTCATCGACGTCGCCATGATCGAGTATTGAAGAAAGACAAGGGGTGGTGAGCGAAGAAGAAGGCAAAGATAGAGGTGAAGAAGGAGAAGAGTAATTAGAATAAGAGGATGATGTTGTTGTTGTAGTAGTAGTAGTAGTAGTTGTTGTTGTTGTTGTTGATCTTGTTGTTGGTGTTGAAGTTGAAGATGATTCAAAAGAAACAAAAGAAAGATTAACCAATAAATCAATAAAAGCACCAACAATATAACCATGATTATTTTTGCCATTAATCTTTAAGTAACACCCCAGAAGTTGTTCTAACCCTTGCCAATCTTTAACACCATGAGCTTCCACCATTTCTTCCATTGACCTTCTAAAATCTTCATATGGACTATTTGAGTCCATTGATAATACCTCACTCTCTTTATATTCTACTACTAATTCCGAATCTTCCGATGCGACCGAATTTATACTGGGTTGTTGTTGTTGTTGTTGGCCTTGTTGTGGTTCAAGTTCTTGACTTCGTTCGTCCTGTAAGTGGAGTAGCAATGAGCTACTCCGATCAGGCTCGAAGAAGAGCCTATCGGACCTCAACCCACGAATGACGGACTCAAGGGGGTCTCCGGAATCTTCCGACATAGTCGAGAAGCTTCTAGAAGAGGAAGAAATAGTGAAACAAGACTCAGGAGGGGTCATTTCAGATTCAAGAAAAGCAGAGTTGAAGGTTCTAAAAGCATCTTCATCATTATCTTTGGCTCGAAAAGAAAGAGTCTTTATGTTTCCACAAGAAGGAAATGGCCAAGGTTGGGAAGATGATGAATTTGAAGGTGAAGAAGAAAATGTTTTTGGGTCTAAGCTTTTAGATTGAAAGAGAAATGGAAGCTTCATTTTCTTCTTACCCATTATTAATGGAAGATTTTAATTTTCTTTGAGGAATTTCGTCGAACAGTTGGAGTGGATGGTGAAGGAAAGGAACTAATATTAATGAGTTAGATTGAATTTTGGTATGGAAGTGTGGTAAGATTGCTTGGGTTTCATTTAATGATGGTGAGAGAAATATTTGAAGGGAGGAAGAGAGAGAAAATAAAGGGGGGAAAAGAGAGTGAATGTAAAATATAGATAGATGTGGGATTTAGGTGTGGTAATTGAATGTAAAAGTATAGCAATTTTAATGTTGGAGACAGTTGCCTACATTCAATTTCTGTTGTACTTTTTGCTAAGCAAAGCAAGTGTGTGTCATTTATGGTTTTGTTTACTTGCTCACTCCAACGGCTCAACCCGCCTGTTTCATAGATTTTTAAAGAGATGGATAATTTGAAGTAAAATAATAATTGAACTGAAATTAAGATAAAAAGAATGGAAACTATATGGTTAACTAATTAGTGAGTTGATCTTTCATAAACGAAGAAAGTTTACATACAAGGTGATATGGTACATAAGTACTCTAATTTGCTCTACAAAGATATATAAAAAAAACGATGCAAACAAGATTTGGATATTTCCTTTGAACACTCTACCAATAAAATGTCATATTAAATGCTGAAATTTACTATGGAGTAGTAATTTATTGGAGGTTATCTATCTTTACATTAAAGTATTTAAGTACCCTTTACTATCTACTTTACTTATTTAATAAAAAATAAAAAAAAAACACACAAAAAATAAATAAATAAAATAAAATAAATTAACTTATTTGAATAAAAACCCTAATATTTATATTAGCTTATCTAAACTAAAATTTATGTTAAGCAATAAGGAGCATAGTCAACCATAAATTGTTGACATTCAGCTCTAGTTATGATGGATTGAAAGTGTGGGTTGTAAAACATCTTTAATTTAAGGAAATAATCTTAACTCCCAATGTCTCAAAGATTAAACAAGAGTTTAAATCTTAATGAATGATTGATCTACCTTCCTCATCAATTAAATATAAAAAATAAAAAATAAAAAAAAAAGGGGACAAAACTTATGGAAACAAAGACTTAATAAAATCAGTGGACATCAACTTTCAACAAATAAGTTTTGGGCATTTTTGTCTCACATTAACCTATTGTTGTAAGAAGCCACCTTTTAAATAACGATTATGATATCTATACACCTTTGGTCACAAACGGCATCAAATATAAATTATAATATTTCTACTTAACATCTTCTATGTAATCCTTACTCCTTAGTTTTGTACATATCCTTTTCTTTAAAATAAAAACTACATGGACATACATTCCCTTAGGTAAAATTTACTTGTTATAACTAGGCTTTGTATAATTTACAAGGATGTGATTATCTAATCTTATTACTTTGACATAATTTGATCAAACTTATAATTTTTACAGTATGATTCAGCACAGAGTATCATATTTGTAAGAAAATTATTTGGAGTAAATATTTACAAGTATCTAGTTTTCAAAAATAGCAAACTTCGTGCATAGATGCAACCTAATTATATTAGTATCTTATAGATGTATGTCCCTCAACAAAGACAATACTTAGCATCACACCAAACATCATCTTGTCAATAACCAAAATGCTTTAGCATCCAACAATCACCACATTAACTAGTAATTAATTAACAATTGCAATGAAGACTTGGACACATCGTGACTCGTCTAGTTTAAAGCCAAGACGTCTTAGCACACAAAGTGACATAATATAGTTCAACCAAATATATACCGAAATTAGATAAATAAGATAAATTAAGTGACAAAATCATCACATATTAAGAAGATGGTGACGAATTTTATACATGGTATTTAACTTAAGTTGGAAGACATTTAAGCAGCCTTATTAGCTTCTCGATGAATGATATCGTGGAGGCGTTTGTGAGCATATAGAAACACAACTCTATTAATCCATGCATACACTCATGCATGCACATATATATATTAAAGAGGTCATTTAGATATTAGAGCATGTTTGGTAAGAGTGTCTTTGGGTTGGAAACATGTTGAATTAAACCGTTATCGTTATCAATTCAAGTGTTTGGTCAAAAGGTTTGGATCGGATAACAATTACCATACTTAAGGGTAATGGTTTTCACCTATTTGTTATTTAAACCTTAGGTAACAGTTACTCTTGCCCTCCTCAACCAAAAATTAAAAAAAAAAAAGTTAGGTTTAAATAATTCATTTCCGTAGTTAAAACATATGAAAATATAAAGTTTAATGATTCCTTTCCTCCCTTATATTTGTTTTCTTTCCACTTTATTTCCAATATTCATACCAAACACTGCCTTAAAGGTTTCCATTCCCTTATAGAAATATATTACAAAGCCACATTTTCAAAATCGTCATTTTATTATTCTTAGGTATTTAGAAATCAACGAATCTATCAATTTCTCAAACCTCAAATAAAAGAACCTTAAATTTCCTTTAATAGCAATTTTGATCAATACTTAATAACTATGCGATATTCACACTTGATGACTTCAATACATGACCGATACTTAGATAGAAGTCGTTAATCAATTCATTTTCTAAAAGATAATTTTGATATACTTAGAGGCAAAGTGATTTTCTAGCTGCTAGACCCTGTTCTTTTGAGCTTCTGAACAGAGTTGAGCAAGTGTGAGCAGAGCAAAACAGCTTATTTATATTAAGTAGAGACGTAGAGTAGAGTAAAACAAAGCAGACGACAACAACTCAAAAGAACAAAAGGCCTTATGTGTTTTTTACATAACTTTGTCAAATTTATATATATATTTTTGTATTTTTCAAAAAGGAAATGCAACTAACCATAGGTCAAAGATAAATTTATGGTGTGAAAAATGAAGACCTCTTCATCGACCAAAATGTCTCATTCAAGGTATTGAGATAATTGAGGAAAATACAACCCAAATAAAGCTTGCATGATGAAACAAAAAGAAAGTAGATGAGCCCATGTGAGACTGTGGACACGAATATCTGGATTAAGTTTGGTTTGGGGGGTAATACTAAATACTAATACTATAGTCCAAATCATATCCACATCCTTTGTTTCACATCATATTCAGATACTTGAGACCATGGTCCATACTCTTTTCTTGGGTGGTCCCTTTTTTTTAAAAACCTCTCCTACTCCAAACCCACATACCCAACCTTGTACGACATGTATACCATAATACAGTACTAGTTACGATTATGTTTTAATAAATTCTTTGATCCCAAATACGATATAGACTGTGTTGCATTTGGTTTGTACATTAATCAATAATGAACAAGACGTGAAAACAAAAAAGAAGGTAAATAAGAGACAATCACTTTAAATGTAAAAAATTGGGTAACTTTGATCTTATTTTTAGACTCGCTACGGTCCTCCACACCAATGTCCTAATAAACCTTCTAGCTAGTTGCGTGTACGCCTTCCTTTGGCTTGCACAAGATAATACAAGTTTAAATCAAAATGGTAAATAAATAAACTTTTTCACATTTAATGTGTACCTTATATTTGTTGATATATTTATGAGAATATCATAATAGCATCTAATTAAGCATTTTTGTTGATAAATTACCATTTTGCCACTTGATAAACCAAATTTGTTTATCAAAGAGATAAATTGGGACTTTCTCGGCTTAACACTGATGCGTAAATTGTTTCCCATCTTTGAAATTTTATTCTACAGCCAGGTGAGTGGATTCGATGCATACATAACAACCCAAATGAATACGAACTTGAAAAAACATACTTTGTAGGCATAATATGCATATATGTAGGGGTTAAAAGAAAAACATTGGGCGCCATTATTATTGGTTTTGACATTGAACAATAGATGTATATATAGAGATCTAAAATTCATATGTAAATAACACTATGCAGTAATGTCCTTTTTTGACTAAAATTGATTATGACATAAAACTTGGGAGTAAAAGTGCATCAAGCGTTACGATGATAAAACACTGACATTGAACACACATAAACAAATTCCAAACTAAACTAAACCTAAACATGAAGCAAGCATAAATAATAAAATTGCCATATCAAGAATCTTATATACATATATCAGGACTTACCAAAAATAGCTACAGTATCACTGATACGTCACAACTAACAAGCCCACATTTGTTCTATAAAATTTCCATAGTCAGCAGTTCAGCAACCCCACATTGGCCACAAATGATATTCTCCATTGGTTGAGATTTGGGATCACTTGTTCGCTTATCACCTTATCTCAAAACAGAAAAATTAAATAATTCGAGAATTCCCTTAACGCTTTCTTTGGCTCGCTTCCCTTCACCTTGAAAACAATAATATTCAATATAAACAAATTGTTTTAAAGCGAGTTAATTCTTATCAGTAAAAAAACACTAAAAGTAAATCAGTAAAAATAATTTAAATCTAGTAAAAAGCAGCTGAGAGAACATAGTTATATTTTATTTTAAAAGTATGATATACTACATTTCTACACTTTTGCTTGCTGAAAAAAGTTAAAATGTATTTTATACATATTATTGTCAAGTTACCAAACACAATGTAACTTTAAACAGTAACATAATAACATATTTCGTACATATTAGTATCACAAAGCATTCTATACAATAAACAAAAATAAAATAAAATCCAACCGTTAAGTAAAAATAGCATATGTGATAGATTGTTAATTACAGCCAAAACACTATATATACAATTTGGAAACACATCACATCGTTGTTGGGCACTCATTCCATCACCATTTTAACAAGTAGTGATAATTATTGCTAACTTATAAACAAAATTACAGAAGAAAATCTAGCACATTTACGCCTCCAACCACAAATAAAAAGAGGTGGAACCCTGATGCAACAACATAACAACTACTCCATTTTGTCCAAGGGAGACTCCAATTCATTACTGAGCTTGGGTGCATGAAATATTAGGTTCAATTTTGCCACCTTACACTTTCATTGTCATAGAATAACACCCAATTTAGAGCAAAGCAAGCATTTCCATTAATAATCCGATATTGACATGCCGCCCGAGTTTAGACAACAGTTCTTAAAATTCCTTCCGATAATAGGGACGTCGAATGACCGCCTCAGCACAGCTCAACATTCTATGGGTTGCTCTCATTTCCTCACCTGTTCTTTTCTCCCAAATGATGGTGACCCCACCTAAGCTGCATCTATTAATGCTTTTCTGTTATGGTCTAGTAATTTCACACGTACACCAAAACCTTGTACACTTATCCCCTAGAACTGTAGAACACATGAGGTGTAATGGCACTCTTTTCATACCCAAAAAAAAGCATATAAACAAATTATAATAAGAAACAGTAAATTAAATGTAAATACGAAATAATTGATCAAGTGTGCTAAAAAAAGTGTAGTCAATTTGCAGGAATAAATTCTTGATGCAAGTGTTAACTGATTGCACGGCTTCAATCAACGCACAGGCGATTCTTCACTTTTGGCAATGATTTCCATTTCAAATCCACATTTTGGCCCCTTTCACATGCAGTAGTACTTCCACAGCTGATTAGCTGATGCATTGAGCCAAAAAGCCTCTCATGTCCAAACATTCATGGTGGTAGACCACTAGAACATATCCTGCCCCGAAAAAACACAGTGAGGGACCTTTTATGAAGCTAAGGACAAATTTCATAAAACGTAAATAAATTCAAAACAAACAGTCAAAATCCTTTTCCAGCTCTATTGGGGATTACAGATTACAGTGAAGATAAAAAACACAATTAGGGGGCCAACCTTACAAGCCCAGTCAAACTAGTCCAAGATCATCCACACTACACTGCACTGCACTAACTAAACTAGCTCCAAAGGAACACCTCAAGAGATTTTTACTTGTAGTCCTGTACAGCAAAAGAGTCAAAGGGAATATAGGAAGCCCGAGAAAATCATGAGATCCAATATAATTTAAAAAAAAAAGTTTGGAAGGATCTCATAGACTCTCAAATGGACAGAGAATGGAGTGTTAGCTCTTAACCAATGACACGAGTTTTAAAGGTATCTCCAAAGGATTTCCAAAAGAACCCCCCGTCCTGCCCCCCCCCCCCCCCCCCCCCCCCTAAAAAACAAAAATAATAATAATAAATTAAAAAAATTAACCATAAGGGTGTGACGCGTCATATGAAAAGAAAAGAGAGAGAGGGAGATGTGACAACCCCACGTCCCTCCCCTAGATCAGAACTGGTTTAAAAACTGAAAAAGCAAAAGAAGAGAGCTATTTCGAGTGTCATAACAATGTTGGGATTTTTTGGTAATGATCTTGGGTCTTTTTTTGCAAACGGAATGGAAGGGCCAGTGGAGATACCACTAATAGACAGTACACAGTACCACTACAAAGGCTCTTAAAAGCTTGACAATTCTATTTTCTAGTTGAAATATCATATAACTCGGCCAAAATGTAATATGTTAATTCCTTTACAAATCTTATTCACCACTCTGAATTACAGTTATCATTGTTCAATTTTACTAAAAACAAAAAAACAAATCAGCAAATACTAGTGTACCCATGGAAATAAAACTCACATGACATGGATCAGTGAGTTAAGATTGACATCTTGGTCACAATATCAACTTCATATAAGCAGATTGATGCACTTGTGGAGCCCAGACACATCTAGCTTTTGTGGTATCCTACAATTATATAGAGAAGATTCTTTGTCAGTGACAGAAAACCTAGGTGTGGGCACCAATTAAAGGGAAACAAAAACTGCCCAACAGGCTTAACCTTGATGTTGACAAACAGGTTCTCTTGGCATACCCTACAAGTTTTGAGTCACATGACCACTAGAACTCCAGCTTGGGACTGGTCATGAGAGCCAGAAGGCTATGGTGGCCTGCAGCATTATTAGATTAAAACAAAAGATATGCTACAGTAAGCATCAAGCATGTGCCAGGACCTACAATGATTAAGAAAGATTTATAATTTGCAAGTTCAAAACTCCACAAGGCCATTAAGATGATATTTACAGTAAAAATAAATAAAATTAAATAATAATAGTTATTAAAAAAAAGTGCCTTAACCTTGATCACGGATGAGAGACAACTTCACTTACACAATATGCTGATATGGAGATCAGAAGCACAAGAGCTCCTGGGCCCATAAAGCTCACAAAAGCAAGATCAAACAAGGACCAAAACTTTAATTCAGCTCCGCCAAATCTAATCAAAAAAACAAAAGTGACAACTAACAGTCACAGCAGGCACCAGAATTATGAACAAAAAATTACAGTGTACACACTGGGTATGAACCAAATTTTACAGCTTATCAACAATCAATGAAACCATCAAAAGATGACAAGCAGAGGAGCGTAATCAACAGGAAACCAAAAACTGCAATTACAGCTCTTCACCTCTGGCTCAAATAGCAACCTAGGGAAGCAACCAAAACATCATAAATTACCAGACATATGGAAGTAATAGAACCACATTGAGCATAATCAAGAGGAAAAAATAACCTTACACACAGTTGTTTACCAAAACAAGCATTTAATTGTGGCTAACAGATACTGAGAGATAAACAAGATGACAAATGGTAAGGAAAACTAACCACAAGGAAAGTTTTTCTAGATGAACAAACATGATAGCACTGTAAGACTATTCACAGGCATATAAATTTTACCCTACCCAGAGCAAACAACACTTCAACAAGCAAAAGATTTTAACTGCAGGTAGCCAACAAACAAAACCGAAGCCATTAAAAACTAATCTGTAATTATAGGAACATTCTTAATATTGACAGGTGTGTACATCAACCATTAAAAAGACCCTAAAAGAAGATGCATTAATAATTCTCCTCAACCTACATTTCTACTTAAAATATTATATTTTAAAATTTTTAGGAAAGATGGTCTGACTTGACCAGAGTAAAACCAATCCAGTTGACCAAAAAAAAAAGGTAAAACTTACACTATGACGAACATGAACTTGATTAATAATGGTTAAATAGTCATGATTCATGAAAATACACAAAACTATAATAAAAATAAATAAAAAAATAAAAAAAATAAAAAAATTTCAAAAATTAAGTTGTCTGAACAAAAGCATTTACTCGGACCTTTTGACACAAAAACTACTAGATTAGATTGAGAGTATACTATGTTAAAATGTTGAGTTCCTCGCATAAGGTAGATCGTCATTGTTACCTAAATGCACAAAATTCCTATGAACAGTAGTATTCCTTACGAGAAACGATAATGAATAACATATTTATGCATACCAGATGAAATATCTTTTATGTAAAACTTAAAGTATTTATTATCTCACAGCAGCAAAAGTTTAAGAACTATTAGCAGTACAGCATTAAGCAGTGAGCAGTTCAATTAAACAGAGAACCTGCATATGAGCTCATAATACTCCTATCAGCTACCAAAAGAAGATCAAACAATGGCATGATAAACACATGACTACATGTCTACATGAGATTAACATTTTGACTATTACCCCGTAAAATTAGAAATTTCAAAGTCCTATGCAGACTACAAGAAATTTGTTATATTCAGACTACTGCAAAAAAGATGTAGAAACCAGAGATTCTGATAATTACATAACACTGCATTTCACACTGATAGTTACAAGGTACACAACGTAATTGAAACTAATAGCATTTAATAAATTATAGAGGTATACATCACAGAGCAACTGAAGCTACGAAGGAGTGACTGAAGCTAACAAAACCAATATCCCCCCCCCCCCCCCCCAATAGAGGCCTTCTGCATTTTAAAGAATATAATTACCGCCACCTCCCATTATTAGCCTCAAAAGTACAAACTTCTGTTTGCCATATTCATAGCAATCATATAATTAAAGTGTCTTTCATTTTTACATCACCATCTCAAGTCTCTTTAGAGGAATCAGGCTTTACTCACACACAGATTCAGATGGAGCTCAGATATAAAAGACTATGATGATCTATCTCGGAGTAATTTATAATGAAAAAGGAAAACAGTTAAGAATATCCAGCTAGTCACCAGGATCAGACCAAACAGATACAGTCTTTTAATTATGCAGGAAAAATGAAAGTAAATCTAGTTAAGGTTGAATGTCAAAATTTCAATTCCTGCAAGCTGCAACTATTACTGCTTACATATATTTTGTGGCGGCATAACCTCTAACAGGTCAAAATAACAAATTGAGGGAATACTACATTTGCTGTACGCCCAATTGCCATGTTAACAAAGTCAAAAATAATATAAGAAAGTTCAAGGAAAAAAAGTAACAAACAAACGGAGTCACTACTTCAACACTAGAAACCTACTGCTCATACAGGCAAACAAATGCCAATCCAAGAAACAAATATTACAACCACGTTGATAAGCAAGCTGATGCTGCGATGAAGGATAAAGAACACTCACCTGAAAATCTGGAATATATCTGCTACTTTGATATGCTTTTAACACTCCCCTGTTTGCACTTATCATAAGCAGCTCAAAATCTCATGTATTTCAGGCCAAGAAATTTGGAAGAAATATAAAGCCAAAAATACATTGCTATCATATTTTTAGGAAATTTAGATTGAGTGCATGGCATCATTGAAACTAATAAAAGCACGAAACCTTCATATGAATCTAGAGTTAGAAAGAACATCAAAAGGGAAATTAAGTCTCCTAAGAAAACAAGCAATATCAAAACTACTTCAAAGCATAATCTATGAAGTTAGAGGTCTGTGTCATCAACACAAAGACAAGAAGTCACAATGACATTAAGAACAATAATTTGATCTGAATGATATTGCTGCTTACTTGCTTAGTGTAGTGACCCAGCATCCAACACAACAAATTTCAAACATTTTCAGGCTAGCATAATCCAAATTCACAGAAATTGTACTTTAACCGCTGACTCAATTAGTTATCTTGATTGTACAAGTCAAACCAAGGCAGGACTCAGGCAAAGAAATTCAGAAATAGCTCAGAGTCACAATGAAATGAGAATACTTCCTGGCAATGGGAATGGATTTAAGTGTAATTTGGCAAGTAAATCAATATCATAATGTCCATAACAATGCAATCTCATCCCTAAATCAGTGATTTTCTTCATAAATGCCCATTACCAACCAACACCACCCCCGAAATGGTAATAGATGGTAATGGAAATTTGTGAAGAAAAATAGATAGTATGGGGTGAGCTATCATTACCACGGAACAAAAATTGATTTCCCTTACAAATTTATATACAAATTCATTACCATTACCATCATTTATCAGCACTTACCCAAAAGGGCAGTCTTTAAGCATGTTAATAAGCACGAAGTAAAATTTCAACTCCATCATCGTTAATTCTCTTCTTCATGGAGAAATAGAATTCAAGTGACTTGTTTCTTTTTCCATATAATTATTTTCTAACAAGCCAATTCTGAGAACAGAGTAAAATCTTGCAAGGAAAGAGAAAGATGATATTCTAGGAAAGTATCCAGATTCCAGAGTGAAGTATATACCATTTACAAAGATGAAGATTAGAAGTAAATACCATTTTCAAAGATGAAGATTAGACTCTATTTACAAGAGTATAATTTCGTGTGCAAGAAAGAAAAAAAAAAAAAAAAAAACATATATTGCTGACAAGTGGAAGCCTAGTGTTGTGATGAGTAAATACACGTCTGAGCAGATTTTAAACTTGGTTAGGGCTCTGATGACGAGGCAACTTCCTTTCTCTATCCATTCAACTTCATAAGAAACACTATAAAACATGGGTCAAGCACATAACAATATGATCACATCAACTTTTATCCAAGACACAATAACTCCAACAAGTAGCCTAGGTAAGTATGGATTCATGATGATGATGATGATAAAATGATGAATTCATCTTTCACAAATGATATCCCAAAATTCAATAAGAGTACATAGGAAAGAGGACACTTAAATGCACTCTCAGTCTCTCAATTTAAAGCACAAAGCCACAAATCACACTCTTCATCTCCCTATTTGACATTTGGTAGAAATTGACAGATGGGGATTTAGTAGGAGATTAATGTTGCATACATGAGAAATTCTTCCTCCCTGATTAAAAACAAACTCCCTTTGAAATTTAAAATTTCAATTTTCATCCATCCCAACATAGTTGAACACTTTCTTTTTTTTTAATAAGGTTTTATCAATTATTGATTATTTATTACCTTTCTCTTGCCATTATCTCCTTCTCACACCTAATCACTACAATGACCACAATTATCCCAGTACCTCCCATAACAGCTACATCTACTTTTCTATTAAGAATATAATCAGTGACTCAACCACAGCTTATCACGTAAAATTCTATGCAACATCAAGTGTTTGAACTCTTGTAGAGAGAAGGAAGTGCAAAACATTAGTACGAGTCAATGACAAGTGCAAACCTTAAATATTGATGACAACAAGTAGCACATATTTGGACAGTGACTCAGATTGGGTGGGCAGTAAGATGTCTTTCCTTAAAAATCAAAGTTTTTTCATACCAACTTTAATCCTGGACACAAATCAGCCAACAAGTGTTGCACTGCTGTCTAGGTAAGGTTGGAATCGGAGGGAGTGGAGTCCACATAAAAAGGATTATTTTTTACCCCTATTTAGTTCACAAACATTGACCACTTTAATTAAATATTTCAGCATGTCCTAATGACAAAAAATACAAATAAAAGCTAATAATAGCCTAAAGCCCTAAAATAATACTCCTCCATTTTCCTTGTTCTACACACTGTAAACTTAAATTTGTTCTTTTTTGTTCCGCTGACTATGCATTACTTTTTATAGGCCTACCCCATTTATCAGTTTACCCCACAAAAACTACACTTCTCCACACTATGTCTTACTTTATTCACCTTTTTCTTACACATTCACCTTTTAACTATATCTGGATCCAACCCAGGTCACACACCTGGCTTATGATGGGTGACTGGGTGAGTCTCCCAACAAGAGTTTCGACATACGTTGGCTCGAACCCGAGAACTCCCTTAAGCGACATCAAGTTGTTTACCACTTGAGCCAACTCTTGTTGGTTTTTACATTATTCTTACTTTATCTTATTCTCACTCAACAGACAGCGTAGCTTTTTTTTTTTACGAATTAAATAGCATAGCTTCATTAAATAACCATTTAAAAAAAAAAATTGAGGGAGTATTTATTTACGGAAAATAATCAAACAAAAGTTAGAGTAATAATGATAAAATAATGCGTATCATATTTATTTATGGAATAAAATTGAATAGAATCAATTGTAATTGACTATGGAGCATTGAACCTAATATTTCTAATTAATTTTTGTTATTTAAATATTTATTTACTAATATAGGCCTTACAAAGAAGAAAGAAGTGACTCTTGCCCCTTCTTAAGTCATCAAGTTTTTTTATTGATAAGTCATTCGTTATATATGTTCAACCATCGAATAATCATCATTAAAATAAAACACACATATTAATGCCTTAATCAACATTATCAATTTCTCCATTAATAATAACTTGATAGTTATCTCAAATGCAGGTTGAAAATTATGCTTTAATTATCTCTAATTTCGTAATTATGTCAATTACAGATTCATAATTTTGCCTTAATTATCGCTTATTTCATTATTAACACATATTTATACATATGTATCATCTTTTACCTCTAACAATGGTTTTATCCATGGCAACGTGGACCCATGGATTTTTCAAGGTCATTTATTGTTTTATAGAGCTTATTCATCCAAGATTGGATTTTTCATAGGCATTACAATGTTCCCAATACTGAATATGTACCTATGAACTCAGAGCATATCTGTATAAACCTTCCCAGAAAATATGCCTCACCAAGGAACACCTTAATGTTCTTCATACACAATAGGCAAAACTTACGGCAACTGTTCAAAATAAAAACTATAAAACCATAATTCATAATCATCCAACTCTAGGTGAAGTTGACTAGGTCATAGACGGCAAAAAAGAAATCTGAACAAGGTTCTCTTTTTCATTGTTGTGGATCTTGGCACTGTGAAGTCAACAAACAAATTTGTATAGCTTATCCTACTAATGTTTTGTTCTCTTCATCTTAAATAATAATATTCCGTCAAAATAATTTCAATTTAGTAAAAATAAGTTAAGTTTAGTTCACTAAAAATAATTTATAATCAGTAACATTAAAGAACAAATATAATAGATAATCAGTAAGAATAAGTTTTAATAATTTTAGTTCAGTAACAATAAGTTTAGTTTGATAAAATTAATTTCAATTTAGCAAAAGGTGAAGAGAATAGAGCCTAAATGTAATTCTAATCAGAACATTCTATATTATAAGACAGAAATGATTCAGTCAAGGAAATGTACCAATGATTCTCCTGCCCTATGCATAGGCTCCAAGACCTATTACTATCTCAAGCATCCCACAATCTAAAAGAATTAGACAGTCCAAACTCCAAAGCAAAGATATGCAAGTTGATAAAGACAAGAGTCCTTTCAGCTAACATGTCAAACTATACCCATTGGAGACATTCTCGATAAACTTCTCTCAACCCGACGGAGAGACTTCTTAAAGCTAAGCTCAAACTTCCAGACTTCCAGCTATATCCAACTCTTCAAAATCTCACCCTATCATAGATATAGATATAACTCTTGAGGGAAGGGATAACAATCTGGAACACCAAATACCATTGCTCCAAATTAACTGATCATAAATCAGAGATTAAACAAAAACAAATAGACCAGCTCCCTTTCCTCTTTCTCGACATGAATAACTGGATGGAAAACTCTAGACAAGTAACAATAATAACATCAAATTTCAAAAATACCTTCACTAATTTGGTTGTCTAAATCTCTAAAAAGCTGAAAATTATTGTAAAGTGATTTACACATTTTTTGTTGTTTAGCTCATCTAAAGAGGAAAATTAGTGGAACTAAAGTGATTTACACAATTTTCCAATGTTCGACTGTTAAAAATAGACACAAGAGATAAGTAGCTAAGATAACTCCTTGTTCCAAGTTCCACCATTATTCCATCACCTTTGAAACAGAAACCAAGATAGACCCATTTATATGTCCATAATTTGCCCAATTTTCTTTTTTAAATACACAAATTTGTACACTTCCAATCCTATTCAATCAATAAAACACCCAAGCTCCCTGACAAGCTAAATTACTACACAATATAGTCCCAAAACTTGAATATCACTAATACTGCATCTAAAAGCACTCAGTATTTTTACCTCCAAAATCCCCAATTTCCATTAGAAGTTCATAAAGCAGTTTCGACTTCCTCACGTCTGCGAAAACCACAAATATCACATTTAGCTCTAGTCTCAATATTTCTCTCAGGAATCGTTGGAGCAACGTAAATAAGGTAAAGAGAATATAAAAGCATAAGCAAGAAAAAATAAGCTAAAGAATTTTTTAAAAAAAAACAAAAATTAAAGAAGAAATGAAGCCAGATTAAATTTAAACTGGACTATACTATATTCTTGAAACTATCATCAATGACGACATATCCAAAGGCATTAATTTACATTAGAGCATGATCAAAGAAGAGAATTTGCTAAGAAGTCTCTAACCCATACAACATTCCAGCATAATCGTCAATGCTGCCAGGCTTCTTAAAGAAAATCTCTCGAATCCTCTCAAAGACAACCCATGTGAGCAAGCTATCGGAACCGGCTTGATGCGACTGCCCGACCATTCGCTTCACCTCCAATGCCTTCGCAACACGATCCAACCCACCATACAACCCATCACAGAACCTGATCATGTACTTGACATCAAACACTCTCCCCCCAAAGAAAATCCGCACCAGCTTAACAAACACACTGAGCTCACTCGGCAATTGCGACTGAGTTAACACTTTAACCAGATAACCGAAATCGTAAGCACAGTGAAATGTCAGCCAAGTGATAGAATTATCGTTGCATACCAAACCAGACGACATCATCAACTCAGCGAATTTCACTGAATCAACTCCAGATTTCAAATTCATAGCGAAATCGATGCCGTGATTCCTCAACAACTCGACGGAATCCGGCGACTGATTATCCGTCATTACATCGAAATCCTTAAAATTAAACTGCCAGATGTAGCCGATCTTAGGGTTTCCGAGATTGGGCAGATTTCCTTTGGAATCCACCAAAGTTAACCCCAACTGAATGATCTTCAAAGCATCGACGTTCTGCTTCAACAGAGAGTAGTGTTTCCCCGGAGAAGTGTACTTCGGCCGAGATTCGCTGCCGAATTGCCGGAAAAGTACGCCGGGAAACTCCGTATCCATGGCAACGAAGGAGTAATCGTCGATCAAAGATCGAATCAACAAAAACTCAGATTCAAGATTATCAGACCATACCTCCCGGATCTTAATCGATTGAACAATGGCCATGAAGAATCCAGAACTTATCGAATTGTTAGGGTTCTTCAATTTTCACTTCTTCAGTGTTGATTGGAATTAATTATCTGCGAATTTTTGGATAATTTGAATTTCTAGGGTTTTGACGGTGACAGTGGAGAGGAGGAAGATATTGGGAGGTTTGGGGTTTTTTTTTATAATGGAAGTGGAAAGAAGAAGAGGAAAGGAGAGCGGGGACGTGGGACGGTAACTTCTAAACATGGTGAAAGAACGGAAAAGTAAACTTTTTAAAATTATTGACATATGTAAGTAATAGCGTGACTTTTTAAATTCGTTACTATTTTCTACTTTGTATTAGAATTGAATTAATAATTATTTGATCGAATGTACAAATTATAAACTAAAGATACATTATTGAATAGGATTCAATTATCGATGAGGATATGATATAAACAAGTCATTGTATCGATGAAAAAGTCTATGTATTTGCTCCACTTTCAAAGTTTTATCCTCGCATTAGTAATATGCACCAAAAAAAACATTGAATTAGTTTAACTTAGGAACCACTTTTAACCTGTATAAAACATTACTTACAGAGGGGGATGAAAGATAGAAACTTTCAAACAGTGGAGAATGATTTGGGAAAGTGACTTAATAATTTTATTGACATATGAAAGTTTTACCATGACTTTAATTATGTAGTTTAACTCTTTTTACTAAAATTAATTATCTGATTGAAAGTTTCAATTATAAATTATTTGCTTCAATATAATAATCCAAATGAATAATCGAGGAAAAAGATTGATTATATTTAGGTTTCATAGTCAATGATGATGTGCTATAAAGAAGTCATTGTATCGAATAATTGTCATTCATCCGCTTCATTAAACATGATTGTTGGTTGATCATTGCGTGCATTAGTTAATTAGTTTTACCGTGGATGATTTTCTAATCATAAAAATGGAGCACTGACCTTACAAAATACTTCGTATATTGAGTTGTAAACTATCGAACATATTTTTTTTATATATGGAAGTGGAAAGAGAGAAAATAGAGAGAGTGAAGACGTGGACAGTGACTTTCAAACACGAGAAATAACGAAATAGTCATATTTTTATAGTGCGATAAATATTCAATAACTTTAAAAAAAATTATTGACATATGTAAGTTTTACCGTGACAATCACCAGCTGCCACTCTCGATTATTAATTGATAAATCGGCCTTAAGTAATTCAACAAACTAATTCATGGAAAATTGAGCACCACTTGGATGACGATTGTGATCATCTCCATAATTTATGATAATTGCATAACAATATAAGAATGTCATGATCAATGTGCAGCACAGAGAGTATCAGCTCATTTGTTTGGTACCAAACATCCAACATTCATATAATTTGGCTGCCAACTTTATTTAATAGCCAATGTTTAATCATATAGTTAATGTTCATGCATCACATAGTACTGAATATTATTATTTAAAATGAACCTAGTGGTTTTGGTACGTCGTGGTTTTGATGTTTCTCTACTTTTTCGTTTAGCTTTAATTAATTGTTTGTCATGTTAGATGATAAAACTATAACCTAAAGTCTTCATATGTATAATTAATAATATAAGTACATACATTGATCAGGAAATTAAGGAATGCAATCATTTGGATTCTAAGCAAAGCGTCAAGTATGGCCTCTCCTCTTTTGTATCTTTATGTAACCATAAACATTATTGATCTTTGGACTAGCCCCTTGTTGTATCTCATCGTTACCGCAACTATTTAGTGCACAGCAATACATCAACATACATCAGCCACAACCACAAGAATTGAGAATAAACCTAGGATGGGTGACCTTCTGGGAAATTATCGTGTTGGTTCATGTAGCCGCCCCACTTATGGGATGAAGGCGTTCAAACAAGCAAGCAAAACAATGTGCAATACATCAACAACATTGCTAAAAATCTCTTTCCTTGTGTCAATATTTCATTGTACAATAAATGAAAAACTACAAGTTTTTCAACATAAGAAACATTGTATGTTTCTCAAAAGGGCATTTTGGTCTTTTTGGTAAAAATAAAAAATAAAAAAATAAAAAAATAAAAAAAAGAACAACTCACTACTCTCAACTCCTCTTTCCTCAACCATGAACTTTGAGCAGTTTACAACAATGGAAATCGAATATTTCTTCAACAATGGAGGGAACAATTTCAAACAATGGCAAAAACCTTCCATTTGGGGTTAATCATACCCTTAATTTATATATTTTTCTTAGGGTTTTTCATTAATTTCGGCGGTGTGGTGTTATGGTTGGGGTTTGTTGTTGTATTGGTGGTAGAGGGAATGGTGTTGGTTATGGTGACGGGGCTCATCTTCCATGGATGATTCAAAAGGTTGAAGAAGGAATGATGAAAATGGAAGGAGGAGGAAAAAGATGACTCGGTAAGAAAATAATAAAATATTTAAAAAGTTGCCATTATTTACGTATTTGCCATCTTGAGAAACTGGGGCAACCTCACAATAAATTATCATGTACTTCCTCTGTTTTTTTTAAAAGCTAGAGATGGGATCGTGCGGAGTTTTAAGAGGTTTAATAAAATAAGATGTTACTGGGATATATAAGGTTATTATTTTATTGAAAAGTAAAGTGGTGTGAGAGGGAGTAGAGACCATTGGAGGATTGAGAATGGATAAAATAATAAAGTGTAGGGACATTAATGGGTAAAGACATTATTAAATTGTAAAAGATTGTAGCTTTTAAAAAAACGAAGGGAGTTTAATGGTTGCAGTCTGTGTCAGGCCATACCTCATGCCAAACCCACGTTCTTTGGGATTAGATAGGCCAAGCCCATGGCCCAGTCATGAGCTACATGTTGTGCAAGTTGAAAAATTTCCAAAGGTCGGCCTATCAGACACCATGTTATGTTTACGTGCTTGAACCAAATGTTATTGATCTTTATCATGTTGTGCTATATGCTTCTTCCAAATAAAAATGGCTCATACCCGTCACACACATCAACATTTCATGCCTACCTCATGCCCGTTTTGTATTTTGCATGTCATACTTGGTCATGGCATGCCTCTAGTTGCCAGGCGAGTGCCATCTTTTCATGTATATGTGTATCGATTAGCTAATAGGATTACGTAGCGTAGTAATATAATTTGTGTTAAGAATAATTATCGAGCCATAAAATTATTTGTTACTTGTTTTTAGAAGCTAAACAATAATCTAATAACATTAAGGTGGAAAAAAAAAAGATTTTTCTTGTTACATCTTGATCAATTAGTCATCCATAATTGAGAATGGGTATAAAATACAGAGGGGGTGAATTTATAAAACTACGTACCCTAAATAGGTCTCAGTAGTATCGCAAACTAGGTAAGTTCATTTCCAACTTACAAATAAGTGGTTTGGTGTTTTTGGTAATCATGAGTAATTTTAGAAGCTTCAAGTGTTAAGTAAATTTAAAAGTAATATATTTGGTTATCATTAACTTGTTTGCATTTTTGCAGCAATAAATAAATTGATATCCGAAATTTTCATATCAGATTTCCGATTCAAAACTATTATTGAATCTAATGAGGATTGGTTCTTCATATAATATTGATCTACACTTTTCCTAGCTGTAGAGATAATGAGTACTTCGTATGGAGTATTCCCTTTGTCACTTTTCTATGATTACACGTGATATGAAACAACCAAGAAAATAAGGAAAAATCAACTAACAACAATTTCAAAGCAACAACACAAGATAAATCTATCTCAAAAATAACAAGATCTATGAAATAGGGGTTCTTAATCAAAACCAACACCAAGTATGGCTAGGATTAGGATGTAACCACAAAGATTATAAAGTAGCAATCACAAATAAAGCAAATAATCACCATGCCAAGATTAAGGAGAGAGCAAATCTCATTGATTTCAAAATTAAGCAAAAGTTGTTCCCAAAAGCAAGCTTAGCCCTATTCAAAGGCTTTACAAAAAAATTTAAAAAAAAAAATAAATAAATAAATAAAAAAACTTTGAGTTCTTGAATTGCATCCCTTAGATTACAAATTTAAGGCCAAGATTAAAAGCAAGCTAAGAAAAACAAAAAGAAAGAACAAAGCCGCTACGAAACAGGGGCTAAAGAGCAGTCTCTCTAGAGGGTTGGAGCAGTGATCGCTCCGCTCGAACAAAGCGGTCGCTCCAAAACTTCTGCCAAAAATCCCAATTCTGGATGGAGCGAGCTTGCTAAAAAGGTGGAGCGGGTGCTCCAAAGGGTATAGCAGTCACTCCAACGGTTGGAACGGTCACTCCGACGATTATGCCTGGATAGCTCGACTTCAAACGCTCATAACTTCTTCATTTCTCACTCAAATTGGGCATGTGACCTATCATTGGAAAGCTCTCTGACTCTAATTTCATCTCAAATTTGAATCCCTTGAAAATTCTTTGTAGTTAAGAATGATATGGTTGATTGATGGGATGAAGAACGGTAGGTCGTTGGGCTACCACCCCACCCAATCAAACAAAATTTGTAACTCAACTAACCCCTATAAAGTGTAGTGGTAAGTCAAGGTCGAACCCAAAGGAATGGAGGTCGAATGCACAATGCCTAAGTCAAGCTATTCCGAAGTCTAGTAGGGGTTTATGGTAGAAACTAGAGCTAAGCTAGGCAATGCAAAAAAAAATACTAATCAAATGCAAAGGCACTAGGGGAATGGATCCACATGCATCAACAATGAAGTTCAATCAACTTGGGGATTCAACCAATCAAGTCAAGCAATGTGAGGGAAAACCGAAATTGCAACCAAGAGAGTACATCAAGCTATTCTTCTAGAGGTCTAATTAGCGTCAACTACATCAAACACTAGCTAGAAAAACATCACAAGATATCTCAATCGAGTAAATGTAAGCCACAAATCAATGGTCCGTATCAATGTGAACTCACAATGCAATCTAGTGTGAATAACAAGGGTGATCAAGCCTAATCAAGCACACACATGCACAAAATCAATCAACCAATTTAATCACATTATCAACTCAATCAATTTTCCCCAAATTAATCTCAATTCATTATCAATACATGCTTCACCACTACCCTAGCAAATAAACTACTCACAATCCATGAAGAACATCAAAATCAAAGCTAAACTAATCATCATTCCCAAATTCATCAATTGAAATCAAATTGAAGCCAACAAATTCAATCAAAATCAATCAAACTATCAATTAACCAAATCAAACAACAATACTAATGAAATCAAACATTAAATTGCATTAAAGAGTAAAGAATCCTTACAAACTTGATAGAAATCAAATCAAATGTAGCAATCTTCAATCATCAATCATCAAACCCACATTTTCTCTCTCTAAAAATGCTAAGAACTAGTGTTTTTCTCTCTCTAAAATCTAATCTAATCTAATTCTCCCCAATAAAGATCTAATTCTCTCTCTCTAAAAGGAAAGAAATAACTATCAATACAAAGAGGAAGTTGGGATTGACGTCCAAAAATAGACCCACGCCGGTGCGGGCGCTTGGAGGAGAGAGAGTGGCGCGCACGGGAACACACCCAGAAAGGTGCGCCCGCACGCACCTGGCGTGCGGCCGCACGCGACAGATGTGCGGCTGCACACTTCTCGAGTGCGCCCGCACATCGCTGCTGCTTCCTTCTCTTCTTCTTCGTCCTAGCTCATACGGTGCACACATCCTAGATGATGGTGATGGAGGACAAGGTAGGCAGGAACTTTCTTGAATTTCTTGAAGAATATAAGCCATGAAAAGAGCATAAACAAGGCCTTGAAGCATGCTCCTTGGATCCCCCTTTGACTTGAAACTTCTTGCACAAGTTTTGGGCATGAAAATCAATGGAAGACCATGGAGAGAAAGCTCGGGAATCCTTGGACAATCAATCATCACAACCTACAATCAAAGGATAAAAGGCAAGTAAAAGGGAAAAATAGCAAGTAAACTAGAAAATGCATAAAATAGAGAAACTAACTACAAAAAGCATGAAATGAAGAAAACTAGAATAAAATTAAGGAAAACTAAAGAAAAGGGAGATAAAATGAAATAAAATTCATCCAAAAAGGGACCAAATGAGTGCCATAAATGTCACTCATCATTGATTTAATTTGAGTTAGCCATTTTTTATCAAGTACAAGCCTTTCTTTTTTGAGAAATTACCAATGGTAATCCCCTACTCTTTTACTTTCTCAACGGTAATCCCCGGTTTTTTATACAATAAAAAATAATCCTTAATTACTAATTAGTCATTAAATATGACATTACTAAGTTAAAAAAGGTTAAATCCATGTTAAATGGATGGGGATTTTTTATTAAATGATCCTAACCTAGGTTAATTACCATAGTTAAGCTATATCTTAATAAACTTCTCAAGTATTAAAAAAAAAAAAAAAAAAACCGAATTCACTAAAAAAAACATAGGTGAACACCATATTCTCTATAAACTGATTCACTAAAAAAGATGATTAGGTGAACAGTTAAATCTGTATAACTTTTCAACGTATTTTTTAGGAAGGGAAAAGGTGAACACTATATATGCATGGTGTTTGATAGTTGGATGGTGTAATTAAGTTTGGTGGCAACAGATGATAAAGAAATATGTGCTTCTACGTTATAATCCATTTTAACCATGGTCAGCAATTTAACCCATATATCCCCACTTAACCATGATTATTGTAAATTAACTTTATTTTACTAGTAATGTCATGTTTGATGACTAATTAAAAATTAGTAGGTAATTTTTTATAAAATGAAAAATTAGGGATTACTATTGAGAAAGTAAAAAAAAAAAAGGGTATTATTATTGAGAATTTCCCTTCTTTTTTTTCCATCCTTGATTACATGTTTGATCTTCAACCATCAATTGTAATAATAAGACACAAGGATCACTTTTATTCACCTCAGTCACGTCATAACGTAGAGAATTTATCCAAAAAGTAGATTGAGCTATAAATGCCACTAAACGAATCATGTAGCCAAACAATCCGTAGATTTCAAGGATGCTCCCGCATAAACACATATTCAATTTTAGGTGTCTCATTTCTATGATTACATTAGTTTTTGGGTTTAGGGCAATGCCCCGGGTCATAATGTATTACAATAGCTGTGAATATATTCATGATTCAAAACTTGTATTATAATAATAATAATAATTGTGTATGTTATGTTGTCATATATTAATTTCTTTTTGCTATTAAAGACACATATTAATTTATAGTTCAATGGCTAAGTTTTAATTAGTTAATTGACAGGGTAAAGTCGTATCCCCTAATCAAAAGTAATACCTAAGTCCTCTAACTACAGTAGATAGGGAAGTAGGGTCGAATCCACAGGGAAACTGGTCTTTCTATTCCTAATTAATTAATATAATCTAAATTATTAAGGTAACCAATTTTGTTATTGTAAAAAGGAATTAAACTACGGAGATCAAGTTCAGGGAGAAAACAATAATAAGAAGGCCTAGGATCACAGGTTCACCAATAATTAATATTCCGGGATAAAACATAACAATCAATAATCAACATTGCACAAATAACATGATTAACAGGCTCTCGCAATTTATTAATCAACATAGATCTAACAGGCTCTCGCAATTTACTAGATCTAAGTTCCTATTGAAAATAGCCTTTAATATTAAATTAACATCTGCTCGATTCATCAATTCAATATTGCTATACTTTTACAATCAAATCACATCTGCTCGATTCATAATCTAATTGTAAAGAATTAAAACAATTCAATAAGAAATTATCATGCAATATCAATAATCAACAATAACAAATTATCCCTTCATATTAATTATGGATCCCCATAAACCCTAGAATTAAACTACTCGGACATAATTAAATCTAAACTAAACGAAGCAATAAAAGTAGTCATGATAGAGTAAAGAAATAAAATAAATAACTGAGATTAAAAGAGAAGAAATCGTTACCAAAGTTAAAAGGAACAAGAGTTGTGGAGAGAGAAAATAATACTAAGAGTTTAAGAGAAGAGAGAAAGAAAAAAAGTTAGAGAGAGAAAAGAGAGAGTAAGGGAAGGGAGAAAAGAATTCCCCCCTAAATTCGCTTAACAAAAGCGTATTTATACTAAGCTAGAAAATCCTAAGTTAAAACAAATTAAACGACGCTTAAAACGTCCTCCAGAAACACGCGCCCAATCGGGCGAGGCACCGCCCGATCGGGCGCGCCTTTTTGATCGGACGAAGGGCTGATGCGATATAAGTCTTCTTTGCCCGATCGGGCGCGCTATCGGGCGGACCATCGGGCGGACACCTTTGGGCCGCTTGGACTCCTCGTTTGGGCTCGTAACTTGGCCCAAACCAAATTTGGGGCTTAAATCATTCGGTCCAAATGCCTCGTCTTCACACAAGTCGAGCCCTTATTCACCGGCTTGATTACTCTAACCGATCTTGGGCTATGAAAGATGGTCGTGCTCCTCCAATGCTCGTAGTTGCTCCATAAAATCCCGGGAAAATGCTCCAAAGGTGCAATTCCCTACAAAACTCAACCAAAACTACGAAAACACTAGAAAACACATATTAGTAATAAAAGTGGCTCTAAAGAGCCAAAAACACTACTAATTATGACCAAGGGATGGGGGTAAAATACTATATAAAATAGACATATCATTAATCTTGAGATCAAGCGTTCAAATCTATAATATTATTAAAACTTATGGGGACAACATGCTAATAACGACATGTGTCACCCTTATGCCAAATGTGCACTACAATGTCATCCTATGTACCATCCCTCTTCTCTCACCATATTGAATTGTATTAATATTTAGTATTTTTAACAAATTAAAAACTCTTCATTGGACTAACTTTAATGCTATAAAATAGTGTTTAATTTAATTGAAAACCTTTTCATATTAACCTCTTATTATATTTTTATTTAGCTATTAATATTATTCAACATTAACTCCTTTAAATTAATTTGTTCAAACTTATGAATTTATGATGATGCGGGGCCCGGGTCAATAACTAGTTTTATATGAATTCATGTTTCTAGAGTTTTTAATGTGTAATGATATGGATATAGCCAATAAAGAGAGTCAGGAGAGTGCCATGTGGACTTGATTCGAAACGCCAACAGAGTGCCACGTGGCTATGGACTTGATTCAAAACGTCTTTTAATACATAGTATATATAGAAATCCCTCTGCAAGGAAGTAAGGTTGATGGAAGAATAAAGTACTCCTTCCGTTTTTTTTTTATGTTGCATCACTTTCCTTTTTGAGGTATTTATTTTAAATGCATCACTTCTATTTTTGGTAACTTTATACTATATTTTATCATTTCTCTCTCTTACTTTAAACCCCAAAACTTATTTTATCATTTCTCTCTCTTCCATGGTCCTCACTAAAATAATAAAAATATCTATCCTTTCTCACATACTTTCTCTTTCATAGTCCCCATCTTACTTTTACTATAATAATTTATTCACCCACTCACAATATTATATTACTCTTCTGAAAGTTTGTGCAATCCAAAGTGATGCAAATAAAAAAAAAAAAAAAAAAAAAGGAGGGAGTATGATAGTTGGGTGGACAGAGAATATAGAAATACTATCTCCATATTTTATTAATTGCTTCACTTTCCTTTTGCCCGTATTTTATTACTTGCCCCACTTTCTTTGTGCTCCATTTCCTTTTTTGGACTTTTAATAATATTTTTACTATTTTCCTTTCCATTAATAGTCCCCTCATATCATATTTTAATATTTCTCATATTCTCTCTCCACCCCGCTTATACTTAGTTTTGCTATTTTAGAATTTTTATTCCTCAACCAACTCCACTTCCATCTTATTTTATTACTTTATACGGAGTACTATTCTTCATAAAACTTCGTGCATGGAGAAATGGAGCATGTAATAAAATACGGAGGGAGTATTAAAATATGATGGTTGTTGGGTCCACTATGAGAGAAAAAAATAGTAAAATATTGTGAAAGGTTTTCGAAATAGAAAATGAAACAAGTAATTAAATATGGTCGCAAAAGGAAAGTTGAGCAAGTAATAAAATACAAAGAGAGTAATAATTTTGCACATATAGCCCCATATATAGTTTGCATTTCAAATACAATATAACCATATTACAAACTTCCATTGAAAATATTTCTATTTACTCCCTCTGTCTCTTTATTAAGAATCCATTTGGGTTTTTTCACGGATATTAAGAAAATTGGTGGAAGTATATAAGTACATGTGGGGTTAGAGAGAAAAAAAATAGTGGTTAAGAATAATTGAAGAGAGGGAGAGAGAAAGTCTTGCGATTTGATGTAAAAAGTTATTATTAGTAAAAAAAAGTAATGACAACTCACCAAAAGTGGAGAATATTCTTAAATAGTACAAACTTAGAATAGAAATAGGCAAATAGATCCTCAATTTTTATTTGCCAAAAAAGAAATATAGGTCCTTAATTAGAACACCTACAATGGGGACTACAATCCTCATCCTCAATATAGTTTTGGTGAATTTAGAGGATGAAGATTGTTGTGGAAGTTTTCATAAGGATCCTCAATTAAAGAGGATGAAGGTGAATCCTTTAGAGATGGAGGATGAAAGAGCATCGGCTGAAGAGCCAACTTTTGGGTGGGAATGTGTGGGTGGGTGACACGTGGAGAGAGATAAGGGAATTATTATTTTTTTTTTTTTAAATCATCAATATGCACCAATTATTGTTAGACACTTGGTAATGTTTTCTTAGCTGAATTTGTTCATGCATTTGTAACGGTACAATTTTGATAACCGTTATATTTTAACGGCTAATTTATTATTATTTTTTTTAAAAAAAATTACCAACCTTCATCAATATTTTTATCTATAAATAGAGTATATATAATTTTGTTTATTATAATTTTGTATAAATAGAGTATAAATAAAGTATAATCAATCAATAATCATCAGTCAGTAGTTATTATATACTAAAAGACACATCATCAATGACACGTGTCATATTCTTGTTGTCTTTAGTTTTTTTTTTTTAATAAAGAAATTAATGATACAAATATTAGAGAATCTAAAAATATAGTAACTATTCCTTAAAAACTAGGAAAAATTCACATGAATAATCCAAATTATGAGAAGTCTTCTCATATTAATCCCAACTATGAGTTATCTATTAACTATTACTAAAACAGAAGATGCTGATGTCACCACTACCCACGTGCCGCTCTCTTAATAAAAAATTTCCCGCCTAAATGCAATGCTGTTTTTTTTTTTTTTTTTTTTTTTTTTTTTTTTTTTTTTTGTAGAGCTATCATACTTGTATTTAACATTTTTGAAATTTAAATATTAGAAGTTTCTACATTTACAACTAAAATCTATCAATTTATCGTAGGAAATTGAAACAATTTTAAATACCACACTAATCAATGACTTTCTACATTGAACATATACTATATCATAATTTTGATGAAAATGAAAAAAAATTTAAATCACAAAATGTATGTAATTCTTATTTATATTCATGTATAATAGAGATTTATTTTTAAAATGTACAAATTAAAAATAGGTTTTATATAAACCGTGCATCGCACGGGTTTTAACTTAGTTATTGTATAATCTAAACTTTAATGTGGGTCTTCTTTTATTACCCCATTTACTTGTTTAACCTATTATAACATGTTATTTAATTTTTTTAATATAATTTCTAGTTAATTTTATTTTTATTGTTTTTGAAAAAATTTGCTGGTTACTCTACTGCTCTTGTTCTTGCTCTTGTTGTATATCAATATTTTCATTTTCTATTTGTTGTGATGTACTATTTTTAAACAACTACTTTTGTTTTTTTTTTACGCAACTTTATTTTGTTTATATGAAAAACATATTGGTTGTATTAGAACGATTTCCGTAGAAATTGCAAATTTATAAATTAATTCCCTAATTGCGTCGGTTTAAAAACTTATTCCCACGGTATTGTCCACGTAGGATAGGTACAAGGTTTGTGTATTTTTTATTATTATTCTTTTTAAATTTCCGGTTCATCCTTTAGAACTGCTAACCATTAGCGGTTCTTAGATAAGAACCGCAAATGCAATTAGCAGTTCTTAGACAAGGGAGTACTCGAGCCTTTGTGCCCTTTTTGATGGTATTAAAGTGAATTTGGAGGTGCCTCTTAATAGTGTTAATGACTCGGTATTAAGGATAGCACACCAAATAATTGGATATTTAGCTATTCAATGAGCTGTCATTCTGTTATTCTATTTTGTCCTTCAGCTTTCTGTTATTTAGGGTGCATGAATGTATTAAATTCCTGCCCAGCTAGCTGAGCTCAGCTCCTTAGTTCATGTATAAAGGCAGTGATGCTGTAACCATTTTCTCTCAAGCAATCAGAATATCTCTCTCTCTCTCTATTTTCTTCTCCTGATCTTCTTTCTAACAATTCCTCTGCATTGAATTAATCACATTTGATTTATTTTTGTTATTAGTCGGTAATGCATAACACCTCAGACGACTACCTTAATATGAAAACCAAATGTGAAGAATCTATAAATGGAGTATGTAGCAATTAATGGGGAAAAACTCAAGCAGAATGGAGAAACAACTCTGAGTAGTGAGTAGGAGAACATGGTTTGAGGGTGGAGAGAAAGTAGGAGCAGGTCGGCAATTAAGAATTAATGAAGATGTTGGGCTGCAGTAGAGATGGATCAAGAATCCAACGCAAAGGGTTGTGTAGAGAAGCTCGGAAAACTTAATAGCATGTCTATTTCACAAGAGAAGGATGATGTACACAACAAAGTAGAAACAGTAAAGGAACCCCTAAGTGACCAGGATGATTTAAACAGGTATAAACCGCTACTGCCATTTGCGGTCCTTGTCTAAGAACCGCTAATGGTGTTAGCAGTTTTATATAAAAGAACCGCTATCATCGTTAGCAGTTCTTTGATGAACGAGAAATTTAAAAAAAAAAAAAACCGAACCTTGTACCTATCCTACATGGACAATATCGTGGGAATAAGTTTTTAAACCGACATACTTAGGGAATTAATTTATAAATAAGCAATTTCTACGAAAATCGTTCGGTTGTATTACGTATCATATAATGAAATTAAGTTGATTAAGAAAAAATAAATCATGATTTTAATTGACAATTAAAATCATTGCAGCACAAAGTTGTTAAAAAAAGTACGAAGTATCTTGTTTCAAAAATATTACAATCACTAGCATCATTAAAACCAACGTAACATGCCAAAAACTTGATCATTTACTTCCAATACATGATTATCAAAATAAATAAATAAAATAAATAAATAAAATTCCAATAAATCAATTGCTTCCAGTTTGTAGAACATTGCCACCATCATCAAATAGCACTCCCACGCCTCTTGGGATCTAATACATAAAAAAAAAAAAAAAAAAAAAAAAAAAAAAAAAAAAAAAGAAAAAAAAAAAAGGATTAGTTAAAAATAATAACCTTTGATAAACCTTTAATAACCGTAGCTTAACATGATTAATAAATTAGATGGAATAAGAGTAATAAAATTAGATGGAATAAGAGTAGTACCTGATGAGTAGTCCTACAAACCGGAAGCAATTGATTTATTGGAATTTTATTTATTTATTTTATTTATTTTTGACAATCATGTATTGGAAGTAAATGATCAAGTTTTTGGCATGTTACATTGGTTTTTATGATACTAGTGACTGTAATATTTTTGAAACAAGATACTTCGTACTTTTTTTAACAACTTTGTGCCGCAATGATTTTGATTGTCAATTAAAATCATGATTGATTTTTTCTTAATGAACTTAATTTCATTGTATGATACATAATACAATGTTTTTCATAAACAAAAGAAAGTTGTGTAGAAAAAACAAAACAAAAATAGTTGTTTAAAAGTAGTACATCACAACAAATAGAAAATGAAAATATTGATATACAGCAAGAGCAAAAGCAGTAGAGTAACTAGCAAATTTTTTCAAAAAAAAAAAATAAAAATAAAATTAACCAATCTTGACCCCCGACACGCACGAGGAACGAGGGGTGGGCCGTGCAGTGAACAAAATAATAAAAATTCGGCACGTACCCAGCACGAGCCCGTGGGC
Source organism: Chenopodium album (assembly GCF_948465745.1). Classification (NCBI taxonomy): domain Eukaryota; kingdom Viridiplantae; phylum Streptophyta; class Magnoliopsida; order Caryophyllales; family Amaranthaceae; genus Chenopodium; species Chenopodium album. The sequence goes on along the minus strand of NC_137845.1, from coordinate 52,307,956 downwards.
GCCACGAACTTTTGGCTAGCAAGCACGACCCATAATAATAAAAATAATTAAAAAAAACTATAAATAATGAAAATAAAAACAATAAAAAGAAATATTATAAAAATTAAAATAATAAAAAGAGCCATAAAAATATATAGAACTATAAATAATAAAAATAAAATTATTATAAATATTAAAATTAGTTAATTAATAATAAAAATAATGGGCTGGCCTGCGGCCCGGTATGACCCGGCCCACTAGGCACGTGGGCTGGGGTGTGCCATTTGGTGGCCCGGCACGGCATGACCCGCCATCATCTAGGCCCGGCACGAGCCATCTCCTGGCATGGTGAGGCCCGATCCGTGACGGTCCAGCACGGTATGATGCCCAACTCTATGAATAATCCGATCCATGACTCGAAATCGACCTGAAAACAATGATTCGAAATTGACTCGAAACTCGAAATCAACTGGACTGAACCCATCCTCGACCCGGAGTGAAATTGTACTAAATCCAAAGTTGACTAGACCCTAACAATCCACGTGTCAGCAGTACTCCGTAGCATAAAGATTTTATTTTATTTTATTTTTTAAAAAATTAGCATATAGATTTACTTCGATGTTAAGGTTTTAATTAAGATACACAATACGCCACTCCAGTCTCCGTATTTATTTTCAGGCGCTATAAACCTCATCGACGCTTCAAGTCCCCCCAAAATTGCAATTTGAAGAGAGAGAAAATACCTGTGTGCTTCTTTTTCGATAACCCAAAATCTCACAATATTGTTACCTATCATCACCTGCAAATCACTATTACAAGGTTTCCTTCACTTCCTTTTATTTTCTTCATTTTTCCCTTATAAAAAGGACAAATTTTGTGGCTTTTATTAATTTTTGCCAATAGATTTTCGTAATGATTGTCTATTATCTTACTTTATGATTTTATATTGTTGGTGTTGTTGGGATTTTATATGTTTTTTCTTATTTATTTCATGTTGCTAGATTATTGACTCTAAAATAATATGGGTTTAAGATTAATTTTGTGTTTATTTTTCTGGGTAATTTTATGCTGATGCCTGGTTTGTTTTTTGGGTAATCTTTGTCTTGTTAATATTATGTCAAATGATTAAGGAATGCTTAATTAGTATTTACGTGAAAGGGTTGTTAAGATTATGGCAAATTTGAACATGTTTTGTAGTTGAGTTAACAAACAGCTAGTTTAATTTTGGAGGTGGTATTTCTTAAATAGGGTATGTTGGGGAATTGCTCAAACCAGTGATTAAAGGGGTTGTTTTTGTGATTTGTGAAATTCGGAGTAGTTTAGAATGTCAGTAGCAATGTTTGATTGTATTTTGAGGAAAAGAACTGAATGTCCTTTCCTTGGCATGAGATGTGGGTTGGCTATGTTACTTGGACTCGGGTACTTGTGTCTGACTTGTGTATGTGTTCAAGTGTTTGGCTCGGCTATTTTATGTGGCTCATGATTTTAGCTCAAATTGAAGTTCAAGTTGTCATTCCAATGTGGGTGTGTCTAGAATTTGACATGGGCGCTTGAGATGAAATGAATAGTCCAAGTGACATAGGAAGTCGGTGGACTAAGAATAGTCAAACAATCTCTAGCCAGTGATTACTTACTGGACTGCTTTTCATTCATAGTTTGATTTTATGAAACAACTTGGAATTTCAGTAGCAATGTGCCAATGTTTGGTTTGAGTTAGAGCAAAAGAATTGAATTCCATCCCTTGGCCTTCAGATGGAAAATCCGGGGACTAAGCATTCTCATAATTATTTGTGTGGATTAGCCAAAACATTTGCTCCAAACTTACTCTACTTTATGAATATGGTTTGTTTTCTTTGTGTGTATGTGTATTTTCTTTATGAATAGATTGTAGGAGTGTTATATTGAGACTTCATAATGAAAACCGAATTAGAGCCTGTTTGTTGATTGGTTGCAGGGGTATGTTTTTTTTTTTTCTTTCTAAAGACTAATAATGAAGCCAAAACATAATCATTCATTTGGATGATTGCAGTTTTATTGGTTGTGGTTTCAGTATTTCTGTTATGTGACAACCATACACACTCTATTTGATACTTTTGGTTGCTTTAGAGAAGATAACTTATAGCAGCCTAAACTGAGTTGTTAGATTGGGATGATGTTGGGGACAAGGACTGCCACTCTTTTCTGTTCACCTTTGCATGTAATTTCTATCTCACTCACTATATATAACATCTGGAAGTTTGCAACTACGTTAGAATGGTGATGCAAATTAGCATTGAGAATTTTTCAAGTGATGTTCTACCATTGACTGTAGAGAAATTTAAACTAATTGTTATTGCTCTTTGTTTTCCTTTTCTTTTATTTTTATTGCAGATGTCTTTGCATCTTGCTAATCTGTCGCCTCGAATGCGCAAGGATCAGTTGGAACGTATTTTCAAGAGCTTTGGCCGGTGCACTGTGCAACTGAAAGATGGATATGGGTTTGCAGTGTATGACTTCCGTGGGGATGCTGAGCAGGCTTTAAGGACTCTGAGGGGCAGGAAGATTTGTGGTGAGTCTGTATATCTTTCGTGGTCAAATAAACAGCCTAAGCCATTGCAAAGAGCTGCCAGATCCCATGATGTGCGATATGGAATACATTCTGACCGGGGTGATGATTTTGTTGGTCGTAGAGATTACTTAATGAGTGACAAAAAACAACCTGATAAAGGTCGAGAAAGGCACAAGTCTCCTGAGATACATGATGATAGGCACAGGTTTAATCTTAATGATGCAGGACGTATAAATTATGATAAAAGGGAAGTAGTTTTGGAAGAAGGTGGTCGTGTTGTAATTAAACCCAATCATATAGATGATGGAAGGTGGGGAGAGCAACTTGATAATCTTCGAAATGATACTATTTATGATGCACAGAGGGGATTTGATCGATATGACCCTGGTCGTGTTGATGAAAGAGGTGAAGAATATGAGAATCGTGGTTTGGAACATTTTGTTGGTTCACATTCAGTAAGGACATCACCAGACAAGAACAGGAGGGTACATCCTGATAGAAAAAGAGGCCAGCAAACTTGTTTTAAATGTGGAGCTGTTGGTCACAAGATGCGTGATTGTTCATCAAAAGAGGCTTTGCAAGAGAAGAGCACGTACCACCCATATCATAGGCATGATGTAAAAACTAAGAATGAAGTTGAAAGGGAAGAGATTAGATCTGGGGGACGATTGCAGTCTTGTCGTCGGAATTCGAAATCTGCAAGACAACCTGATATTCACGGGGAAATATCTCATTCAGAAAAGGATGGAATTAAACACTCTTCAGTAGAAAATGAATGTGGGTGGGATAAGAGAAAGAATTATAATAGAGATAGACAAAGGGAGAGTGATGATCAAATTGTAGAGTCGCATGATGATAAGAAAAAGAGGGTGTCTGCTTTGTCTCATCTTCATTCTGATTGTGCATCTCCTGAGTTGGGCAGATATTCAAGACCGTCAAAGCCTTTGGGGGGTTTGAGCTCTCATTTAAAAAATGGATCACCTAGATCACATTCCCCCTCTCCTAGATCCAGGTCCTATTCAAGATCGCGCAGATCCAGGTCTCATTCAAGATCGCGCAGATCCAGGTCCAATTCAAGATCAGGAAGATCCAGGTCTAATTCAAAATGGCGCAGATCCAGGTCCAATTCAAGATTGCATAGATCCAGGTCTAGAAGTGTTAAGATCAAGTCTAGGTCAAGGTCAAGATCACCATCCTCTTCCCTGTCTATCTCTATTGGTCGGTCTTTACTCTCCTCTCCAAACAAGGCAGAGGTTAATTTGAATGCATATTCTGAAGGTGGACCTAGTCCTCTGTCCAGGGACGCGCATACCGAAGTCAGGCAACATGACAAACCTGAAATATGTGAGGAAAACCTGTCCATTGTTAACAAAGCAGAGAGAAGTTTGAGTGGATGTATGGATAATCTCACAAGTTATCAAATCATGGATGTTCCAATAGAGAGGAAGGAATCCGAACCTAACTCAGATATTATGACTTCTACAAAGCATACAGAGGAAAGCTTGAATGGTTTTGGGGAAGATGATCAGATTCCACAATATCAGGACATTCAGGAGGCAATGCTTGAGGAGAGTCAGTGGTTAGAACCTCAGCATGAACCTTCACAAGCAGATGTGCCTCTAGGAAGTAAATGCATTTCTACTTCTGAAAAGATGATAGATGGCATGAAGCTGAACAAAGTACTTACTGATGCTGATAGTGACTCCACTGTCCCTCATGTATTATGTGACCTCGAGTATCCTAGCTCATCTTTGCTTGAGAAGGGTGACGGTGAATATGCTGCTGTAAACATGTCAGCTGCAGAGCTAAAAGAAATCGAAGAATTTGAAAATGCCAATGTAGAAACGACTAAATCTTTGGAACCAATTAATGATATCTCAGATCTGGAAGCTTCACCTAAATCTCATGTTGGCAGCCGTTTAAGCATATCTGCAGAAGAATTGTCCAGGGTTATGAAACGCTATGGTTTGAAACATCCAGAAGAGAATGAACAGCACCTTGATGTTGGAGGTTACTTTGGTTCTTCCCGACTATGGCCTTGGGAGATAATTTATTACCGGAGACTGAAAAAGGGTCTTATCTCAATGGAAAACTATGCTAGGCGAGTAGCACAAAATGAAGCATTCCACATAACTGATAAATATATTAGAAGTAGTAGTGGTTGGGAGGAATTGCTTGAAGAACATTGTTAGAAAGAATTACCTTTTTGATGGTTCTTGTGCGTTACTTGAATATAAGTGGTGGTTATCTTTTTTACTTTCCTTTTAAAAGGTATGCTCTTCTTTTTGATCTTATATGTTTTTGGTTTAGTAGTAGGTTTTTGCATGAACGTTAAGGAAGAAGCGAGTAGAGAATGAGTAGTTATGCTGTTGGGTAACTCTTTGTGCTGCTTCCATAACTTGTAATGCATTATAATTCACAGTATGCTATTTTAACGTGAAGCTGAGCGAGTTAGTTAGTTCTTTTGCTTCTTTATTCCTTCATGAATCTTATTGCTAGTTATTAAAGTTCACCTTGGACCTTGTCATTTCTTTCTTTGAGTACGGAGTATCTAATATTCTACTCATGATTCTCATCTATCTAGTTCTGCTATCAATTGTAATGCTTCACGCTCTTTTGTAATTTCTGTGAAATGTTGCGGTAGATTATTAGAACAGAACCAGAATCACTGAGTATTATGTTTAGAAATTCCAGAGTTATATTTCCAACTGTATGCTATATTGCTATCGGTCACGGTTTTCATCCTTAATCTCTTGCAGTGGTTGCTGAATATTACAAACGAAAATTTGGTGAAAAATGAGTTTTGCACTTACTATAACCAAAAATTCTAGGTCAGTGCCCTCTCTCTCTCTCTCTCTCTCCCCTCCCATACCCCCCTCCCCATGTCTTTCTCTGACCTACTTGCTTGTCACCATTCAATATTCTTCCTAAAGAGTGCCTCTTCTCTCCGGTCTTGTACCAACAATTTGTCACGGATGAAGGAACTACTGACCCGGGATTACTACCTTCAAATCTATAATTGCTTAAAACATCATTCATCAGAATTAAGAATATGCTGGAAATTATAACAGATAGTTTATGATTTACCTTTTCCCCTTCTCTGCTGCTTATGTGACGTTTATGTCGTGAGGTTGTTTGATGTGCAGGGCTGCTTTAAATCACTAAGAATAGGTGGATTTTGATGTCAAGATTGGTTACGTATTACCAAGTGTTATTATCTTATGTACTGTATGCAGGTTATTGCAGAAACTTACCATGAAAGAGAAATTGATAATCCAATATAGGGTTTATGATTTTGTGTAGCTCCTTGTTTCTTCTTGTTGGTATCCATCATGCATGTTTGAATATAAAATCCGTCTTTATTGCATCCATCTTGTTGAACCAGCTTGAGTGATTACTTTGGATTTTGGAACATTAATCTCATTGTTTTTGGCAGAACTTAAAATAGTTTCATTTTCTGCTGTCCGCTATCTTCAGTTGCAATAAAATCAGCACATAAATCTTTTTTGAGTTAGACAAGAATGCCTGATAAACCTCTATCTAGCTGCATTAATATTACTATAGACATTTTAATGATATATTTGAGTTGAGCTATACATTGTGGGCTGTGGCTATGCCATGAAGAAAAGAGTTGAGTGGGCTCATTTTGACATTGTGAACCTTAAATTTTGTATCCATGTGAGAGGTGATAAGGATATTCATTGTTGGGCTATAATTGTATCTGGTATCTGTATTGAAATGATCGAGAATCACTTGAATAATTCTCTGTTCAATGGTCATTATGAAAATTTATTTGAACTGGCTACATTAGTAAATGAAGACACATGAAGGCAAAAGTTCGGAAACAAATTGTGAGAACCGGTGTTTATTGTCCTGGCAGTCATTACCTGTCTAATATATTTGCACACAGGTTGTGTGGAGAGGGTAAGTGATTAGAATGGTTGAGTGGAGATGGGAATTGGGAGTAGAATGAAATTTGGGGAAAAAAATAAATTAATTTTTTTTTTTTTTTATTATTATTATTTTCATCCATTAACACCTGCTTTGCTTCGACTTTTGAGCTTGGTTTAGAAATTTCTTGCAAGCTTTTCTCTGATATTTGATGGACCAAAAAAAATGTGGCAGCCCATATGCAGATTAACTCAACTAAGATGTGTTGTTATGAAATGAAACAAACTGCCCGACTCAGGGGCAATAGATAACTGAGTATTGCTGACTTGAAGCCCCAGTTTCCTTTTAATTTTCTGTCAATTTTAAGGGCTACTAGTTGGTATAATTAGGAGTAGGAATGGTACATCAAGTTTCTCCTATCAATTCAATGGCCACTTGCCAGTCGTGCTAATTGGGCCAAATCATTTCCATCCTTCAGAGTTGTGTATTCACCTGTAGTCTCAGGGGTCTGATGATGGTCCGCTAGCAAGTCATGAGTTCGGTCTGGTAGATATGACCAGATAATTAAAACTTTTGATGCTCTAGCGTTTCCGAAGGTCTAGTTTCCGAAGCATTGCTGCTGCGCCTGCTAGTCTGTACCCATTTCTTGATATGGGGTGGCTTATTTACGTTGCAGCTTGGTCGTAGTGTTGTCTTAAGTTGGCTAACTGCACTTACCAATTACCATGTTTCAAAAGGGTCACAGTTGCAAATTGACGCCACCAAGTAGTTTTTTGGTTTCAAAAGTTGACAACCTCAGGTTTCAGGAGATCTTTAGGTTTCTGACTGTCTTAAGAGATTAGATTCCTGGAAAACTGAGCTGATTGTTACTCGTAGTACTTTTCAAGTGTACGTACCTTTGTAGATAATAATGTGGGGTATGCACAACAACATACTGTATTTGATCATACTGTATTTAATTCATAAGACCAAAGTGGTAGATTTGAATTAATCCTAACCTCTCATTTGGGGGTCTATTTGACTCAGCTTGTCTTAACATATTGTACTTTACGTAGAATTTCTTCCTCCGTTTTTAAATATTTGAAGTTTTGATGTGTTATCTAAGGATTAATGGTTTATTTATTCGGGTTAGTTTCTCTCTCTAATTATTATGAATCCTAACCCAATACAAATAATTCTATGAATTATCTAACCTTTCATTCGATGAAAAGTAGGAGTAGTGTGTGAGAGCCATACTTTCATGAGTTTCATCACTTCATTAAAAATGCAACCAATTAGCAATGAATGAAACATATCTTTAGCAATGATAGTCATTTTCATATTTTTCGTTCTAAATGAGCGTACTAGTATAACTCATTTCCAAAGATGGAGTGAGTACATGAATGAGAAAGTCACTTATTCTCGTATTTTATAGGTGATTTAACTATCTTAATTATAATGGTACTAATAAACTCGTAGAGTCGTAGTCATAATTAATGAATTGATATTTAATATTGTGATATGCCAATCTTTTTCTAAATGTTATGTGTACATGCACCTACCCTAGTAAAAGATGCAATAAGTGTTAGGATGAGAAAATTCTCCTCATATAATTGTATGTTATGTCTTATGCAATACTGTTCAACTATCCCAACTTCTAAAAGTCTCCTTATATTAGGGGTAAAGATCACCCCATAGCGTTGGAAGTAAGTCAATATTTGTTTTCTCAAAAAAAAAAAAGAAAAAAAAAAAAGTCAATATGTGTATTCTTAAAATCATTGGATGATAAACAAAGTTAATTATAAGTTAGAAAATCCCATTAAAGAATAATATTACTCCCTCTAACCTCTGTTTTTAAATACTTGCTCAATTTCTACTTTTAGCACTATTCATTGTCCTATTTTGACTAATGTTTGTGATTTATACTTCCTCTGTTTTTTAGGTTGACATTGTTTGACTTTTACACTATTCACACAACACGCTTTGACTCGCTTTTGTTATTTATAGATACGATAAAACATATTCATGTGGGATCTTGTTTGAATCGTTTCAATGTATATTTTATTAATATTCACTTTTTATAATTTTACAATGTTGATAATTAGAGATATTAATCGTTAAAAACATGTGTTGGCAAGCATGATAATAGAAATGTGTCAATTAAAAAAAAATAGAGGAAGTACATAAGAAAAAATATAGCCTTGTAAGTACTTGTTAGAGTCGTCTCAATGATTAGATTATTAATTATTAATTGTTAGAATTTATACATATTGATAATCAAACATATTATTGATTAAAAATTAGGATAATTAGAGCAAATATTTAAAAATGAAGGGAGTATAAAATTATTTCAAATATGGAGCTTTCGATTGACCGACCAAATTTAAATGACCGATTTACCGCCCCAACTTCATACAAAAGTCTTGTTCAAAGGAAAAAAAAAAACCTGGTACAAAAGTCAATAATTGTATTCTTGAAATTATTGAATGATGTTAACCAAAACTTTAATTTTTATTTTTCTTCAAAATTACAAGCCTTTTTTATGCGAAAAAAGTTATTTAATTAATAATAAAGAAATAAATAAATTGAGGAAAAAGAGTAAGAAGAGAAATAAATAAATAGAGAGGGGAAAAAGAAGTTGCCCAAATTGACAACAAAAGGAAGAAAAAATGGCATTAAGTGATTAGTGTGAAGAGGAAGAAAAGGGATGAAATCAATTAATATTTGGTATTTATCACCTGACGTGATGCAACTCTCTTCATTATTCTCCAAGTCTCAACTGCCTCAATTACTTCTGCATTTAATTCCTATTTTTAATTTTTTTTTTTTAATGATCTTTCAATCAAATTTTTGTTCTTCAATGCCTTTGAACTACCTCTACCTATTTTTCTAAATTACTATAATTATTATTTATTTAATAATTTCCCAAAATTCATTGTTTCTTGTTAATTATTCTTCTTTTCCTTAATCTTAAAAGTTGACTATATTTTCGTTAAAAATATGGTTAATTTTGGGGAGTAGATTCTCTGTATTTCAGAAATAGAATGTGTTTTAATTTCATACTCTCATTACCTCATACAAGGTTGCGCCCACACAACACAACTCAAATGATACTCTTTTATTTTTCTTCCTTTTATATAGCCAACGTGTTGATATTTTGTTCAACGTTTTTCTTTTCTCTAAAAAATACAAAATTAAAAAGAAATTAAACTATTTTTTTTTTAAAAAGAAACTAAGTAACTCTTCTAATCAATAATTTAATACTAAAAAAGATACCGGAGGTGAATACGTGTCATATCCTGGTGTTATTTTTTCCCTTCAAAATTCCTCTTCCTTTTTAGCAAAAAATATTTTTAGAATATTTGTATAATACAATTATATTAATATTCTTTCAAATATTTTATATTATCTTTGTAATAAATATTTTTCTTTTTATTTGATGTTTTAAATTCTTCCATACACATTTAACTAAAATCTTAGTCCAACTCTTTTTAATTGATTCATATAATTGATATTAACGAAATTACTTTAACCGGATTCTATTAGATTTTGCCAAAAAAGCAATATACTTCATAATAAAATTGATTCATCTAATTGATATTAATGAAATTACTTTAAAAATAACATGACTTAAATCTTTAAGCTTGTTTTGTGTGCGGCGTAACCTTTATAACACTGACCACCCTGCAATTTTTTTAATCTAATTCATGATATTATATATTAATCTTTTGCTTTGCCTTTTAATATAGATTATGACTATATAATTTCTACATATTTGATGTGTTTGTTTTATCAAATTTTATTTGTTAAAATTAATTACTTTTTTTAAAAAATAAAATAAAATAAAATAAGATTTACCGTGCATGACACGGGGCCTAAGCTAATTAGGTCAATAAAATTGAATCAATTGTGCAAGAAGATTGGTTTTAGTTGGAAATTGAAATGTACTCCTACAACCCTTAAAGTTGCATGATATAAGGAAGGTCAAAAGTGAAAATATAAATTAATATTAATTACACCGATTGATGTGTGATTTATCAAGTACTCCGTATTTTCATATTAATGTTCTGTGTCGGAAATGCATTAAATGTTTTTATGTATTCCATTAGATCCTAAATGCTCTTCCCATTTTGATTGTACATGTGTGCCAATGAATTAGTTTTATTATAAAAATCTATACTATGTAGTATTTAAAAATATATACAAAGTATAAAGATTGAATATCAAGTACTCTGTATATACTCTGTATTAAACTACTCATTGATCAAGATGAATCAAATACGGAGTAAGACCTAAAATGACTGTATTAATTATGTTTTATATATTGAAGTAATTTTGAAGATTATCTCAATTTATAAATAGTGGCAAGATTTTAAATGAAATAAATAAAATGGATTGGAGGGAGTATATTTCTAAAGGCTATATATATGTGATTTCTCTTTGTTAAGTTTTTAATTTCCATACAAATTATGATGCCCCATACAATAAAAGTTTTTCCTCTTCTTGCAATAATTTGACTCACATGTGGTTATAAATAAGGAAATGGAGTAAATATTTAAAAACGGCCAAAAAAGAAAAGTGAAGCAAGTATTTAAAACGAGTGGGAGTATTTATCTATTGGTTTTGTACTAACGTGTGCGGCATTCATGTATGTTTAATGTTCAACGAGGTAGCTAGCCGTATTATTATACGTTGAATGTATGAATACTTTTTCAAGGAGTGGTTTTTATTTGGTTTTTTACAATAATTGTTTTCACAAGTACTGTAGTATTTTTGTTAAATAAATTAAAATGATTTAGACATATACGTTGAACAATAGCAAAGATAAATGTGTGAGCTTTTTTTCATGCTTTGTTAGTTGGACTTTAGAAGATCTTTAGCTTGGCTATATTAATTACACCATTTAAGTAATCATAAAGGCTAATATTTTTTTTTTTTTTTTTTTTTGAGAAAATCATAAAGGCTAATTAGTAAGGCTGGTTTACCTGTATTTTGTTAATTAGTTTTAATGACTCGGTTGTTGGTTAATCTATAATTGAATTGGATCCGTTTATTTCTACCCCTTTTCTTTTGTAACTATAAATCCCTATATTTAAGCATTGTTGTTATAGATAAGGCAATTAAGGCCAAATTGTTTTTAAAGCTAATTTTGTAACTCTTGTCACATGTATGTTGAATATCTTGCCTATAATACTCCGTAATGTTATGAGAAACAAAAATTTTATTACGAACCCAATAAATCTAAAAATGACCTCATATTATTATTCAAAATTTCAAAATCACTCTATACCCAACCATTTAAAAATTATTAGTCAATTTAAAAAGTCAACTCTAATTATTGACCATTTTTCTTATCCAATCGGTGACATGTGTTTAAACTAGCTACCATGATATCCATGCACTTATAAATTTGATTTTAAAGTAGGGTATTTACTGACCATATTGTATAGTTGTTCTACCCCTTTCTCCGGCCGCCTTTTTCGCTTGTGAGCATGAACCAAAATTCTACGGAAATAATTTGTATGTTTTTTACTCCAAATCTTTATAAATAGCACTATGAAGACTTATAACTATTTTTATTGCTATTAAATTATGCTTGTTAATTATAGTTGTTAGTCTTGTTACTCATTCAAATTCAGGTTTGATCCTCATATTTTGTGTAAATCACTATCCAATTTGACCAAAAAATATTTTAGCATTGCTATCATAATCTTATGTCTTGAGTTCTTAACAAGTTAGGTTTACATACATTGACCCTTCTCAAGGAACCAACATATTATAATCTTGAGTTCTTAACAAGTTAGGTTTACCTACATCGGACCTTCACATATCCTACGGGCTATGAACGATGAATCCAGAATTAATAGCTAAATTTGTACATCGAATTTAGCATGAAAGGTAGGTCAAAACTAAAGCTTGATCTGATTACACAAGTAATGAAGTACATATTACTAAAGAGAAATCAACCCAATTAAAAAAAAAGTAAAATTGTCTAACTCTAATTTATGGTTGATTAGAGATATACAGTAATATGAACTTAATTATATTAGTGCCATGCAAAGTTGATTTAGGACTAACAAGAAGAGCTAGGTTCATAAAGTTGTACATCTTTAATGAAAATGACCAACCTCTTGAAAACACCAGTTTCCTACATAGTATTCAAGTCCCATGCATTTCATCTACCAAGCTTAAATGATGAATTATTTCAATTATACATACTTTTTTTTTGAAGAAATTTCAATTATACATGCTTGGATTAAGGTAGAAATAAAAAAATAAAAAAAAAGAAAAGAAAAAAAATAAAAAATAAATACGTAGTAAAATATACAACAAAAATAATGTGGGGTCAGATCATGCCACAAATCATAACCTAAATATTTAATTAATTAGAGGTTGCTGATAGACGTACCAAATAATTTAGTACAAATCCAATAACCCATTTTTTTTTTCTCATTTTTTTTACATGATGCATGGCTAAAATAAGACACAAACACGAAGAATCCTACAACTAAAACTTAAAAAGGTTAAAAAATAAAGAAAATTAGTTAACAACCTTAATTAGACTTCCAATTGCTAAAAACAGGGCTACTAAAACAGAGTTTACATTAATTTTTTTTCGAGTTTAACCCTTCTTAATCTTCTTAGAGCTACCACTATTGCCGCTCTTACTATTATTGTTGTTGTCATCGTTGTTGTTGTTGTTATTGTTATTGTCATGGACGAAATCGAGCAAGACGGTGCTCTTACATTTAGGGCACTTGGGATCATCCTCCGATAACATGACATACATTAGACATCTTGGACACCCTACCAATACCATAGAGGTGGCTTCCGGGCTGCTCATCGATACGTCCGACGATACACACGAGCTCGGTGGTGACACCGATGCTGATCGGCTTGGTGATTCCATCCTCGGGTTCAGGTTCGGGTTTACAATCATTCTTGAATTTGGTGGTGATAAATTTAACTTTAAGTCTAACTTTGGCACGTTGTTACCATTTCTCCTGCTCATGGTCTCCTCCTCACTTTTATAATCTTCCAAACCCCTCTTTTGCTTACTCTACAAAACAAAAAATTTAAATTAAAAATTAAAAATCAAAAATTAAAAATTATAATTAAAATATATAAAGTTAAAAACACTTAAAAAGTACACAAGACCAACTTTTAATTTAATCACGTAAGGAAATTAATCACGTAAGCAACATGAAATGACCGATCACCTTTAAATTCTATTAAATATCATAATTAACATAATAAAAAAATATATATCATCATATTAATGAATTTCAAATAAACATTATACAAGTATTGAAGTGTTACATACAAAATCTAATTAACCCAAAAAAAAAAATGATGAAAAAGTTACAATTGAAGTACCTTGTCGTGAAGAAAATGAGTGCCCCGTGCGAAAACAGGGCACGGGGGATGAAATTTGGTCCGAGGTGGAGATTGTTTGAAATCGAAGAGATCAAGGGTGACGTGGGCGACTTTAGGCACTAGAACAACATTATTATCGGCAAGTAAGTTAGTAGTAAGAAGAGATTTATTTGGTTGAGGATGAGGATGTGAGTTTTCAAGTAGAAAGGACATTATATAGAAAGTGAATTCAATAGAGAGAGAGAAAGAAATTAAAGATGGGTTTGATGGGAGGAAGGGTTCTCTTTAAAGCTTAATTAAATGGAGTTGAAGTGATGAGAACTTGAAGGCACCAAGGAAATGTATTAATTGTAAGGAAAAAATCCCAAGGAAGAGAGATGCAAAATAAGGAAAAATATTTAATATAAAGTATAAATAGCATTAAATAATTGATTAGAGTCTTAATAATTCTGCGAGACAATTACTGTCGAAACAGGAAAAATTTTTAGAGAATGAGAGAGTAGTAATATTAATATGAGTAATATCGTAGCAGAAGAAGTGGGAGGAAGAGGAGGAGGAGGAGAAGGAAAAGGAAGTGATGAAAAATTGAAGTCTTAGGATTGAATTGTCATTCATTATTGCTTAGGAGAGTCGGTGTTAATTTATAACTTGAGTAGTACTAGAAAACTACAACTACTCACTATAAACCCAACTGCTTTTAAAGCCAAAAATATTTACTACTATATTAACTATCATAAGTTCATTTTGTATTTAATTTTTTTTTTCTTGAAAATGAATTTTAATAACAATAAAATGAAGAAATTATAAAAACTACTCGCAAACAGAAAACATTTATATGAAGATCAACCATAAAAATTAAAGTCTCTGTCTCTATCTTCTGATAATATTAATGACCTCCCTTATAGTTTGAGTATACATTTATGTCCTTTTTATCTAACTATGTAGCTATATTAGTATTAGCAACTTCTTGAAAATCTAATTTAAGTTAATTTGGTAGTTATGTCTCTTTTGAGTTATTATGACTATCTTTAACTTGCTTAGATTTGATGATCAACTAGATCAATTATCTGTTTTTGACTAGCAAATACGATTATGTAAGTCATTTCACAGGAATGTATACTAGAAATTCCGAGGTTCATTGTATATACATAGACATTGATAACCTATTTTAATGTCATTTTATTCATTAAATTTGCTTATAAATTCATTTTAGAACTAACTATCTCTCAAATTTGTTTATAAATGAAAATGACTAGCCTTCTTATGATATGTAATCATCCTAGCCTCCTTCAAAGAATTAGAGAATACAATAAGTAAAGTGATAAGAGAAGCGCATAGACCAATCAATCGTATTGATTGTAGTCTTAAATTTGGAATGAAAAGTATAGCAATGTCTTCACTTTTTAGAAAGGAAAAGACTACACATTGCTTGAAAAATGGAGAGATTTATCACAAGGCTAATTTTTATCAAGTTCGGTGTTACAATATTTCAATAAAGTCAAATGATATATGAAGTAAAATTTGCATCACAATACAACTTTTTAGATCAAACATACATATAATTAATCTTTCATCTATCAGTGGTTATTCTGATGAGCATTTTAAGAAAGGGATGAAACAGTAAATTTGGAACAATGATGAATACTAGAAATTCAGAGGCTGATCGTGTACGCATTTAGATGATGTGATACACCTGATTTGATTGCCTATTTTAATTTCGATTTTGTTAATTTTCAAGCCAAGAACTAACTAATACAATAATATCCTCATATTATTGGTGTATCGTTAGAATACCTTCCTGTACATTTTGTATATTAGCCTCAGTAATTAGTTATTGTTAGAATTCTGTTTTAGCCTAACAGAATTTAGTCATGCATATTGCGTGAGTTGTATTTGTTATTTAAAGGCTCTTATGAGCTGTTATTGTTGTAAGATCATTTTTCACATAATAAAAGTTTCTACCTAACTTTCTCTCTCTAAGATTCTCTCTCTTTCTCTCACTTCCCCTGTTTTTCTATTCTTCTTCTTCTACATTTTCTGGAATCAAACTGCAGATAATTGCAGTTTGTTCAGTATCATATTCTTGGTCTAATTGATGTAGCCAAGAACTTGTGCCTCTACATTTGATTAGAACCTTAGCACTATCCTTAGGCTCCACCGAATACTCTACAGGTTTCTTACAAGTGAAGTTACTAACTATATGGACTAACTAGTGTATTCAACGATTTTCGATTTGGGCGAATACAAGTATCCTCAATTTGGGCCAGCCCGAAACTCTTTATACACTTTCATGTCCTTAATGTCCAGTATTTTCTTGTTCTTTAAGACTAGAAGCATTCAAGCATAGTTGTGAACTTGTGATAGACTGATAGTTCCTTACAAAGTTACAAGTGCACGGGAATTAGAATAACTTTTCATCATAACAAACTATTAAGTGCTATTTTGAAAAAAAAAAAAAAACAAACAAACAATACTCTCCCTCTGTATCATTTTTTAAGTATCCTAATTTGACCGATACATTTGCCAATATGAAATTTTGACCAATACTATATTTAATTATCAATAACTATTATAAATTATAAAAAAATGATTTTGAAAATTTTACGTTGAGACGTTTCTAACAATTACTCACATGACTATTGCTCATTTTAGGTAATAGTATAAAACACAAACAATAGTCAAAGTGATGTATGTGAATAATCAAAATTCAAATTAAAACACTTAAAATTACGGAGGGAGTATGCTCCAACAGAGGGTACTCCAAAATCCAAAGTATGTGGTGCAAAAACTAAAATTAGGAATACAAAGCCGAAGTGGGAAACCATGGATCCGATAGCCGAGTGCCCGAGGTTTTATTACTTAGTGCTAATAATCATGCATTATATATGCAATCTTGCTTTGCCTAACTTTTACTTTAGTGAATGAAAATGCTAAGCTAAAGTTTACGCGTTCAAGTCTAATTCTCTATCTAGAGATCAATTGTAAGCATTCAAAATTTTCGACAATACCTAATGGGTAAATCAATGAATCACAATAAAAATACTAGGCAGAAGATTTCTAAGTCCCCAAACGGAGTTGCCACAGTGAGGAGGGCGGTTCATCCTCCTTGTGATCGAACCCTTTAAAGCTCAAGCTTTGTTAAGTGTCATGCACAACCTTCAAAGTTGCGTTCGACTAGTAGCGCATGAGACTTTTAGCAGCGGCGGATCTTGACAACTTTTTTTTTTTTTGGGGGGGGGAGGTTTCGATCGAATTAAAGTTTAATTGTTCCTTAACTAACTACGATCTTACACGATTCATGTATTACCATGACATATTGTTTTTACTAATATATAAATGTTAACATAACATGTTGGATAGATGTTACAAAGCGACCCGTCAACCAACCCAATAAATAACATATTTACATTTTGACTTGTATGAAAACATTAAATTTAGCATGGCTTAGATACGGTAGGTGTATCCGTGTATATGTTAAAGTATAAATAACAAAATTAGCGATATAAAAGTTGCATGAGCAAGTATAAAATCTCTAACAACATTGCTAATAATTGAAGTAAGAAGAAAAATGCCATTAAATATTTAGAATGCAAGGATTTTTATTTGCTTGTGATGTAATTATGTGACAAGTTACATTGAAGACACTAATATGAATGAAGTAGCCTAAGTAGATAATAAATTTTGGATCAAAATCTAAGGGGGGCCAAGTCCAGCCTTGCCCCTTAGAAGATCCGCCACAGACTTTTAGATTGTCGCCCTGCTGTGTGCGAGTCTATGGGTTGGCGTGTTTCCTCATGAAATTGAATTCCAGACTCTTTATGAGACCGAATAGAGAGGGGATATGATTCTCTTTTTAATCAAATTGGTGTACAAAGACACCAATAAGTTTTTAGGAAATAACTCATAAAAACTCATTTATATTGCCCTCAACTATTAAAAGAAGTGGTTGAACGAGCCCCAATGCGGTATCTAATAGCCTCTTCTCATTCACAACCTCAGTTTCTCATATTGATAAACAAAACTCGTAAATTAAAAGGTTTAAATCGGAGTAATATTACAGACAAAATTACTATTTTAAATAACAGTTATACCAAAAAAGTTCATTTAAATAACATGTTTTGCTTATCAGAACTTGAAATTTATCATCACAGAATATACATGTACATACACTATTTAATATTCATGATATAATTGTATAAAAGATATTTTTTTAAAATTGTTTTTATTTATTTATAAAAATAATTTCTAGAAGATGTCAAGAGCTACTATTATTGGAATGCCACTCTGAGACTCTAGCTCAATCTGTATCCCGAATAAGAAGTGGGTTGGAATTGGAAGTGTACAAAAATCAAAGGACAAAGAAAGAAAAAAATAGATGGGCAATTCTCAATCATCTTCAACCAACCCTCGTTTCGTTTCTGCCTCCAGGTTTTCTTTCTCAATCCTTACTAAATTTTCTATCTTTATCATAATTAATTTCATCATATAATTCTTCTTCATCTGATCATATTCAGATCATTTACACAACATAAATTGGACGAGCTTCAATCTCTATTTAATTCTCTTGCTACTCAATCTCAAAGCAATGGCAAATTCATCTCTCCTTCAGTTTTCAAGGTCAGATTTTTAATCTTTTTATTAGTTTATTAATTTCATAGCAAAATCACGAATTGATTGGTGTTATTAATGTAGTTTGTTTGTTTCCCTTTGATAGGATTATTTCAAAATTCCTGATTCTCTTGGAGATCGAATGTTCGATTTGATTACCCAGAAACGCCATGATCAAAAGCTTACATTTGAAGATCTTGTTATTGCTAAGGTGATTAATTTTGTTGTTGGGTTTTTTATAAAGTTTAATGGGTTATCTTTAATTCTTATTATAAGCTATGAATTTCATATATAGGCTACTTATGAGAAAGGGACCAAAGATGATATTGAAGAATTTATTTACCAGTTATTAGATGTTTCTGATGATGGCAAAGTGGACAGGTATTGCTGTCTGACCTTTCTGGTTTATCAGTTAATTAAATTAATCTCAATTTATTACTTGCTTCGCTTGCTATGTCCCAAATCAGTAATCCATGTAAATTTTAAGCAAAAGAATTTATCTGAAGGCTAAGAAATTGATTGAATATTACTCATGTGGTCCTGTTATCCAGAAATTGAAATAATGTTTCCTTAGTACTATTTTGCTGCATCCTGGGAAAAGTTCCCTTACCTGAGACAATAAGCAAAACCCGGTTGTGGGATGGAATATAGCAGTGGCCTGTGCCCTAGCTTCTAAAATTCGGCGAGGGACAAGTGATAGTTTGTTTACTGCTTGATTTGATTTGCAGTTGATTATTCCATGATACACATGCAAATATGTAGTATGTTAAGTAAGCGGCCATCAAACATGAATGTTTTAGTTTGAAAAGTGTTTTTTTCACATCATATAGAATGCTTACTCGTGGAGTAGAGCAACGTGACTGTCATTTAAATGGGAGTGTTATCCTTCTGGAATCAGAGTAATGTATGTATGTATTTGTTGTTCAGGGTCATTGGCAATAATGTATTTAAGCATTAGTTGCTTAGTTTCTTTACTGTGTGGTGTTGATTGATTTAACTCACAGTTGGACAGGTCTGATCTGCAAGCTGTTTTAGCTGCAATTCTTTATGACTTGTTTCCTCTCAAGGATGATGACTCTGAAACGAAATCCCATCAGTGCATAATAGATGCAATCTTAAATGCTGCAACATTCTCAAAAGATGACGAAGGAGGTGATACAAAAAGTATGTCGTTTGAAGACTTCAAGGACCTGTGTGGCCATATTCCATCACTAAGGAAGTACCTTGGAAGTTTGTTGTCGCCACCTGATCCAGGTTCTTTCTTTTAATCTATTTTTATTTTTTTATACTACTACACAGGCTATATGGAAACGTATAATTTGCTATCTGCTCTTTGGATTAATTCTTTGATTCTCCTCCTGCTATGGGATGCTACAAATGCTGTGTTCTTGTATTGCTATACACTGCCATTAAGCTAACAGAAAGCAGAGAGTTGTAACAGATTATTGACTATGTATGACAGTGTATGCTTGATTTAATTCATCCTTCAATTACCTTCTCATATTTTTGGCGTGTAAGAATGATCAAGGGTTGAAAATTGCAGCTTCTAAAAGGATAGAACTTGTTAGATAGGGAATGTTTCTCATTGTCTTCAGGGATTGTTACATGCTATTCGAAAAAGGTAATTTAATGTGTGCTGCTTTGGTGGGGTGTTGGAATAAGCCTTTATTTCATTGTGGAGGACAAGATTTAGAGCTAATTATTTGTAAGTTT
Organism: Chenopodium album; assembly: GCF_948465745.1. NCBI lineage: Eukaryota > Viridiplantae > Streptophyta > Magnoliopsida > Caryophyllales > Amaranthaceae > Chenopodium > Chenopodium album. The sequence continues at coordinate 52,287,861 of NC_137845.1, read as the reverse complement.
ACAAAGAACCACCAAGCTTGACACTCTAAAGTATTGGGGTCTGAGAAAAAGAAATTATTAGTCACTTAGATTGAAGAATACCCAGTGACTTAATTTGAAGCATACCACAGTTGTCAAATATGATATTAGCTCTGGTTGCTTTATGCAACCTGTACATCATGCACCTTCTAAGCTTTCACAATTTTAGATTTCCTTCTTAGAGATGCTCCCATTCTTACAGAGCACTAGATGCTCATTGCTCAGTGTCTTCTTTCACTTGAAATACAAGCAACCTCTAGAGATGTTCTCCTTTCAAGAGAGTAGTTCTCTAGGTTAGCAGGCTGTAAGAGTACGTGTAGACCTTATTTATGCAATCAATCAATCAATCAAAGCCTTAATCCCAAAAGTGGGGTCGGCTAACATGAACCAAATTTGATTATTCCGTGTAGTCATCAACATAAATCTTTCTCCTCCATCCCTTACGATCCAAAACTTCATCCTCACGTAAATCCATGCACTTCATATCCTTCCTCACTCCTTCCAACCAAGTCATCTTTGGTCTCCCTCTTCCTCGTTTAATCCCTCCATGGTCCCACTCTTCCACTCTTCGCACCGGTGCACCCTCGGGTCTCCGTCTTACATGTCCAAACCAACGCAGACGATTTTCCCTTAATTTATCTACAATGCCCGCCACACCTACTTTCTTGCGAATAACCTCATTTCTGATTCTATCTCTTAAAGTGTTTCCACACATCCACCTTAACATGCGCATTTCCGTAACCTCCATCTTATTTATGCAGGAGTCTGATAATTTTATGCCACCCGAACTTTTCTGCTCGCTACCTTACAATTGAAATAAAAGATTAGCACTGAACAATTGAAACCTTTCTCTGTATTTTCAATTCCTGTAAACCCCAACACCACTTCCCAAGTGCAATTATTATGTAATTCCACACACAATAGCTTTGAGCAAATCTGCTCATTCTTACCCTGAGAGTACATTTGTCACTTTCTTTGGAATAGGATAAGCTATACTTAATTGTCTATTCCAGATAAAATGGAATCAATGAATTATCTTGTTCGAGTATCTAAGATACTTCTAGCGCACTAGAATTGGATCTTAGCTCTAGTTCTTACAACAAGTGTAAAAAGTCGTATCTTTTTTTTTTTTTTTTTTTTTAATTTTTTTTTTTTTTATGGTGGTAGTTATAACATTCCAAACTACTATGCAAACTTTTAAAGAGAGTGAGGCATGAGCACAAATCTAAGGATCCAACAGTTTAGTTCAAACTTTATGGCACTAAGATATGATCAAATGAATTTCTGGAACTTTTTTTCACATACCAATACAACTAGTTTTTAGTATCTATAAAAATTATTTCATAATTTTTTTTTTTATATTCGAATGAGAGGGAAACAAGATAGATTCTACTCCATTTTAAATTAGTTGACACATTTACTTTTAGCACACATATTAAGTTAAAGTGAGATAGAAATACAAAAGACACATATTAAGTTCATTTGATTGGTCTGTTTTCCCAAAGCCTTGAAACTTTGGCGGAACTCGACCTCCATTAATATTATCTCTGCTGATGGTTTCCACACACACACACACACACAAAAAAAAAAAAAAAAAAAAAAAAAAAAAAACTAACCCTCTTCTTAAATCCACAAAATTACTCAACCTTTACAAAAAGTTCTAAAAAAACTTCACAGCCCCAACTTTCTTCACCATCACTACCTTTTCTCCCTTGAAAAGTCTCCCAGAGAAGTTGAAGGTGAGAGATAGTGTATAATGGTTTTAATGAAGGCCAAGGTGAAACATTTCCTCAGTCTTTCTCACAGAAGCTTAGTGTAGCCCTAAACTTAGTTGCTCACACAAAAGCTTAGTGATACAATTATATAATAGGAGATTAGATCGAAATCATCCACAGTTGGACATTTGAACTTGGGAACTAAATTAATTAAAGTATAGCAGCTTATAGCTTACCTGCCTCAAAGAATGAGAGCTTACACTTCTCCTGTGACTTTTTCTGCAAATTGGCGAGTTATGAACTAGGCAAAAGTGCCGACTCCTGTTGCTGCGTCAGTTCCTTTGGTGGGTTTATTTTATTTGGAGCCTCTCTTCCTTGACATCACATGATAAGAATCAGTTGATATTGTGTGTGCTAAGAGAAAAACAAAGAGTTCATTGGGGTGGTAACTATTGGGAATAAGATGAAAGCGAACCAACCTTGATATTAGGAAGCACCAGTATCTTCTCTGGCTTTATTGTTCAATAGAAGCTTGTTCTAGGATTAAGAGTGTTTTAAGGCCTTTATACAGTTTTGTGAGTGCAAGGTGCTTCCTGTGTCTTAATTTGTAATTTGTTCCCAACATATACTTCAAGTTGTGCACTTGGATGCATGAAGCTCCAATCGTATCCCACAAATAGCAACTTATGGTACTTTGTACTTCCTCCATTCTCTTTTACTCATAACGTTTTGACTTTTATGCTCGTTGATGCATATTTTAAACCCTTTATATCTTTAATTATACATATTTAAAAAATAATAAAAATTTACTATTGTGAAAATATAAATCGAGACGAATCTACCAAGATTCCACCTGACTTCATTTTGCCAACATATAAATCAACAAAGGTGGTCAAATGAGAGAACATGAATAGTACAAATTTCCACACGTTGTGAATAAAAGAGAAAGGAGAAATTATTTAAGATCAGATGGCACCATATCATGGAGCTATTTATCTAAGCATTCTATATAGAAAAAAACCCAAATTAGAAGGAGATTTGTAAAGAAGAACATGTAAACCATTAGGAGAAATATGTCTGTTTTGTATTCTAATGTATCCTATCCTGTAGGTTGTGCTGCCTGTTTGGTTTAGCTATCACCATAAAACCAAACAAGTAAAATGGGAGTCAATAGCATAATTATTGATAAATCTATATAATTAGGCTAGTAGAATGCTTGAATTAGTTTTCCTACCTGTGCTCTAGTGTCAAAAGTTGATATTAATTTTACTTAGTGGGTATGATTTATGCTGTGACGCATCATTTATTTTCTTTCTTGGCATCTGTTCCCCATCTTGTTTGTTATAGTTTTAGCTTACAATTTACAAGCTATAACCTTATTGCTGTGTTCTGTCAGTAAGTTGAACCCGTTTTGTTTATGGACAAACTTTTGTTGATGGACTTTATTTTCTAATGCAAACTTTGACTCCTTTTTCCATGTAGGGAGGGTGGGTTCTCAAGTTCCTCGTCTGCTGTACCCTGACACTTATGATTCCAACCTACTATTGAAGGAGCAATATGCTTGGCTGATAGGTGGCCTTCTCACCCAGCTAGAGCTGGTGGAGTGGAAACTTTTGTACCACAGTTCATACCATGGCCAGAGTTTCAACACATTCCTGGGCAAAGTCGCGTGAGATTTCTATCTACTTTCACTAATGAGTGTTTAATTGTCCTAATCTTGGAAAGATCAAAGCATGGTTTATGATAGAAGACATATAGCTTATCTTTTCTCATGTATACTTCATTTTTTCTCTTTGGTTCATTCTTGTTCCATATTGTTAAGGTTTTTGTTGTTGTCTTACCTACTTTTCAATTTATTATTACCTTTTATGCGTTTAGCCAATTATTCACAGCTAATGGCTACCTTAATATTTGAAAGTTCTGTGGTTTGATGAAGAAAATGCTCCTCTTTTTTGCCAATGCATGTTTGATGCCGATAGCTTAAAACTATAACTGTAGTAATGAGTATTACAATTTGAGTGCAGAGTTGATGAAGGTCCAACTGTGTTGATTATCAAGGATACCGAAGGCTACATATATGGAGGTTATGCTTCCCAACCATGGCAAAAGCACAGTGATTTCTACGGTGATCTCAAGTGTTTTCTGTTTCAGCTACATCCAAAATTGTCTATTTATCGGCCAACTGGAGCAAATAACAATTTGCAGTGGGTAAGAACTAAGAAATGAAATATTTCTCTTTTTGAAGTAAATAATATTGTGTTTCTGCAACGATCATTTCTTCCTTACAAATTATCTACCACTCTCCACTCACTTATACACCTGAATTTATTAGTTTACCCTTTCCTGAAAACGTGAAATTCCCTGGCCCCTAAAAAGTAAGAACCCATTACTAAGATGTAAGGGAAATATTTCTCATATTGAGTGCAATTAATAAGGGTACTTCAATAAACTCAATACAATGTATGGTAGTTTCACTACCTTTTTAGAATTACAGATCAGTTTCTGGAAACTTCCAAATGGTCGTGTAGATTACCCTGTTATACTTTCTGATGTGCTTTAACTGTTGTGAATTCCTTGAATTCTTCTATATTATGTCTCTTGCAATTTCCTTTGCTGATGGGCTTCTACATTTGCAGTGCGCTGTCAATTACAGTTCAGAATCCATCCCAAATGGAATTGGCTTTGGAGGACGGACTCATCACTTTGGTCTCTTTCTGACAGCAAATTTTGACGCTGGACAAACCTTCGAGTGTACTACATTTGGGAGTCCTCCCCTTTCGAAATCCAACAGGATATGCCCGGAAGTAATAGAATGTTGGAGTGTTTTCCCTAGAGAAGTGCAACTAAAAGGGAGCAATGCACTCGAAGGTACTGTGCTAGAAAGGTTTGAGGATAGAAACATGCTTAACTTGGTCGGCCTTGCAAATTCCAGTCAGTAACATGCTTGCATCATGGGCATTATTGACGAAAGGATACATATTGTCTTTTTATGGAGTTTGATGATCCTATTTCCACGGTCTCCCCCCCTCCACCACCCTGGGTTGTATTTTTGCAAGCTGTGGCAATGACAGTGCTTGTATGATATTGATGTGTATCATCATAATTATGATGAATGATTTACTGTTTTGCTAAAAGCTCTTTAATTATGTAATTATATTTGCTCAGATACTGTTCATTTACCTATAAAATTGTTACTGTGACTTGCTGGAATCATCTCAAACTATTTTATCTTCGAATAACACATTGAAAAGTATCATTTTCTGTGAATGTCAAGCAGATAGGCTGTCTTTGGATGTCAACATGTGAAGGTTTTATCATCTTATCGGGACTCTGGAATCCCCGGTGAAGATGTGTAGAAACTACTTACGTCTGAAGATCTACTTCGTATCGTTTACAAGATCCAAACTATAATCTGTGTAACAATGGATACTTTTTTTTTTTTTTTTTTTTAAAAAAAAAAAGTTCCCTCTAGGTTTCCCTTGTGAGGATTTAAAGGATCCGCCCCTTCCCTCACAGCTCCCTCTAGCCCTAGTTCTTTGCTAGGGTTCCCTTTTTCTAAAGGATTTTCTGTTTTTTGACTTGTTTGATTCATCTTTTTGCTTCGCCATGGCATCTAAATCTTTAGAGGCTGTGGTGGAAGTAGAAAATCCATTACTACAAAATTCTGAAAATAATGACAGTGCACAAGAGAAAACTGTCGAGTTTTATGATCGCAATTCTGAAGATAAACCGAAGGATGATGCAGTCGATTGGATTGAGAATGCTGAAGAAGACGAGGATGCAAGGGTGGAACTAGGGTTAGTCGGGAAAATTTGGATGAACCGAAATGTGAATGTTAACGCCTTCATATCCACCATGAAGAATGTTTGGCAACCCAAACATGGTTTGGAGGTTAGTAATATTGGCAAAAGTACTTTTGTCTTTCAGTTTTTTCATTGAAAGATAAATTGAATGTTGTGGAAGGACAACCTTGGCACTTGATCGCCATGCTTTGATATTAGGTGTTATAGCAGACAATGTTAAAGCCATGGATGTGGAGTTATTTGAATTTCCAATGTGGGTTAGGGTTTACAATTTACCTTTCAAAAGTAGATTAAACTCGGCTAATTTCGAAGCTATTGGTAACAAGATTGGGAAGTTTATCAAGGCCGACTCTTCTGGTCTCATGGGGATTGACAAATCTGTAAGATTAAGGGTTCTGCTAACAAACCTTTGCTTCAAAAAGTGAAGGTTAAGATGCGACGAGGAATCGACAAATTTTTTGATATAAAGTATGAGAAACCGCCTTTGTTTTGTTTTTTCTGTGGCAAAATAGGGCACGGAGTTAAAGATTGTGAAGGGTGCGGTGATGAAGATAACCCAAAGCTGCCTTATGGGGGATGGCTAAAGGCTTCCCCATGGAAGAGTTGCAAAGGGGAGGATGCCAATGTGGGAAAAGCAGCAAAGTAGTGAATATGCGAGAAGTCTCTTCACCACCAGACCAAAAAAGAAAGACAAGGAAGTTGTGGAGGGTCAACTTCCACAACTTCCACTAGGGAGCTGCAACTTTTGAATGTGAAGGAACCTGAAAGTAACGTGGAACTTGGATGCAAGGGTAGTAAGGCTATCAACACCATTGATCCTATCATCATGAAGGGTGGAGAAGAAGGTAACCAAAACACTAACCCGAGTGATACCCCTACAAAAACCAAAACATCCAAGACTATACCACCTCTAGCATAACTCTCAACACTGCCAACCAACGTGTGAAAAAACACTACCGTGCTAAAACTCGAGTGGAAAAAAATGAGAGCAGCCCCCAACTTAGTCAAAGTTCTGGAGTGATCTAAAAAATGAGGGATGATGAAGGAAACAAGGAGGTGGGAGAGTTGAATGAAGGATGCAAAAAAGAAAACAAAAATTAGTGGGAATCATGGAGATGACTATGACTCGATTTTGGCTGAGAATGAGGCAGTCCCCACACCATGGGCTCTGGGTGAACAATGAAGTACACCCTTTCTTGGAATTGCCGGGGGTTGGGAAGCTCTCGTAAAGTCAATGCGCCAAAACGCATTGTCATCACTGAAGATCCGGGCTTGGTGTTCTTTCAAAAAACGAAACTTAGCCTCTTTGAGATGGAAAAAATAAAAAATAAATTGAAGTGTAGGGGAATGATAACAGTTGGGTGTAGGGGAGAAGGGAGAAAAAGAAAGGGTGGAATTGTTTTTTTGTGGAGAGATGATTGGGATGTAACACTTAATTCCTACTCCCACAATCACATTGATGTTTGCATAAAATGGGAGAATGTGGCAACTTGGAGATTCACCAGAGTTTATGGCTTTTATGGCTTTCCTGAAACTGAAAACAAGCACAAAACAGGTGAAATTTTGAACAACCTCAATGATATGAATGGCACCCCTTGGCTAGTTGGTGGAGATTTCAATTTGATGATGTGGTCCATGGAGAGAAAAGGGAGAGTTGGTTTTGACTTCACCGAGGCTACGATCATGCGTGATATACTTGACAGATGCAAGCTTGGTGACCTTGGCTATGTGGGCTACTAGTACACTTGGTCGAATAATAGAAAAGGGGAAGAAAATGTTCAAGAAAGGCTCGATCGTTTTGTGGCTAATCACGAATGGAGAGAGTTGTTCCCGGGTAGTTTTGTCACTTACCTTGAGAGAAGAAAATCATATCATCTTCTGATTCTCTTGTGCATTAAGGACAAAGTCCACACCCCTAAGAAGAAAGAAAGAGTCAAAATCTTTCGCTTTGAAGAAATGTGGCAGCGTGAGGACTCATGTAGTGATATCCTCCGTCAAGCTTGGGAAGGAGGTGTCGATATTTCTCACAATATAACTCGTACTGCCGCAAACTTAGGAGGGCGGAGTAAAGCCTACTTTGGCAATTTTTCCAAGGAGATGGGTGACTGTAAAGCTAGCATGGCTGCTCTTATGGAGAAAGATCCTACCTTGGAAAATATTGCTTAAATGAGAGCCATTGACGAAAGGATGGATGAACTTGAAGAAAGGGAGGAGGTTTATTGGAAGCAACGTAGTAGGCAAGAGTGGCTAAAGAGCGGTGATAAAAACTCCAAATTTTTTCATACGAATTGAAAGCTCAACAGAGGCATATGAGAAACTCCATTGTGAAAATTCGAGATAAGGCCGGGAATGTTTATAAGGATGAGGACCATATTGCTGAGGTCTTTGTCAAGCATTTTGATAATCTTTTCGGCTCCTCTCTTCAGGTTGAGACAGACAATGTTATTAAGAAAGTGATGACATGTGTTGCGGATGATATGCAAGCTATGTTGACCGAACCTTTCAAGGGTGAAGAAGTCTACGAGGCCTTGAAACAAATGTATCCCACCAAAGCTCCCGGACCCGATGGTATGTGCGCCCTATTTTATCAAAAATTTTGGAGTATTGTTGGTAATGATGTGATAGATCGTGTTCTTAACATTTTGAATAATGGTGGTGATATTGGTTCTATTAATTAGACTTACATTGTCCTAATCCCTAAAAAGAAAGATGGTGAGTCTCCTGCTGATTAAAGACCAATTAGTTTGTGCAATGTTTTGTACAAAATTGTTGCGAAGGTCCTTGCTAATAGGTTGAAACTTGTTTTGCCTAATATTATTCATGAGTCTCAGAGTGGTTTTGTGCCTGGTACATTGATAACGGATAATATTCTCGTGGCGTATGAATGCTTCCATTATCTGAGGAAAAAGAAAAAAGGGAAAGTTGGGCATTTGGGTCTAAAGCTTGATATGAGCAAAGTGTATGACAGAGTGGAATGGTGTTTCTCGGAGAGAATGATGAAAAAAATGGGGTTCCCGACTTCTTTTGTTAATCCGATTATGAGCTGCGTTAAAAGTGCCTCTTTCAAGGTCCTTGTTAATGGGCAGCCTTCGAGGGAGTTCTTTCCATCTAGGGGGCTTCGACAAGGTGACCCGTTATCCTCGTTCCTCTTTATTATCTGTGTAGAAGGTCTTTCTACCCTTCTCAGAGATGCCGAAAATAAGAAGCTTATTCACGGGGTGAAAATCGGGAAGAAAGTTGCTCCGATTTCTCATTTATTCTTTGCCGATAATAGTCTCCTCTTTATAAGGGCTAATGAAGATGAATTTGAGAATGTTCTTGATATTCTTTCCTTTTATGAAGCTGCTTCGGGCCAAAAATTGAACATGGAAAAATCCGAGGTGTCCTTTAGTCGAAACGTTGATCTAGAAAAGAAAAATTTGCTTTAATCGAAGTTATCCTTTAAGGCCGTCGATGGACACGATAAATACCTTGGGCTCCCATTTTACCTTGGTAGTTCAAAAAAATGGATTTTTTCCACCATTCAAGATCGGGTTTGGAAAAAGTGAAAAGGGTGGAAGGAGGGTTTTCTTTCACAAGCTGGTCGTGAGGTTCTTTTAAAGGCTATTGCTCAAGCTATTCCAACATATGCAATGCAATGCTTTAGCCTCCCTTCTAGCATTCTCAATGAGATCGAAAAGATGTGTCGCAATTTCTTTTGGGGACAAAAGAGTAATGAGCGCAAAACAGCGATTGCTTGGGATAAGATGATTTTTTTCAAAAAAAGAGGCCTGAGTATGCGTGATCTGCATATTTTTAATCAAGCTATGCTTGCGAAACAGGTTTGGAGGCTGTTGAACTCGCATTCTCTGATGGCCAGAACTCTCAAGCAAAAATACTTCCCTCATGCCGAGCTTATGGATGCTAAAGAGCCTGCTAATGCTGGCTTTACTTGGAGATCTCTGATGATCTCTGATGTCTGCAAGAGATTTAATCTCTCAAGGTGCCAGGAAGTTGATTGGAAAAGGGCTGTCTATTGAAATATGGAAAGATCCTTGGGTGCCCACCTTACCCAAGTTTCGTGTTCTAAATAGGCAGCAGCAACTTGATGATGGTGCCTCTATTCTGGTTGCTGACTTGATCAATGAAGGTGAGTAGAACCGTTCCATTCTCAATTCACATTTCGGTATTTCCACGAATGGGAGAGAACTGAAATTCTAAACACTACAAGAAATAAGCGATTTTGCGACAGCCGAAATCTGTCGCAAAAATTACAAAAAACATCGCTAAATATAGTTACGATAGCCAACTTTCGTAAGGGGTTTGTCGTAGTCAGCTATGTCGCAAAATTTCATTTTTGCGACATTTTGACTGTCGTAAAAATTTATTATGATAGTTTTATTAATTTCAATGACAGTTTTATGTTTTGTCGCTACAATTATTTAACGACAGTTTAAAACCGTCGCAACTTGCGATGGAGAACAAAACTGTCGTAAATTATGAAATTTTTGACGGTTGGCCGTTGCAAAAAATAAAAAAAAAAAAGAAAAAAAAAATAAATCAATGCCCTTTTCCATTTTCCTCTGCGGCTCCCCCCCCCCCCCCCCTTTTTACCCAGGCGGCCTCCCTGCATGCCCCCATTCCCACCCCCACCAACTCGCCATTTCCCACCACTATGGACAACCCTCACACCTTACACCAAAAAAAAAAAAAAAAAAAAAAAAAAACCAACATAATATACAAACAAAAAAAACATAAAAATAACAAGCATGAAATACAAGTATACATCAACATAAAAAAAAACACCAATAAAATCAAACAAAGAGTTAATGAAAAACCAGAATTTTTCAGAAAAAATACCAAATTCAACAAAAAAGCCACGACATATCAAACGAATAAAAAAACCCATAAAATATTCATCAATTCGAACAACAGTACATGAAAGTTGACATATAAACAATAATAACCTTTAAATAAAGAAAATTCACCCCATATATCAAAACTAACTTGGAATAATTGAAAATAAACACATATAACTAAGGTAAATGAAAATAAACGAAAAATAACTAAATAAACAGTAATATAAACAAAAATAATGAACTGAAACAAAAAAAATCAGAAATTAAACATAAACCACATCAATAAAAACGAAAAGTACAAAAAAAATAACATACCTTCAAAATTTTCCTCTATGTTAGATTTTATCGTCAAATTCGACCACAAAAACTCCACATTTGGAATTTTTGTGGTCGAATTTGACCAAATAAACTCTAACATCACGAAATTGGACCTCCAAACATGAAGTTTCGTGTTCTACAGGAATTCAACCATCAAACAAAGTGAACAGAGTAGTACATAAAGAAATTCGAATGATGAAATTAGAGAACAGAGTAGTACAAAGTGAACAGAGCTAAGAGAGAAATTGAGAATAGGAGAGAGAAAATGAGAAACAGAGAGAGGAGGAGGAGAGATGAACTAAGAGATAGGAGAGAGGAGACAGAAACTGAGAGAGGAGATGAATGGCGGATGAAATTAGGCTAGGGTTTGGTGTGGGGCGTGTGGGATTGTTGGGCTTTTAAACGCCCATAATTAAATTTTTTAAAAAAAAAACTATACCACAGTCGCAAATTGCGACAGTTGCCACATTTTATAGCTGTCGTAAATAATTAAAAAAAATTTACATTTATTTTTAATGTCTATTGCGACAGTTTTGTTGGTCAAAAACTGTCGTAATTCAGCGACAGTTTAAAAAGCCGTCGTAATATTACGACAACTACTAACACTGTCGTACAATTTAAAAATTACGATAGTTTTGTTAGCTGTTGTAGAAAAATTGTCGCTATTTGCCCGGATTCTAGTAGTGAAAAATCCCCTTAGCACGATTTGGGGATGAGGACACTTGGACTTGGCATCACACTAAAAATGGTGATTTCTCAGTTCGAAGCACGATCATGTTATGCGTGAAGCTATTAAAAACTGCTCTGCTTCTTCCTCGAATCCTCCTAATCAGGCTATCTGGTCTAATCTTTGGGGTGCTAAAATCCCCCCTAAGATAAAGCATTTTGGCTGGAGGGCTCTTCGATCAGCTATTCCAGTCAGAGTCAATCTGAGAAAAAGAGGAATTTGTGATGAAGATCTATGTCCTATGTGTGGCGAAGCTCCAGAAACTGCTGCTCATGCTCTGTTATTTTGTAATGTGGCCAAAGAGGTGTGGTATTTCTCTCCCCTTAGACTGATTATTCAAGCTGAGACCTGCCAAAATTTCTTATCTTGGTGTAAAACAAAAGATGAACTTATTAAAGATAAAATTTGGTGGGATAATATTTGGTGTATACTCTGGGAAATTTGGCTGAGGCGAAATTCTTGGTTGTTTGAGAAGAAGGAAACCCAGGTGGTTGATGTTATTCGAAAAGCAACTAGCATCGTTGGTGAGTATGAAAAGGCAAACTCCACACAACCATATGAGATTGGTAATAGAAGCCAGACAGGTCATGTTTGGAGCTATTTTCAAGGATGCAGCTATTGGGTTGGGGGGCATTGTCCGTGATTGTTGTGGGGATGTTATGCTCGCTACCTGCTGTTGTGTTAGTGGCAGCTTTGATGTGGATACAGCTGAAGCCATGGCAGCAAGACACAGCATTGGCATTGCAATTGATGCTGGTCTCATTCGACTCACTCTGGAATCGGATAGTCTGAAGCTGATTCATCACTTAAAGAGAAAGAAAGTGGAGAACTCCTACTTTGGTCTTATTGTTGCTGATATCCTCTACCTAGCCAGAGCATGCACTCTCTTTGAAGTGACTCATATTGGCAGAAAAGGCAATAATGTTACCCATAAATTAGCTCAATCTAGTAAGAATTATGTAGATATGCGAGTTTGGATTGAAGATGCTCCTGATGATGTAATTTCTGCTATTGCTTTTGACTCTGCTAGTGCTTAATAATATTTGATTACTTTTCGTCGGAAAAAAAAAAAAAAAAAAAAAAAACTATACTTGATACAGTAGACAAATGCAAAAGCATAACCAACAATTCCGAATTCAGGCGTTTCAGGCGGAAGCAACAACAATAAGGGAGGCAATTCAATAGAAAGGTGTTCAAGAAGGCTTTGCTTCAACTGATTGCAAAATTCAAACACTAACACAACCGTAAGCTAAAGTAAAAGAAGATTGCATAATTTTTAATGCTGCAGAAAAATAGTTTAGATTTTCAGACATTCTTCCAACATTTTATGATATTCTTCTGTTTCTTAGGCAGTTTTAGTTGTTATAGTCATTAGCATATGAAGTTTCTTGAGTCTCTCTATCTTTTCCATCTTTTTCATGTTCTCATCTCGCATCTTCTCTAGAATTTCTACAATTTCTTGTTCTCTTGAGTTTCCTTCATAACTACTTGCCCGACATTACCACTACTGTCGTAGGGGAATTGGTTCATTGAGCCCTGCCAATTAGATGTTGCTTCATTATGTTCCACGAGTGCTCGAATGTGAACCGTGCTCCATTTGAGCACCCTTGATACATCCTATGGGCTTCGGCCAAGATATCAGCCTCACTTGACCTACTGCCTTTCTGTTTCTTTGCTTTTGCGTACACATCAACCCACTTTTTCACAGACAAATCCATTCTTCTCCATCGACTTTTGATAGCCTCCATTTTTGTATGCCTGATGTTGTAAGGATCCTCTTGTCGAGCCAACTCAAAGTATCGCATAATATTCACCCACTTTTCTCTTGATGTTTCACTGGTGCCCTTGAGTTGATCTACCCCTGACATCATTAAAGCCCAAAGGAGAGCTTTATCTTCATCTACTGTCCATTTCATGTTGAATTGTGTTTGGTTAAGTTGTGGGGAGTTAATCTGAAGAACATCTTCATCGAATTGTGATGGTTGTGATTCACTGCTGTACTCTTCATTTGATGTTTCAGAATCGCTTCCATCCCTACTTGGAGACGAAGGAATTTGGGTTTCGGAATTACTTCCTTCCTCACTTGGAGATGGTTGGGTCGTTTTTGAATGCTGTGGCAAATTAAGTGTTGGAGTTCTTGTACCAGTTTGAGGATTTTGTTGGGGAAGTATAAATTAGGAGTGTTTATTCTGCTAAGAAATTGTTGTGGTAGTTGAGGATTATTTCGACACATTTGCACTAACATTTGGAATTGGGGATGATTAACAAAACTTGGGTCAAGTTGAGAAGTAACAAAATTTATTTGGGAGTTCAGATTATTTGAGGTATTGGGTTTATTTGGGTGCATAATTAGAAAATTCTAATTTTAGAGAATGAATTAACAATGTAGAGAATTTATATTGGAATTTATTTTTAAAAAAATGAAGCAAATGTATACGACACTTGGTATGTACTCCGTAATATGAGATGAAAAAGACTTTCAAGGGAGAATATGAAAGAAAATTGTGAGAGGACCTCTATTTATAGAGAAAAGATACATATGACCATTAGCAAGGGTTTTATCAAATTAGTATTCCAGATTTTGGCTGAAATAGCCGTTGGTAAAATAGACTGATCAAATCTGTACTCTGATTTATGGTCTGTTAGAGGACAACTCAAGATTTCTACTTCTTGGGGCACAATTTGTACGAACAAGTTCTTTTTCTCTAAAATGAAGGTGTTCGGTTTTAAATCACAGACGAAGTCAGTTTGGAGTTTCAGCAACAGAATATAAATAGCAATAACGAGGATGAAGGCAGTGAAGTTCACCATTGTGGTGTGTTGTTGCACGAAAGGCAACGGCGACATGCAAGAGTAGGGATACATTTTGCCACCATTGTAATGCTCTAAACGTTCGTCCATCTTAATTCTAGCAGCACACCGAAAGCCAAAATTGGTCGGCTACGTATAAAAGAGATAGAGTGGAACTTGTTATGTGAGACAGTAATGATGGTTGTCATAAACAAATTATTAATGTGACAAACATGTGCGATTGGAGTTTCATGCATTAATCCTATCAAAACAAAGACAAAACCCACCCCTAATGTGGTTTAAAGTCCTAGAAATTTGGAATCACAGTAATTTCAAGCACTCTGCAAGGTCAATAGCTACCGTGAAGAACAAAAACAGGGTAACTATTCATGTATCGCATTTGGAAATCAGTGCTAACGTGAAGCACAAAAACTGGTAACTATTTATGCATCACATTGGAACATCAGCGCTACTGAGCCTAGCATAAAGTCCTATAATAATAGTTGTGCCAACCAACCATCAAAATGGAACCAGAAATTTAAGCAAATAAGGTAGCGCAAAAAAAGACTGCAAGTTTAAGCACCTATTACAAAAGCAGAGCATAATGCAACGTTAAGGCCCCTGCATCAGTAGCTATCAACTCAAGGCAACTACTGATTAAAAGCAAGGCGCCTCTGTATTCATTATGCGGTAACATTGACACATATGAAATATTTTCCACATCACAACAAACTACCCCGATAATATAGCCATACAAAATAACCATTCAGCAAATCCCTTAATCTACGAAAATATCTCAAAGGACTCTGAAGTCGAGAGGCTCTTTCTATATAGCCACCAGTCCACCACCAAGCTACAAAGCAAGGCAACTCACAATCACTTATCGTAATACCTACTTCTCTATTTTGAATCCGTAATAAGTAGTAGTAGTTTGAAATGTTCATGAAATTCAATCTTCTAAAGTTAACTAATAGAAAATTAGTTCGAACAATTCAGCTTTTCCACCAATCAAAGGCCCAAAACCCATCTTGATCATTATCAGTATTCGCCTATCCAGCACACTGTAAGTGTGTAACAAGCAAAAGCTAGCTAGTATATGATGACTGAAATAATCCACCGTACCCCACTTCAAAACCTAAATAAATAACATCCCAATCTGCTTCAAGACTCTCTTTCCTTATCCACATACTACGCAACAATCGACCACAGGTCGAATCGATAATGCAACAATCAACCACAGGCCGAGTCGATAATGTAACTCTCACAACTCCATGAAAACTAATTCAACCAATTCAGATAACCAATCACGAAATCAATACCACATTGTTCAATCAATCAACATAAACATAAAATTAAGAGAAAAGACAAACAATAAGACATAATTCCTTCATATATATATATATATTAAACGATAATAAAAATTCATATCATAGAGAAAAATCCTCAAAATACGACATCATTTCATCACCAAAATATGCCCAAAACTTACCTATTACTAAATCCATTACTCGCAAAATTAAAAGGAAAAAAATTAAAATCTTAAACCCTAAATCCAATTGATTAGTACCTTCTGGAACCAGCAGCACCACGGCCAAAACCAGCAGCAGCAGGAAGAACAGGAACAGGATCAGCAGCCATTTGAACAACACCAGGCAAATCAGACATACCAAGAGAAGCCAACATATCAATGGTTTCCTTATCAACCTCAATAACATCAGTTTTAATGGCGGATTCATCAGGAACGAAGTCCATACGCCTTTCTCTCTCTTCCTCCTGCAATTTCAGCGAGATCCCACGAACTGGGCCTTTCTGAATTCGCTTCATGAGGTGGGTGGAGAAGCCAGCGATCTTGTTGCGCAGTCTCTTTGATGGGATGATGGCGACCTCTTCGAGAACCTTCTTGTTGGTGTGGAAATCTAAGGTCATCTTTGAGTAGTATTTCTCGATGACATTGCGTGAGGATTTCTTCACTGTTTTTGTGCGAACTCGACCCATGGTTGTGCTGGGTTTAGGAGAGAGAAAATTGCAGTAAGATGAGATCGAGAGGAAGGAGATGAGGAGAGAGAAAACTGCTGCTGTGAGTGAGAAATGAAGGAGGGGAAAAAATTAGGGTTTTAGTGTTTTGGTATTAGAATGGGCCGAGGGGTTTGTTGCTGAATCAAAGTGCAAGCCCAACAAGGAATGCTCACTCCCTGCCTCCCTCCCTTCGTGTTTATTTGTTTGCCTCATACTTCGTCTTTCATTTAAAAGTGTCAGAGTTTAATTTGAACTAGGAATGCTAATCAATCACGAGTTGAGGGGTGCTCAGCTCGACTTGACTAAAAAACTGTTTACATGTACTTGACTCGTGCTCGTTACTACCTAAACTCAATAAGACCTTGCTCGACTCGTACTCATAAAGGTTTCAAGTCGAGTCAAGTAGCTTATGATCTGGTCGTTAAGGTTTTGGTCCTTCTAAAACTATAGGCCTTTATTATTATTTTTTTCACTTTATATAAGTTTTTTTTGGTATTCATTTATTAGGTTAGGTCCCATGTCACGCACGATAAGTTTCACTATTTAGTACTTCCTTTGTTCTTTTTTAGTTGACCCGTTTTGACTTTTACACTATTCACCAACCCTCTTTTGACCGTCTTTTGTAAATAATATGTAAGGAAAAATATATTCTTGTTGGATCTTTTTGAATTCGTCTCTATAAGTATTATCATAATATATAATTTTTATATTTTTTTTACTTATGTAGAACTAAAGTTATAGATCGTTAAAGTTTTGCATTGACAAGCGTGATAAAAGAAACGGGTCAAGTAGAAAAGAATAGAGGAAATATTAGTTTAACACTATATTTTGGTTTTAGAATGGGTCGAGGGGTTTACTGCTGAATCAAAGTGCAAGCCAATAAAAAAAAAAATACTCCCTTTATGCCTACTCGTATTTGTTTGTCTCATACTTCCTATTTCATTTAGGGAAGTCTAGAATTTGGTCTGAATCGCACCAAGCCGCAAATCTAAAGCTGTTCACTATGGTTTCTATTTTTTTTTTTTTTGACTAATTTGGTTTACGGTTTGGTTTATAAAAATTTAAAACAACAATTTTGTAGTTTGGTTAGGTTTCTTCAAAATTGAAACCAAACCAAATCGCAAACTGCAATAAGCCGTTGTATAAAAAACTTTTTTTTTTTTAATATTCATTTTGAAAAATTATTAATCTTATTGATGTATATAATTTATTTTACTAACATGTTGATTTTTTTCAAGTCATTTTAAGTTGTCTAGTTAAACAATTAACATTTTTTACATTAAAAAAAAATTTATATTTTACAACAATAAATTAAATGAATGTAAAACCACAAACCAAACAGCACCACTGCACCAAATCGTTTTAATGCAGTTTAATTTAGTTTGGTTAGACATAAATTACGGTTCGGTTCGGTTTGATTTGAAATAAAATGTCAATCTGTATTTGTATGCTTTGGCTTGGTTATGCCCTAAATCGGACCACATTCCCCCCTAATTTGATCTAAAATCATTCTTTAATGATTTTCCTATATTCTGTATTATATTTTATTTCGCCCTCAATATTTTAATAAGTGTGTCATTTTAATTTTTAATAAGTGGTGAAGTCTCCTCTCCAAAAAAAAAAAAAAGTTAAAGTTGTAAATAAATCAACAATTTTATTCAATTAGCATTACAATCTTGTAAATAAATCTATAATTGTGGACCCGTATATAACAAAAGTTGGTTTGTTAGAAGATAATGAATGCCAATTATTGATTTGATGTGACAATGCTCATATGAGTCCAAACCCTTGTGAACTTATATGGCTATATGTATGTAATTATTGTACTCCTAATTGAACACTCATGCTATATATAGAGTGTCATGCAAGTGTAAATGATACAAAAAAAATTTACCGGAGCAACACCACCAATTTCCATCTTCACTTACTCCTCCTTTATTTCTCTAAATAAAACTGTCTATCGGTAAATATTTAACACGTTATCAGCACCAGTTCCAAATCAGGTATATTTATACCTACTTCTAAAAATTTATAACAAATCATACTATCTATTTCTAAATGTTTTGAGGAGTATGCTCTATAGTTGCCCATATTTGGGATCCTCTATACCAGAAACTCAAACATTTATTGTATCATATACCTCAAAAACAACGGTGAAAAAGAATTCTCTTACTTGTAAAATCATTATATCCTCCTTTGTTTTATTCATGTTGTTATATTGTTTTTTTTATTACATGCTCATCTTTCACGTAAAGTATTAATTTTTAGTTGTTATAATTGCGTAGTAGTAATTCTGCATGCATATTATTAACTAAATTCACAAAAAGATGCAGCCTTTTATACTTATTATTTTTCTTACTTTTACATACTTTTGTGTTTCTTTTCGTTTTCGAACCCATAATCTTTTTTAGATATTAGGGCTCTCGGACCACTATGGCTTGCATTCCCAGTGTGATAACCTTTTACAATTATAAATATATATATTTGGACCATAATTTTTGTCTGTATATTAGATTATTATATGACATTTTTACAGTTGTATAGAATAGTAACGGATAAATCTACCTCTATAAAAGGCGGATTTTTCCCCCGATTTCACCACAAATCCCTTATCCCTTCTCACTTTTTATCCAAAAATCACCTAAAATTTTTTTTTCACCCCCTTCTTCTTCGAAATGTTCCCCGCCCACGGCAACCAAAACACCCACACCTTCACTTTTGAGGAAGATTTAATGAAGATAAAACAATATTTTCTTCTAATTACGGCGCTTGTAGTTTTATTAGTAGCAATATTAATTTTTGTCATTATGTATAAGTAAAACTCACTTATTTTGTCGTTTTCGTAGATTAAAAGCTTGTTTTTGTTTTATTATGTTGGCCTTTTGTTATTAATCATCATTGTATAATATTACCGTTATCATTATAATTATTGTTACAACTGTTTTTGTTGTCGTTTTGCTTTTTTTTTGCAACTAGCATGATCAATTTTTGCTTAATCATATAATTACTCACAATAATAAACCAAGGGGGAGAAAAAAACTATATTATTTATGATTTATTATTGATAAATTTAATTATTACTTATTTTATTAACCTAACTATAATTATGGAAGGACTAAACATATGTGTTGTACATAAAATTTATTATTATAAACTAATTATCACTTAATTTGTTGTAGCTAAAATGGGAGACCTTATGAAAAGACAGTTCAACATCTTAGATTTATCTGGAAAGAAATTTCTAGAATGGAAAATGGATGCAATGATGAATTTGAAAGCTCAAGGCTTGGAGCACACTGTTAAAGAAAATAAAAGTCCCTCTGGTCAAACAACTGATGCTACCACTTCTGCAATGACGGTTGTAAAACCTAATACTGAACAAGATAAGGCAAAAGCCTTAGTGTTGTTAAGGCATCATTTACATGAAGGCCTTAAAACTGAGTACATGATGGTTGAAGATCCCAAAGAATTATGGGATTGTCTTAATGAAAGATTTGGACACCACAAAAGGGTGCTCCTTCCTAAGGCATTATTTGACTGGGCAAATTTACGATTCCAGGATTTCAAATCTGTAATTGATTATAATACAACTATACATGAGATAGTATCTATATTGAGATACTGTGATCATCCAGTCATGGATGAACAGATGATTGAAAAAATACTCACTACCTTTCATGCAAGCAACATATTGTTGCAAGAACAGTATCGTGAAAGAAGTTTCAAAAGGTTTAATGAATTAATGAGTGTATTGCTTGTTGCGGAACAAAATAGTGAACTTTTGTTGAAAAATCATAATCTTGGACCAACTGGGTCTTTGGCCACTCATCATGAGGCAAATGCAACAAATTTTTATCCACCCGAGTCAAATGCTACACGAAGAGGTGGACGTGGAAATTACAATGGTTGTGGAAGAGGCCGTAGAAATTATCGCGGTCGTGGCCGGAGTCGTGGTTGGAACAATTTTCAAAGAAACAGTAATTTTAAAAATTTTGAAAAACAGAAGGGACAGTCATTTGGAAGCCACAAACAAACTCCTTCGAAAGGAAAAGACACATGTTATAGATGTGGCATGACAGGGCATTGGGGACGTACTTGTCGTATGGCCAAACATTTGGTAGACCTTTACCAGGCTTCTGTAAAAGGCAAAGAGAAAAATGCAGAAGCAAATTATGTTAAAGAAGAAAATGCTCCTTGTCCCAGCCTTGACGTATTTGATTATTTCATGGATAATGTTGAAATTGGAAACGATTTCATCCTTGGAGAAAATAACAATGCTTAGGTTTCCCATCTACTAGTGTAACATATATTATGTTTTAATGTATTTTCTTTAAGTCCTGTATTTTAAATTTCTAGTCATGTACTTTTAATCCCTATCATCAATAAAACTTCGTATGATATTATTCTAAACTAATCTTAAATTTATTTTATGAAGATATGGATCTGCCTGAAGTTAGTTCCGAATATCAATGCCTTTTGGACAGTGGAACAACACATACTATCTTGAAGTATAGAAAATATTTTTCACAACTAAAGTTGTTTCAAGCAAATGTAAACACTATTTCCGGGTCAGCTAAATTAATTGAAGGATCTGGAAAGGCTTGTATAATGCTTCCAAATGGAACAAAATTAATAATCAATAATGCTTTATATTCGAGTAAATCTCGAAAAAATCTCATAAGCTTTAAAGATGTACGCCAAAATGGCTATCATCTAGAAACAATGACAACAGATCAAAAGGAGTATATATGCCTCACGGCAGAAAAACATGGTAAGAAACATATATATGAGAAATTGCCAGCATATTCTTCGGGGTTATATCGTATAAATATACGAACCGTGGAAATCAATATGGTATCTAACCAGAAGTTAGATGACAAAGATTTGATTATTTTATGGCATGATCGTCTGGGGCATCCAGCAACTGGGATGATGCAAAGAATAATAACACATTAAGTTGGACATTGAATAAGAAATGTCAAAATTCCTCGATCAGATGAATTAACATGCTCTGCATGTTCACTTGGAAAATTAATAATAAGGCCATCTATGAACAAAATTGCTACTGAATCTCCAAAATTCTTGGAAAGAATTCAGGGAGATATTTGTGGGCCAATTAATCCGGCATGCGGACCATTTCGATATTTCATGGTTTTAATTGATGCTTCTACACGATGGTCACATGTCAGTCTGCTTTCAAGTAGAAATGTTGCATTTGCAAAGTTACTTGCCCAAATTATCAAATTAAGAGCACAGTTCCCAGATCATACAATACAGAAAATAAGGCTTGACAATGCTGGGGAATTCACATCCCAAACATTTAATGATTATTGTATGTCAATTGGAATTGATGTTGAACACCCAGTAGCTCATGTTCATACACAAAATGGTCTAGCTGAATCACTAATTAAGAGATAACAATTGATTGCAAGACCATTATTAATGAGTTCAAAATTGCCATCATCTGCTTGGGGACATGCTATAATACATGCAGCAGCGCTGATTAGATTGAGACCTACGGCTTATCATAAATTCTCACCACTATAACTTGTTTGTGGTCGAGAACCAAGTATCTCACATCTAAAATCTTTGGTTGTGCTGTATATGTTCCCATTACTCCACCCCAACGAACAAAAATGGGTCCACAAAGAAGGCTGAGAATTTATGTCGGGTTTGAATCCCCCTCTATAATTAAATATCTTGAACCATTGACTGGTGACTTATTTACGGCTAGATTTGTCGACTGTCACTTTAATGAAACATTATTCCCAGCCTTAGGGGGAGAGAAAGTGGACCCACGTAAGAAAGAAATTGAACTTATTTGGAATGCAACACAACTGTTGATGTTAGACCCACGAACAAATATGTGTGAACAAGAAGCTAAGAAAATTGTTCATTTACAAAGTGTTGCAAATCAATTGCCTGATGCATTTGTAGACACAAAGAAGGTGACAAAATCACATATACCAGCAGAAAATGCCCCTGCACGTATTGAAATTGTAATTGGTAATAAGACCATAGAAAATGAATCTCAAGCACGCAAAAAGCGTGGAAGACCACTTGATTCAAAAGATTCTAAGCCAAGGAAATTGAAAAGATTGGATGGAATAGAAAATGAGACTAATGATGTTACCCCGTTAGAAGGTCAAGAAAGACCAAATGTGGATGAAAGTAAAGAAAATGATGATAATCTAAAAAGGCACGAACAAGAAGACAACCCTACGGGGAATGAACAAGACATTCAAAACATCGATAAAAATGAAATTTCAATGAATTACGTCTCTACCAAGACTCAGTGGAATAGGAAAGATGTTATCGTGGATGAAATATTTGCAAATTGCATCGCAATCGACATTGTGTCTGATGAAAATGATGTTGAACCAAGAACAGTAGAAGTATGTCGACGTATAAGTGATTGGCCAAAGTGGAAGGAGGCAATGCTAGTTGAGTTAAAGTCACTTGAAAAACGAGAAGTTTTTGGAAAAATAACCCTTACACCAACAGGTGTAAAACCCGTTGGATACAAATGGGTATTTGTGAGGAAACGTAATGAGAAAAATGAGATAGTTAGATACAAGACAAGACTTGTAGCCCAAGGATTTTCTCAAATTCCAGGGATTGATTATGAAGAAACATATTCTCCAGTGGTTGATGCAACTACATTAAGAATTCTGGTAAGTTTGACAGTCACAAAACGACTGTAAATGCGATTAATGGATGTAGTGACTGCGTATTTGTATGGGTCACTCGATACAGACATTTACATGAAAGTCCCCGAAGGACTAAAATTACCAGAAAACCACAAGCCTGGACAATTGCTTTCCATAAAACTAAAAAGGTCACTTTATGGATTGAAACAATCTGGAAGGATGTGGTATAACCGTCTGAGTGAATACCTTATGAGAGAAGGATTCAAAAACAACCAAGTTAGTCCCTGTGTTTTCATAAGGCGATCACATTCAGGATTCGCTATCATTGCAGTTTATGTTGATGATTTAAATATCATCGGAACCCCAAATGAACTCGAGAAAACTGCAAAATACTTGATAAAAGAATTTGAGATGAAAGACCTTGGGAAAACTAAATTTTGCCTTGGACTGCAAATTGAGCACTTGAGTCATGGTATTTTTGTCCATCAATCAAACTATACAGAAAGAGTTTTGAAAAGATTCTTCATGGACAAAGCAACTCCAACCAACTTCCCAATGGTTGTCCGTTCTTTGAATATGAAAAATGATCCATTCAGACCCCGAGAAGAAAATGAAAATATTCTGGGTCCAGAAGTACCGTACTTAAGTGAAATTGGAGCCTTAATGTACTTAGCTAACAACACTAGACCCGACATAGCTTTCTCTGTGAACTTGTTAGCCAGGCACAACAACGCACCAACATATAGGCATTGGAAGGGAGTTCGACACTTACTCTGGTACTTACGAGGGACACAAGACCTTGGTTTATATTATCAACCAAAACAAGATGCTGCTCTCATTGGGTACGCAGATCCTGGATACTTATCGGATCCTCAAAATGCCAAGTCACAAAATGGATATGTGTTCACCTATGGCGGCACTGCAATATCATGGAAATCAACAAAGTAGACATTGACCGCGACATCATCGAATCATGCAGAGTTGATAGCTCTCTATAAAGCAGAACGAGAATGTGTATGGCTGAGGTCGATGATCAGTAATATCCATGTGGAATGAGTGCATTAACAGAAGACCCAACCATCATATTTGAAGACAATGCAACATGCATTGCTCAAGTAACTGAAGGATATATTAAGGGAGATAAAACAAAACATATTACCCCAAAACTATTCTTCACACATGATCTACAAAAGGACGAGGAAATAGATATCCAGCAAATTCAGTCTTGTGACAATCTTGCCGACCTGTTCACCAAATCACTTCCTTCGAAGAAATTTGAGCAGTTAGTTCACAAAATCGGAATGCGATATCTTTGCGAACTATGCTGAAATCAGGGGGAGTATTATATGTACTGTACTCTTTTTCCCTTCGATCGGGTTTTTATCCTACTGGGTTTTTCCTGACAAGGTTTTTAACGAGGCAGTATACCAAAGCATATAATGCAATATCGTTGTACTCTTTTCCTAGCTATGGTTTTTATCCCATAGGGTTTTACTTAGCGAGGTTTTTAATGAGGCAACAAATACCTTTTATGTATAAGTATGGGCATTCAAGAGGGAGTGTTAGAAGATAATGAATGCCAATTATTGATTTGATGTTACAATGCTCATATGAGTCCAAACCCTTGTGAACTCATATGGCTATATGTGTGTAATTATTGTACTCCTAATTGAACACTCATGCTATATATAGAGTGTCATGCAAGTGTAAATGATACAAAAAAAATTTACCGGAGCAACACCACCAATTTCCATCTTCACTTACTCCTCCTTTATTTCTCTAAATAAAACTTTCTATTGGTAAATATTTAACATGGTTATATATTTATATTTTTCTCATTTGATATTTGTTTACCAACTAAGAAGATTAGATAAACTTATATTGAATTTTCTCGTATTTATATACTAATTTTGTCAACATTTTTATTATCAATAGGTAATTGTAATAGTATTGTTATATAAAATTTTACGTAGTATATGGATTAGTCCTATGCATATAATCATTATATAAAGCTTTCTCTAATAGACAATAAAAGATATATTAATGATCAAGGTTTTACAATGCCATGTATGTTAGTTAAAGTGTGATGAACCCAACTAACGAAGCTCTGATTCTATTATGGGTGTTTGATTAGATAAGGAGGAAATGGTTGTTTAATAAGAGTTGAGACGTTTGGAAAGGTTAAATTGCTTGACTTTCTCTCAATTCTCTCTTTTCTAGTGGATTTATTTTCAATGTCATTATAAAGTGTTTAGTGCTTCATATATAATAACCTTTTATGTATCTATTAAGAGAGAAGGTATTGTGCGAGTAGAAATCCACGGTGAGATGAATATATGTTTTTTTTATTTTTTATTTTTTATTTTTTATTATTATTATTATTATTATTATTATTTTTTTAATCTCGACTTATAAAATTAAGGTATATGTTATTGAACATTTCATATAAGTTTATGAATTAGACTCACACAATAATTATTGTTTGAGTAAAGAGAAAGTATTGTTGTGAGTCATGATGCTTTGTGAGCCGGATTTAAGTTAACTTAAAGTCTTAAACCTAAGACCTTTGAAACAATTAACACACTCTATTCGCAAAGTAAGTGCATCATCGCTAAAGCAAATCAAAGCCATTATATTGTTATCTATTACATTAAAATTATACTTAAGCTATAAAATATTTGGTGGTCGGCGCCTTGGCCCCACTATAGATCCGCCAATACATATAATTATTGGTAGAGCTGAGCTCTGAAAAAAGGGTAGATTTAGATGGTCATTGAGGCTCATTACTAATAAGCAATAACTTGGTTAAATTAGTACCATTGGTAGATGAGATCATAGTATATTAAACTTATTTAAACCGTATATATTTGATTTAGATTATGCTAGTATGAAAGGTTTTCATGAATGTAGTTAAAAGGGTGCGATTAAAAGTCTTGTCTTTAATAATTCAATGAAGGATATATAGTTGTCATTAGGTTGAAATCATCAATATATACTACACAAACATATATAGTTGCGGTGCTATCACAATTACATTAATGATAGATCGATCTACCCACGGCCATTAGTTGCACTTGCACTTGCACTTGCACTTGCACATAATACAACTTGACAGCCTCCCACGATAATGAAAGTGATGCCAAGATGATATATATGATCTGTCGTTCAAATAATACTAGCTAGCTACATTTAGTTGAATTTTATAGCTCGCAATTTCATTAGTGATGTATTTAATGCTTGCTAGAAGTGATTTGTTATATCTTTTCTTTTCATACATTATATTAGTGTACATAATGTATATAATAATATGTAAAATGTTAATGTGGCTCAATGCGTTCACAGTACAATGAGTAGAAACCACTCATAAATTGATGATAAGGAAAAAAAATATTATAGGATCGAGAAAATGAAGAAAATAATTATAGTGCGTGCTTGGTACAAGATATGAGACATTACACTTGTAAGATTATGGCATTATTGCACCTATATGATATCTACGTCAGAAAATTTAGGTATGAATTCATTAATGCATGACCTAATAATTGAAAATAAGAGGTTCATTTGGCTGGAATTCTAGAATATGAGCAAATCAATTCAAGTATTGACAAATTAATTAATTTGGACCAAATTTATGTTATTATTATGCAATTACGAATAAAACACAAATGATTCACTTAACAATTTTAATAAATGATAGCCAAAAAAAAAAAAAAAAAAAAGGGATCACGAGGAATTTGGTATGATGCACGAGGGTGTAATCATTCACTTCGTTTTCCCTCTACTGGTTTAGCTAAGTGGGTTTTGTTGTTTTTAGTTTCTTGTTTTAGATCTCTTAGGTTGTAATTTGCCTTTATTTATGAAGTTCTCATTGTCAAAAAAAAAACAAAAAAAAAAAAAACAATTTTAATAAATACCATATCAAAATTTTAATTCAATCTGATCTTATTACTTCAATGCATGTCGTGGTTGTGGAAAATATATGTTATTTTCTATTGTCGGAGGTGTTCACAGTAATGTGTTGCATAATTTGTTGTTCTCCACTGTATCTGATAATTCGTGTATTGTGCGTGTTTTTAGAGTCCATTTAAGTAGTTCGTTTTCGAGTCTAGATGAGTTGTTCATAGCTTATTTTAGCTTGGTTTGGTTGTGATCATTTTATGCTTTTATGGGTAGTTTCGTTGTTTTTGATGTATTTTAGGATGAATGAGACTAATTTAGATGGCCACGAGAGTTTGTTTAGATGGAGGAGTGATTTCCCCGTGTCCGCCCTGGCAGGGCAACATTGCCCTGGCAGCCAGGGCGAAGGAAGGAGAAAAGAAGAGCGTAGTAATATGGGTAGCGTTACCTTGGCTGCCCGGGCAATGTTTTGGGAATCTTATTTTCCTACTTTTTCGAGTTTAATTATTTTATGGGTTACAAATACCCTTTGTAAACCCCGACTAAACATACTTAGTTATTATTTTCCAGCTTTTAAACCTTCACTAGAACCCTAGTTTTCTCTCTAGATCTAGATTAATTTGCACTTTCAAGTTTTGATCTTTGTTCATCAATAATTGGTACTTTTCCTTATTCAAGTATTTGGTATTCATCTTTTCTTCTTCTTTTACTTTTATTTACTTATTAATCATGTTTTCTTTATTGAATATTGTTTTTGCTTCCATTAATATGTGTGAGTAGTCTTTTAATCTGGGATCTTGCGGAACCCGAATATGATTGATAGATGAATTAAATCTTTATATTCTCCAATAATAATCCCAATTGACATCTTTAATTGATTGTGCTTATGCCAATACTAGATTAGAGATAATTAGTATTGTTATTATTCCTTTGTTTTAATCACAGCGAGAGTTGGGTTTTAACGGAATTGAATATATTAATTAAGGGTTTGAAGTTCATCATGAGAATAGTTGAATGAATGATTAGGAAGTTAGAGTAATGTGCTTAATGTCTCTAATTTGCGTGACTCCATGAGAATAGGTATAATTGTGATTAGAGAAACCATTGATAACTCGAGAGAGATCTTTGGTATTTTCTAGGGATTACTTTTCCTCTTGTTAATTGATTTATACATTGGGGGTAGAATTATCATTATATTGCATTGATTATATTCGTAGTAATGCTTGATCTTGGATGTCTTTAGTATTTGATTTATCATATTATTTAGTTTAATCATCGTTCTTGATATTTAGTTTATAATTCTCAATTATTTGATTTGGTTCCTTGCTTAGTAGTTAATTGAGTCTATTTGATTAGTTGAACCATAGTCTCTTGGGATCCGACCCTTACTTGCCTGTCTACATAGTAGTGGTCTAGTTAGGTTTATTTTTGTTAGGTACGCGACACGCTTATCAATACCATAATTTTCCCACTGGTGGCGAGTCTCATAAAAATAATGCCTTGAAATTTCACTAACCTTCCTTCCCAAGTTTGTTTTGTAATTTTGTTGTATGTATGATAAATAATTTCTTTCTTAATTTTCTACATTCACAATCAAATCCCATATATGTTTTCATCACCTCTATTAATTTTAATTTAATCAAATTTTTTAATATTTAGAACTCCATACCGCGATAATTTGTAAGCTATGTCACATAATAATGAGAATTTTTTTTACTACTTTGCAATAAGAAACACAATTTATTTATTTATACACATGTAATATGTTATATTAGTTTAAACATTTGTAAAAAAAAAAAAAATCAATTAATTCAAGTGAATTATATAGTATTGGTATTTTGTCAAACACTTGATTTAAAATTCTTTATTTCAACCATTCAATTTCTTTAAGATTTCACATCAAAAAGTTATAATTTAAAATGCTTCCTAATATCTTACAATATTATTCCAAACAATAAGACTAAGCTTTCTCTTATATTTCTCTTTTATATATCTTACTTACAAAAGAATAAAATTATTATTTTGCCTGCCTTTGTTATTAAATTAGCTCTTAATATTCCGGATCCTGTCATATGCAAAATTCTTTCCCCTCTTTTTCTCAACGAATATACGTAGTCCCCCTCCGTTTTTAAATACTTGCTCCATTTCACTTGGACATGTATGCCGATGTTAATCTTTGATCAATAATTTCTGTAATTATCAATAAGTATAAACTATAACAATTGAAAATTAATAATATATTCATTGAGATGATTTCAACAAGCATCCACAATACTATATATATATATATATATATATATATATATATATATATATATATATTTTATGTGTAAATCACAAACATTAGTTAAAGGAAGATAAATGAATAATGCAAAAAATAAAAATGGAGCAAGTATTAAAAAATGAAGGGAGTAACATACTTTCTTTAACCACGGTTCCACCAACCACGTTACTAGTCACTATTCATTATTACAAACTATGCTATTTTCAGAGATTGTGAAGGAAATTGTCACACTGTTTTATGGTTATCCTTAGAAATTATTTTGTGTCAAAAAGGTCTAAGTAATTGTTTCTAATTAATATTTTAATACAAATATTATAGTCATAATATGTTGAGACATTATAATAATCTTCATTTTAAAAATTGTTTAAATTTAAATTACAATTATTGAATTTAAATTCTAGATTTCAAAAGATGGGTATTAGTCAAATACTTGATTAATTAGGAATTCAATTTGTTTTTGGTGTTTAGAAAGCCACAAGGGCTGGAGATGAGAATCAATCCCAAGATTTCTTATAATCGAAAGGGAAGCTTTAACCACTTGATCTATCCCTCACTCTCATAAATTCAATTTCAACGTTTCAATTTCTAGACTTGAATATATCGACACCAAATCAAACCCAAGTTACCATACACTATCTAATAAGAAGTATCTTTTCAGTATCATACCAAACTATTAGCAAACAAACAAGACTATAGCTTTTTGCTTGCATTTTTGGATTTTATCTCAATGAATTTTTTTTTTAAAATCCTTTTACTTGCTTTTAATTTGTTATCTAATGAGCTCTCAATATTTCTCTTGTCGCGATGGAGACTATCTTGAATCCTATTACGTCTTTCTTCTTCCAAGAGAACATATTTTTCCTTTAATCGGCCACCAACCACATTGCCACTCAATTCAACCACATCTAAGAATGATCTATGAAAAATTGTCACATCATCGATCACAAAAACATCCTTACTAAAATTCAATACCAAAAAGTTTCTAAGTTTTGTTGTTTCAACAATAACTTAGTAACGTAGGTATTATAATCATAAAAGTCTGAGACAATATAACTTTAAATTCTGTTTTTTCTTACACCAAAACCAAAGAAGTAGACCAACCAATGAAAGCTTTAATTATTTGAGAAAATGGTGTTGAAATTGCAATAGCCTTAATTATCACATGGACCAGACCTTCTGATTAGGGCCACAAGTCCACATCTCGATCACATGAGAGTGAGAGGAGGTCATTACTCTTGATGTTAATTAGGTGCACCTTGCACCTATATATGAACTAATTAGCATGTGGAAATGGACGTGTAATTGTGCATATAACATTTATTTTTTCATAGAGGAAAGAAATTTTATTAATTATATATTCAATTCTCAGCTACCCCCTAATCTTATGTATGAATGCTATTTAAGCATCGAGATTTGAGTGATATATATAGCTTTCTTTAGTGCTTGTTTTTCCATATAAAAAGATAGGTTCAAGAATTTGAAATTAAAATTCTTTAAGGGAGAAAAAAAAGGATTCAGAAAAATGAATGGAAAGTCATCAATAGCTCCTATTGCAAAGAGGTGAGTTTCATCACTTCTCTTCTCTAGCACATAATTGTTATTTTATAGGCTTCTCCTAGTTTTTTTTATTTCAAAATGGTATTTTACATGTCACGTGATCCCTTCTTTCAACACATATTTTTTTGTATGTACGACATGTTTGAATGAAATAAGAGGAAGCCTTAGCTTATAGTTAGGTTGTTAGCTAGGAGTGTTCAAAAGCTAGTCGATTTGCACCGAAAATGGATACTAGACTAGACTTAACTAATCGAAGACAATTAGACGGTCTTTGAGTAGATTTTTGTTTTTGCTCGGTCCAAAACCATTTAATAACCAATTTTATTTGAAATGGACTAGATCGCAGGCATTCAAATCCTTAAAATCATTATTTTTCCTTTTAAAATCTTGGTAAGATCATTATACTATAACCTATTTTACATTAGGAACTTTCAAACAAGGATTAATCATCACATATTCAAAATCACATATATAGATTGGATGAAAAATGGTTTTAGTCATTAGAGTTCACAAAGTTTGACGAATTTATTGATTGCAATTTGCATTGAGTTATGATGTGATATTGACATTTGAACAAGTCTTTTGGTAACGTTATCATGCTATAAATTTTAGTAGCTATGACTTAACAATAATACGAAGTAGTAGATATTTAGTCTAAGCCGACAAAGTGACAAATTTTGACAACATTAGTTGAATAATGCATTACTCTTCATATCTTGTATGCCTTCCGTCCCATATAATATATTGCTCAATTTTTTTTTCATGGTCAAATAATGTTTAAAGGTTTGACAAAAAAATTTCATTAATATACACAGAAACATAATTATATATATATATATATATATATATATATATATATATATATATATATATATATATATATATATATATATATATATATTTTGTTAGATTCTTTCAATGTGTAATCAACTTTTTATATTTTTGCTATCAAAAGATATCAACGATCAAATGTTACCTCTTAAAAAACTGAAATGGATATAACTAGAGAATACACTATATCATAGAATGGAGGGAGTAGAATTTAGTTGTTCAATGAATTATCAAATGTCTAAGAAATAAATTCAATTTGTAAAATCACGTGATTAGTATTTATTCAGACCGTACCATAATTTTGTTTAATTTTTTCACCTACTATATACTCCTTTATTTGGCAAAAAAGAAAGTATCCTAAACTAGAAGTATGTTAATAAATATTGATTTGAAATTAAATTATTACTTTTTTTTATATATATATAAAAAACATAAAATAAAAATATTAATGTATATGTAACTTTTCAATTAATTATGCAGGCTGAAAGGGAAGGTAGCCATCATAACCGGAGGAGCAGGCGGCTTCGGAGAGGCCACAGCTAGACTCTTTGTCCAACAAGGTGCCAAAGTCATAATCGCCGACGTGCAAGACGAAAAAGGCGTAGCCTTATACAACGAAATTATGGCTTCTAGTACCATGGTCAATGGGCACCATGACATTAACAATGGTCACGTAGGAGAAATTATCTCCTACGTGCATTGCAACATCTCCGATGAAACCGATATGAAAAACCTAATCGATCTCACTATTTCCAAGTATGGAAAACTCGACATCATGTTTAATAATGCAGGCATTTCAGGAGATTTAAACTCTAATATATTAGGCACAACTAATGAAAATTTTAAAAAGGTGTTTGATGTTAATGTGTATGGAGGTTTCTTAGGGGCTAAGCATGCTGCTAGGGTTATGATTCCTAGGAAATCCGGTGTCATACTCTTCACCGCGAGCTTGGCATCAGTGATAGGAGGCCAATCACCCCATGCCTACACAATGTCTAAGCACGCGATTATAGGTTTGATGAAGAACTTGTGTGTGGAATTAGGGCAACATGGCATAAGGGTGAATGCTATTTCCCCTGGTGGTGTTGCTACAGCGATATTAGTCGATGCGTTAGGGATGGATAAGAAGACGGTTGATGAGTTGTTGTGTGAAGCTACGGTGCTTAAAGGTGTGACGCCGGATGTTGAGGATGTTGCTAATGCCGCGTTGTATTTGGCAAGTGACGAGTCTAAGTTTGTGAGCGGTGTTAATTTCATGATTGATGGTGGTTCTGGCATTACTAACCCATCGTTCTCCTTTGTGCTACAAAATTTTCTTGCATCACAAGGTTATACTTCTTGAGTGGGGTTTGCAAGACTTAGTTGTGGTCCTCTCAAAAAAAAAAAAAAAAAAAAAAAGTAAAAGAGATAGTTAATCACTCCAAGGACTTAGCTTGTGTTTTTCATTCTTTTCCAAATACTTTTTTTTCTTCTTTTATTTTTTATTTTAAGAAAAAAAAACTTTTAATCTTTACACTTAACTATATAGCCCATATTTGCTATGGTCTTACAAAAATCAAAAGAGTATTGTATCTTACATTGTTACATATACATATATAATCAACCAAACTCCATTATCTTCTTTTCTTATTCATTTTTAAGCATTCAAAACCTCACATGAAGTTAATGGAGTTTGGTTGATTTTTGTAACATATATATGTAAATAACCATGTAAGAAGTTAATGGAGTTTGGTTGATTTTCGTAACATATATAGGTAACCTAATGGATTGATATATATGTACATAAGAATTTATGTACATATATCAAGGGGCAAAATAGATACTGTGTATTTAGAGTAAAAAGGATAAAATCGCATGCCGGATCAATGCGGGCAATCTCACCCTTTTTTTGTTAAACTTTTGCCATAGCTAGTACGAGAATGATACAAAATGCTATCAATATGAATTGAAGTGTCTTTGCAACCTTCCTAGCAACGTCATTCAATTATATATCACATGTCGCAAGTGGGACCATCCGACCATGGTAGCTAGAGAGTTGCAACCTTTTCTCAAAAATTAAATTTGGACAGATAATTGAAAGGCACTACTAGAAAATAGCTTATTTCCGATGGTTAAAATCCATCGCAAATCACCCAAAAACCGTCGGAAATATGGTTTCCGACGGTTTTCCATCGGAAATGTGTCATCGGAAATCCCTTCGTCGGAAATTTCCATTTTTCCGATGGATAAGCCATCGGAAATCAATTTTCCGATGGTTTTTCAAGGCCATCGGAGATTTCCGACGGCTGAAACCATCGTAGATTTCCGATGGACAAACCGTCGGAAGGTTCCGACGGCCAACCAAACCGTCGGAAATTCCGACGGCTTTTCCATCGGAAAATCCGGCAATTAAAAAATAAAAAAAAAACCCAAAACCCCTACCCAAAACCACCCCTGACGCCACCGAGCACAATCACCCCTCCCTTACATCCAAATTCACCACCACTTCTCCCCCCACCTTACCTTAACCCACGACCCCAGACCTACCCACCCACCTTAAATCCCCTCAAAACACAAGCATAGACCCAGATCCACCCACCATATTTTAAAACACGAACTATAGACCCAACCCCACGACCTGAAACCGAAACCTACACCGCTGACACCAACCACCGCAACAACCACCGTTTGTTTCATCAACCACAACCCAACACATTTAAAAAAAAAAAAGTGAACTCAAAAGTAGAATTAATAGTACGAAAAATATAAAAACGAAAACATACCTCAAAATATACCACTAAAAACTCCGAATCGGCTTCGAATTTGGTTTTATAAGGTCAAATTCGTCCATAAAAACTCTAGATCTAGAGTTTTCATGGATGAATTTGGCCTCAAAAACTTAACTTTGTGTTCAAACGTTAAAAATCTAGAGCAAATGATGAGAAGAAGGAAAAGAGAGAAGTTTATTGAGAGGAGATGGAAGAACAGAAAAGAAAGAAGGGAAAATGAGGAGAGAGAGTAATGTAAGAACAAATCAAAAGAAAGAGAAGAGAGGAAGAACGAGAGGGATAGAGGAAATGAAAAGAGAGTGAAATGTAAAAGGGGCGGCTGGGGATCAGTTTAGGGTTAGGAAGTTTCAGGTTTTTGTTTTATTTAAAAAAAAAACTTTCCGAGGGTTTTTTTTGTAAAAAGCCATCGGAAATTTCTGATGGCTTTCAAAACCATCGGAAAATATATTTTTTCCGATGGTTTTAAGCCATCGGAAATTTCCGATGGCTATACAAGCCATAGGAAATTTCCGATGGCTTTAAAATCCATCGGAAATTCTATATTTTCCGATGGTTTTATAAGTCGTAGGAAATTTCCGAGGGCTTTTGTCATCGAAAAAGCATCGAAAATTAATTTTCCGATGGTTTTAAAGGCCATAGGAAATTTCCGAGGGCTTTTTCCATCGGAAATTATACATTGTCATCGGAAATTTCCTACGACCACTAAAACCATCGAAAATTATGTATTTTCCGATGGTTTTATATGGCCATCGGAAACTTTCCATCGGAAATGCCGTGTTTTCTTGTAGTGAGGGGGCATTCAATTAATCAGTACGTACTTCGCTAGCAAATAGCAATAAGGACAATAATTGAGTATTATGTGAATATTATTACTCGTATTCTATTTGTAACAGACCAGTGGCCACTCTATTAGTACCTTCTAGCAAGAACAATAAGAGAGTGTGCAAAGATTGAGTTATTATATTGTTACACATAATCAAGTGGTCATTCTAGAAGTTATTTCATTGTCTACGACCCATAAATGCTGCTTGGCTAGCCAACCAACAAGAGATCCAATTCATGAATATACATCCATCGGAATTATGTATCTGGAAATGGAACTATGATACAAGCTCTCAAAATATTATATGGATTCCGAGATTGGTTTTCAAGACTCATGAGATCAGAAGGGTACAATTAATTTAAAATCACTTACTCATGATTTAACGTATGTACCCTTCTTATCTTGTCGTGAGTTAGCCTTAACCCTTAGTCCTAACAACTACTCCGTAGTACTATATTGGACTACTATTGGGGCTATTATTACTTTTCCTCTGTAATGCCTAAAGCAAGCTCATAAAGACACAAACACACGTATTACAATATTGAATCCAGACCAAAACATAAGACTAGAAAAGGAATCCAAGACTACCTAAAAATTAATATTACTTGCATATATTTATATTCAATATCAAGACATTATTATAGGGAAATATTTATATTATACATGAAATGGATTATACCAACAATTACATACTTTCACACACACACAAACAGGCATAATAAGTTGCACCTACACATATCCAAGTACGTTACAACCCATACATGACCCTTTCAATGATAAAAATCCTTCTATGAAAACAACTTTTTGACAGCCATGGAGAAAGATGGGTTGGTGACACTATACCCACCATCAAGAACCAAGTTAAGTCCGCTCACAAGCTTAGCCTCGTCGCTTGCCAAAAATAACGCTGCATTAGCCACATCTAAGGCCTCCGGCACAACCCCTTTAAGCACGGCCGATTCACAAATCAACCCATCAACACCTTCCTTATCCATCCCTAACGCATTACTAAGTAACGGTGTAGAGACGGCACAAGGAGAAATTGCATTGACTCGAATGCCATATTGTCCCAGTTCAACACACAAGTTTTTCATTAAACCAATGATCGCGTGCTTTGACATTGTGTACGCGTGTGGTGACTCCCCGGCCACCAAAGTTGCAACACTCGCGGTGAAGAGGATTACACCGGACTTGTTCGGGATCATAACCCTAGCAGCATGCTTAGCCCCTAAGAAACCACCATACACATTAATGTTGAACACTTTTTTGAAATTGTCACTAGATGCACCTACAATAGTAGGGTTTATATCACCCGGGATACCAGCATTGTTAAACATGATGTCGAGTTTTCCATGCTTTGAGATAGCTAGATCAACGAGGTTTTTCATGTTGGTCTCATCGGAGATGTTGCAATGCACATAGGAGATTATTTCTTCGTCGTTTTCACCATGTTTGTAGGTAGCATTAATTTCGTTACACAAGGAAATACCTTTATCGTCTTGTACGTCGGCAATAATGACTTTGGCTCCATGTTGGACGAAGAGCTTTGCCGTCATCTCTCCAAATCCTCCTGCTCCCCCAGTTATTATTGCCACCTTTCCTTTTAGCCTGTGGGAATAAATACATATATTAAATGTTAGCTAAATTAATTATATTTTTATAATTATATTTACATGTATATATAGATACAAGTATATATCTCACCTAGTATACTTACGGAATATTTATTACTCGTCAAAAAAAAAAACATAGTATATATTACTACTATATACGGAGTATATATATATATATGTATATATATATGGTGAAAAATCTAAGACTGTCCTGACTTTAGTGTATCTTCTATTTCCTATATTCGGGCCACTAATACAACTATGCAAAGGCACAAACCCCCACCCGGCCTTCCTAGTGGCCGGTTAGTGCACTTTTGCATAGTTGTTGGGAGGAAGAAGGGGTTTGAAAGGGGTTATGAGGCTCTTACTTGGAACTAGGCCACGAGATACAGATGGATTTACCACTGAACTCACGTCGATATATGGCTATGTAGGTAGTTTACTAACATATACGACATATATGCAATGACTAAATGAATGAATGATTTCATGTATGTTTTAGACGATGGAAAAAAAAAAGAGAGAGAGAGAGAATAAAATAAAAGAGCATACCTCTTAGCAATAGGAAGAGTTGTTGATTTGCCATTCATATTTGCAACCTTATTTATGAGGGAAGACGCTCCAAACTCTATTGAAGGAAAGGCGCAGAAAGAAAGCCACTAAAAGAAGGACAATAGTATTCCAAATATTGGATGCTTCTAAAATTTATGAAATGAGAATTTAATATTTATAGCAGGTCAGGACTCCGGGGTTTGTATTTGAATTATGCATTTTTGATAGAATTAAAAGCACATGCTATTTACGTGCAACTAATTACATACACCATGCATCTCCAACCTACCTTTTCTCATGTACATACACTCATTGACAATAAGACATTAATAAGGTTTAATATTTAATTTGACAATAAGCCAATAGAAGGTAGTTTCTTTACTTTGTATTTCTATTTACATTGTTTCTTTTTAAAATAAATATACACCATAATCTCTCTCTCTGTTTTTTTCTTTTTTTTTTTTTCGTACGGAAATCACGTGGAGTCCTGTTAATTGTTAGATTTGTCTTATTTTATAGGAGTATTTTCTACATATTAAATACAAATATATTTCGATATTGATAATCTAAAAATTATAGTTCTCCCTCCGTTTTAATTTGTTAGTCCCATATACTATTTTGGGCGTTTCAAAAAGATTTACCCATATTGAATGTATTCCACTTTTAAATTAGTTTTTATTTCCTATTTTACACATATTAAATTCTGATTAGTTAAATTAATTGATTGTGAATTGATAATATGACTCTAAGTAAAGAAATTACTCCCTTGATTTATGCAATTATGGCTAATGCTTTCCTTAAAAATATCAAAAAAATTAAATATGGCAAAACTATTTATGAACTGTTTTTTACTTTAATGTTAGATTTCAAATATTCATCTTTTCTTATTTTATGTGATTGATTCCATATGGGACTATTATATTGAAACGGAGGGAGTATTGTTCATAGAAATTTGACAGTGAGAGTGAGAGATAGCTCAAGTGGTTAGAGATTTCTCTCTAATTCCAGGAGATTTTATGAGATTGATTCTCACTCCCGCCCTTGTGACTCTCTAAACACCAAAAATAAATAAATAAATAAATAACAATTTGACAGTCTTCACTACCAAGACTTCTCGACCGATCAACAGATTAAGCTACAGTAAATTCTTGCCGTCTTGCCGACCAACACAGTCATTTTTTATCTTATTAAATGCTTGTTGCCAACTTACATCATAAAAAAAATATTGTCCGTCTTGTGTGTGGCCACTTATAAAAGAACAAAGTAACTCGTATAAAACTGACCAAGTAATCCCTATAATATTAATTGAGTAACCCCTATAACACTAACTGAGTAACCCTATAACACTGACGAAGTAACCCCTTTAACACAGACTAAGTAATCCCTATTACACTGACGAAGTAACCCTGTCACACGATGTGGCCAGCCACATATAAGAGTTTGCGAAAAAAATATAGGTACTTTTTAGCCATATCAAAATATAGGTAATATGTTTTCAATGCAGTGAAAATGATTGTTCGGATCCATATTTTGCATTTCTAGTAATTATAAGTGAAAATTAAAGATGGTAATAAATTCAAAATATACGTGATGAAAATTTCATCAAAATTATCTGAAAAAGTTTGGCCGGAAATTTGGTGGTTGAGGACGGAATTGAAAGGGACCTTTTGCCTTGTGTATTTAATTACATAAACAGATTAATAAATAATCTGGGGTATCACTACTGAAAATCAAATATATATAAATGTGTTCAGTTTTATTTTACTATTTTTATTTTTAGGGGTTGTATCTAGATACTATCAGCAAAATTGTAAATTTAATGGACCTAATTTTTGTTGGAATATTTACTTCAAATTGTTGGTGTGTAGTTACCCTAAGTAATAAGTTTGTGTTAGTGGAATCATAATAGTAGTGAGTTTAGAGGGTTAATATTAGCCATGATAGGTTGATGATTATGAGAACATGTTCCTTATTTTTAACTTAATTTTGCACTATTATTTGATTTTTCAATGAATTGAATATGTAAGAAGTTCTTCTTTTCCCCCTCTCATCTCTATTATTATAATTTCTACAATGTCGTTGTAACTTTCTTGGATCCAAATCTAATACTCCTTAGTGAAATATGAGTAATATATAACTAACCATGCATGGAATTGGAATTTCAACATTAGTTTAAATTTTAGCTAGTTTAGTTAATCTTCCAATAAATAATAGAAAAGGTGAGCTTTTAATATTTCGATACAATTGCATTTCAAAAATTAAAATTCAATAAGCATCAACTAAGCTCGACAATGAGAGTAATATATTGTGAGACATTACAAGTCATTAACCACTATACAAAATTCTCAACTCAGTCCAAATCGAGTTGGAACAACTTAAATTGTATTCAACACAATTTAACTTATACTTCATATATCATATTTTGTACTTCGTAACTACGAGTACTTATATTGTACCAAATTTATAGACGTTGACCAGAATTGCCACCCCTTGTAACTTGTGGTAGACTTAGACTGGTAGTGATAGTGATATTAAGGCGTAAATAATTTATTGATACTGCAATAAATTGGTTGACAGGCCAGAACAGTACATTCAAGTTGCCATGTGGCTATGGTCATGTAGATCAGATATTGCAATTCTGAAACTCTGACTTCTGAATTATACGCTGTTAATCAATAGGTCTACAACTTGTTTATTTCATTTTTCAAGATATTAAAGGCATCTTATTGGCCAATAGTCATATGAGCTAGCTTAGGGCATCGGTTTGTCATTGGGTTTGTGGGAACAATTTTGAGGTTTGTTGAGAAACCTCTTATTGTGGGAAGAGCAAAATGAGCAACAGGTTTGTATATACAAACTGGTTCATTTTGCTCCAGATAGCCCACTTTCTCCTTCTTTTTAAAAAAAAAAAATTAAATCTTGTTAGGGCCTATTTTATTGTTTAGGTAAATTTAATGAGTTGTAAGTAGGTCCCATATACCTTTGAACAAGTTTGTTTATTGTTGATGAAAGGTTTGTTAAGTGTGAGGTTTGTATGATGATGATGTGGCAAGTAAACAAACCTCTTATAGGTTTGTTCTATTACTCATGCCCTTATACAATTATCATAATGCAATGGTTACTGTGGCCAAGTGGGTAATTTTACTTGTTCAAACTATATTAGTTGTCTTGCCCGTGTTAAAATAATATGGTCTATATCTATTTGAAAAATACACAATAAAAATTCAAAGATTAACATTATTTACTAACGACATATTATTAGCTATTTTCACGGGCTAATGAAAGGAAAATTTATTGATTTCGAGGAAAATGCAGATTAAAAAATAAGTTAAAATCCTGAGTGATAGCATAGCATAAGCATACAAATTAAATATAAACCGCATACTGATCTCCTATTTACAAAATATTTCCTAAAAAAACATAGGCCTTTTTACACGACTCTTGAAAAACCACTCTGGTAGCCCCCTGACTCAAATATACGGGCCTACAGTACAATAAGTACGATACGGTGAGTCCATCTTACCAATTAGATTTAAGACGCCAGAAATGTGCTGGGAACATTGGTCAATTGTACGACAATTTCATACAAAATGTTTATTAAGAGCCATGGAAAAAGAAGGATTAGTGATGGAATACCCACCATCAACAACAAAATTAGCACCACTCACAAATTTAGCTTCATCACTTGCCAAAAACAATGCTGCATTAGCAACATCCAAGGGCTCCGGTGTAACCCCTTTGAGCACATAAGATTCACCAATAATTTCGTCGATTTTCTCCATATACATCCCCAATGTATTCATCGATAATGGCGTAGAAACAGCACCGGGTGATATTGCATTCACCCTAATGCCATATTGTCCCATTTCAACGCACAAGCTCTTCATCAAACCAATTATTGCGTGCTTCGACATTGTGTATGCATAAGGTGACTCGATACATATCACTGATGCAATGCTAGCCGTAAAGAGAATGACACCGGACTTAGCCGGAATCATCACCCTCGCGGCATGCTTAGCTCCTAACAAACCACCGTACACATTTGTTTCAAACACGCTTTTAAAATTCTCATTTGTGGAAGTTAAAATTGACTAGTCTGGGTCTCCAACTACACCAGCATTGTTCAACATGATGTCGGGTTTTCCGCGCTTAGAGATGGTGTGATCAATGAGATTTATTACATCGTTGTCATCGGATACGTTGCAATGAACGTAAGTGATTATATCTCCGTCTTCGTTGCTAATTTCATTGCATAAGGAAAGGCCTCGCTCATCTTGAACATCCGCGATCACGACTTTGGCACCATGTTGGACAAAGAGTTTTGCTGTGGCCCTTCCAAATCCATTGACTCCCCTTGTTATAATTGCAACCTTACCTTTCAACCTGCGTAGTTGTGATTTGCCAACAAATTATACCATCAAATCTCAGTTATTTGGTCTAAATTGATAACGGTAATTAATGGGTTAAGGTCTTGCAATATGTTTTATACTCTATCTGACCTACCTTTAGACTCATTATTTATTGCTTATTTAATAAAATTGAACAAAGTAATCGAGCTATTAATTAACTCGATCTATAAGGCTTTTGGTGTGGTAGAGCTAATCTAATTAAGCCGAGTCTGGCTAGATAATAGGAAATTATTCCTAATTGATATTCATCCATCATCAACATAATTTGTCAAAGGGGTGATGGCGTCTTTTTCATTCATTAAGGATAGTAGTGTCATTTTACATGTAATGATGTGTTCATAGTGTCAGCTATGCACTATTGTGGTTGATGGCGTTAACAACAAGCGTAAAACATCTGTTAAGAGCAAAGCCCCAAATCCCAAAATCACTCCTTCTCTCTCCTCTATCTCAAGTCTCAACAATGGCAAAAGTGTAGTAGCTCCTACGATGGAGGTGTTCAGCGACAATGACACTAAAATTAGTGCTGGGCAGAAGCTAGCTGTGACTCCGGCAATGGGTAGTGATGGTGTTTGTAATCAAATTGATCATTCTCGTCTGCCAACGTTGGCAAGAAATATGTCCAAGAGCTCATTGACAAAGCTCCCTAGGTCATTAATTTTAAGGTGAAATGGTTACCCTTACCCTTTGGAGTTAACCAAGCCCTTAATTTCACCCTTTTTTCTAGGGTTTTTGTTTAATTCGACGGCAAAGTTGCCGAAAGTGGTGGTGTTGGTGGACTATTTAATGGAGGGAGATGATGGTGTTGATGGACATGATGAAGATGGTGGTGTCGGTGTTAAGCTTCGATGGAGGAAGTAGCTTGGACACCATTGTTAGCATTGATAAACGGAGTTAGGATTTAGGCCATGTGTTTGTGATAATTAAGCACAAAGCAAAAGGATGAGCTAACTGTTGAGTAAGCACTAGATTGACATAATATGTTGATTATGAAGATCAACTGGGGCGAACCCCTAAATAATTAGTCAGATTTGGGCAGATATTTGGATTCGAAGTTTAGACCCTTTTTTTTTTGGGGGGGGGGGGTTTAGACAACTTAACATTTAATTTTTAGTTATAATAATTTTGACTCGGCCTAAAAATGGTATGAAAAGCCAGTGATTTTTGACACGAAAGAGATTTTGGCCACAAATTGTTTTTGTTTGAACTTAGGCTCAACCCTGCCCATCTTCAGATCTAGATTATAAGAATGTGGTACAACATGTAGTTATCCCTCCAAACCAACTCCCCAACCCCAATATAAATTCATATATCAATTCCACGATTACATTATTAGAACAATGAAAATATGATCGATTTTCCTATCAAGTAATTTCTTCACTAAATATTCATACTTTATGTTCTATCCTACCAAAAACTAAGAAGCTAATGAATCGAAATGTTGCATCATATAGATGTACTACAGAAACTATGATTTTCACATCTAAAAAAAAGAAGTGAAGTAAGAAAATAAGCAAGAAAGAGGTAATTCACACCTTTGGACGGTAAGAGGAACTGTTGATGATATGCCATTCATTCTTGGCCTCTTTCTACTTATCCACGCTTTTGATAATATCTTACTACTCTAGTACTCTTGCTCTATCTCTAATTCTCTTTAAATCATAATAAAGTGCTACCTTCCAAAACACATGTGCTATACCA
Source organism: Chenopodium album (assembly GCF_948465745.1). NCBI lineage: Eukaryota > Viridiplantae > Streptophyta > Magnoliopsida > Caryophyllales > Amaranthaceae > Chenopodium > Chenopodium album. The sequence continues at coordinate 52,244,554 of NC_137845.1, read as the reverse complement.
GGAGATTACTTGATTGAAATGTCTAAATCACTTTTACTTCATCCGTTCCTTTATACTTCCTTTGTTTTTTTTAGTTGACACCTTTTTATTACTCCCTCCATTTCTAAAGACTTGTTCCATTTCTCCATCCGCGGAGTTTTAGGAAAAGTTGGAGAAAATAATAAAATATGGAGGTAGTGGGGTAGGTAGGAGAATAAAAAATTGTAAAAAGCAAAAATAGTGAAGAGAATTGAAGGAGAGAGAATATGAAATTAATAAAATATAATTTATGTTGGGTCCACTAAGTGAGATATATGAATAAAATATTGTAAAAACTTTCCAAATAAGGAAATGGAGCAAGTATTTAAAAACGGCCGGAAAAGAAAAGTGGAGCAAGTTTTTAAAAACGGAGGGAGTATCACGCTTGCCAACGCATGTTTTTAACGATTAATATATCTAATTATCTAACATTGTAAAATTATAAAAAGTGGATATTAATAAAATATACATTAAAATGATTCAAAGAAGATCCCACGTGAATATGTTTTATCGTATCTATAAACCACAAAAGCGAGTCAAAGCGTGCTGTGTAAATAGTGTAAAAATCAAATGGTGTGAACTAAAAAAAACCGGAGGAAGTAAGTCTCATTGGCCATTATTAGCATAAGTTTTTAGGAAGGTTAGTAAAAATAATATAACAATGGAATTTAAATGACTAAAAATATAACAATGGAATTTGGATGACTAAATGAATAAATAAATACGTAGTAGGATTTGGTAAACTTACACATGTTGGATTTAGTCATTTCGTGTCAGCCATCACATTTACAAAATTTTGAACAAAGATGTACATGTATTGAGATATACTCACCATCAACTACAAAATTAGCATTACTCAGGCAATCACTAAACAATTTTGTATAAGATATTTATTGGGAATATATTTTGTGATATATTTATGTTAGCTAAAAGATTTTTACGTGTTATCTGTCAATGTGCCTCTTGTGCTGTATCAGGCTCATATTGAATCGGGTCATTTTTATTTTGGCTCAACACATGCATAGCTCTATCGCACTTGATATAAACCATTTTGTTTTAATCGGTTAAGAAAGATAAAGATTAATGAAAAAAAAACGATAACATACATATATTTATGAGCTAGACCCGGTTAGTATCGGATATAAACAACCCAACGTTTATATCATCCAAAATCTGACGTGGATGGGCAAAATAAAACCAAAATAAAAGCTAAAAAAATTAAAGCATCGTTCACGTCGTTTACTCTGTTTTGCAGCCGTTAATGGAATGTTATGAGCTTTTGTTTGCTTAAGCTCTCACCCTCCATTGACAACGCTCAACCTTCCGTCTTCCATTGAAGATGCCCAACCATGTCCACCTCCACCATATTTTCGACGGCTTCGCCGCCGTAATTAACAAAAACCCTAAAAATAAAAGATAAAACAAAGGCCATGGTTAACCCTAAAGGTTAGGGATTTATCATCTTCTTCGAATTGACCATTGCAGGTGAACATTCTCTATTAAAGGTTTCAACTTTAAGTAATGAAAAAGTGATAATGGAGGTGGTAGCTTTGACGGAGTTAACGACAAAACCAATTAATTTGTGGATTTCTTTCAACTGGTAATAGTAATGTACTTGAATTTACTCCATTACCCCTCACTAAATCAGCCGAAATGACCTCCGTGCCCTTATATTAACAAGATTCGTTTATATCAGTTATCAACTTGTATTTTGCCTATATTTATGTTGTGCTTCACTAACATTGTGCTTGCTAAAATAGGCCTTATTACATTGTACCAATATGGGTTAAAACATATGGTCCTACTATATTAGCTAGCGCGAGTGCGCGACTATTGAACAATATCATTGTGATTTTTCTAAAACACCTTATTTTCTTGGGCCAATGTTCAATATGGCCTTTTTTTAAGATCATACAGAATGTTTAATGAGAGCCATGGTAAAAGATGGATTAGTAACTGTATACCCACCATCAACTACAAAATTAGCACCACTCACAAATTTAGCTTCATCACTTGCCAAAAACAATGCTGCATTAGCAACATCCAAGGGATCTGATTTAACCCCTTTGAGCACATAAGATTCACGAATTACTTCATCGACCGTCTCCTTATCCATCCCCAATGCATTCGTTGCTAATGGCGTAGAAACAGCACAAGGCGATATCGCATTCACCCTAATGCCATATTGTCCCAATTCAACGCACAAGTTCTTCATCAAACCAATGATTGCGTGCTTCGACATGGTGTATGCATGAGGTGCATCGAGAGCCATCATCGATGCAATGCTAGCCGTAAAGAGAATGACACCGGACTTAGCCGGAATCATCACCCTCGCGGCATGCTTAGCTCCTAAGAAGCCACCATACACGTTTGTTTCAAACACGCTTTTAAAATTTTCATTTGTGGTATCTAAAATAGATGGGGTTGTGTCTCCGTATATACCAGCGTTGTTGAACATGATGTCGAGTTTTCCGTGTTTAGAGATGGTGAGATCAATGAGATTTTTGACATCATTGTCATCGGATACATTGCAATGAATGTAAGTGATTATGTTTTCGTGATCGTTGTCGTTGTTGGAAGCAATTATTTCATTGCACAAGGATAGTCCTTGCTCATCTTGGACATCTCCGACCACAACTTTGGCGCCGTGTTGGACGAAGAGTTTTCCTGTGGCCTTTCCTAATCCACTTGCTCCTCCGGTTATGATAGCTACCTTACCTTTCAACCTGCAAAGTTTTAATTGAAAATGGTATTTGTATACCATGTCAAAAAAAAAAAAAAAAAAAGTTCCGGTCAAATCTGAAAAATTAATTTCAGATTAGATTAGATAAGCAAAACTAAGTTGGACTAAATTATAGCTTCAGACCCTTAGTGGTAACGTATATGCAATTAAATATGATTTCTGCGTGGTTCAAAACTTCAATTTCTGATGGTAGATGGAAAATAAAGAATGTTAGACAATTTTTTAGGGGCAAAAAGAGTAAGGTTCATGATTTTTTGGTATAAGTTTTGTTATGATCTTTCAATAGAGTTTGTTAATTTAAAAAAAATAATAATAAAAAAAAATAAAAAATTGCTTGTACAAAGTGGAGTAATCCCTTTAAGGGCTTTGCATACAATATGAAAATTAAAAGTGGAAAAGATAAATAAATTAAAGAAAATAAACAAGGATTGTGAACATTTTTTCATATAAACCAATGAAAGGCCCAACCGCCCAAGAGCCATAGGTAGACGAGTTTACACAAACGGTACATTGTAGCACTGTCAAAACGGTTTGACAGTTCGGTTTCGGTTCGGTTTGAAATCGGTTCGGTAGTTAATCGGGTCGGTTTGAAATCGGTTTAATTGTCTCATGGGTCGGTTTTGGTTCTGTTTAAATAGTTATCGGTTCGATTCGGTTTCGGTTTATTCTTAAGCGGTTTTAATTCGGTTCGGGTTGTACACAGTCCGGGTAGTAAACGGTTCGGTGCAGGCGGGTTGCGGTTTGTTAACGGTGCGGTGTAAACGGTTTTTATCCCGGTTCAAACAGTTTCGGGTTGGAAACGGTTTCGGGTTGGAAACAATTCGGTTCTTTTTTGGTTCAGTTTATAACTGGTTCGGATCTTTTTCGGTTCAGTTTTTAACTGGTTCGGTTCTTTTTCGGTTCAGTTTATAACTGGTTCGGTTCTTCGATGGTTTAACCACTTTAACATTATTCATATCGGTTCCATTTCAAGTTTACTAAATTACGGTTCCGGTCGGTTTTCGGTTTCAAAAAATAAATTGTTTATCGAGTTGTTTGGATTCGGGCAGTTAAATGGTTTTGGTTTGAAATTTGATAGTACTTGCTAACCTTTTGCGTTCACAAGTTTTATATAAAGTCGGCAAGTCGCGAATCATTTCTTATTTAGGCATCATATTATAAACAAATTCTCATTGATTTTATAAATACATATTATGTTCTATTTCAAGTTTAGTCATACTGTTTTTACTAGTTTATTACGAAGTAGATTATAAGAGTTAGTGTATTAATGTATTATTGTTTTACAATTAGGTTATTATATGCTTCTTATTTAATCATTTATATATTACGCATAGTATCATAATCATGATTTGATGAGTTCTTGACTTCTTGTGAAATGGAAATTTGCAATTTGGTAATTCGATACTTGATTAGTCAACAAAACTGATAATTATGACTAGTTTATCATTATATATTTTCATGAAATTATGAAGATATTACAAAGTGCTTTGATTTGTATAATGAAAGAAAACACTAATGACTAATTAACAAGGTAGTATTGATTAGTTCAATCGATCATATGTACACATTATTAACACATGGCATCTAACCATCTCATAGTTTAATATTCGTATCATCGTTATTCGTATGTATTAGTACAAAGTTATAGACTCATTAGTGATCTTTTTAAATTTATCTATTTATACATTTTATTAATATAATGTTTTTATAATTTTTACGTGTATGAAAATAAAGATATACTAGTAGATGTTTTAATACGTGTCTTGGGCACTGATCCCGATCAAATGGGGCAAAAAAATACTAAAGAATTGAGGGAATAATATTTTTGTAGATGAATGTACAACACACAAACACACACGGATCACCACTCTCAACCATAGATTAAAAAATCAATGGTTAGATTCTTTCTCCCACAACACACACTGATCACCACTCTCAACCATAGATTAAAAAAAATCAATGGTTAGATTCTTTCTCCCACAACACACACAGATCACCAATCTAAACCATAGATTAAAAAATCAATGGTTAGATTTATGTGAAACCCTTTTGAAGCCCAATTTGGAATTAGGGTAATCACTTATCAATCTTCCCCTCTCTCTCTCCGCCGCGCCCTTGCTGTTCCTCTCCCTCTCTCTCTCTTCCTCTCTTGCTGTTCCTCTCTCTCATCTCTCTAATTCTATTTCATTTCTTGTGTATTCTTTGACAGACAAGCGAATTTGTTCTAGTTTTGAAACCCCCCAAATCATTATAGTTTTGCCGTCGACCACAATCATCCCTCATTCCCTTTCTCACATAGTCAAATGACGTCCGACGGATATCCTACCGCAACGGCAAGCCGGTGACTGCGCGAGTACAAGATCTCGTCGCAAACAAGCACATGACGATGACTGCAAGTTGCAGTGTTAATTTAGATGTTTTCATGGTTTGAGATGGGTCCAGTTTAGCTATGAGTTTTAAGGAAGATGTTCATTATTAATTGTTAATGTGGTTTGCCTATGATAAAGTATGATAAAATATTACAAGATCCTTCAATTTTTTGGATTTTTGGATTATTTGGCTTTGTAATTGTTGCTGGTCTGCCTGTTAGTATTATTTTTATAATTTTGTTTTAATTAATTATAATCCTGGTAGAATGGATTTGATAAACTCGGGTACCCTATGTACCCGGTTTTCTTGGGTCGGGACATGGGCCGACTTTTGAACTACCCGAAGATCCGGGTACCCGCTTTTTCGGGTACCCGAAAACCCGGGTACCCGGATTTGAACACCCCTACCTGAGGCTTGTTTTGCTCTTGTTTGTGAACACTGATTATTCATAAACGGTTATTTTAAAAAATATTCTAATATTTAATCCATTTAATTAAATTCCCGTAAAAAAAAAATCCATTTAATTATATTAAAAAGTTTGTAAACGGTTCGATTTAGAAGCGGTTTGGTTCATAAACGGTTCGGTTCATAAACAGTTCAGTTTACAATCTGTTCGGTTTTTAAATGGTTCGGTGAAAACGGGTAGCAGTTTGCTAACGGTTCGGTGTAAACGGTTTTTTTGCCAGTTTAAACGGTTTCGGGTTAGAATCGGTTTCGGGTTAGATACGGTTCGGTTCTTTTTCGGTTCGGTTTTCTTTCAGTTCGATTTATATTTGGTTCGGTTTGTTAACGGGTTCGGTTCTTATACGGTTTAACATTATTCGGGTCGATTCGGTTTTAGGTTTACTAAAATACGGTTCGGGTCGGTTTTCGGTTTCAAAAAAATCGGTTTTTAATCGGTTCGGTTCTCATTTGGGTCGGTCGGTTTCGGGCAGTTAAACGGTTTCGGTTTGAAATTTGACAGCACTAGTACATTGTCTTTCTCATTAAGATGTCAACCTCTGTTTTTAGCACACATTTAAAATAGATGATTGGATGCATTAACAAAATAAACTCATATTAAAAGTAAAGCGAGTAAATTTCAAACCTTTTTAATTTAATTACACATATTAATTATTCTCCATAAAAAAAAGCTTTTTAATAATCGAATAATCCAACCTCCAAAAAAAAACAAAAAAAAAAAAGATTAATCCTGTATTACATTGACCGTAAGAATGTAATGACTTAATTTGCTACGGAGTTCCATTAAGTCAAGACTAGCTTTTTTTTTTTTTTTTTTTTTTCTTTTTTTTTTTTTTTTTTTTTTTTAGCAATTAGATGCAATTTGATTGCTGGCAACGCAAAAAAAATGCATTTGTCCAATTTTTTATTCAGTGCAATGACTAAGGCTCTGATGAGTCTATTTCGTTTGTTTTGATGAAACCATTTTTTGAGAAAATGATTTTTCTAAGTGATTTCACTTATTATTCGCATTCTATGGTCATATCATACCAAAACTAAGAAGCTAAATTAACGAATTTCATGAGATTGAAATATTGCATCAAATATACTCCTAAAACTTCCCAAAAACTATGATAAAACAATCATATCTAAAAAAAATAAAAATAAGTGAATTAAGAAAATGAACATTGAGCAAGAAAGAAGAATCACACCTCTGGGCAGTAAGAGGAGTCATTGATGATGTGTTGTTCATTTTTGAATCTTGACCTCTTTATTTTTTATCCGCACTTTTGATATATTCTTACAACTTTTGCTCTCTAATAATTCTGTATAAATTATAGGGTGGAAATTGGAAAATGGTTCCTTTAGCAACTTATCTATAAAGTGCATGCTTCCAAAAGACACATACTTGGTGTATTTTTTTTGACAACCTCGAGAGAGAGTAGTAATTGGTCGTAACACCCTGAATTATGGCTTAGGTGCACTGAGCACCCTAAACTTTGCTTAGTAGCCAAAATACCACCAACTATGGTGTAAGGTGCAACGTGTGTCTTAAATGAAAAATTCTAACCACTTATTTCATCGAAGGAGGTGAATCCGAGCTTGCCAAGTGGATGACAATTGTTCACCATTTCTTTAAACTATTTTGGAGGCTGAAGATCACCTATTCCGATGAAATAAGTGGCCAAAATTTTTCATTTAAGACATGTATCACACCTTACACCATAGTTGGTGGTGTTTTTGGTTACTACGAAAAGTTCAGAGTGCTCAGTGCACCTAAGCCATACTTCAAGGTGTTACGGCCAAATTTTCCTTTAATTAATGAGTAATGTCATATATTCACTAATTTCATGTTTTAGGTCGCAATGCGTCTTTAAGATCTCATAAATTTATTTTTATTTTTCAAAAGTTGGTTTAAATAAGTGGGTAGGCACATTTTAAATAAGTGGGCCAACCTCATAACAAAATCATACTTATCTACATTTTTTTTAGTTGACACGTATTTATTTTTAGTTGATACGTTCTCTTTTTTGGCAAGCTTTTTCTCTTATATTTACTAGTGTATCTTACTTACTTTATCATTCTCTCACATTATCTCTCCTCTCCTTAATATATATATATTTGCCTAAATTAAACGTGTCAACTAAATGAAAACCGAAGAAATATTTCATTAAAAATGTTTTATGTCAAATCAAATGGAACAACAATCTCCTCCTTAAGTGTTAATTTATAGTCTTCCTCTTAAATAAATACGAATAAATGGTGCATCCGTACCTTTTAGAGCCAAGTAGACCTGGCAATCCTGACCCGACCCGATTGACCCGACCCGAATAACCCGACCCGTAACCTGAAGTTGACCCGAAATCATTGACCCGAAAATGACCCGAACTCGAACTAACCCGACCCGACCTGAACCCGACCCGAAATGGAGTTGACTCGAACATGACCCGATGACCCGAAGTGACCCGACTCGAATGACCTGACCCGAAATTGACCCGAAACCCGAACTTGACCCGACCCGAAATGACCCGAAACCCGAAGTGGCCCGACCCAATTTTAACCCGAATTGATTGACCCCAATCAACCCGACCCGAATTGACCCGAATAATAAGAGAATAGGATGAAATGGTTAATTACTTGTTTTAAGGCTTCTTTATTTTCTAAGTAATAGGTACTCACGATTTTTTTTTTTTTTTAACGATTTTACTTTATTTTCCAACTATTTTTTTTAAGTTAATTTATATTGGCGACCCAACACAAACTTGACCCGAATAGACCCGACCCGAGTTGACTCGACCGAAATTGACCCGAAAATTGATCCTAAATATTGACCCGACCCGAAAAGACTCGACCCGAATTGACCCGACCCGAACTTAACCCGACCCGAACTTGACCTGACCCGAACTTGACCCGAAGTGCTGACCTGAATTTAACCCGAAACCCGAGTCGACCCGACTCGACCCGAACCCGACCCGAACATTTGTTGACCCGAACTTGACCCGACCTGAATTGACCCGACCCGAACCCGACCCGAATGACCTGTTTGCCAAGTCTAGAGCCAAGTACTCCGAAGAAACACATGAAGATAAGCCTTATTAGCACAAGGCCTAACACAAAAGGCTGTCTTAGATAAGCCTTAACAATCTCATTTTAAAATGTGAATCCATATATAGTCTTTTTCTTGAAAAAAAAAAGTAGGTATAAATTGTGCACCCATGCCTTCTTGATCCAACGTCTCTAAAGAGACACAAATAGATAATTTAAAGAAGAATGCATTTTTTTTTTGTTCATAAATGAGAATGTTCATTACATTAATAAACATTATCATATTCCGTAATCCTAACACATATTACAGTACAGAGTATATACTAACATACATAACCCTTATTGCATTGTATATATATGAACATGGGTTCATATATATGGTCCATGCATTTTATAATCTCATTCATACAATGGCCTTGTTTGTCAATTGGCTGCTGGCTATTGGTTGTCCGCTGGTTTGATTGGCTGGTTTGACTGGCTGTTTGTATTAGCTTTTTTGTTGGCTATTTGACTTTTTATTAGTCTAAAAACATGTTTGGTAAAATTGGCTGTTGGATGTTATTAGTAACTTAGGTAGCCAAAAGCCAAAAACTACTTCATTTTGGCTTAAAAGCCAGCTTTTCAACTGGCTAAAAAAGCCGTTTACCAAACACAAATTTTGGATGTTTGACCAAATAAAAAAGCCAAAAGTCAAAAGCCAATCAAAAAGCCAATGAAAAGCCATTTACCAAACAAGCCCAATATGTTTCTCATATAGAATGTTTATTGAGAGCCATTGTGAAAGATGGATTAGTGATAGTATAACCACCCTCAACCAAAAGATTAGCACCACTCACAAATTTAGCCTCATCACTTGCCAAAAACAGTGCTGCATTAGCAACATCCAAGGGCTCGGGTGTAACCCCTTTGAGCACATAAGATTCTTTATTTATTTCGTCGACCTTCTCCTTATCCATCCCAATGCATTCATCATTAACGGCGTAGATACAACAGTTGGTGATATCGCATTCACCCTAATGCCATATTGCCCCATTTCGACGCACAAGTTTTTCATTAAACCAATTATAGCGTGCTTTGACATGGTGTATGCATGAGTTGGCTCGAAACCCATCACTGATGCAATGCTAGCCGTAAAGAGGATGACACCGGACTTAGCTGGAATCATCACCCTTGCAGCATGCTTAGCTCCTAAGAAGCCACCATACACGTTTGTTTCAAACACGCTTTTAAAATTCTCATTTGTGGAAGTTAGAATAGATGGGTTTGGGTCTCCTAATATACCAGCGTTATTAAACATGATGTCGAGTTTTCCGTACTTAGCGATGGTGTGATCAATGAGATTTTTTACATCGTTGTCATCGGATATGTTGCAATGAACGTAAGTGATTACATCTCCGTCATCGTTGCTAATTTCATTGCATAAGGAAAGGCCTTGCTCATCTTGAACATCTCCGATCACGACTTTGGCGCCGTGTTGGACAAATAGTTTTGCTGTGGTCTTTCCAAACCCACTTGCTCCCCCTGTTATGATTGCAACCTTACCTTTCAACCTACAAAATGGTGATGTTTCAACAAATTATACTTAAATACTCATAGTTAGTTGGTTTGTTGTGAAATTGCCAAATGACAACTTTGTTTAGTTACTAAGTATTTTTCTATCAACCCCTTTTATTGACACATTCTAGTATAAGAGGTGTTAAAAACTAATCCGATTGTGATTTTGACTTGTATATATAGACGCTATGATTTAAACACCTTAGCTTGTCACTGAGTTTAAACCTCTAGTTTTTATATGTAACTCACATGTTTAAGTAACACAACACACATACAACTAATCAATGCTCCGTATCTCTTTTTGGTGTTAAGAGAGCCACAAGGGCGAGGGTGAGAATTGATCCTAAGATCTCCTGCAACCGAGAGGGAAGCTCTAACCACTTGAGCTATCCCTCACTCTCCTCTGTATCTCTTAGTAGTCTGCTATATAATAATTTAGTTAAATTCCTAGCAACAAGGCCTTAACATCCTTTCCACTTTCTTATTACTCTATATATATTAAGGGCTTGTTCTGATTGACTGAACTAAGCTGAACTGAATATTGTATGAGAGAAGGAAATTAAGAACTAAACTGAACTGAAAATAATCTGAAGAGAACAGGCCCTAAGGGTAAATTTTTTTTTGAACCCATTAAGGGTAAAATTGACTTATCATCATTTCTGAAAATATGAACTTGTCTCTAGGGACAACTTTCACTTGATAATACACTCGTTTTGCTTTATTATGTTATCACTATCTTATACTTCGTAATTGATATCATCAATATTTTCATCAATGAAGCCTAGGTTTAGAGAATTTTAATCAGGTCATATTCGTCAAAACAAACAAAACTTAACTTGTACCAAAAAAATAATTCAAAGCATAATCATAAAAAATAAAGTAACAAAATTTAACCACACATATTTTTGCATTGTAGACATGAAATTAATCCATCGATCCCGATTATTTTTGATATATGCTACCACATCTAACATAATAACATTATGCAGAACTTCGAAACTAATAAGTTAAATGAATTCTTTCATGAGATCGAATATTTACTTTATTTAGTACTAGTATGCATACTTAATTTAATTACACAAAAACTAAGACAATATTTCATGCACATAGAAAAAAAATAAAAAATAAAAAAAAAATTAAGTGAATTGAAAATGAGCAAGAAGAAGTAATTCAAACCTCTGAGCTGTAAGAGGAGCCATTGATGACATGCTGTTGATTCTTAGCCTCTCTTTATTTATCAACGCTTTGGATAAATAAATTTCTTACAAGCTTTGATCTCTAATAATTCTCTATTAATTATAGGGACGAAAATGGCACCTTCTAAAACTTATGTGTAAAGTGCATGATGCTTACAAATCATGTGTTAAATAGATTAATAGGAGATTAGTTGGTAACATATCTAATCACACACATTATTGCTTTTTACTATAGATCTATTGACTTATTGAGTGTCATGTTTGGGAATTAAATTTCTCTGAAATTAATAAGAGAGTAGTAGTTTTTTGTGTCTTATTGATCTGGGCCTAGATATGATCCTTGTGAGAAGGTAAATCCATCAATTTGTGTACTTATTTAAAAAGCTTGAGAGGGGATTGAAATAATTTCCTAAAGATGGGTACTGGTTGGGAGATGCTAGCCAGTGTGTTGATGTCAACATGTCTTATGCTAAAAAAGGTCATGCATGCCTAGATGGAACAAGAGAAGTAAATAAGTAATGGTGTACCAAGCTCATGTAGAAATTTCATAAATGACGCTCATGCATGACCTAATTCACATGTTGAATTATGTCGGGTCGTGTCATGCCTACAAGACCTGTAAATTATTTCTTTGTAAATTCACATGTTGAATTTGTGTCGGGTAGTGATTATGATAGTAGTAATGGACTTGTGGTAGTGGGTAGTATGTAGTGGTAGGGCTATAATGAATTAAAAACTCAGCCCATGGCCTAACCTGTGAAAATTGGGTACCTTACTACCATAGTACCTGGTTAGTGCTTAGTGGATATTTGATATTCCCGGAATAACTATAGGCACATAGCACCTATATGTTAGCAAACATATAGGATGACATTCTTGAAATTAAGTTAAAGTTTGTCATTTAAAAGTGAGCCAAAGTGGAAGGGATTTTGGTGGACAATATGTGGCAACAAGTACCACTTATACTTAATGGTATATTATACATGCATAATAGTACACATGAATGTACCACTGTAGCATAATAGTACACATGAATGTACCACTATAGGAAAACATTAGACGAAAAAAAAAATTAAAAATCCCAAAACGCCCTCCCATGTACCCGCTTAATAAATAGGTGCTATGCGCCTATATGCACTCACATTCCCCGCCGGCCAGGTTAGAAAATAAAGTAAATAAAATAACAAAAAAATACCCTATAATCATCGGTTACAACCGTTTCTTAATTTGATTATTCGAAATTGAAAGCAGTCAATTCTATTTCGACTATGTACTCGGAAGTTGAGCTTTTTTACTTTGACTTAAATATATTCCATTCTTCCATACAATCACTAGCGCTATAGCTTATTCGTTTAAACCAATACCTCGTAATATTTGATATTTCATACGGAGTACTTTCAATTTATAAGGCTAGTCAACTGATGGAGTAAGTTTTTTCTTTAAAGGTTAATTCATATAATTTACTATACTCATTTCATAATATAGTATCCACATTTTATTTTAGGTTTCCAAAAACCGAAATATTATCCAATACGACTAATTATGACTAATTCACTGTAAAATTAAAGGTAGATAATAAGTTATGACAAAATAATGAATTCAAAATATATATTATTATAATATATTCGAGTATCATATTCTTCCAAATTTCCACAACTATGTACGTAAACGAAACGACCCCCTAATCAACATTTGGAATTATGAAATTTGATTCCAACTTCGAATTATTCAAGGGACATTGTCAATCTGGTCCCCAGTGTCTCTTATAAGACCAAGACTTAATAGCTTTCTATAGTAGGACCTGTTGGACCTGTATTACCAAGCAACCCAATATGTCTAGGGTATTGCTCAATAATTAAAAGATACATTAAATCAAGCAAGACGGCCTGATTGAAATAAGTATGGCAAGCAAGATCAGAATATCAATCATGAAGATACTTGCCAAGAATTTACTTGCTGAATAGGGAAATAGAATAAATCAAGAAGATCTCCCACGCTTTGAATATATTCGATATCTTTGTAACCTTAATGGGTCCTAAGTATAAATAGCATAGTGAGACATCATAATACTTATGTACGTTCACATATACATTAATATAAATTGATTATTTCACTTATGCTCTCGGAATCGTGTCCTTGCTGAACAAGGAGCACTGTCCTCACTCAGTATTGTATCTCCAAACTCGTCCTCTTTTAAGTTTAATTGCTTATTTACTGTCATATTATTGCTCTTGGTTATTAAATTTCGTATTTATGGTTTGATTGTTATTACCCCTAAATCCCTAAGCAAATTCCTAGATGCCTTACTAAGATTTGCCTAAACAATTTGGCGCCCACCGTGGGGCTGATAATCAATTAACCTGCCAAACCCATCAAAAACCAAGACAATCACCATGACTGGACAACCTGTACCCTTCACCATAGCCAAAATCAATGAAGGGATGAACGCATTCCGTCAAACTCTAGAGCAGCAAAAAAGCCAAATCGAAACATTGTTAGCCCAGAAAGTCCAAACTGAAGCCAAGCTTACCAGCCTAACCAGACAAAACGAAGCCCTCCGTAGCCAAATACAGTCAGTTTCATCCAAGACTGTTAACACCCGAAAAAGCACTGAAAGCATAGCCATGCAGCTTGATATGTCTGGAACTTTCCATACCCCTAATAACGGGAAAAAAGGTTCTAACAGCAGGGAAGACACCTTGGATTTAGATTTCATTGATGCAAGAACCTTCAAGAAAAGCAAGCAGGAAGGAACTGAGGAAGGAAGGAAAGAAAAGGTAGTCAAAGAATACCTCAAGGCGTTTGAAGCCAAGATTGCAAAGATCCCTGGAGTGCCAAAGCCCGTGGAGGAAGAGGCGGCAGACGGCTACATAGAGTCACCTTTCTCAGAAGAGATCGCCATGGTGGAAGTGCCAAAGAACTTTAGCACACCCAATATGGCCATGTACGATGGAACAACAGACCCTGATGAGCACGTGTCCCTCTACAAGCAGAAGATGATGACTAGTTCAATCCCTAGAGATATCAGAGAAGCCATCATGTGCAAAGGCTTTGGAGCCACATTATCAGGTCCAACCCTAACTTGGTTCATTAATTTAGATAATGGGACAATTCAATCTTTTGCAGGGATGGTGAATCTCTTCAAGATTCAGTTCGCCAGTAGAAGGAAAATCGAGAAGCAATCCTCAGATATATACCGTGTCGTGCAAAGACATGGAGAGTCCTTGAGGGATTATCTTAACAGGTTCAACAGGGAGAAGATCGGGATACACAAGTGTGATGCCCCCACAACAATCGAAGCCTTCAGAAGGGGATTGCTAGATCACATCAAACTCTATAAGGAATTAACGAAATATCCCTGCACAACCTTTGAAGACGTACAAGCCAAATCTATGGCACAAGTCAGATTTGAAGAAGATGTGTATGCAAGAAAGACTCCACAACTAGATCGCCAGCCAAGAAGGAGCAATAACTTTCCCAGAAGGGATCATCGCTTCATACCGTACCAGCGTTCCCGTTTTGATGAAGGGTCAATCAATGCTGTCGAGGGAGAATTTTTAGATTGGAGGGAAGATCCTGAACTCCTACCTAAATTGCATGAATATTGTTTCAATGTTAACTCTGCAGGTGTAATCCGAACCCTGAACAAACTGGGAGATACCGTGTAGTGGCCCAGAAAGAGTGATAGACTAGGAGAAAAGAAAGATCCATCAAGATGGTGTGACTTCCATTCATATAGTGGCCATACAACTGATGAATGCGTCACGCTCAGGAAGGAAGTTGCTTACCTGTTGAAGAAAGGCTACCTTAAAGAACTCTTGTCAGATAGGACTAAAACTTCAGGAAGAGAGAGTGAATCCAAGAAAGGTGGCCCCCCACCTCCTCCTCCAATTGTCAAGACCATCTGCTTCATATCAGGAGGGTCAGAAGTGTGGGGCCTAACATATTTAGCAGCAAAGCGGCATGCGAAAGAAAGCTATATGGATCAGCCCGATAGAAAAGCAAGGTCAAAATGGACATCCCAATCATGTTCGAGGAAAGTGATGCAGTAGAAGGCCATCATGATGGCCTAGTGGTTTCACTCCCAGTTGGAAATTGCATGATCAAGAGAATCCTTGTTGACAACGGAAGCTCCGCGAACATCATTATGCTCGATACCTTGAAACATATGAACATTAATTAGAAGAGCATCATCAACAAGTCAACAATGCTAGTAGGTTTCAGCGGAGAAACCAAGAAAACAAGCGAAGAGATTACATTGGCAACTTGTGCAAAGGGGATTAATCTATAAGTCAAGTTCCTGGTGATCGATACATTATCATCGTATAATATGATTCTGGACAGACCATGGATACACGAGATGAAAGCTGTCCCATCTACTTATCATCAAGTCATCAAGTTCCCTACAAGGTGGGGCATTCAAGAAATTAAAGGAGATCCTAAAGAGGCCAAAGAATGTTACAAGATTGCCCTGAAAGCAACATCCGTAGAGAAGAGTTTAGCATAACAATCAGAGGGTCAGCTGGGCCAAGACACTACTAGAAAACAGTCAAATAACGACGGAAAATTTCCGTCGGAAACACCTTAATTTCCGTCGCAAACATGTTTTTCGACGGAATTCCGTCGGAACTGGTTGTCGCAATACACGTTGTCGCAATACACGTTGTCGCAAAAAGGCCCTTTACCGACAGAATTTCCGTCGGAAACATGTTTTCCGACGGAAATTCCGACGAAATTCTGTCCGCCGGAAGTGAATTTTAGGTTCGGGAAAGTCCGTCGGAAATTTCCGACGGATATTATTCCGCCGGAAAAGTCCGACGGAAAAATTCAATTAAAAAAACAAAAAAAAAATGCACCCCACCCAGAACCACCAGCCCCCACCCCAGAACCACCAGCCCCACCCCAAAACCACCATCCCCACCCCAGAACCACCAGCCCGTTCTTATCCCACCACCACCAACACTACCACTCCAATAATGAACCCCAAAAAATGAAAATAAATCCCGAAAACACCAAAAACAACGAAAATTAAACACCGAAAAACGAAAATTAAACCGAACGAAATGAAAATCAACCCCAACGAAATGAAATCCACCCCCAAAAAATCGAAAATTAACACCACAAAACGAAAATTAGCCCAAAAATCTTAAATTAACAACGAAATCGAAAAAATCTACACAATTATCTAATAAAATTCTTAAATTAACATAACAATTACAAAAATATACAATTATCCACTAAAATTCATAAATTAACATAACAATTACAAAGAAATTAACTAGATCTACAATCTAACCTAAATTAAAACTAGATCTACAAAACAAAAACCTTGAAAGTTGTTGGCTATTGTTGTTGTTGCGTCGTGGTTGTTATTGTTGCGTCGTTGTTGTTGCTGCGTCGTTGTTGTTGCTGTTGCGTTGTTGCTGCCGACGTTGGTGGTGGTTGACGTTGCAGTCGATGCTGGTGGTGGCTAGAGAGAGAAGAGACGGAGAGGAGGAGAAGATGGAGGATTGGAGAAGAGTAGAGGGAGAAGAGACAGAGAGGAGGGAAAGGAGGAAAGAGAAGAGGAGAGGAGAGGAGAGAGAAAGAGAATGTGAAGGGGAAAGTGAAAAGAGGCGGAACAAGAAGAAGGGGATTAGGGTTAGTATAAAAAAAAATTTCTTTTTTTTTAAAATTATAATTCTGACGGATTTAGTCCTCGAAAATTTCCGACGGAATATTTTTCCGTCGGAATTGACCTTATTCCGTCGGAATGTTTAATTATTCCAACGGATTTATTTTCCGTCGGAAATTTCCGGTGGATTTCCGACGGAATGTTTAAATTCGTCGGAAATATCCGACAGAAAATAAATCCATCGGAAATATCAATTTTTCCGATGGATTTAAAGGTCCGTCGGAACTGATCCATCGCTATTTGACCTGATTCTTGTAGTGAGAAAAACTCAGTATAGTGGAAGAGCAAGAAGCAATAGAGGTCCAGCTGAACCCCGACCATCCAGATTAGAAAGTCAGGATAGGATCAGAATTGAGTATATATCTTCGACAGCAAATCTCAGAATTCTTGGAAACTGAAAAAGACGCGTTCGCTTGGACTCACGAAGACATGAAGGGAATCCCTCTAGATGTAATCACTCATAAATTGAACATAGATCCTATGCATACACCAGTGAAACATAAAAGAAGAAAGTTCGCACCAGAAAGGAACAAGATTATCAATGAAGAAATTCAAAATTTGTTGAAGACAGGAAAGATTAGAGAAGTAAATTACCCAGAATGGCTCGCCAACGTAGTAGTTGTCAAAAAGAAGAACGGGAAATGGAGAATATGTAACGACTTCACAGATATCAACAAGGCCTGCCCAAAAGATCCTTTCCCATTACCTCACATTGATGCCATGATAGATGCAATAGCAGGACATGAACTACTCTCCTTTATGGACGCATACAATGGGTACAACCAGATCCTCATGCACAAAGAAGACCAAGAAAAGACTGCTTTCATTATTAGCAAAGGAATCTATTGCTACAGGGTAATGCCTTTTGGATTGAAGAATGCAGGAGCAACGTACCAGAGGTTGGTAAACAGAATGTTTGCAGAACAAATTGGGAATACAATGGAAGTCTATATAGACGATATGGTGGTCAAGTCCAAAAAGGCAGCTGATCACGTCAAGGACCTCAAAGAAGCCTTTGCCATCCTGAAGCAGTACGGAATGCAGTTAAACCCTACAA
Source organism: Chenopodium album (assembly GCF_948465745.1). Classification (NCBI taxonomy): domain Eukaryota; kingdom Viridiplantae; phylum Streptophyta; class Magnoliopsida; order Caryophyllales; family Amaranthaceae; genus Chenopodium; species Chenopodium album. Next base: position 52,226,456 of record NC_137845.1, on the reverse strand, counting down.
AATGTACATTCGGGGTACAATCAGGGAAGTTCAGGGTTACATGGTGACACAAAGAGGAATAGAAGCTAGCCCGGACCAAGTCAGGGCCATCTTGGATCTAGAGCGAAAGAAAGATGTGCAGAGCCTAACAGGGAGAACAGCAGCACTGAATAGGTTCATCTCCAAATCATCAGACAAGAACAGAGCTTTCTACGAAGTACTAAAGAAGAACAAAGAGTTCAAATGGGAGCAGGGGCACGAAGAGGCATTTCAGAAGCTGAAGGAGTATTTATCCAACCCCATGATACTCTCCAAACCCAAAGAGGGAGAACCGCTTCAATTGTACCTCGCAGTATCGGGGAAGCACGATCAGCGCAGTCCTCACCAGGGAAGAAGACAAGGAGAAATTTCCTATATACTATGTAAGTAAAACCTTACTCAGCACGGAAACAAGGTACGCTTCCTTAGAGAAAATCATCCTAGCTTTAGTCACCGCTTCAATAAAATTACGCCCGTACTTTGAAAGCCACCCTATACGTGTACGAACCAACTATCCCATCAAAGCCATCATGAGAAAGCCAGAAATGTCAGGGAGAATGGAGAAGTGGGCTCTACATCTCAGCAGGTACGATTTACAGTACGAACCCAGAACCGCAATTTTGTCACAAGCTCTGGCAGACTTCGTAGCCGACTTCAACCCAGCTCTTAAAGAGGAAGCACAAAAGGAAGTATTGGCCCTACAGGAACCAAAAGCTATACAGAAATGGACACTCCATACAGATGGTGCGGTAAACATACGAGGTGTAGGTCTGGAAAAAGTGCTTACATCGCCCCAAGGAGACAAAATAGCACAGGTAGTAAGGTGTAACTTTAAAGCAACCAATAATGAAGCCGAATATGAAGCATTAATCACAGGACTGGCAGTAGCAAGAGACATGAAGATACAACACCTAGACGTAATATCAGACTCTCTACTCATCGTGAATCAAATTAACGGGGAGTACGCAGCATAAGACGCCAAGATGATAGCCTACCTGGAGGTAACAAAGAGACTCATTAAGGAATTTAAGGTATTCAAGATAGACCAAGTACCTAGAAACTTGAACACTGAAGCAGACGTCCTGGAAAACTTGGGATCAAACATTAACTCTGATGAGTTCGGAGCTATCCCACTAGTACACGTACTCTCACCAGCCATAGAGAAAGAGTCGACTATGAACGTCTACGAAATACAAACAGACCCTACAAGGGAGAAAGATAGTAGTTGGACGAAGCCTATCAAGGATTATCTCACAGACAAAGTAATTCCAACAGGGAAGGTCGCAGCTCAAGCACTTGCTCTAAAAGCTTCTAAGTATTACCTAATCAGCAACGTGCTCTTCAAAAAGTCAGCAGCAGGTCCCTTCTTACGATGTTTAGAAAAATGAGAAGCACAGCAAGTTCTACAGTCCCTACACAGCGGGGAATGCGGAAATCACTCAGGACGAAGGAACCTAGCCAACAGGGCACTCAGAATGGGATACTACTGGCCCAGCATGAGGAAAGACGTTGCAGAGTTCTCCAAGAAATTTTTGGCATGTCAAAAACACGCACCTCTAACACATAAGCCATCTGAAAAGCTGCACCCAACACTGACGCCTTGGCCGTTCATGAAATGGGGAATGGATATAGTGAAGCTGCTTCCATCATCAGGGCAAAGAGTATACTTCCTAGCAATGACAGATTACTTTTCAAAATGGATAGAAGCAGAAGCATACAAGGACATCAAAGATAAACATGTAATCTCATTTATCAAAAGGAACGTCCTAAGCAGATTCGAAATTCCAGCAGAAATCATTACTGACAACGGGTCCCAGTTCATCAGCAACAAGGCAACAAAATTCTGCAAAGAATGGAACATCTCCCTTATCACATCTACGCCACGATACCCACAAGCAAATGGACAAGTAGAGTCAAGCAACAAAGTCCTAATCGGCAACATAAAGAAGAGACTGGAAGGCGCAAAAGGGAAATGGGCAGATGAGCTACCCAGTATACTAAGGGCAGATAGAACAACCCTAAAGGGTGCTATAGGACATACACCTTTCTCACTAGTGTACGGGTGTGAAGCAGTCATTCCAACAGAAGTAGAAGTCCCCACTACAAGGTATGGGTTAATGACAGAAGAAAGAAACCATGCCGAGCTGATACATAACTTGGACACTATAGAAGAACTCAGAGAGGATGCAAAAATGAGAATGGTAGCCTACCAACAAGAAGTAGCAAGGTCTTTCAACAAGAACGTCAGAGCAAGAGTTTTCAAGATGGGAGATTGGGTCCTTAGGAAGGTATATGAAAACACAAGAGAGGTGAATGCAGGAAAGCTAGCACCCAACAGGGAAGGACCTACGAGATCATCAAGGTAGTAGGCAACGGAGCCTACAGACTCAAGAGTACAGAAGGAAAAGAGGTACAAAGAAGCTGGAACGCAGCACACTTAAAACTCTATCATTTCTGAAGAACGAAGGTATGTAGTAGTTGTCCCAACCTTTCTTTTCATCTTTACAAAAAAAAAAAAGAAACAAAAAAAAGAAGAAAAACAAAAAGCAAAAAATCTCCAACAGCCAGATGCAGTACAAAAGGTACTCTTCTTCACTTAAACTTAGTCAATTCAGTTTATATTTACTACGAGTACTGACTTAAGCATCGGAGGGCCGCTGGGGAAACTCACGGCCACCCTTCACCCAATTCTGTTTTGCAAGGATAACAACTACACTACCATACGGAGCACAGAAAGGCATACATCATTGCAAGCATCTATCCCTGTAGAACAAGTAAATGCCAACAGCAAATACATGTAAGCATTATTTCACCCATACTACAACTGCAATACAACTGTAATACAACTATAATACAAAGAAAAACACAAGCCAACACAAAATACGCATAGCATAACAAAATATTAAAATTACTTAGTCGCAAAAAAACAACAAAACAGGCAAAGCATCCAGCCGCAGCAAGACAGCACAAAAACAAAATATCCAACTGCTCTAAGGCAGTAAAAGCAAACACAATTCAAAGAAATCGTTCAGAACAAATAGGTGACACAACACCATTGAAACTAATTCTCCCCAGTGTTGTCAGCAGGGACCCTCTCTTCAGCAACGAACTTCATATCTTCAGGGCCATCCTTAGCATCCTCATTCATGGGAGAGTTGACTTCCTCATCAGCATAGCTCAACAGCAATGTGCCAGGAGCAGTAGTCCCCTTAGGAAAAGTCTTCTCAAAAGCAGCCTTCTCAGCAGTATAGTCCCACGTTTCATGCTTCCCTTGCTAATAATCCTCCATCATCTCCAAGCGTGCCTTCCCAAAGTAATAGCTAGCCGCATCAAGAGAGTCATTCGCAGCATCCTTCAAGGTACCCTTCAACCCATCCCGTTTAGCAAGGCACTCCTTGTGCTTAGTCCGTTCAGCCTTCAGAGCATCAGTAGCAGCCTTATACTTGTCAGAAAGGGCATCACGTTCCTTCTTCATGGCATCATAAACCCGAGTGAACTCTGATACCTTGTTCAATACGCCTAAGCACGACTGAAAACTCTGCACAAACACACAACGGAGTAAGGATAAAACAATCCGTCTTTCCCGTTTTGTTAAATTTTTTTTTTTTTGGAGTATACTATACCTGGAAGGACTGTACAGTAGCCTCTTGAGAAAGGTTAGCAAAGGTCTGCGAAGACTGGCGCTCCTTAAAGGCCGGGAAAAGCAAAGTGCCCACATGAGGAGCCAGAGATTCATAGGAGAAATTGGCAGCATCAACATCAGCAGGTATCTCCAATTTCCTCTTAAGGTTAGTACGAGGCGGAGGTGGAGGAGGAGCACTCCTTAACGAAATCACATTAGCCGGAACATCATCCGGAGTCCTGGAAGAAGCCCGCGATCTGATGCGACCCAAGATGGAAGAAGAGCTAAGCAGATCATGGGACCTTAGTGACCTAGAAGTATCTACAAAAAGCAAGACAAATAAAAGAAAATTCAGCCAGTTACAACAAACAGCAATACAATTTCAACTGCAAGTACCAGAAAAGTCCAACAGATACGAGAATAGACACACGGTAGTACAGTCTCAACAGGGCACAACATCGTAACAGAAACAAAAACCAACACGAGGAAGAGAGACATACCTGGAGACATAGTAGGGGCAACTTTTTGATCAAAGTCAAAATCGTCCAAAGACTCAATCTGGACAACCACTTCAGGCTACGTCAACTTGGTAAAAGATCTCTCGTCCGCACTCAGCTCGTACAACTTATCGATCAGAGATGGAGATTGAGAGCGCTGCTTCAATTTACTCATTGCAACCATCAAGCAAATAAGCCCAAATCAACAAAGAAGGAAAACAACACAAAGAAAATAAGAAAACAAAATACCTTCAGCCTCAACAATGTCAATAAAAAAATCACAGTCACCAACCAACGAATCAATCCTCCCAAAGAAAAACTTGTGATACCACTTCTTATCAAACGCCTTCTCCAGATCTGTCACCAAAGGACTAACACCATCCTTCAAGCGAAGCCCAACTCGACCCTTGCCACTGGTCCTAATAGTGTAAGGATAGCACAAATCCCTCACATCCAATTCTATACCAAACCTCGCACTCAACAAGTCAAGAATTCACAAAACCCTCCAAGTTTGGGGCAACAATTGACAAGGTGAAACCCTAACCCTAGACAGAAATTGACGAACAAGGGGAGAGAAAGGAAATGTATGCCTAATTACGAAGGGATACTCGAAAAAACACACCCAGCCAGGGGCAGTCCAATTCGCCCTTTCCTTAGAAGATGAAATTTTCACCACCACTCCATCAGGAAATCGCGCAACAGCAACGATTCTCTGAACATCCTCCTTCGTCATATGAGAAGGATAAACATCCTTAGCTGGGAAAACATTCTGCGCAGCAAAAGTTGGCTTCTTCACACCCTCATCAACCCCAGCAAACACTACTTTCACAGCGTCACCCATCGCAAAACACAAGAGAAGTAAAAGAAATAAAGAAATAGAGAAAAACAGAGAAGAGAGAGAAAATACCTGAAGAAAATTCAAAATTGGGGCAAAGAAGTGAAGTGATTTGATGTAAGCCTGCGCACCCAATAAATACTGCAAGGAGAATATACCGCCCTTCACAGTTATCGAGGTACTTGCCTTAAAACTGTCACCACGATCCTCATTTTTGTTAACCGTTGAAATTATTTTCAAAATTCGAATATTTTTCCAACGGCTTCCTTTAAGTAATTTTCATCTTCAAGGCTTGAACATAAAAATTAGGGGCAATTGTTGGGCCCGTATTACCAAGCAACCTAATATGTTTAGGGCATTGCTCAATAATCAAAAGATACATTAAATCAAGCAAGACGGCCTGATTGGGATAAGTATGGCAAGCAAGATTAGAATATCAATCATGAAGATACTTGCCAAGAATATACTTGCTAAACAGGGAAATAGAATAAATCAAGAAGATCTCCCACGCTTTGAATATATTCGATATCTTTGTAACCCTAATGGGTCCTAAGTATAAATTGCATAGTGAGACATCATAATACTCATGTACGTTCACATATACATTAATATAAACTGATTATTTCACTTATACTCTTAGAATCGTGTCCTTGCTGAACAAGGAGCACTGTCCTCACTCAGTATTGTATCTCCAAACGCGTCCTCTTTTAAGTTTAATTGCTTATTTACTGTCATATTATTGCTCTTGGTTATTATATTTTGTATTTATGGTTTGATTGTTATTACCCCTAAATCCCTAAGCAAATTCCTAGATGTCTTACTAAGATTTGCCTAAACAGGACCTAAGTTTGAAGAAACAAGGATTAAGACAAATTCCATCCATGAAGACCATGACCATTATCACCTTATTATATAGTTGTACCACTTGTACATGGTTAAGTTAATATGGACCTCATATGTTATTAATGTATCATAAGCATATTCCTTGAAGTGACCAAAAATCTAGGACTTTGAGACTCTTGTTCTTCTAATAAGCACCTATCTCGCCCATCAATTCTCCTTAAACTTTCATCCCTTCTTTAAAAAACGATTACCAACCATGCCAACTTCTCCAAAAAATACTCCATTATTATTACTATTTCCTACTATTCTCTACCACTATATTTCTCTTACAACTAGTCACCCCATCAACTCTTTATTGCTGATCATGCTGACCAGGTTCCTACTTCTATTCCTACAGAGCACAACACCTTTGATTTAGCTCAAAACAACACTACATCATATCCTCATAGGCTGGCACAGGACTGAAGCCGAGTGGCTGTTATGCTGAGCTGGAAACGTCTAGAATGTTCTAGAAGTTTCTATTTTCTGTTACAAGTTTGTTATGAGGTTGTTAGAAGATATTTTTCCTCTAGATATTTTTTGTAAAAGAATTATGTTAGAACTCTTGTATAAATAGTAGAATTGCTGAGATATTTTGTAATCAATCAAGTTCATTTCTGAAATCAACAAAACAAACTCTAATTTCTCTCTCTAAAAATTGTTCATACTCCTAAATTTCAGAATCTTATCATGGTATCAGAGCAGAAGATCTGCTATTTTTCCGCAAATTCTTCAGATAATATAGTAAATCAGATACTTATTACAGTATCAGTTCATTAGATTTTCATTTTTTTGATTCAAATTTTGTAATCAGAAGCAATTTTTCGTATAAATTCTTTGCTGAAACCAAATATTTAAAAGTAGATTTTCTTGATAACAATGGCAACACAAGATTCTAATTCAAATAATCAGAATCCAACTCAAGATCCTGGATTGGTTTATTGCATACATCCAAGTGAAAATCCAGCTGTTTCACTTGTTTATGAGAAATTCAATGGAGAGAATTATCAGGACTGGAAGAGAGATATGATTCTGGCTCTCTCGATGAAGAACAAGATGGCTTTCATAGAAGGAAGCTTACAGAATCCAGGATAATCAGATCCATTGTTCAACGCCTGGAGCAGATGCAATAATATGATAATCTTATACATACTGAGGTCTTTGGATAATACTCTTGCTAAGAATGTTATCTTCTTCTCAACTGCATATGAGATCTGGAAGGATCTTGAAGACATGTATTCTGTGATGTCTAGACCACAAATATACTTATTACAGCAAACCTTGAACCAAATAGAGCAAGGACCTTCTTCAATTGCCGAGTTCTTCACAAGAATCAAAGGAATTTGGGATCAGATTAGTCCTGCAAATCCAATTCATGTTTGTAGTTGTTCAAGGTGTCCTTGCAATTTGACTCAGAAGTTTCTGATGAAATCTCAGCAGGATGAAAGGTTGATTCAATTTCTTATGAAACTTGAGCCTAAACATGTTGGAGTACAAACAAACATCTTGATGATGAATCCATTGCCTTATATGTCTGTTGCATATAATATGCTTATTCAAGATGAAAGGTAGAAGCAGATTACTGATGCTGTTAGCAAGAAACCTAGCAGTATGGCTTTTGTAGCTACAGAAGAAAGGAGAGGTAGTTGTAGCAGAGCTTATCCACCAGTTGTTCGAGCACCTCTATTTTGTGATCATTGCAAGCTGAACAATCACAATATAGATAAGTGCTGGAAGTTACATGGTTATCTTGCTAAAGGAGGTTACAACAAAAACAAAGGGAAGAGAGTTGCAACTGTTGCTTATGGTGAGAGTCAAGATAAAGAAGAGTGCACCAACTATTTCACTAAAGAACGGTATGAGAAGCTGTAGGAAATATTTTAAGCCATTAGCCCCAACCTTGAACCCCACTGTGATCATACACTTAAGTTAGGTGGCGTCCAAAGGGAAGGAAGCTAGAGCAAAAGAGTCGTCAACAAGTTTTAGGAACTTGTAAACCGTTCACAAGGTGAAGATTGCACCCCTTAACGATCCAGGAGATCGTCAACTCCAAAAGGTCTTGAACCAAATAGGGTTCGGGGATGAAGGTACAAATCCAACCTAAAAGAGATTGAACCTGCCCTAAATAGGCCTCTACTTCATTCTTCTCGTATTCATGTGCGCTTTCTGACTAACATGCAATCAATAGATTAACCCTAAACCTGTTTATCTATGTTGGTTGAATTTAATGCACAAGCAAAACTATTATTGGCGATCACTTGAATTATAATCAAATTATCCCTAAACAAGATTATTAATTATCTTATTAAGCGTCATTTCAAGTACAAATTCCCTTTAAACATGCATAAAAGGCGTGATAAAGCAATAACAATAAATATAATATATCAAGCAACATAATAATCATCATAATCATAACAATTATAATAATCATAATAATCATAATCATGTTAAAGCATAATATTAATAGCAAGATCCTAGGCATGATACTAACAAGATTAATAACAAACCCTAGCATGTCACTAAACATTTAAAACTCAAAGCTTGAGCCCTAACATGATACTAACATGATATTAGAAAAGAGTAAAAGGCAACCTAAATATGATACTAGAAAGCAATAAAGACATCCTAACATGATACTAGGAATTAAACAAATTTAAACATGCTTTCTACAAGAATAGAGCAATAAGATTACATACTTTGATGCCTCGTATCTCTTTCTAATAACAAAATACACACGTTAGCTACTTCAAGGAAAATAATAAAATCAAAACAATCAAATTAAATAATTGAAATCGAGATTTGGGACCAAACCCTCAGAAATATCAAACCTTTCACGTCTAGGGCGAAGGCAACTTCGAACTTGGCTAGGTGTTTCTAGATCTCGTGAATGCGGAATTTTGTTTGTGAAAAGCTAGAGAGATGAGAGCATAGAGAGAATAAATGATGAGAATTGATGATGTGGATGATGATTGTGAATGAATAAAAACGGAGGTTGGGGACCCTATTTATAAGAAAACAGTCCGAAAATAGGTAAAATTTGATAAGGAATAAAACTCCACTCTGTCGCTGTAAAACTAACCTTGTCGCTTGGCGACAAGCTCTGTCGCGTGGCGACTGTCGTTTGGCGACAGCCTGGATTCCTACGCGCTTTCAAACACGGAGTCTACTTATCAATAAAAATCGATTTGTAAAGTCCGTATGAAAACTAAAATCGTATTTTCATAAAATAATATTTTATTCCAAGTAAAACTCATCAAAATATAATTATTAATTCTAATTTTATTAGGACTTAAAGAGAACCTTCTAGAGAATCCTAGAAAACTATCATTAATTCTAATAACCTTAGGAATAATAATTAACATTGGGCCCTCCCGTATATCATTGGGCCGCATGTAAAGATCAAACCGGGCCCAGTTTAGTATTTTGGCCATAACTTCCTCATTATTCATCGGAATTGGGCTTATAATATATCGTTGTAAAGCTCTTTGCAAGCCCTATCCAACTACACTATTATTGGACCCTTGTTGTGGAACAAAATAAACTGGATTAACTGTTTTCATAAAATAGAGTTGTTTTTCGAAAACAGAAAGAAAGAATTTTTAATAAAAACTAACCGCAACACCTGACCTTTCACACTTTCACCTTATTCGATTATGATTCGACGCAAAAGGTATTCATCACCGGGTTTGGTTATGGGGAGACACAAATGAGTGTCTACAGAAGCTAGTCAGTTTAATTCAACAAGATAAGCAAGACAGCTCTAAGCAGTTCAATGGAATGGCCAATATGGCATGTAATTGCTTAATTGCTTGTCTTAATTCAAAGTGGATAATAGACAGTGGAGCAACTGATCATATATGCTCAAATATGAGTTTATTTGATTCATATGATGTGTTTGATAAATTTCCAAGTTCAATTACTATGGCAGATGGAAAGAAGGTAGAAGTCAAGCAAATAGGAACTGTTAAATTTCATAACGGTATAGTGCTTAAGAATGTGCAGCATGTACCTTAATTGCACTTTAATTTGATATCCACACATAGGATCTATAGAGATATGTGCTGTGATATTGTTTTTACACATGATAAGTGTCTGATCTAGGATCACTCCCAGAACACTTCTCTGGTTCTTGGTAATTTGGAATCAGGTCTGTATGCAGTATTAGATGGTGATTTGAAGAAGAATAAGAGTAAAGTTTCTTCAGTGAATTTGGCTGTAGGAGATGAAGCAAAGTTGCTGCACTTGAGATTAGGTCATTTCCCTTTTAATAAAATGAGTTATATAGATTCTAAGTTCTCAAATAAAACTTGTAATGACAATATTTGTCAAATCTATCCAAAAGCTAGACAAGTTAAGAAGTCTTTTCCAAAAGATAGTGTTAAGAGTGTCAAGTGTTTTGATCTCTTACATTTTGGGGTCCCTACAAAATAAGAACTCATGATGGTTGTTCTTATTTCTTGACTGTTTTAGATGATATGTCAAGGCATATTTGGACATTTCTAATGAAAAATTAGTCTGATTGTGTTGATATTTTGGAGTTTTTGATTACTTTTATTCATACTCAGTTTGGTGTGTATGCTAAATGTTTGACAACTGATAATGCAAAGGAATTATTTGAGGGAAGAATACTGTCAGTATATGAGAATTTTGGGATTTTTCATCAGAGAAGTTGTGTAGATACTCCACAGCAAAATGGAGTTGTAGAGAGGAAGCATAAACATCTTTTAGAAACAGCAAGAGCTTTGTTCTTTCAGTCCAAAGTTCTTGCAAAGTATTGGGGAGAGTGTTTTCTTACTGCCACACACTTGATAAACAGGATGCCATTGTCCTGTATTGGTTATGTCACACCCTATGAAAAGATTCATGGAGTTGCAGCTAGCATTGATCATTTAAAGGTTTTTGGATGCTTGTGTTATGCTGTTATTCTCAAGAATAGCAGGATAAAATTTGAGTCCAGGGCAATAGCTTGTGTAATGCTTGGATATCCAACTGGGCAGAAAGCTTATAAGCTTTTGAATTTAGAAACTAGTACAGTCTTTGTTTCTAGGGATGTTACATTCCATGAAAGGCATTTCCCATTTCATATCTCAAACAAAACACACAAACCAGACTCAGTTTTTCTTCTTGCTGATACAACTTTTTCTTTTGATTTTGACCCTGATATGCCTGATATTTTTGTCTTGCTACCTGAACCAAACACTTCAGAACAGGCAGAAACCCAACAACTTAACCCAGAACCTCAATTTGACCCTAACATCACAAATACACCCCAAATACACATACCTCAACCTAAAAGACAGTCAACTAGATTTACAAAGAAACCAACCAGGATGATTGATTATGTGTGTGCAGTTGATTATGTAACTTCTCATTAGTGTAACTTTGTTGCCTATGATGAGTTTCCTGTTCCTTTCAAGGCTTCAATTGCTCAGGTTTCAAGTGTGACAGAACCAACTACTTATTTTGAAGCAACACAACACTTAGAATGGATAGATGCTATAGATAAAGAGCTTGAAGCTTTGGCTGCTAACAATACATGGGTTGTTATAGACTTGCCTAAGGGTAAGAAAGCTATAGGATGCAAATGGGTATATAAGGTGAAGCTAAAGAAGGATGGCACACTTGAAAAAGGTATAAAGCTAGACTTGTTGCTAAGGGCTTTACTCAGAAATATGGGATGGAATATGATGAGACTTTTTCTCTTGTTGTTAAAATGGAAACAATTAGATGTTTACTAGCCATTGTAGTTGTGAATCAGTGGCCTTTATTTCAATTGGACATCAATAATGCATTTTTACATGGCTCACTTGATGAGGAAGTTTAATGAAGATGCCTCAAGGGATACCAAATCTAGAAAACAAAGTGTGCAGGCTGGTCAAATCCTTGTATGGTTTAAAACAAGCCAGCAGACAGTGGTTTGCTAGGCTAACTTCTGAGCTTAAGATGAAGGGTTTTATTCAGAATAAGAATGATTATTCTCTTTTCATTCTTAAGGAGAAAGATGATATTTGTATTGCTGCAGTTTATGTTGATGACATAATCTTCACTGGTTCAAATCCAGAGGTTTTGATAGATCTGAAGGCTCATCTGCATCAAGTTTTCAACATCAAAGACCTAGGTGAACTGAGTTATTTCCTTGGAATTGAGGTTTCAAGACTGCCTAGTGGGATAATTCTCAGTCAAAGGAAGTTCACAAAGGAATTACTTGAGGGTTGTGCTTTGGAAGTTTCCAAGACTGCAAAGACACCTCTTCTAATCAGTCTGAAGTTCACAACTACTGAAGGTAAATTGTATGGTGATCTAGAACATTATAGATGCTTGGTAGGAAAATTGAACTTTCTCACTTATACCAAGCCTAACATCTCCTTTGATGTTTAAACTCTGAGTTAGTTTATGCACAGTCCAAGGTTACAACATGTCAAAGCTTTACAACACCTTTTAAGGTATATAGCTAGTACAGTTGGTCAAGGCTTATTTCTAGAGGTTGCTAAACAACTGACTGGGCAGCCTGTATTGACAATAGAAGGTCTGTTACTGGATACTTGATGATGCTTGGCAAAAGTCTTATTTCCTGGAAATCTAAAAAGCAATCTACTGTAGTGAGGCTGAATATCGAGCCATGGCTACAGCAGCATCAGAGATTGAATGGCTTGTTAGACTGCTACAAGATCTTGATGTTACAAGTCTCAAACTAGTCAAGTTAAATTGTGACAATCTGTCAGCAATACACTTGAAAAAAAATCCAATTATGCATGAAAGAACTAAGCATATTGAGATTGACTGCCACTTTACTATAGATAAAGTGTTGGAGGGACTTATTGAACTGACATATGTTCAACTGGTGCTCAATTGGCTGACATACTGACAAAGATCCTTCCTGCTCCTCAACTGTCTAAGTTGTTATCCAAGCTAGGTTTGTCTGAGTCATCCACACCCAGCTTGAGGGGGGTATTGATGATCATGTTGACAAGGTTCCTGATTCTATTCCTACAGAGCACAACACCTTTGATTTAGCTCAAAACAACACTACATCATATCCTCATAGGCTGGCACAAGACAGAAGCTGAGTGGCTGTTATGTTGAGCTGGAAACGTCTGGAATGTTATAGAAGTTTCTATTTTCTTTTACAAGTTTTTTATGAGTTTGTTATGAGGTTGTTAGAAGATATTTTTCCTATAGATATTTCTTGTAAAAGAATTCTGTTAGAACTCTTGTATAAATAGCAGAATTGATGAAATATTTTGTAATAAATCAAGTTCATTTTTGAAATCAATAAAACAAACTCTAATTTCTCTCTCTAGAAATTGTTCATACTCCTAAATTTCAGAATCTTATCATAATGATCAAGACAACGTTATATTTTCCTTTCCTACCTTCAACATTTCAAATTGTATAACCGGGGGTGACCTCAAGTGTATTGGAGCCGTCACCCCTGGCGAAGGGTTCTTGAATTTAATCACGGTGTCAAGGAGCTATTCGTCAATATCGGATTTTAATTCAATTGATAGAGTATTGTACAATGTTCTTGTACGAGTTTGGCCAGCTTCATTTTGCACAAGCTTCTCCTTCAAAATATTCACTCAATTTGATCAGGTGTTTTCTGGTGATGGTATGGCTTTTGTTATGGCTCAAGATAATCAACCATCCCCTACTCAAAGCTTTGGCGCTCATCTTGGTCTCCAAGATTCATTACTTTCTGGTTAGTAATTCATAATTTTTCCCATCTCTTTTCTTTTTGTAATTTTGTAATTTTTTTTGGAATATTTTTTTTATTCAAAAAATTGTCAAAAATAGTAAAACATTTGAGTGATCCTCTAATAAAAACAAGACAAACTTTTAATTATTTTAGAATAGTACAACCTTTATGCGATATCTTCTCAAAACTAGTCTTGACTTGTTGTTAACCGGTTTAAAAACCAAAATTTGACATGTGTCACTATTTAATTAGTTTGAGATTATTAAAACTAAACTCATGTCTCTCCTCCCTCTTTACAACTATTCTCTCTCTTCCCTTTCTTCGTCGTGCCACCATGAAGCTACCCTCGTTGCCGCCGTGTAGCTACCATCAACCCTTGAACACCACCTTTGGCCACAACCCGTACCTTGAACACCCTCGTATTCATAGTTGCACACAAATCAATACATTTTTTTATATGAAAAATGAAACACTTACGTTAATTTTTTTGTCAATTTTGAACTTAATTTGAATCCTTAAGGGCTAAATAGCCTAAAATGACCCCTAAAACCTAAACAGATCGGATCATTTTTGGCAAATAAATCGAGGAAAAAAATTGGTGGCAATTGACAAGTTATTAGTATTTTTAAGCTGCAATTGGTAATTTTTTTTTTTGAATGGCTATGATTTGTAAAATGTACGCTTTAAATGGATGCAATTGACAAATTTTTCGTTTATTGTTCAAGTAATAAAAGTTTTTTGATGATAAAGTGGCACGAAAACCCATGTATCCACCTTAGAAATTGATGTTGCTTAATTAACTCTCCTAAATTGATATTAGGAAATTTTAGATTTTAACACCTGACAATAACCCGAAATTGGTTTTTAACACCTCCAAAAAAAAAAAAATTATTTTAACACCATAACATTTTTAAGAAAATTGATTTTACCACCACTTAACAGATTCCGTCCAAGAATCCGTTAAGTGGAGTCCACACTGCCACGTGTCACTTGTTGTTTGGTCAGAAAATTTAAAAAAAAAATCAAAACCCTACACTCCTACAACCACCACCACCACCACATCCACACCCTTTTGCATAGCTTTAACCGGCCGGCAAAAAAACCACCCTCCTCGCCAACCCCGACCACCGCAACCCATCCCCCTCCTCAGCCCCGACCATCGGAGCCCATCTCCCTCCCATTCTGCCACCGTAAACCTTTTTAGCCAAAACCCTAAATTCTAAAACTACCACGGAAATGGCCACGAAAACGGCATGTTATGGCTGAAATCGGCCGATTTTGGGGCTGAGTGGCCTGAACTGGCCGATTTCGGCCATTAATGGTCGAAATTGTGGTCGTTTTTTGGGGAAGGGGGGTTGCGAAATCGGGCTGGTCGGCGTTGTACAGTGATGGCTGCGGTTATGGTAGGGTTACGGTGGGGCTGGGGAGGAGGTGTGCCGGTGATGAGGTGCGGGTGGTGGTGGTGGTGGTGGTTGTTGCGTGGCTCTAGGCTGTGGTGGGTGAGGTCGGAGAACAGGGAGGCGGTGGTGGTGCTGGGGTGGTTGGGTAGCGTTAGGATTTTTTTATTTTTTTTGTTTTTTGACCAACCAACAAGCGACACGTGGCAGTGTGGACCTCATTTAACAGATTCATGGACAGAATCTGTTAAGTGGTGGTAAAATCAAAATTTCGAAAAATTTTATGGTGTTAAAATATATTTTTTTTGGGAGGTGTTAAAAACCATTTTCGGGTTATTGTCAAGTGTTAAAATCTAAAATTTCCTTGATATTATAGATTGATTTATCAGGTCAGTCAAAATTCAAACATTTAGCAATTGAATTTGACGCATTCAAGAACAACGAGTGGGATCCAAATGGTAATCACATTGGAATTAACACAGTAAATGTGTCGAATTCTTTGGTTGCAAAGTCCTTAAATTCATCCAAAATCTATCTCAAAAGTGGCAAAAAAATTAGAGTGAAGATTGAATACAATGGTTCGACAAAAATGCTACAAATATTTGTGGGTTATGAAGGAAGTCCATTACAAAGTTTCATAAATTACAAAATAAAAATCTCAAAGAAAATCTCAAATCAAGTATACTTAGGTTTTACTGCTTCAACTGGTACACTCACTAAGACTCATCAAATACATGATTGGATTTTCACTTCTACAATGTTGCCTTACTACACTGTCAAAGATAATAAGGACATCATATTCGCGAGTGAGTTACCGGTTGTAGGGGCGTTGTTTATATTTGCATTGATTGCAATTCCTGTGTTTCGACGTAGAATGATCAAGAAGAGGGACAGGATTCAGAGAATGGAAGAGCTTGAGAGGCAGTCAGCTGCTGCGGCTCCTACGAAGTTTACATACAAACAACTTGCTAAGGCTACTAAGAATTTTAGCAAGGATAATTTGTTAGGGACTGGTGTTTTTGGAAGTGTTTATAAAGAGAAGACTTTGGATCCTCCTCGGACTATTGCTGTCAAGAAGATTTCATCTACCTCTCAACAAGGTTGGTGTTATTAATTTCCTTGATTTTTCTTCATGCTTAGTTTGTTACTATATTTCTATTTACTCTTTTTCTAGATGAAATCATTACATATTCATATTTGCATAAATTGTTGATATATATTGTTGAGTATACTGTTGAGTCTAGCCCAATAGTAGGCCCAAGCCCATTTCAATAACTGAATTTTGTTATAACAGAATTTATGTTTTTCCAGCTGTATTTTTCTTATTTTGTTATTTTCTTTAGTTGTTGACTATATAAGTCAACAGTAGTCATAATAATAAGTGTGTAATAAATTCTTCAACTAGTTTTTCTCTTTAATTTTTCATTCTCAATTCAATGAAATTACTTCTGCCTTTCTTTCTTTGAGTTTTTCTCTGTTCTTTAATGGTGTTCTTCTGAAGTTTTGACATGGTATCAGAGCAGTGCATTTACGTCCTGGATTTGTTAATTTTTCGATCGAAAAATTCAGCTGGTTCGAATTCTTTCTTTATTCTTTGATAATTTTCTAGAGATTCTTCAAGTTTTTGGATCGAGTATTTGATTGATCCATTAGAAATTGTTTGTTTCTGGAATTCTTTGATTGTGTTGCCTGAGTTGTTGTTGACTATTGGTTATATCGTTTGTTTGAGGAATTGTGGTGATTGATTGATTGAGTTGTTTTTTTGAGGAATTTAATTGTTGATTGAAGATTTGGTTGTTGATTATTTTTTGTAATCACTGAAATTGTTGGTGGAATTGTGAAGTTTGTTGAGATGAATTTTTTAGATTAATAAGAAATTGTTGATTATTTTTTCAAGAATTGCTTGAATTCATCATTTGATATTATTTTAAATGGCCGGAGATCAGATTATGGATTTAAATCAAGATCCTAATACTGTGTACTATATTCATCCTTCTGATAATAATAATCACAAGTTCATAACAGATTTTTTTGATGGAGAGAATTATTCTTTTTGGAAAAGATCTATGGTAATTGGTTTGTCGACCAAAAACAAGCTGTGTTTTGTTGATGGTAGCTTTCAGTTCCTTTGTCTACTGATCCTACCTTTAAGGCATGGGCAAGGTGTAATGATTTGGTGACTGGTTGGATTTTGGGAGTTTTAGGACCAGTGACAAAGAAGAGTGTGTTTTTCTACAAGACAGCAAGAGAAATATTGAAGGATTTGGAGGAAAGGTATGGTTAGGTCTCTTCTACTGAGGTGTATGGAATATAGGAAGAGATCTCTACAGTGCATCAAGGTAATGAAGAGATTGCTGAATTCTTTGCTAAGATAAAAGTTTTGTGGGATCATTTGGATGATGTGAATCCAACACCTGTTTGCACTTGTATTGGGTGTACTTGTAATGTGACTAGAAAGTTCCTCAAGATTCAGCAAGATTATAGGCTTTTACAGTTTCTGATGAAATTGAAGGATGAGTATAGACAGATAAGAAGTAACATACTGATGATGCAACCCTTGCCAACATTGCCTCTAGCATACAGAATGTTATTGCAAGAATAGAAACATAAGCAGATAAGTGAGCAGTCAGCCAATACTACTAAGAGTTTTGCATTTGCAGTAGATATGAGGAAGTATTATGATAACAAATCTTATAATGGTGGAAGATCAGGTGGTTTTCAGAGTCATAACAACTCTCAATCCTACAACAATAGAGGTGGTTTTCAGAATTCCAATAATAAAGGTGGTTTCAAAGTTTCAATAATAGAGAAGATTTTCAGAATTACAATACTGGTGGATATAAGGGTAACAGACCTGTTCTTGTGTGTGATCATCGTAAAATGACTAGTCATTTGATTGATAGATGTTTTAAACTACATGGGTTCCCTAAGAAGTCTGCTAATATGGTGCACACTGATGGTAATGACAATGGGGAGAATAAAGAAGATAGTGTGACATCAACTATCAGCAGAGAACAATATAACAGGTTCTTGAACTATCTGGACAGTTCAAAGGATACTACATCTATCTGCTCAGACAAGCCAACAGAAGACAGAAGATAATGGCCCTAGTTCAAGTGCAGCTTATTGCAGGTAAGTTGTGTCTCTTCTCAACTTTTAGCACTGGTTGGGTTACTGACAGTGATGCAACAGACCACATATGCAGTGATTTGAGAATGTTTTATAGTTGTAGTGTGATGCATTCTGAAGAAAATAGCATTACTATTCCTAATGGAAGAAAAGTCCCAATATCCCATGTAAGTTTTGTTTCCATAGGACAAGGAATAGTGTTGAAACATGTCCTATATGAAGGAATTATGTCTTCGATAAGTGCAATTACTAGATATATCAAGGATCACTATTATGGAGATAATAAGTTCGTTCTTTTGGGTCGTCATTATCTGTTGCTAGACTATGATCAATGATCTTTGGGCTAGTCAAATAGTCCAAAGCCCGCTAGAATGGATCCTATGAGGTCACACACAAGAGTATTGGGTCAAACAAGTTAAAGGCCCATTATTGGGTCTCATGAGTTTATGACATGCTACATTGATTGTTGGGCTAGAATAGTTAGAAGGGCTTATTATGTTTTGGGCTTGATGTGGATTTATTTAGAGATGTGATTTATAAATATAATCCATACCTAGGGTTGTATGACATAACAATTAACAGTTAATTGTGAATCAAGCAACCAAGACCAAAAACCCTAATCCTCTCTCTCTCTCTATTCGACCCTCTCTCTCTCCCCCCTGTCCGTACGGCCCACCTCCTTAGGTGGCGCGTGTGATGGTGTCGTGGGTGGTTTGTGGTGTGCTCGTGACTCACATCTCCGTCAAAGGTTGATTGAAGTGTTCGATCGCAACTAACTAGCATTAGTGGAGGTTTGATCCGTGCTCGTGGACCAAGTAGAGGAATCAGGCTTGGGGTTCTTTATCTCCCTTTGTTCTTGCTCGATCACTTGTGGAATCACGCTTCAAAGGTATTAATTCTAATTCTTTATGTGTTATGCATGATCTTGGGATTAGGTGCTATATGAATATGATTCATGTTTTCCGCATTCGTACCTATAAACTCCTACACTATATGTTCCCGAGTTTCAATTCAACCTCACTTTTGTTCATAAGCTATGCAAAGACCAGCATAATAGGGGGCTGTTGAGAATACAGTTGAGTCTAGCTCAATAGTAGGCCCAAGCCCTATTCAATAACTGAATTCTGTTTTAACATAATTTCTCTTTTTCTAGTTGTATTTTTCTTATTTTGTTGAGAATACAGTTGAGTCTAGCCCAATAGGGGGCTGTACGCATTTTGAGTTTTAATTCTTTGATAGTCCACAATTTTAATTCAATTAGGAGGGAGAATAATTTAATTATGGGTCAATTATTATATTAAATGTGATTTAACTCTTGAAATTGATTAAATGTGATTTAACAATGCTCAAAATAGCCATGAAGAGATCCGAATTTTGCCCTAGATTACTCGAAAATTTCGACCCCCCCAAACCCTAATTTCAAAAATTTCGAAACCCTAACCCTAAATTATGAATTTTGTGTTTTGGTTTTATTTAGTTCGTTTACTATGTAATTAATGATTTTAATCTATTTGATTTTATGATAAATTATGAATTTTTCATAATCAAATTATTTAATTTAAAAGTTACATTGAATTGGGGATTAAAATTCATGAAGAACCCTAATTTTGAAATTGAATATGATTTAATTTTGAAATTAAAAGGACCACATTAAGTTAATTTAATTTTAACAAAAATTTTTTGTTTTAATTAATATCAATAAAAAGGGGGTTTTAGCAGCAGCAAACGCGGCTGGGTGGCGTAGCCACATCGGTTGCCTCTGTAGGTGGTTCGGAGGGAGGGGCGGGGCAGGGCAGCAGCTCGGGTCAGGGGTGCAGCAACAGCAGCACCGTGCAACAGTTGCGCAGCACTGCTGCTGCTACTCTGCGTCGCTGATGTGCAGCGTACACCGTAAGGTGTACGACCACCGTGGCTGGCTTCGGCTGGCCACACCACGGTGGCTGGCGCACGTTTTTCAAAAAAAAATATGTTTTTGAAAGATTTCAAGATAATTACAAATTTATTTTGGGATAAAATCAGTTTTATTTTGGATAAAATCAGTTTTATTATGGGATAAAATCAAATCTTTCAAAAGTTGTTAAGTTTGATATTATCTATATTTAAAATGTTAATTTTGATAATTATCCATAATTAAAGTGGTTAATTTTGGATAAGATTTGTTAGGATATTCTGAGCATATTCCAAAAGCATAATAATTGATTTAAATAATGTGATTATCCCATAATTATTTTTGGATATAATTGATTTAAAATTTTGTGATTGGCTAGTAATTAGGATAGAATTTCCTAACTTTGTTAGGATAATCTTCGAGGATAAATATGATTTATCTTTTAAGATTAAAATAAGATTTGATTCTATCTCATAACTAATTTAAAATATACGATATTTTATTGATGATCATGAATAATATACGATATTATCTAATTGCAGTAATTAACTAATTAAAAAATATGAGATATTTTGTGCCATGTTTCCTTAATTATGATCATTCGATGTTGTAGTTTAGGAAAGCATGATAAGTGATTTATTATGTGGCAATTTTATAATATATGATGTTGTTTATTGCTATATAATGACTAGTATGGCCCAGTAGATTACTAAATACGATCTGCGCATCGTGATGTATTTTTGTAATCTTAGTACGGTCTACGTACCGATAAAGTATTTTTGTAATTTTATTTCATTTTATTTAAGTAGTAGATAGAATAGAGTAAAATTACAGGTTGTAGTTAATCCAAGAAGCCCATGAAGTGAAGGCCCAAAGGAGCAAGTGGATGAGATCCATGATGGTTCAAGTGGGAGCATTTGCTTTATTAGTTTTCTTAGGATTAGGGGCCATGCTATGTCTTGTTTATGCATTCAGTATTTTATGCATGTTAGATTTTATTGATGTTTTTTGATGATGCGCTAGAGTTCACTAAATAATCACAACATAATAAATCTAGGTCCTGGTAATATTGAGGTTGCTTTTCCAATTAAAAACCCAATGAAACCTTCGATATTTGTGATGGGTCATGCCAAAGCTGGGTGTCATATTATATCTTGGGGAAGTTGGGTTAAATCAAGTTTTACAATTTTAATTGGTTATACTCAACAAGGTTACCTAAAGAGTTTAGAACCTTGAAGCAAAGGGTAATAATTAAACATGTGATGGTTAATTATTCAACCAAGAGTTACAAGAGTTGTAATCAGTAAAGAGTTTACTCACCTTGAAAATGTAATGGTTGATGGTAGGGCCAAATTCCGGTCAATTATTGCACAAATAAAAGGTCTTGGAATCATTTAATTCAATAGGGATCAATTAAAATTGAATAAATGCTTTAAAGTTACCAATATTTAATATAGCTTATGGTACTTTAAATTTATTAAACATAATTGAATTTTGCGTTTACTTATAAGTAACATGTCGTTCTAATTTCATTATTATATAATCTCCTCGATTGAAAATAAAGTTGAGAAAAGTTCTCAAAAGTTTAAAAGATAATCCATGAACCTATTTCCAATTTTGCTAAAATCATCTAAAAGACAAGTATAGAAATCCAATAAAATCTCTTATCTTCAATATGATTGAATATAAGAAAGTGATTGGAAATCTCTATGATCAAAAGTTGATCAAGTGACGTTATTCTTCATCCATTTTATATAAGAGTTAAATAGTTGATTAAACTCTAATATGAATAATGATTGAATAAGACTTAGCGAAATCATGAAAAGTGCTTAAAGTAGTTAAGCAAAGCATCATTTTGAACCTAAGAGAAGTGTTCTAAGTGGCTCAAATGGGAAAGGTTTAGGAATATATGAGGATTGCATTAAGAAGTTTTAGGCCAAGAAATGCAAACAAGTTGCTACTTCTCAAACCTAGAACTGCTTACATGCTAAAAGTTGTTATGAACAACAAATGTTTCAAATTAAATGGACCAATTCCAATTGATTAGAAACTACCTCATATAGTTGGAAAGTAAAAGAATGGAAATGTTCCAATTTAAGAAGTATATTATAGAAATTGATTTAGCACATTGCTACTTCTTGGACATAAGATGTCTTGTTTAGATCACTCATTTCACAATGTGGTTGAACTAAAGGAAGAAGTAATGGCTATAGGAGAAATAAATCTACAAGCTTAGAAGCAAATGTTGCTACTTCACAAGTAGAATTCTACAAGTTTGGAAGCAAAAGTTGCAACTTTACAAGTAGAACCTATATTTCACCTCACCTTGTTATTGGCTAGAATTAAATAAATGTTATTCATTCTTGCCATTATCAAAACACCATTCAATGTTAGTAATGACTAAGCATCGAAGATTCAAAAACGTAGAATAAATGTTATTCTATGCTTCATTGAGTCAAAATGTGTTTTGAATTGCTAAATAGGTTTAAAATTCTATATGATAGAAATAATTAAACCATTTCTATATATATAAAAATTGTCTCTAATATGTCAATTAATTTGAATGAAAAATGAACATTGCATGCGGAAGATCCAAAGGGATGGACTTTCAATATCATTGGATTATGTATCCATTAATATATGTAATTATCATTCTAATTTAAAATTTTTTGACAAAGTCACCATTTAGAGGAATGATGATGCGAACTTGAGGTCGAATACATATCAATGTAAGAAAACCAAAGGTTCAAAGACTAGAGACGGACAATGAAACTTCATTTGTGATACGATCACTACTTGTGCTTAGTTGAAGCATAAGAGTGAAAATTTTGAAAAGTTCAAAAGGTTCGGTATGAAGTTCAATATCAACTTGACAAGATAATGATTACATTACAATATGATTGTAATTGTGAAAATTTGAGTCAAGACATTTACTTGGCAATATATTCAAAGTATTGGCGATATGATCGTAATAATGAGAATTAAGCCAAGACCTTGATGAACATCCAAGAGTTGTGAAATCGTTTTACAACAAACTCCGAAAGAAAACCTTATGAAGTGTTTATGAAGGGAGCTATCAATCTATATAAGATATATTTTAATAATGGATGAAAATTACCTATCTTCCAACCATTGTTCAAGGGATATACTTTTAAGATAAGCTACAAAACTAAACAAAGATACATAGGTCAAATCAAAATGTAGTAAAGGTTTCATATGTGATATGGATAAGAAACGTTCTTATAAAGTCTTTCTACAAAGCAAGAAATAAAAGTTGTATTAAATCGTTTAATGCACGATCAATTCCTATACGGAGCACAGGGTACTACTACAAAAACCATACTTAGCACAAAATATTTGTTGCTCAAGTAGGTGCCCTTATGGAAATTGTTCCAAAAGGTCAAGTGGGAGTAGTATAAATCTCAAAAGAGTTCGAGAAAAGCAACAAACAAACATGGTTCAAACCATGGTTGGTTCACCCAATGCTGAATATGCCTCTTCAAAAGGCAAGTGGGAGTATAAGAATCTCAAAAAGTTTGAGAGCCTTGAAAGAGTTCAAGAAAAGTGATTTCGAAAATCTTGAAGAAATTTGAGAAGTAATCGAATCAAAGCAACAATATGAGCATGATTCACCTCATGTTACAAATGACAACGCGTGGTCTTATTAAGTGTAATGGGAATAATAACCATGTGTCGAAGGTAGTACATTCCAAGTGCACATCCTCTGTTGTCGTTTCTCATTAAAACTAAACAAAGTTGTTGTATAAGTTTCAATTGTTGCATAAAACCCACAATGATGACTAGCATATGTAAAACTTAGCCAAAGAAATATTATTTCATATTGACTAAGAGTTCTAAAATATTTATTTTGGAACATGATGATTATGCAAGTAATAAAGATGATTTGACAAGTGATGACTCCAAGTGGTTTAAAAACCAGGAAATCTGAAATAGATTCTTAGTCTGTAATCAAGTGTATGACACTTGAATAATTTGCCTAATTGGGTGAGACCCATTATAAGCAAAACAGACAAGAAAGAAAAATATTTTAACTAAAGCAAAGACTTGTTAAAGGATTCAACAAATTCATAGTATGACTATGATTACAATGAAACCTTTACATTAGTCATGTTGCACAGATCTATTAAAGATATTTTAGTGATTTCTACCTTATGAGATTTGGTAGATGGATTTCAAAGCGTTTTCTTGAAATGTTTCATGAAAGAAGATTTGTATACGATACAATCAAAAGTTTTGAAAATCCAATAATCCTAAGGATGCATAAAATATCCATTAATGGATTGAAGTAAGCATCATGGAGTTAATGTTCTTAAATTTATGAGTTGATCAAATCGTTTGATGTTCTCGTAAAATGAAGAAAAGGTCTTGTGTATACAAGAGGTTTAGTAGAAGCTATACAGTCTTCTTGGTCTAGTATAAAGAGCCATTATTCATTGCTTGAAGAGTCAAGTGGTGGGTAATGCATTTTGTATGAAAAACTAGAAGAGGAAGATGAGTACAGTTGGGATTCAAGATCTATAAAGATAGGTTTTGAAGTATGTTTGAGCTTAGTTAAAAAGCTTATATTGATAAGATTCTTATAAGGTTCAACATTATATTGAAAGGAGTTTCAATCCCATTTAACATGGCACATTGCTTAATGATTCAATACTTTGAGAAAGGTTGATGAAATTAAGGTTTTGAGTGATGCTCCTTATGCATTTTGCAAAGGATGCATCATGCATGTCATGGACTATACTCGTCTATTTAATTCACATGTTTTAAAGTACTAGTGATGATAGATTTCAATCGAAATCCAATGTGATGTTGGAATATGAACTAGAAATTCCTAAGTTCCTTGCGAAAGGGGCAAAGGAAAATTCTTAGTGTATGGAGGTGAATGTTATTATAAAATTTAGAAATTGCAAAATTCATGTTTATGAGAATGTCTCATGAACTCTACTTACTAAACCCCTTCCATGACCAAGGTATGAGAGTCATACTAAGATTCTTGGATTGAAGCAAGTTATGTAATTTAGGTTGTGTATGTTTGAAAAAACATATTACATAAGTAATACATTAACTTGCAGAATTATGTTTATCAATTGAAACAAAGTTTCAATCTTATTTAATTATGGTTTTTTAATATTAAATAAAATGTCCAAAATAATTATAGATTGATAGGCTCATCAGGTTAATTTATTTAAATAACCTGGTGAATGAAACCCCACAGGTGAACTAAATTCATATATTATTTAAGTTCCTAGTTCGGAATCATTAACTAGACATAAATGATTTCAATAAATGGACTAGCACGTAAGATTGATTGGATAGTGCAGTTTCATGGGCTATAGGAGCGTAGTGAAGCTCGGTCAATCATATGGATATGCATGAATGATGCATGATCGAACTATAGACCTACTTTGAAGTTCAAGTATAGAACTTCCGGATATATTAGTGGATTCCTTTGACATGAGTGGAACACTGATTCTGTTCAATGATCGATTTACCTGTGGTACACTCAAACGTCTTCCCGTAACTGGAGATTATAAAGTGTGTTTCCCGGTTACTTCATGAGTAGAGTGGGAGCTTTAGTTGCCACAAAATTGGATTGAGTCTACCTATGTAATTAGGAATGTGTCTTGGCCCCTTGAAGAGGGAAAATTCAGAAAATGCATGGCCGTGCTCAAATGGATTACATAGTAATAATTTGTTTTGTAATTCCAACTCAGTTTTCTAGAAAAGATTTGTAGATTAATATGATCACGACATGAGATGCAATAATATTATCAAATTGACACACATTGACTAAAGGAATTTGAATATTGCGCACTTGTCTCAGACAAGTGGGAGATTGAAGGAATTATGTCTTCGATAAGTGCAATTACTAGATATATAAAGGATCACTATTATGGAGATAATAAGTTCGTTCTTTTGGGTCGTCATTATCTGTTGCTAGACTATAATCAATGATCTTTGGGCTAGTCAAATAGTCCAAAGCCCGCTAGAATGGATCCTATGAGGTCACACACAAGAGTATTGGGTCAAACAAGTTAAAGGCCCATTATTGGGTCTCATGAGTTTATGACATGCTACATTGATTGTTGGGCTAGAATAGTTAGAAGGGCTTAATATTTTTTGGGCTTGATGTGGATTTATTTAGAGATGTGATCTATAAATATAATCCATACCTAGGGTTGTATGACATAACAATTAACAGTTAATTGTGAATCAAGCAGCCAAGACCAAAAACCCTAATCCTCTCTCTCTCTCTATTCGGCCCTCTCTCTCTCCCCCATGTCCGTACGGCCCACCTCCTTGGGTGGCGCGTGTGGTGGTGTCGTGGGTGGTTTGTGGTGTGCTCGTGACTCACATCTCCGTCAAAGGTTGATTGAAGTGTTCGATCACAACTAACTAGCATTAGTGGAAGTTTGATCCGTGCTCGTGGACCAAGTAGAGGAATCACGCTTGGGGTTCTTTATCTCCCTTTGTTCTTGCTCGATCACTTGTGGAATCACGCTTCAAAGGTATTAATTCTAATTCTTTATGTGTTATGCATGATCTTGGGATTAGGGGCTATATGAATATGATTCATGTTTTCCGCATTCGTACCTATAAACTCCTACACTATATGTTCCCGAGTTTCAATTCAACCTCATTTTTGTTCATAAGCTATGCAAAGACCAGCATAATAGGGGGCTGTTGAGAATACGGTTGAGTCTAGCCCAATAGTAAGCCCAAGCCCAATTCAATAACTGAATTCTGTTTTAACAGAATTTCTCTTTTTCCAGCTGTATTTTTCTTATTTTGTTATTTCTTTTAGTTGTTGACTATAAAAGTCAACAGTAGTCATAATAATAAGTGTGTAATAAATTTTTCAACTACTTTCTCTTTGTAATTTTTCATTCTCAATTCAATGAAATTACTTCTGCCTTTCTTTCTCTGATTTTTCTCTGTTCTTCAATGGGTGTTCTTCTGAAGTTTTGACATATATATTTTGTGGTACATAAATACATATATATGTGTTAGAAAGTAATACTAAACTAACATTGGTGTAAATTGTTTGGTGGTATATATGGTAGTAGGCAGGGGTGGTTCTGAGCATGTGTAGGGTGGTCGATCGCATAGGGTCCCTAAGTGAAACTACTATAAAAGGGCCTTGATTTTTGAAATTAGTAGCATATTTTCCTCAACAAAATGATTTTAGGGCTCAGTTTAACAACATTGTACCGAGCCACTTTCAGTGTTAGCATTTGTAGCCCAGCCTCTGGTAGTAGGATATGTGTTTTTTTACAATCAATAAGGTCACGAGTTCAAATTTAGGCTCCGTCCCTGCCTATCTGAAGCTTGTCTTGCAAAGTTGATTGACTAATTAAGGCTGTTTTATTATCTTGCTTGACCAAGTGAGAGAGAATATATAGTAGAGATATGTACAATTGGGCGCCTAAGGCATAGGAACATATTGCAGCTCCAAGGATGGAGTCATGAAAACGACAGTCTTCTTCTAGTATATGACTACATGGCTAATAAGAGCCTCAACGAATTGAATTCCTCTCAGGGCGAAAGTTCTTGGACTGGAAAACAAGGCACAAAGTAATTACTGGCTTAGCATTAGCATTGTTGTACCTCCATGAAGAATATGGTGATTCGGTAGTGCATAGAGATGTGAAGCCTAGCAATATCATGCTGGATGAAAAGTTCAACCCACATCTTGGTGATTTTGGGCTTGCTAGCTAGGTTGCTAAAGAACACAACGGGAGTCACCACAATGGTGGCGGGAATCCTTGGGTATATGGCCCCTGAGGTAAGCTATACCGGGAAGGCAACAACTGATTCAGATGTGTATAGCTTTGGCGTAGTTGCATTGGAGATAGTGTGTGGGAAGAGGTTTAGTGACCTCCTAGGCGAAAGTTGCTTGGTGGATCAAGCATGGGATATGTATGCAAAGGGTGCATTGGTAGAGTGTGTGGATCCTAAGCTAAATAAGGAGTTTAACAAGGAGGAAGCTCTTAGGGTTTTAAGTGTAGCACTAGCATGCTTGCATTTGGAATCGAACTTGAGACCAAAATGTGAAAAATGGTGAGGGTTTTGCTAAATTCAGATGAACCTCTAATAGAACTCCCTAGTATTCGTCCTAAAGGATTGTATGTGTCTCTTTATGGATTTTCAATTCACCTACTATGACTAGTCCTAGTGATAGTACTCCTTTATTCTCATGGCCTGATTACCCTTCTTCATTCTAGAGCCAATAACTTGCCAGATCAATCTTTGACACGTTAACAACTACTACGTAGGTTAATACTCTATTTTTTATTTTCTTTGAAATAAAGCTCTAGGTTAATACTCTATATATATCAAAGTAGTTTAATCTTCGAGAAGTTCGTTATTGTTATACATAATGTTTTATGGGGAATTCTTAATGGTCTCTGACCTCTCTGTTTTTGCTTATTTATTTCCATTGATAGCCATTTTTTATTTTGATTATCAATGATAGCCTTCTAGTATAAAATTGATCTGAAAAACTTACTCTGTAGCCTTATTGAAGCTAAAAACATTAATTGATTGTTAAATTTAACCACAGTCAACCATTATCACCATGAAAGATGACGGTTGACTGTGGGTCTGTGGTTACATTTAACGGTCAATTAACGTTTGTAGCTTCAATAATGCTACGGAAGTAAGTTTTTAATACTAGAAGACAACAATTGATAATCAAAAATTAAAAAAAATTGGCTACCAATATTGAAAAAGGCTATTGATCGTCCTGATGTCATGAAAATTTTCATATCTTACATTATACATTACTAATGATTCATATATAATATAAATACAATTCAAAACATGGTCAACTGAAAATCTTGGAAAACAAATCCAATGTGACGTCCCACATAAATCTTTATTAATACGTAAATCTTTGTTATGATTTTGTGTATTTGATTAATCAAGTGATAATCTGTATATAAATAGGACATCAAACAAGATTGATGTTCTACCAAATTACATACGAAGTATATTTATAATCTCTCTTCTTCTTTTTTTGAGCTTTCAATCCGATTATTTAGGCGAAATGAGTTTTTCACCCACATCAACCAACAAAAGGTAAGCATAAACAACTTCCCTTGATATTTCAAGGCTGAAAAATCTTACATTCCCAGGTACAAGTTACACTCATCAATATTATTTATTGTTTATTTAATGATTAAATGAGCAATAATCATCAAAATAAGCAAAAAAAAAACATACTATTGGATGCACCTTACTCGGGTGTATATTTCTATAAATACTACCCCTTAATCCATAATACATAGTATTGATATCTATATGTAATTGCCTAATTGGTAAGTCAAAAATATATTAGTAATATAGACATATTTAATTCTAAGGTTCCCGCCAAAAAAAAAAAAAAAAAAAAATTAAGGTCAAAGTAACATTTTAAAAGTATGTATGAAGTATTAGATTATAATTGTACTTAATTACATTGCTTTTATATTAGGTTGTGATTGAAATAGTGTGGGTTTACCTGATTAAAAATATCAAACAAAACTCATAAATTAGCACATCTTATTTGGTTGATTATAGCTAGAGACTGTTTTTTTTACCAGCATGCTAACATGTATTATGTACATTCACTTAAGCAGAGAAATAGTAGAGTCTTCGTTGTACCATGTGCAAGGTAAACCAATAGTATATAGAAAATTATTGCCAATGACGCGTGAAATTATGTTAGTAGTTTAGTACATTTCACAATATGCTTCTAAATTATATATATCTTTGTTACAAGTATTACTTTAATTTGTATCTTATTTTTTTTTTTTTTTTTTTTTTTTTTTTTTTATTAACTAGGAAAATATCAAAAAAAAAATCGCCCCAAATTGTAATTTCACGATATTTTATTTAAGTTTGCAAAACATTTGGAATTTTCAAACTAATGCAAGTATTGCTGGATGAACATATGATTACATTCGTTGAGATATAGTCAAATTTAATTTGCATAATTGGTCATCGTTCTCTAATTTGAAATTATTATATTGTAATTAGATTGGATGGAAAGGTCGCAATAGTTACTGGAGGAGCAAGTGGAATTGGTGCAAGTGCAGTAAAACTATTTTGGGAAAACGGAGCCAAAGTCGTAATTGCTGATATTCAAGACGATCTAGGCCAAAAATTGGCCAATAGTCTCAACAATGACAACATCATGTACTTCCACTGCGACATATCAATAGAAGAAGAAGTTCGTGACCTTATAGACTACACAATCTCCAAGTATGGTAAGCTAGACATCATGTACAACAATGCAGGCATAAGGGACAAGCCTAGAGGTTCGATTTTAGACTCGACTCAAGAGGAGGTGGATCGAGTCCTTAGAGTGAACCTATATGGTTCATTCTTTGGAGCCAAGCACGCTGCTCGAGTCATGGTGCCACAAAAGGAGGGTTGCATATTGTTCACTTGTAGTGTATGCACACTAATAGGAGGAATTGCAACCCACCCTTACACTATGTCTAAGCATGCTATTTTAGGGTTGGTGAAAAATTTGAGTGTTGAGCTTAAGCAACATGGTATAAGGGTCAATTGTATCTCCCCTTCGGGTGTATTTAGTGGCATGGCACCAAGGCTTAGTGGTGCTCAAGGGGTCTTGATGACCGAGGACGTTGCTCGAGCAGCTCTGTATCTAGCTAGTGATGATGGAAGTTTTGTGAATGGACATAATCTTGTGCTAGATGGTGGATCTAGTGCAGTGAATTCATCCATGGGATTCGCGTTTAGTTCAAGTTATACAAATCAAACTACGAAAAATTAGCATATGTTGAAGATTTTGCGTGTTATCTGTTATGTGAGCAAATATTTGAAACTAGTATAGTACGCATGCAAATTGCACGATTTTGAAAGTTGATATATTATATATGCTGAAATTTGAAACTAAAATTAGCTTAATGTTAGTTATGGTTTTATCATGTTAGTATCTGTGCAAATTCACATTGATATGTACCCATTTTATCATGGTATTGTGTATCAGAATTTTAATTAAATGTTGCATTAAAAAAGAAAAATTGGAGTTATAAAAAGGTTTATGACCTTTACATATTTTACCTTTTAAATATGGATGACTCATGCTCATTTGTATATATATATTATATATTACCTTTCAGCAACTTTTATAAGTGACCAACTAACACACAATGACACAAGTAACCCCTGACCACGATTGAGTAACTCTTAACCAAGTAAACCCTGACCGACCGAGTAACCCCTGACTGAGTAATTCATGACTAACCGATGAGTAACCTCTGATCTACCGAGCAACCCCTGATTGAGTAATCCATGATTAATCGATGAGTAACCCCTGACTGACGAGTAACCCCTAACCAAGTAACCCCTGACTGAGTAACCCCTGGCCGAGTGAGCAACCCCTGGCTGATTTAGTAACCCCTGACCAATTTTTTTAAAAAAATGTAGCTTAACTGATTTTATAGCACCTAACATATGAAAGTTTATGATTACCTTTAAAATGTGTACTTTACGTTCAATCAACATAATAACACTTTCTCGCTAGCCCATGCCACAATGTGATCACAAAATTATATACAATCAATTATCTCATCATTTCTAATATATCTAATAAAATTTTCACGATTATAGAAAAATAAATTGCACTCTTTTAAAAATTCTTATACTGTATATATTTTAAAAATACATCATCAATAATGATGAAGTGAAAACCCACGACCCATTGTTAAAAAATACATGCTCGTAGTGCAATTAAGAATTTTCACGGCTTAAGATCATGAATCTTAAGATCAAATATTGCTATTCAAAATCTTAAGATCAAATATTGCTATTCAAAAAAAAAAAAAAAGAAAAAAAAATCATCCTTAAGATCAAGATAATAAAAATATTTAGATGTATAATATTATAAGGAAGTATAATCAGAGATTATATCCTGATTTTACATGCATTATCATAAGAAGTAGGTATATAATGGTAATAGGTAAATGAGTATAAAATATTTATATTATTTTATAACATATAATCTTTGATTTAGTTGCTATATTTAGGAGTGAAAAATGAAGTGGGAAAATTTTTAACAATAGCTCGACACGTGTCAAAGTATAGTAAGAGTGGAGTTTCGAGTGCCCTTTGTTTTAGTATATATATAGATAGATGGTACTTTTTTACTAGATGTATCATGTATGTCAATGTGAAAGTGAGTAAAACATACTAAGGGTCTGTTCACATTTACTAAATTGAGCTGAATTGAATTGAACTGAACTGATTGGAGCTGAACTGAACTGAACTGAACTGAACTGAGTTGAAATGAATATTTTATGAGAGAGGAAAATTAAAAGCTGAACTGAACTGAACTGATTAGAGCTGAACTGAACTAAATTGAAATTAAGTAAATATAAATAGTCCCTAAGTACGTATTATTTTGTTGTCAACTTGTGATTCATTTAGTTAGCTAGCACCATGATCTTTATACTCTCTATTTATAGATTGACTGTTTAACTAATACTTCGTACGTGCTTTTAAAAGCTACTAATAAAAATAAGACGTACGAGTAACAGACAAGTGGGTATTAATAAATTGTTAGAATTATTAGTAAAAGATGTGATGGAATAAAATTATTTTAGGGTAAAAATGGGTGAACAAGTTAACACTATAGTAGCTATAGCCCTTTTACCCAGAACTTTATACAAATTTTTGTATGCGACTGGCCATATGCTGCGGCAGAGATTACTTGTAGGGTGTTACTTGTATTCTGGGGTTACTTGTATTCTGAGTTACTTGTAGAGTGTTACTGGTTTTGGTCAGGATGGGGTTACTTATAAGGTGTTACTGATTTGGTATGAGGGTTTGGTCTGGGGTTACTTATAAGATTACTCAAAATACAAGTAACCCCAAAATACAAATAACACCTACAAATAACCCCTAACTAAACCATTAACACCCTGCAAATAACCCCTTCCGTACTTAAAAAAAACCCTCTGAAACTTTAGGATTATTGCTAGAATTGAGAACATGATGTATCGTGTCATTCTCGCGTTCTTGTTTAAAGTTACTTTGTATACGGGTTAGACAACTTTAACACTAGTTAAATTGCAACTATCTTTTACTCTCCCTCTCGCCTCTCCATATGAACAAACATGGGTCCTCACAATTCAATTTACAACAATTGGGTGTTTACCATATTAATCCTGTATTTATGGTCTCAATCTAAATGGGTCAAAATCATCTGGGTTTCTGGGGCCAACCCAGAATTCGACCCGAATTCACTCGGTCAAGAATTACTGGAAACGGCCAGATATCCCGAGTTCTTCGATTGGTTGAAGAAAGTGAGAAGAAGAATCCATGAAAACCCAGAACTTTCATTTGAAGAATACAAGACGAGTCAACTCATCAGATCAGAGCTTGACTCGCTAGGAATTGAGTACACGTGGCCAGTTGCTAAGACTGGTGTTGTCGGTTCAATCGGGTCCGGGTCACAACCTTGGTTTGCTCTCAGGGCTGACATGGATGCCCTCGCCATTCAGGTCCCTTTTTTTGGTTTTGGCATATTTCTCTAAAAAAAAAATATTTTAAATTAATTCTTGTTTGATAAATTTAGAAAGTTAGAAAAAATCATATTGTGTTGTTTATACAAAGCTTGCAAATTCTTAGCTTTTTTTATTACTCTGTTGTCTTGAATTAATTCTCATTTCAGGAAAGTGAATGGAAAAAAAATGTAAACAAAAGTTAGTTGATGGTGGAGTTTATAATATTTCCTCCGATTCATAATATTAGTCTCATACAGAATCAATCACATAAAATTAGAAAAGAGGATTATTTGGAATCTAACATTAAAAATAAATCGTAACTAGATTACCTTATTTAAGTTTTTTGATTTTTATTTTGGAAAACCATACGTCATAAGGTATAATTTAAGGGAGTGTTTTCCTTACTTAGAGTCATCAATCCAAAATCAATTAATTCCAAAAAAAAATTAAGTTAAAAATGAAACATATTCAATATGGATAGATCTTTTGAAAAGCCCAAAATAGTATAGGGATTAACATTATGAAACGGAGTGAGTAATACATAGAGACAAATGTGATGTTTTTTTTCCTCCAACATATCTTTAAAGCATAAAAACATTTAATTTGACTGTCTTTTGAACTTTGTTTTTAAACTAGTGTATTACTGTCTCCTTTAGCTGCCATTGCTAATATTCCTGGATTATTGCTGCCAAAATTGATAGTTTATGGTTGAACTAGATATACCATTTTTTTTGTGAAAGCAGTGACTTGTGGTATAATGTGTCACTCAGAACAACTGGTTGGCATTGGAAGCAAATTTGCCTAGTTAAGGATCGAATTTAAAGGTGTCACATTGGTAATACCTCGATGGCTCGTCTGCTTGTCCAATTCGGGTTGTTTTAGGAAGAGAGTGGTGCAGTGTTGCAGTCCTTGCCGATATAGTAAGTGGTTCCTGAAGGTGAAAAGTTGGTTTAGGAAGAGACTGGTGCAGTATCCTTGCAGATATTGTAAGTGGTTCCCGAAGGTCAAGGGTTGGATTAGGAGGATAGTGGTGCCGTGTTGTAGACTTGTAGCTGCTTGTATAGTTGTATGGATCCACCGGAACAAAGTTTTGTGGAATTCCCAACTATTAGTCCATATAAATTGGTACAGCAGCTTATAGGAGATGTTTGAAATGGAGTTTTGATTTGGTTATCAAATAGTTAGTGTTGTAGACTAGCTATGGTTAAGGGAGTAAAACTACTGGTTTCTTGTTGTCTTCCCTAGGCTTTGGAGAGGCCCTCAGTAGAAAATGTCTATACTTAAAATCCCTGTTGTTATTCAGTTCTTTTCTTACTGATTATAATACTAAAGGGCATTTTAGAGATGGTTTAAATTATAATCGATTTTTTTATGGATTTTGTCCAATGGCCTTTTGCGCATAGGGTTATAATATGAAATTGGATGTTCTGACATTTTTACTTTTCATGTGTTAGGAAATGGTAGAATGGGAAAACAAGAGCAAGATCAATGGTAAAATGCATGCTTGTGGGCATGATGTGCATGTCACGATGCTTTTGGGAGCTGCGAAGTTGCTGCAACAGAAGAGGAAAGCCTTAAAGGTGTTTTTATCTCAAGCATGAAAATATAAAAAGTTTGTATCCTTATAATTTGCCGTGATCAATTGTTGATGCTGACCAAAAAAATTTGAAATAAAATGTTGATGTATAAATGGTATTAATTTATAGGGAACTATTAAGCTCATTTTCCAACCAGCAGAAGAAGGTCGTGCTGGTGCATATTCTATGATACAAGAGGGTGCTATTGACAATGTGCAAGCGATTTTTGGACTACATGTTTCCCCTTACGCTCCTATAGGAACAATTGGATCTAGACCTGGCCCTGTGCTTGCTGGTGCAGGCAGATTTGTTGCAATAATTCAAGGAAAAGGTGAAACAAGAGATCCAATTTTTGCAGCATCCACCACAATATTGTCGCTGCAACATCTTATTTCTCGAGAGACGGACCCTCTTGATGGCAGAGTAGGTTCCTCCTTCCTAGCGTGCTTAACACATAATTGACACATACTCGTGATCTACTCCGTATAATTTGTCCTACTTAAGATATGAGCCATTGAGTTTTTTGAGCATCTAATTTTAGTGTTACAATTGTGCTCAATTCTGTCCTACTTGTCTACTTTTCTAACACTGATAATTATCAAAATAAGGGCCCATTAATCATGTATTCATGTGTGACCTTTAAACTGACATAGGTGGTAACAGTGACCATGGTCGAAGGCAGCCAACAGAGAGATATCCCCGAGACTGTTAAGTTTGGGGGGAGTTTTAGGAGTACAACTGCAGAGGGGTTGTCCAATCTTCAAAGAAGGATTAGAGAGGTAAGTCAAACTATACTTGAACACAAATCTTTCCACCAACTTTAAAAAAACTATTGATTTTCTGATTACTGAGAATGTGGTTTCTGATTTCAAATTAGATCTCCTTCTTTCTGTATGTCATGCCTTAAAGCCCTTTTATCACTTATTATTATGCAAATTTCAATGGCCTGAGTGCCTCTCTGATCAGTTTTGAAAGACAAATTTCCTCTCAAGTGTTTAACACGTATTCAAGATATGCACCATACATTATTAAAAGGTTCACCTTAGGATAATTGTTACTTCAGAATTGTTTCCTTGTTTCACTAGGATCAATTTACTAATTGTCGTATGCAGCAATAATGTGTACCAAAATACACATAGAGAAATGAAATTTTGTTCAACAGATGGGCCTATGTATGTTTCTTCTGCATATGCTACTGATTAAAAACAATTCAAAGGTCTTTTGTATTGATATTTGAATCTCATCATGTGATGAACATCTATGACTTCAAGATTGGCTAAAGTAGTTGAGGTTAAGACTTTCCTGTAGTTCGTACTTTTAAGTTGAACCATTTGCATGACGGTTGTTTTTTTTTTTTTTTTTTGTTACACTTTCTCATTTATGGTCCTTATTCTTGTATCCTCCATGGTGCTAATATTAAGTTGACTTATAGACTCCGTCAGATATGTGATTTGCTTGACTGAGATGATAAGTTGACAATATGCTAATGAACATTTCTCTATTTACAGGTCATAGTGCTGCAAGCAGCTGTGCATCGGTGCACTGCTACTGTTGATTTTATGGAAGAAACAGCAAGGCATTATCCTCCAACCGTCAATGACAAAATGATGTATGACCATGTGAAGGGGATAGGAACAATGTTACTCGGGGAATCAAATGTGCTTGTTTCTCCATTTCTCATGGCATCAGAAGATTTTGGATTCTATACGCAGAAAATTCCAGCTGCATTTTTCAGCATTGGGATAGCAAACAAAACATTGAATTCAGACAAGCCATTACACTCGGCACACTTTTTTGTAGATGAGGATGCTCTCCCAATTGGAGCTGCACTTCATGCTGCTGTTGCAATGTCCTACTTGAATGACAATGCAGCTATGCAGAGTCAATAAGGAGCTTCATGAAGCTGGCCTTTATTTGCTGTAAGACGTTCAGTGTACAGAATATGTTCTGATAACTCCATGACATTAAAAATGGGGGCTAATTGAACTCAGGTAACTTGGCTCGGTCTGTTTAGTATCTATCCATTTGTGTGTTGTTTGTTCTTACTACCCCCGTCCAAATTTAGCTGTCACAATAATAGCTAACTACATTATAAACAGGACAGCTAATTCAAGACTGAGGGATGCTAATTGTTGCATATTAGTAGTTCAATTTGATCATTTGATAAGTGTGTTGCCCACTCTTTCTCTTCTTTTCCTCTCTTGATACTCGTACTATACTAATTGTTGGCCTGTTTACAGACTTCAGTTGCCTCGCTCCCTCGACCTTCCACTTCTTGCTACTGTATAGACTTGTAGTTTGGTTAACATTGTCAAAGGAGCCTGATATAGGAGAGATTCATTACAAGTGGGCAATCTAAGACATCAAGATTCTGGCAATTTTGTTTGAGTGTTGTTAATATTTGTAGGCATAATTTGCTTTTCTTTTGGAATAGATATTATACACACTTTTTTTTAGCTTATGTCAAAAAGAGATCTATAGGTACTCAAAAATACAAAATAAATGCTTGGTTCATACAAATGGTCGAATTGAAAGTTAATTGGTATGGTCATGACATTACTTGTGCACATCTAATTATAATGTTATGGATGTCTACTTGTCTAGTAATCGAATGTTTTATATTAAAATTTCAAATCTTTTATTTTATTGATCGGGTGCCTTAAATTTTATACACTCGTTGTTTAAGGTGTTTGAAATGTGTATTAGAACATATTAAAAATTGTATTAAGGAAAAATTGTCAAAAATCACCTTTATAATAACTTTTTTGTGAAAAAAACACCTTATAAAATTTTTCTTGTAAAAACACACCTAAAACTAGATTTTTTTTTTTTTTTTTTGCGAAATAACACCATAACCCGGTTTCAGGGCTTTGACCTTGTTTTCCGGCGTTGACCCTCACGTGAGGGTCATGTGCTCAACCCAAAACCACCAAAACCGTAGCCTAACCAACCCCAACCATCAACATCACCACCTAGCCACCATTAGAACCACCTCTCAGCTGCCGACAACACCACCTATCAACATAGCCGCCATCACCACCTACCTAAATCACTCTAAACCCACCGAATAAATCCATTTTCTTTCTTTTTTTACCCTTTTCCTCTTTCAATTAGACTTTCTCACTCCTCTATTCTTCCTAGCAACCCTTGAATTTTTTCAATTGAAGGGAAAAACTCCATTGTTTTGCTCGAATTCCTGCAAAGAACAACCTCAAATAATCTAATTTTGAGGTAGGTAAGTTGTTAGTGATAATAAAATTGATTCTTTGTTGTTAATTTTGTTGATTTTTTATTTACCTTAGATCTAGAGTTTCCAATTGGGGGAAAAAGAGGGGGGGAGGGGGAGGGGGAGGGGGGGGGGGGGACTACTACCTACCCTCTTCTCTCCTCTCTATTTGTTTTTGGGGGAGTGTACACTTTTTCCGGGTGAATTTGGGTAGTTTAGGGTGGGACGTGGGTGGTTGTGGAGGTAGGTGAGGATATTTGCTGGTGGGTTTAAAGTGATTTGGGTGGGCGGTGATGGCAGCTAGGTTGATGGGTGGTGATGTCGGCGGCTGAGAGGTGGTTCTAGTGGTGGCTAAGTGGTGTTGTCGGCAGTTAGGGCTGGCTATGCTATAGTATTGGTGGTTTTGTGGAGGGAGGGGTTGAGCACATGACCCTCACGTGGGGGTCAACGTCGGAAAACAGGGTCAATGCCCTGAAACCGGTCTAAAGAGTTATCTTGCGAAAAAAAAAAAAATCTGGTTTTAGGTGTGCTTTTACAAGAAATTTTTTATAAGGTGTTTTTTTTTTCACAAAAAGAGTGTTATAAAAAGTGGTTTTTTTTACAATTTTTCCTTTTATTTAACGCGAAAATGGTTTGCATGGCTAAAAATATAACTCGACTCCTCTTTGCATATAAGAAATCAAGTAGACTAATTAATGACTAGAAAATCAGTATGTTTAGGAGTAAAGACTAAAAGTATACCTAAGGCAGCCCTTTTAGCGTAAATTTTCAGATATTTGTTGTAATTAGTCAACATTTAGCTCCCTAATATCCGATAATAAATGGCTATTAAAACACCTAAATACTTGGTTTTAAAAAAAAAATAAAATAAACACCTAAATACTTGGATTGTGGAAAATGCATAAAATTCAAACCACTGAGGGCCTTTGAAACTTTATTGACTTGTTGCTAAAAATTGTAGTTAGATTAATTTGCCTCGTAATTTTTGGTGTATAATCATATCAAACTCTCTCCGATTTCAATTTGTATTGTAGCTTCATCAATACCTTAGTGCAACAAAATGCAGCCTCCAGACTCGCCACCACAGGAGCCAATGACGCCGAAACCCATACAAACGTCACAAGCATCACCACCATCGTCTCCCTCGAAAATTCCACTTGATGCAAGTAACACAATGCAGCTTCCAGGCTCACCCCCACAAGTACCAATGATGCCGAGACCCATACAAACGTCACAAGCATCACCACCATCGTCTCCCTCGGAAATTTCACTTAATGCGAGTAACACAATGCAGCCTGCAGGCTCACCACCAGAAGTACCAATGACACCGAGACCCATACAAACGTCACGAGCATCACCACCATTGTCTCCCTCGGAAATTTCACTTAATGCGAGTAACACAATGCAGCCTCCAGGCTCACCACCAGAAGTACCAATGACACCGAAACCCATACAAACGTCACGAGCATCACCACCATTGTCTCCCTCGGAAATTTCACTTAATGCGAGTAACACATTGCAGCCTCCAGGCTCACCTCCAGAAATACCAATGACGCCGAGACCCATACAAATGTCACAAGCATCACCACCATTGTCTCCCTCGAAAATTTCACACAGAACATCACCATCATTGTCTCCCTCGCGAATTTCACATGCACAATTGTCATTTTCAACGAACATTCCACAAGGGTCTCCACGATTAAGTACGCAAACGCCACAAGGATCTCCTCATTCAAGTACACAAACACCACAAGAATCTCCACGTTCGGGTAAACAAATGCGGCAAAGATCCTCATCATCAGCACAATCAACTCCATCTCCAGGGAATGTTCCTTTGAGCTACCCACCACCCCCAAACCAAACTCCCACAAACGCTACGACAACGGTTGAATGGTCTACCGGACTTTGTGCATGCCACTCGGACATCACAAATTGTAAGTTCTACATAAATAAACTTACCTACTCGTGACAACGATTAATATTGTGCTTGGGTATCCTTTGTTCCGAAATAAATGTCTCAATTAACTTTGAATCAAAACATGTTATGAAAATATAAAGAACAAGTTTTTCGTCTAAATGACCACAATCAAACTCAATAACGATTAGCAATTCTTCATCATATACTCCTAAAAAGCTAAATTTCAACATGAATCATGATGTGCCCTTGTAATTTATTCACAATGTACCCTGGCAAATAACGTTTTTTCTTAATAAATGGATCACATTATGAATGAACATATATAATGTAAAGTTTTCACCAGGAATAAACAATACATCGTGATTTATCTAAGCCCTAAAGGTCAATCTATTGCAATGTTAGGCATGAATTAAACAGTTATAAAGCATTATTTTTCTTGAAATTTATACAGAAATTGGAGTTGATTTTATATATTTTGACAGGTTGTATCACATTCTTTTGTCCATGCATCACATTTGGGCAGATTACAGACATTGTTGATAAAGGAACATCATGTAAGATATCTTCCAGAAAAAGGAGAAAAGTTCTATTTTTAGTCAAGTTATGAACTTCAAGAAAATTCCAAAATTTCCATTATTCTTTTTTTTTTTTTTTTTTTTTTCCTGGATGCATACAGCTTGTGCTGTCAATGGAACAGTATACGCAGTGCTGGCTACAGTTTTGGGATGTGCATGCTTCTATTCCGCTATCTATCGTCGAAGGATGAGGCTTCAGTTCAATTTGAAGGGCAGCAGTTTAAGGGATTGTTGTATTCATTCATTCTGTGAGATCTGTGCACTTTCCCAGGAATACCGCGAGCTTCATTTGCGAGGATTCGACTTGGGTTTAGGTAATAATCATCAATATCACCCTTAACTATGAAATCTGCTTTATATGGAGTTTATTTATGGATTCTTAGTGCCCTTTGCTGCATGTGTTTAGGATGGCAAGCCAATATTGATAGACAAAATCAAGCAGCAATTACAACACCACCTCCACACGAAAGCATGAGGAGATAATAGAGTACAATGTTCTAAAAGAAAATCAAAAGGAAATCAACTTCACCATCACCAGCGTCGCAGATAATAGATTACAATGTGCTAAAAGAAAATCAAAAGGAAATCAACTTCACCATCACCAGCGTCGCGATGCAAATGAAAACCAAACCTCCAGAACCTTTACATCAAAGCTACAGTGGCTGCAGAAATCAATACCCAAGATGATTAAGGTAGCTGATAAGTTGATCAGACAGAAACAGGGAGATGGAGCATTCTTTGAATCAACAGAAGTAGATGACGGATAGAGTGGCAATGAGCGGTGGTTCAACCATGCCAATGGTGGTGGTAGGTGGAGTCAAGATGGAGCAAAACAAGCCTGCAATACAGCAGGCAGTATTTTTGTATCAAGTATCTATTAATTTTACCAGATTATAGAGGAAGAAGAGGAATTGTGGCTCCCTATAGGCCACATTAAGAATCCAATTCGATAATTGTGACACACTAGATTCAGCTTTCACCACATTTCCTTAAACTAATCATCAAAATGTACATCTCACTTTTTTGCTCTTCTCAAATTTAGAAAAGAAACATTTGAAAAGCTTGTATTGTATATAATGGGGGAAAATCCCTACTTTTACATATCAATATAATGATTTTACCTATAATTAAAAGGAGAGAGAGAATCGGGGAATAACATGTTACAGTCATCTTACATGACTTCACCAATTACAAGTTGCATCAGGCAGGTAAAGAAGCTTAGACCAAAAAACTAGGACCAGATGCTATATTACATTGCATCAGAGGAAATATGCTTTTGACAAATATGTCAAGTACCACTGGTTAGCTTCACTTGCTGATGCATTGTCAAATCGAGAACTCCACTCCATAAGTCAACTGCTTCTCAGCTATCCAGTAAGTTACTTGGGAAGAAAATAGATGCCAGAAGAACAATAATGTAATTCCAAGTCATCAAAGACCTCAATCAAGAAATACAAGTACGAGAAATGGTGAATGTCTGAATGTCGAAATCTAAAGAGAACTTCATAATAAACTCAA
This sequence comes from Chenopodium album, assembly GCF_948465745.1. Lineage (NCBI taxonomy): Eukaryota > Viridiplantae > Streptophyta > Magnoliopsida > Caryophyllales > Amaranthaceae > Chenopodium > Chenopodium album. The sequence continues at coordinate 52,184,143 of NC_137845.1, read as the reverse complement.
GGCACTGCATGCCAGAATTCTGGTAAAAGTTTATTCAACTGTCACCAACAACCAATACAGAGCAAAAAAAAATGAAAGAAAACAGAAAATCTGGGACATAAAATATGTAGTATAAATCAGCTCACAAGGAAAAGAAAGTTACTCAGTACAGCAGCTATTTTCCCTGTTTCTGGAACTAGATCTACCAAAAGCGAGGAGCATCAACATCGCATAGGTAAGGGTGTTAATAACATCACATTCACAGCCTTCTAGTGCTCCAAAAGATGAAATAGTTGATGGACAGGGCAAAAAAACTAGAAAGAAAATTCACCAAGAAGCAGAAAGATCCTTCATTTTCCAATCACACATAATGCAAAGCAACAGTAACAAGGCAAACCTCGGAATCGGGAAGAGGATGAATAAACATTCAGAACCTAAATAAAAACCCTGAAACAACTTAAGTAGCTTCTTGGTAAACAGCATGTTAAAAATTAAAAAAAAAAAAAAAAAAAAAAAAAAAAAAAAACCTGTAATAACCTCTGGCTTTTATTCGTGTGTGTGTGGGTTTGAGTAACAAGTCCTGACCACTGCAATTTTTGATTGCCAAAGATATCAAATAAAATACCTAGCTGAGTTACAAGCAGTTAGCAGGATCCCATATCTCTCTGATAAGCTTGCATAAGCACACTCCCCCAGAAGAGGAACACTTTGGCTTTCAATCATTTTAGTTTCAAGGCAAATGCTCCTAAATCTGGCCATCCTTAACCTTAGGAAGCTTCCAAAATATTGACATCCAATTAACAATGAAATAGCTGATTATCGGGGGGGGGGGGGGGGGGGGGGGGGGGGGGGGAACTGATTGGCTCCTGTGTAATGTTAATAAGTGAGTGTAAATATTCCCTGGTAAAAAGTGAGCAGTTCAGATAAAAACTTTTCATAAAAAAGATGCCCAGATTAGCTGCATATCCCTAGTTTAAGTAAGAGTTTGAAGATTCCATAGCTTGCATATCCATAAAAAGGTATGTCTTTTAAGGTCCATACTCCTAATATGGTAAGCAATAACTGAAAATGAGAAGTATCATTCATCAGAAAGATGTATAGCGAGCCCTATATCTCACTTCATAGATTGGCTATCTTTACAAGGTCAGTTAGCAACTTAAGATAAACTCAGCTCTTAAATTGGCAAATTCAAGTCCATCCTACCTGTGGTTCGTATGGGCAAGAATCTGAAACTTTGCCACGTCTGTGTTTTCCTATCACTATAAAGAAGAGTTTTAGCAGAAAGTTACCAGGACTTTTCAAATGTTCAGAAGCTATTCAGCAGTAGGAAATGGGTGTGCAAAATGCAGCCAGCATTTGAAAGGAAAAGGGCATCAAAATTGAAACACAAAGGTTGATGCATTGCTGTTGGCAGAAGCATAGTCAAAGAAATTTTAGGTTTGTTCGTCATTGTACTGATCAGATGAAAGATATCTAAGTTGAGCAATCCTATGCACGCCTCCAATCCTCCACTAGCCCAGTCTTTCCTAGAAAAAGTTGCTCTGTTTTTAGAGAAGCAACTTTAACAACCTGATAGAGACAAACAATGTGCTTCTAGCATATATAACATTTGGAGGCTCAGACCTTAAATATAAAACAACCAGAAGAGCAGCATAAAGAAATTTCCTCAACTTCTAAAATTAATGAGCTAGCATCAGGGGTATCCAACTGTTTATATTGTTAATTGTAGATAGATGAATTTGAACAAATTCCAATCTCTTTGAGGTGTCTTTCATTGTATTTAGAATCAATGGCTCCAAATATCAAAGGATGGGATAAATGAGAATGTGCATACTTCTTGAGGAGTTCTACAACTCAACAGAAAGATTTGAAGATAAATTGTGGTAATAGAAACAACTGAAACGGGTAGACCTTATTCCATATCAAATAAATGGAATTCATGAAGTAGGGAAAAGCTATGAGCTTATGCTTTGGGTAGGATGAGATGACACAAATCACATAATAACATATAGCAATGGATAAAAACTGTTCCAGGTCTAATTTGAATAGATGCAAATAGGACATTTCCCTTTGTCAGGAACTTCTACAGCAGAAAGGGTGAAAAACTCATTAAGAACGGCATTTCAGAAACACTTATTGATGAAGTACGGTCCAAGGGTTATGACAGGTTCTTGATCTTCAACAGAAAATTCATCTTGTAAAGAACAACCCAAAGAGTTCTTCCATAAAAGTTGAGCCATTATCCCATCAATTATCATCACTTGAAATTATGCTCGCTCCAAAAAGTTGATGAACCACAACCAATCTCCTTAACTATCTAAAACATGAGAGAAAATAAACTGCTTGGATATCACATCTAGAGCGTTCAAATTATGAGGAAGCTGACAGCCAGATCCTGAACTAACTTTGAGCTGTTGCTAAAGAGTTTCTTTAAATACAGATGTAATCAACCTTTCAAATTCAATGCCTACTAAAAAATGGTAAATCAACCAAACAATCTAAGGTTTCGTTCTCTTCCGCTTAAGTTCTAGCATATACAATTTAAGTTCGACAAAAATAAAATATAAAAATAAAATAAATCCAGCAATAGGTCGGCAAAAATAAGTTATTTCTAACAAGAATAAGTTAAGTTCAACAAAAATAAGTTATGAAGAACAGATACCAAGACGAGGAAGCTAATGATATTCCTTAAACCTTATGAAGCATACTCAACAATCATGAACTCTTAATGTTGTTTGCAAGTACGCAATTCCTATCCAAATACTCTGCAGGTTCCTAATGTTCAACTTCTTTGAACTACAAAATGAGCAAGCAATTCATGCACCAAATGATACCGTGGCTCCTAGAATTTAAATATATTCACTAAATTTTCACATTGAGTTACAGCTTACATGACAAAAATCTCCAACTTTACCTCTTTTGCCAGATGAATGAATCATGTCACATGTATAGTTCAACAAGTTGGCCATAACATCTAAAATGAAGACTAAAACACCTTAATAAGTGAAGAGAACATAGGTTAAGTATCATAAAGAGACCTAAACCTCAAAAGGAGAGTGAGTATTAATTAAATAAACAACATGAATTAAACAGCAATAGCCAGAATTGGAGCAACAACACAGAGAAGTATGCAGACCAAGAGGAACTGTAAAAGAGCTAAACCATCATCATTCAGTTACACAACACACCCAAAAAAAAAAAAGAAAAAAAAAACAACAAATAGACATCAATTCACTTTATACTACAGCTTCTAGCAATGAATGGTAAAAGGCGACAAGACAAAACATAGCCACAAGCCCACAATAGTCAACTTGTCAGATGCAACCCTGCGAAATCTAAGCTGACCCCTTAAATGCCAGTAAACTATCCCAACGTCATATGAAGTCAAAATTTTCCAATATAGACACTAGCTTTTGCCTGCTGAGAACCAAACATGACACTGCTCAAGTTCCTTGCCAAACACGTGATTTGGCATACCCATGAGCAGATCAGCCAGATATGCTCTTGTTAGCATATTACCAGGAAAAATAATATACAAATAAAATAACATCACTAGGATTGGCACTAGAATGTGCGCAGGTTACCCAGGAGTAGGAATTAGGAAACATAGGTCTAGGAAGATAAGGATGATGATACAAAATTTGTAGGTACATATGGGGGTTGTAAGTTAGTAACATATCAGGTATAAAAGAAGTTTCTACATTACAAGCTACCCGTAGAAACACCCTATCTTAATCAAGATAATGGATAGATGTTCGCACAACCACTTTATAACATACTTAATTTAGAACATAATATACATTTCTAGGCTGCTTATTCTTCATAAGTGTTGTTTAAGTTCAAAATAGTATGAATGTCAAGGAAAAACAAAAAAAATACAAAGTAAACACAACTATGGAAGACCAAGTTCTCATCCACAAATTGGTATCTCCAATTCATAATGACCATAACATGTAATTCGATAGCATAAATACTATCAGAACTTCAGAAGGAAACATTGAAGCTTCATCATTGTGGGACAAAGGTCTACGGCCTTTAAACGCAAGTCTTTTTTGCTTCTAATGCAAAAAGCAAAATCTTGTATCCTCCCTAAGAACCAACTTCAATTCAAACATTACTCTACTTTCAAAACATTACATCGTATGGGATTTCATGTTGTTTCTCACTACAATCCAGCCCTTTATAATTTAGTATTCAATCTAATCCTTCCTTATATGCTGTCATTATTCATCATTTGCTTCATAGGTTCAATTACTCGCCAAAAGTTGAGCGGTATTGATGAAACTCACATGAAAAGGATAGATACCCAAGAATATTAATGTAAATCACATAAAAGGATGAGATAGAGGTAAGACAAAGAAGATAATTACCCAATCAATGATGCAGATTGACATCATTTAAGCCTTGCTTTAACACCATTACACCAATACTGCCTCTCTGCTTCTTAAATGTGTAAGCTTCAGTAAAATTAAAAATACATTATCCTCTCAAAATTAATTGCTACATTAATGCACCGAAAGAAGAAAATATTGTGGTTCGATGCCAAGAAGCCCAAGTAAATAATAGTTCAGCACGAAGGAAAAATTCAGCAAAACTAAAAACCCACTATCCTCTCAAAATTAAATGCATTATTAAAGCAACGAAAAGAAGAGATATTGCATTCCATGCTAAGAATCCTAAGTAGAAAATAATTCAGCAAGAAGAAAAAAATCAGTAACATCAACAAGAGGAAAAACTTGTGTTATGTGCAAAAAAAAACCCAAGTGAAAATGGTTTAGTTGACAGATGACAGAAGCAAAACAACCTCATACCGATTGGACATTATCAAACACTGAAAGGCAAAACCCACCCTGCTAAGAATATTTAAAATGACAAAGAATTATATAGCTTTAATACAAAGCCTAGAAAATTGCAATAACGACTCACATGTGCAATGACTTATATCAATGGTTAAATCACAACATCCAGCTTCATTGTACAAAGCTACTATTTCAATAATTAATAGCACAGGTAAAATGAGAGACAGACAATGACCATAATTCAAATTAGATAATTTTCTTCCTAATCAATCAGTTACCACACCACATTATGTTGCATTATTAGTTCATTTTATAGTATATAAGGTTACCTCAGAAAAACCAGCTCATGCAAATAATGCAGTGACAAATGCACATGTAACTGCTGATTTAAAGTTATCTTGGCAGCTAGAAAGAAACTAATCATATTGCAAGAGAGCCTACCTTATACATCCTTCAGAATCCTCCTGCTTCACTTACTGTTACATCACCAAAATGATAGACTCTAACTAGTCAAGTTTATATGTATCGGATCACCTTAAGAGCTAAATAAATTTGCAAACAAAGAAGGAAACATATACCAAACAGGAATAAGGTAACCCCGGATAACACACCACATCAAAAATTCAAAAGCAATCAGTATAAACAATTGAACATCAGTGCATGCATCGAGACATAAAGCTAAATTCAAATCTCAATATTATAGGTATACATTTCGTCAAATAAATATATAAATAAACTATAGGTATATAAAACCTAAAGAACATTCTGAAAAATAATCAAAAGAACTGTGGCCTTCAAAATTCCGCAAAATAGTTCCATCCTTTCCTCACTAGCCACTTATGTTACTTGGACTTTTCATTTGACCCAAAGTTCCTATTTTATGCTTCTTTTTTTAAAAAAAAAATAATAATAACCAAATCAGGATAGCAAAAACGGGAGGCAGCATTGAGAATTTCCCTATCTTAACGTTCTCACATGATATGGACACTTGAGACCTTATTTTGGATCAAATGCATTAAAATTTTTCTTAAATTAGCGAATTCTGAAATTTAGGCGAGTACCCGTCTGTGTATGATGAGATATCTAGCTCATCTAAGACTACAGCTAAACCCTATCCTTATTCTACGATGTTCATTCATGTTGACACTTGACACAAGGAAGCTTTTAACATAGTCTATTACTGGTTTAAATCTATTTATTAAATACTTATGCATGCCATAACAGAAAAAAAAAAAAAAAAATTATAATTGCAACACCACAAACATAAAAAGATTGATAAGCAAGTATATTAGAAATTAGAAATGTTACTGCATTGATTTAACATAAAATTTAACAAAGAACAAAATGATTTTACTCATTCCTCAATCTAATTTTGTAAAGCAATAAACCACAAATTTAAAAATCACAGAAAAATAAACATGATCATACTTCAAAGCCTGAACATAATCCCTAGAATAAGCATCAGCATAACTACACTAAATTCTTCCAAATTTAACTTCAATCATAAATTCATAATCAATCAAGCAAAAGAGCAAAATAAACCAAAAAAATCAAATCTTCCCCTCGCGCTCCCGATTCCATTGCTCAATCCTAGCTCTCCTCTCCTCACTACCTTCTCTTGCCGGCGGAGGGCTCCTACTCCTCCTCCTCCCACCTCTAACTCCTCCATCCTCACTCCTCCTATCGCGACCCCGGGGCTCAAAATCCCTCTCCCTCTCCCTCTCCCTCTCCCTTTCCCTTTCCTTCTCCCTCCTAACCGGCCTTGGGCTCCTACTCCTGCTCCTGCTCCTGCTCCTGCTCCGGCTCCTTCGACGCCTAGAATTATGAAACTTCCCAAACAACTTCCTCCTCAGCTCCCTCCCAATCATCTTAACATGCATAAAATTGCAATAACCACCTCTATTACAGCTCTCCTCCTCAAATTGCCGGCACGTCGCCTCACGAAAATCCGTCACCGGCGAAAAATCAGCAATAATCGGCCTCCCTGAGTAAAACCTCCCCTGAAGAGCTCCCAACGCAGCCGCCGCTTGATCCTCCTCACGAAATTGCACATAAACATTCCCAATCATATGGTCAGCAAGATTATCACACACATTTAGGGTTTCAATTTCGCCGAATTTGCTCAGTTCCTCAAATATATCCTCAAAAAAATCCTCAAAATGAGATTGCAGAGTTTCGGCAGAAATTGGCTGACCTTGAGCATCGACGCCTGGAGTAATCATGTCGGGGCGCTGGTACATGTTGGAGAGAAGGAGAGTAGGAGAGATAGTGGGGCGATTATGTAGTCGAGAGCAGCGATCTCCATGGCGGCATGCGCCGATCTTGAAGTAGAAAGGGCAGTTCACACGGTCTTTCTCTGTGCCGAAAATGGATGCCAAGTGTTCCGCCATTGTTGTCGGAGGTTAATTCTTCGAGCTATTGATTCCAGGGATTGATTATTTTCTGCGGAAATTAGGGTTAGATGAAATGGAAGAGGAAAGAGGGGAAAGTAGAAACCCTAATTTCCGAAGGGGGAAGAGAGTGGAGGAGGGTGTGGAGGAAGAAGGTGGAATTTTGAACCGCCACAGCACAGGCGTTGGTGTGGCTTGTTTGAAGCTCGACTGCAATATGCAATCCGATGTGCAAATGCTGTGAAATGTTTTTGTTTTTTTAATGTAATCGTACGAGTTATTTTTGGGATTTTTTTTTTTTTTTTTTTTTTTTTACACCAAAGAGCTATGAGAGAAAAAAAACAAACTGCAATAGTAAGAAACAAACTAAACTGAAAAAACAACAACTGTCGTCGTCAAGCGCAACTAGCTAATCAGTGAGCTGGAGAAACTCGGGACCGAGGAACCTTACGAATTTGACACAGCAAAAAAGACTCAACAGCCACCCGCAATTCCAAAATGAGCCACCAAACCGAAATGTCCATTGAACTTGAATTTGGAATCAAAGAAAGAAGAGTCGCGCAATCAGAATGAATCCGAATCTTCAAGAATCCTTTGCGAACCGCCGCCTGAAGTCCCCATAAACAAGCCTGTATCTCAGACTATAATGCCGACTCAGACAAAAAGGCCCTACTTCCTCCACCCATAACCTCCGAAGAATAAAGGTCACGGATAACCTAACCTCCCCCAGCTCTACAAGTGGAGCAATCCCAAGCTCCATTGACGATCAAACAAACCGTGGGGCATATGCCAGGTAATCCCCTCAAACACAACCATGGATCACCTAAAATTACAGGCGAACTAGGCGAGCAGGATCCCAATACGGATTTCTTCCAATCTTGAGACTGGACACAACGGTTGAACCACTCCTCAGCCAGACCTTCAATTGAATTGGGCGACCAAACCGCATGTCTGAACCTTAACTAGTTCCAAGAAAGCCAAATAGCCCAAAGGAGAGCAAATAAAGACATAATACCCTTCCAAAATTTGTGAGAATAGAACCGAGAGATGGTGTTAGCCAACCAATCCCCAAACTGAGGGAACTGCCAAAGATCCCATCGAACCCCCAACGCTCCTGACCGCCATAAAGATTTGACAGCAGGACAGTCTCTAAAGGTGTGCGACACCTCCTCCAACTCCTGGCAAAAAGCACATATCGGATCAACTAGACAACCACAGGAATACAGAAGAGACGCCATCAGAAGAGCATCATTTAACAGTTTCCAGCCAAACACCTTCCACCATAGGAAGAATAGTAAGCCGCTAAAACCGCCGCCACCAAGTCGGTGTCAACCGGCTTCTAAAACCCGGAGTGATAGAGGACGACAAAGAAAGGTGTTTTGGGTGTTTTCTGGTCCCTCGGGAGAGTTATGTCACCAAGACTGATTCGGCGCGGTCTGTACCTGCAAAACACAAAGACTCCGATTGATAGGAGCTCCGCCTCTGACAATTAAGTTAGTACTGGTCGTAGAAGATGAAAAGGTGCGGAAAAGTAAAAGTGAGATCTTCTCGGATTCCGAGATCAGGGGAATTCTTTGATGCGAGAGAATGTAGGGTTGTTGTAATAAATGAACGTGCCCCTAAAAAGGGGGAAATCTCCTTATTTATAGGGTCATCGGGAATTGTGCCCCTGCCTAGGTTACAAGAAACCTAAGACTGATGGGATGCGCCGCATTATGGCTTTCTTAGGATTTGGGCCGTAAAGGCCGCCTTTTCCCCAACATTCTTGGGGGGACATGTGTCAGACGGAGATTGGTCCATTTTGGACCTCTCCTAAGGTGACACGTGTCACCCTCTTATTAGGCCACTTGGTATGGGTATTTTTACCCAAAACAAAAGGCATGAGTCGATTTCGTGGTGAAAACCCCATCCCTGGTGAACTTCCAGTATACAAAATCATCCATTAGCCTCCCCGGCCGATCCAACGAAAAAAATCCTAGCAGCCAACGGAGAATCAAATAACCTATGAACAACCGAAGTATCTCACGCGTAAGAACGCGGATTAAGTAAAGAAAACACAAGAGTCGGCCGAACCGCCTCTAACGGAAGATCCTTGAACTGAACCTGACCACTAGGAGCCCAAGAATCCTCTAAAATACGAACCCGAACCAACCTTCCAAACCAAACCCTTTGACAAAACGGACATTCCTGAGAGAAGACCCCGACAACCCAAGAAGGGTGAGAAACCGAGGACGCAACTCCCCTTGTCAACAAAGGGTATTTAGCAAACAAAAGACGGGAAACCAACAGCTGCGGGGATTGAATGATACGCCAGCTCTATTTAGCTAATAAGGCGGAATTAAAAGGTGCAAGACTACGAATACCCAAACCCCCTAGTCCCTTCGCGAGATGCAGCAACTTAGAAGAACGAAGAGCCATCTCACAACTCAATTGAGAAGATTTCCACCAAAACTTGGCTAACAAATTGTCTACCCGAGAGTAGATAGAATCTGGAATCTGAAAAACAGACAAAATATGATTAAACGAGGCAAGGAGCACCGAGTTAATGATGATCAGCTTCACCGCAGGGGAGAGGTGCATTGCAGCAAACACCCGAAGGCGTTTAGCCACCTTATCTACAAGAAAACCAAACTCGGAACACTTACTACGCCCCAAATTGACAGGAAGCCCCAATTAAGTACCAAGTCGTGGTTCAGACCAAAGCTGTAAACATTTTGACAAATATTCCCGATAATCCTCCAAAGTATTCGGGCTAAACTTTACAAAAGATTTCTGCATTAAGCATTTGACCCGAAATAGCATAGAACTTAGAAAGAACATTCATCACCTGTTCACAAGTAGTAGGAGAAACCTGAAAGAACAATAGAGAGTCATCCGCAAAGAACAAATGTGATATAGATGGCGCTCCCCTCGAAATTTTGATACCATGTAACAACGCTTCCAGCTCAGCTTTCCTCAGCATTGCAGAGAGCACTTCCATGCAAAGAACAAACATATAGGGAGAAAGAGGATCCCCTTGACGTTAACCACACTGAGGATGTAAAGACTTAAAAGGAGCACCATTAACTAGCACTTTATACGACACCGTTGAAACACACTACATAATTAAATTAACCCAATAGGGAGGAAACCCAAAGACTTGAAGCACCCGAGATAAGAACTCCCAACTAACCCTATCATAGGCTTTGTTCATATCCAGTTTCAGAGCTGCATAAAATCGTTTTCTAGCTCTGGAAGCATTCATGAAAAAAATCAACTCATGCACCATCAAGCAGTTATCTAACATTAGCCTACTAGGAATAAAGGCATTCTTGTAGTCTGAGACTAAATTCAAAAGCACACCACGCAATCGATAAGAAAGACATTTAGTAATGCATTTATAGACGACATTGCAAAGGCCAATAGGACGGAATTGAGAAACAAACTCAAGATGATAAACCTTCAGTAAATAACCATGAGCAAAAAAGTATTGAACAGTCGTGATCACGTGGTTTCCTACCTCATGCCAATAGGTTTTGAAAAACGCCGAAGAAAAACCATCCGGACTTGGAGATTTGTCATCCGCAATGTTAAACATAGCCCGCTTAATATCGTCAGTAGAGAAAGGAGCCAATAAGGCCTAGTGATGTGTATCAAATAAAGATGGCAAATGAAGAGATTCCTAGGAAAATCGAGAAACAAGGGATTGAACCGAGGATGAGCATTGTGAACCCCCACTATAGAGAGCCCTGTATAAGTTTAGAGCAATCGAACGAATACCCCCCCGCATCCGATGCCTAAGACCCGTCAGTATCCCGCAAACCCAAAATATAGTTTTTCCTCCGCCAGGCCTGAACCGCTGAAAAAAGTAAACAGGTATGGTCATCACTAAACGCATCCTATTTTAGTTTGGCTCGCTGTTTCCAAAAGAGAAAGGCCACCTGAGCCTCAACAATCTTCTCCATTCGCATTGTATGAAAAAGGAAGCGGTCATAGCGGGAGTTAAGACCAACAGACACTTCAGAAACATCAGCAACCAAAGCTTTCCAATCAATACCCCACATCTTCTTATGAGTAATACACCAGGCTAACAAACGATGACAAAGAATGCAAAGCCTTCGAGATAATAAAAACATAGAGACCCCGGCACATGGGTTGTAAAAATAGACCTCACCATGTCTGCCACAACAGTAGATCAAATAAACCAGTTCTCAATTCGATATGGTCGTTTATAAGTACCCATAGAAGAAGAGTCACTCAAAATAATAACTGCATGATTAGAAAACAAAATAGGTTAGTGCTGAACAAAAGTAGCAGGCCTATCTTGTAACCAAAGGGAAGTAGCATAGGCTTTGTCCAATCTCTCAAAAGTAGGATCTGACACTATTCTCCCATTAGTCCAAGTAAAAAAAGGTCCTGTAAATGGGATATCTATTAGACCAATGTCTAATTTCCACTGCATGAAATCATGATGTCCAGGAATATCCAGATTCCTCCCTACTTTATCCGATAAATATTCAACCTGGTTAAAATCGCCAACTAACACAACATTCGGATAAATAGCTAAAATATTAGGGATTTCCAACCACATAGTCATACGGTTAGAAACTTGAGGCGCGCTATATAATAAAAGGACATATTTTACTACCAAATTTTCCACAATTCGACACAATATTACATGCGGAGAAACCAAAAGAGGATAAATCACAATAGGGGAAAACCAAAACACACAAAGCCCACCACTAAGACCTACTGAATCTACCCCCACAAAACCTGAATATGACAGGGAAAATAACTTATGCATTGAAGAATTTATAGACACCATAGTTTCAGCTAAAAATACAATATCGACACCATGAGAGCGGACTAGGGACGCAATGTAAGGAACTTTAGGGGAGTCCGCTGACCCAAACCCTTATAGTTCCAAGCTACAATCCTCATCTATCTCCTTGTAGCCTTAAACGAGTGGCCACCAAGCCCTCAGGAGAAGAACAAGAACGAGACACCTGAATTGGAGAAGAAGTACCAATCCCTTTACGTTTCTTAAAGGGAAGACATGAAACACAACCAGGAGCATCAACCCCTAAACCTTTTTCCCAAAAACAAAGCATTATAAATTCAGCAGAACCCAAAGCCGATCTCTTCATAGGACAAACTAACTTCACCCATCCCCAGTTTTGCTTATGGCGTTTGAGCATATTCGGCCCAAACCTCTTTAACAGCAAAGGGCATCGTGGAGCCTTTTTCAACAAAAATAACGACGAAACAGAGAAATTAGGTTGTTTGGGATGGTAGAATCTTGTATTTGACCTCGATGGTCGAGGAAATTGTGCAGATTGGGTAGTATTATTGGAGGGTGATGGTTGATAGGAATCAGGGCAATGTTGGCTTTTTACAAGAGCGTGTAAGGGTTTTGTGTGGGTTGAGAGCTTAGGTTGGGTTGGTTTTTGGTATGGTCCATTTGGACCATGTGTAAAAAGTTTAATGTGTTTCAAGTGAATTTTCCTCTTTTTCAAAAGGGAAAAGGATGGATTGGCAAACAACATAGGTCTTTTTTTGGTCGGCCTCCTCTAGGGTTGGGATGGATTGAAATTCTAGAAAGTATTCTGGAGATTTACACGGGTTGTTCTGAATTGTTCAGTTCTTTTTAGGCCAATATTTTTATTCGATAAGTTCGGAGCTAGAAAATTAGTAGGAATACACAACCCATTATGATCAATCAGAAAAGAACTCCTCTTATGGCCAACTCTATTGCATCTTGAGCACAAAATAAACAAATTCTCATAACGAATATTAATCCATTTAACTTCAGAGTTTCCAAGGTCCAAGTAGAAACCTGGTAATAGCGAGTTAAAAACATGCACTTGTAATTTGGCTCTAATCAAGCATTGGAAAGAACCAAAATAGGAATCATCATAATGCAACAAGTTTCCAGCCAAATTAAGCACAGGTTTAACCACATTAATCTCGCATAAGTTCAAAGGTACCTCATCAAGGTGAACCCATATAACAGCCTCGTCAAAGTTTATATCTCTGATTGATTCACCCTGAGTCCATCCTTTGAAAAATAGAAACGCAATTTGGTAAGATACAGAGCCCTGCTCTAACATAGCATCTCTGTCACGAACATCGTCACATAAAAAGAGGAAAATTTTGTCGACCTTCTGGACTTTAACTTCCCCAAATTTAACCCATTGCTTTGACACCCACTCTTGAATTCGAGTCTTTGAGAAATTTCGGTAGTCCAAGAATCTACCTAGTACAAGATGGCGATGCAAACAGGGGTTATAGCTTGAGGATAATCGATTATTTTGGAGTTTACAACCACAAGAACTCCAGTTCAATTGAGGTTCCATCACTGCGATTGAAAGAGTAAAAGAAGCAATTTAGAGAAAAAACATTATCGCAAACTCGATCGTAACACCAACGCGAACAGAAAATGGAAAAAACCACAAACGGTCTTAGTTGCTCCGGAAAAATAAAAACCTTACTAAATAGAGAATTGAAAAAAAACCACTAGCTAATTCACTTTGTAAAGGAGGTAGTTGGGTGGAGGATTATTCATGGGGATGGAAAGTTAGTGGAGGAGATCTGGAAGAAGGCTCTAGTTTCCTAGAGAGATAAGCTCTCATTTTTAGAGAGAGAAAATTTGTAGCCTTTATTTTTGGGAAATTATACTATGTAAATTTGTGTTTATGTGATTTTCTTATGTAACCTAACTTTTGCAGTTTTGCACTACTTCGTAACCCTAAATTTGCAAAATAAGTAAATAACATTAAATTGAATTGAAAAGCTACAACCGTAAATAATTAAAATATACGAAGTGTACATAGTATGTAAAATAAAAGGAAATTTTGTCTAAGACAACCTTTTAAATTTGGTTTGGTAAAGTCAGACCCTAATTAAATTTTTTTTTGTTAAGGACGACCAACCCCCTCTTTCAGGCCATTGACCACTGGATTCCGGCGTTAACTCGCACGTGACTCGCACGTGGTCCTTATTTCTCCTATTTGCGCCCCTTTTCCCTCCAATATTTTCACATAATAACCCCTTTTCTTCTCAATTAAACTCGTTCTCCTTCTCTCTCTCCCTTGCTCTCCATTAATTTTCTGTCAGACCTTATTTATTCCTTGTTCCCCTAATTAAATACCTTATTTATTCCTCAACCACCAAGCAGTATGTTTCATTTTGTTTTTTTTTTGTTTTGAAAGAGGAAAGCTTTCCTTTTTTAGGTAGGTTTTGCTTCAAATTTTAACTGGGTATTCTGTCATGGGTAAACAAAGAAAACGAGCGACGTCGGGACGAAGGAAGAAGAAGGGGTGTAATTACATTATTATTGACAAAAAGAGGTACCCATACAACTCCAATTTTTGATTTTTTAATCGATTTGGGTGGAAAAAAGCAGGTGTTTGTTGTTTATGCATGTCCAATTTTAATTATTTAATTATGTTGATTACGCTTTTGATGATGTTTAAGAACTGTAGTGTAGCATAGTTTATTGATTAAAGTATAATTGTGAACTGTTTATGTGTTTTTGCTGTGAAGCCCTAATTTTAAAACCATAAATTGTCAGACCCAATGTGAATTAACGTACCTAAAGCAAGCTATTGTTGTGTTTTTCTTTGATTAATCAGGTTTAATGGTAAATACACTTTGATTAAGCTAATGGAGGCTATAAACATTAGATTGTATTATGGTGGGCAGTTTGTGACAAAAAATAAGAAAACCATATATGAAAGGGGAAGTAATGATTTCTTTGGTCTTTCTCTACATCCTAATGTTGAGGAAGTATGTTATTTTGAGTTTGTTGACTAGATAAAGAATAAGTTAAAATACAAAGAAGTGGGTGAAATTTGGTTTAGGAAACATGGTTGTAGCTTGGCTAATGGAAGGAAACAAATTAAGGGAGATGTTGATGTACCTGAGTTCTTAGATGCACCTGAAAGTGATGGTTAGTACCATCTGTACTCAGTGTGACCAGAGAAGGATAAAGACAGGGTGAATCCAAATATAAAGGATAGTGAATCTGTTTACAGTGATAGGGGGAGTAATAGTGGGGATAATGGTGGTCCACACAATTTAATGGGGGGTCCACAAACTAACACAGTCAGCACAAGTGGTCAAAAAGGAGATAAAGTAATCCCTTTGGAATCTCAGTCCAGATCTAAAACCCCTTCTAGCTTCTTTTTCTACCCCAAAAATTACTCACCTCTTAAAAAATTTCCCAACCCCTCCCCTTCTTTTCCCTCAAACAATGAAGCTCCTATTCAGAATCAATTACTCTCAATAACCTCACATTTCAGAAAGTGACCCAACCTTGTATCAGTTCACATTTTAATAGGTACAAACTCATACCATCTCTGCCACAAAGAAAAGACCTGAAGAGAGAGTTGGCCCAACTGACCAAACAATCACTTCTCCTGGCCATAGCAAACAAGATTCAAGGGGTGTAGAAGAGGATGGTGCTGATGTACCTAAAGGAGTAGGAAGTTCTGAGAGTGATGACAATGAAGACAGTGATGTGCTTCTTAGTGAGGATGATTATAAAGATGATAGTGATGATGATATTTTCCGGGAACATGTAGATAATAAAATAAGTGAAAAGGTTACAAGGAGTCTAGATGGGGGTGTGGGTACAACTCATGGTAGCGGTGTATGTGTGGGAGATGATGAAGAAGAAGATGGTGAGCCTGATAATTTAGAGGATGAGACAAATCTGATTGATTCAGATGAGGATTTGGATATCATAGTGGTATCTGATGATGAATGTGCAGATTATCCTGTATATAATCCTCAATTAAGTAGATTTCAAAGGCAATATAGTTTTAAGCAAGGGGCTAAAATTTCCATCAAACATCATTTTGAAGAAGGCTATAAGGCACCATGCTGTAGAGAAAAGGTACAATTATTACTTTCTGCATAACAACAGGAGCAGGGTGATAGTGTTTTGTGCAAAAAGATGTAGTTTTCCATGGAAGAAATTAAGGATTTTAATGTGTAAATGTAGGGATAAGAAAAAGTGCATGTTTAAAATTCATGCTAGGAAGTTGAAGGATGAGGAGACTTGGAAAATAAAGAAGTATAGGCCTGACCACATTTGTGGACATTAATACTATAACCCTAGAGTGACATCACAGTACTTGGCTAAGAGCGAGATATCTAGAAGATTGGAAATATGACCCCAATTGGAAGCTGAAGCACTTCATTAAAAGGGTGAGAAAAGAGGTGAAAATTGATAAATGATACTATAAGGCATATTATGCAAGAGCAAGGGCTTTAAAGATGATTTTTGGGGATGTAAGTGAGGAGTCAAAATAAAGTGTGGGATTATGCTATAACAATCATGAAATACAACCCTAGAAGCACAGTTGTAGTGAAGGTTGATAGGATAGAGAAGCCACCTCCCCTGTTCCAGAGACTATATGTCTGTTTACAGGCCTGCAAGGAGGGCTTCATTGCTTGTTATAGGCCCATTATTGGGGTTAATGGGCACACCTTAAAGGTCCTTACCCTGGTATTTTGCTTACTGCAGTGGGAAAGGATGGGAATAATAATATTTTCCCAGTTTCTTGGGTAGTTATAGAGACAGAGAACACAGAGACATGGACCCGGTTCTTGGATTTGTTAAGGAATGATATCATTTCTGTTGCAAATTCTGTCACTTGGGTCTATGCAAATGATGAGCTGGATTATATGTTTGACAGACAGAAGGTAATACCCTTATCCAATCCTATTTCACATATAACTTCTAATTATCATGTCTCATATGGATGTTCATACACTTGTAGGGTTTACTTGAAGCATTCAAACAAGTAATGCTAGATGCAGGCTGTAGGCATATTTGGTCAAACTTCAAGAATAAATTCCCTGGTGTGATATTCAAGGAGCACTTCTGGATGGCTGCTAGAGCATCAACAAAGGTAATCTCTTTCTAAGTGTCTTTTATGAGTTATAATGTGAAGGGCAATCATGTTTACTATTATCTTGTTTTATATGTCACAACATCATTTTAATTCTCATATGGAACAAATCAAGAAATTGAATGTTGAGGCATATGAGTATTTGGCAGCAATCCCTACTTGTCACTGGTCTAGGCATGGGTTCAGCTCAGCATCTAAGTCTGGCATGCTGCTGAATAACTGCTATGAGTCTTTCAATAATGTACTGAGGGAGGCAATATCAAAACCAATCCTGCAGCTAATGGAGTGGATAAGGAGGCATGTTATGCAAAGATTTTGTTCTAAAAAGGAAGGCATAAGGGGCTATGTTGGTGTTATTATGCCATCTGTTTTGAAGATGGTGCACAGAGGGTATGAAGAGGTCTCAAATATGAGAATTAATCAAGTTGACTTGTATGAATTTGAAGTTGACCATGAGGGTGACACTTATGTGGTAAATTTGGAGAAACATGAATGTGGCTGCTACAAGTGGACATTGATGGGCATTCCATGCTGGCATGCCTTAGCATGCATTAGGATGCTCAGATTGAATCATGAAGATTACATTCATCCAGCATATCATGTTGAGACTTATGCAAAGGCTTATGCACAATCATTCAAAGCTATGACAGGTCAAAGCCAATGGGATGTGACATCATACCCTGCTCCCTTGCCCCCACCTTACAGGAAAATGGATGGCAGGCCCAACAATAAGAAAAGGGTGAAGTAACCAGGAGAACATGCTGAGAAAAATGTGAAGAAGGCTAGGAAACAAAACAGGTGTAGTGGGTGTGGTGTCCATGGGCATTATGTGAATAAGTGTTCAAAGCCAATTGATGAAGCAGGAAGTACCACCTATGCTCAAGCTCATGCAACAACAAAGAAGGCAATAGCAGAGTCTCAAAAGGCACAAGCTTTAAAGAGTGCACCAGCACCAAGAAGAAGTGGTAGGAAGAGAGCAAACCAAGAGCAGCCTGCACATGAGGAGATTGTTCTAACTCAGCCTCATCAACCTTCACAACCTTCTCAATCTTAGCAAAATGAGCAAAATGATGCCTAGTTGGAAATTTGTTATGAATTTCTTAGTGTTTAACAACTTAAGTTTCCGTATTTGCTACTTTTATTATGACAGTAGGTTGTATTCTGTATCTGAAGGGTATGGTCACCCATAACTACTTGGATTGTGTTTTTGTAACTGTTTTTAAAGGTGTACTTACCTATGGATGTTATCAAAGTAAGGTACTTTGGCATTTTGAAATTACTTTCAACACAACACAAATGCAACAAAATGAACTTCATGCTTTTCATTTATCAACCAATAAAGGTTCAAAGTACAATAACTTCATTCATACATTAAAATGACTTACCAAAATACTAATCAGAAACTTAAAAAAACCAGCTTGATGTACAATCACTAACCAAAAAGCTTCACAAAACAAAAGCTCACTACAACTGACACTATGACACAAGTTATTATTAACTTCTTCCTTGCATGTTCATCCTCCCTCAACCCCCAATCTGCCTGTAGTTGTTGTTATTCATCAGCTCATTTAGTTCAGAAGCTAGCTTACCCTTTTCATGTTCATTACATGCCAATCTTGCCTTCAGGATACTCAGATCAGTGGAAAGCCTATGCTTTTCTGCTATAAGTACATTGACAACATTCCTCTGCCAATCGAGTATATCCCCATCAACCCAGTCAAATGTATTGCATCCTCTTTGCCTAGTTTCGTGGTTGAAGAACTTGCATGTAACGAATCTTCTCGCTGGGAGAAATTACTGACCTTAATGCAAACAAGATCAATCCCACCAATTCTGAATTGACGAATACCCCTATCCAAACCCTAAATTGGGGAGAAATTTTGGTTATGGATTCAATTGAGAAGAAAGTGGTTTTTATGTGAAAATATTGGAGGGAAAAGGGGTGCAAATAGGAGAAATAAGGACCACGTGCAAGTCACGTGCGAGTCAACGCCGGAATCCGGTGGTCAATGGCCTGAAAGTGGGGGTTGGTCGTCCTTAACAAAAAATAATTTTAATTAGGGACTGACTTTGCTAAAAAAAAATTTAAAAGATTGTCCTAAACAAAAAATGTCTTTTAAAAGGTTGTCTTAGACAAATTTTCCTAATAAAATTATAAAAAAAAAATGTAATGTAATATTACAGGTGTTATGAGATTTTACTAAAGATAATATACAAGTTTGTATTTATATATGTATGGATTTGTGTATCAATTAAGGTGTAGTTTTCGTTTTTTCTAATAGCACGAATAAATATTTTGAGAATATAATTTATTTTTGTGATTGGCTTTGAACATTCAAAACGCAACAATTAAATTATTAATTAATGGTAAAATATATTAAGTATCGGAGGTAAATGGCATAAATGCAGTCAATCAACCACAACGGTTAATGGCATAACTGCAGACAATCAATCTGTTGCCCTAGCATTTGCTAAATGGGATTAAAATTTAGATTTTTTTTTCTTCTTTGGGACTAGAGACCACACTCGAATGATTTTGGTTTGGACTAATCCGAACCTAAAAATTTGGTTTCGTCTAGTTTTGAACTTGTTACCATGTGGAAACTAAATGTATTTTAGAGTTACAGTGTGGAAAGTGTTATATAGAGGGGCGCAACATAGATTAGTGAAATTAAGAGGGTTATTATATAGAAAAACCCTAAAAAAATTATACCACTCAAAACTTAGGAAGAGAACTATAATTTATACTTCCTCCCTCAATCACATTCTTATTCTTCCTCTATTAACATTTATACTTCACAAAATCGTATTTTAGGAAGATTCTAATGTACAAATTTAATACTCCGTACAACTATGAAATTCGATTTTTCACTTATTCAATATTTTTTTTGGTTTAAAATTTTCTTAAACGACTACATATGTAACACATTGTTAACTATCCTGACAAACTAAAATTTATTCAAATTCTCTTTCCAACAATTTGTCAATTTAT